>NW_028142987.1:0-688457 GCF_977018435.1 Lepisma saccharinum
ATACTTGACTGATCGAAATCAAATTATTTCAAGGATGGGGTCGACTTCTCAACTGATCACTCTTTTGGTTTGCCTCTAATTATGGTCATCCATTCTTAACTTACTTATTTCTTTTTTCCATTGCTTTTGAAGTGGAGATGAGTGGAGTGTCAGGAAATTTCGTTAGAGGACGCAGTTGAGGGGACAAGAAGTGCCAAAATTTGAGGAGAGGCAACTACCCCCACGCCCCCATAATCGCCGCCACTGTGTATAATCCTATTCTAGTTAATATTATTAATAATAATATGTTAATGTAATTGCCCTTGTTCACCAAGAAGTGATTCCATGGCTGATGGTTACTGTGACACGATATTTAGGGAGTGGCCTCGGCTGGAATCTACGATGGAATTATTTTTTATGTAATCCGCTTCGAGTTAATTACTTCATTTCCTTGTTTTTAACTTGCTGGTGTATATAGTGCACCGTAAAGCAGGCAAAATTAAAAAAAATATCCTGAAATGGTCACATAAAGGGGATATATTTTGTGCTGTTAAAACTATTGATTTATTTGGTTTATTTTACTTCGCTTTCTGCCACCTACGGTTAATTGAGTTGAGGACGAGTGATCATATAACCTAATGAAATTGATCAAGAGACTCGCACAAACAGCCAATTTCTGGCCAGGGTTCGAACCAGGGACCCCTGGCTTCGTAGCGCGCTGTGCTAGCCACTCCGCCAGGCCGGTTGCTGAAACCATCGATATCCGTTATCTGTACTCGAAAATATGACCTCTAAATATCGATATACTGAGAACCGACATTTTCGGTATCTTCGGTAACCAACATAAAGTACTCTCTTTAATGGTGACATTCATTTATATCTTGTAAGGTTGAAGAGTAGAGGCACTAACGTTAGGCCCTACGAGAATATTTGTGCGCGTCTGAATTTATTTGCTCTCATCTACCAACCACTTCGACTCATTGTTATATTTATGATAGAAACGGATGATTTGATTTGATTTGAGTTGATTTAGTTTATTTTACTTCGCGTTTTGTGCCTCTTGGCTAATTTGCGAAGATGGAGGATGAGTGATGAAATGATGAAATTGATGAATGGACATTCACAAACAACCAAGCCCGACCGGGATTCGAACCCGGGACCCTTGGCGTCGCAGCGCGATGTGCTAACCACTCGGCCACAGGGTCGGGCTAGAAACGGATGAAAAACGCCCGCTCTAGTAAAGACGATTTTATTATTATCACTATTAATATTATTATGGTTTGTATATATTCTTTGCCCCAACAGGCAGCGAGTAGCAGAAGGGCGATTGAGTTGTGTAGAAAGAGCCACAACTGATGACCGAGACGCACTGGGAAAACATCCCCCACCCCCCTTTTTTTCAGAAGCGTGCGGTAAAGGAAACTGAGCAAGCACCACTTGCGTTTTTTTTTTTTAACATTTTTGTTCATGTCTTTCAATGCCTTTAACACCTTAGAATGGAATTAATTTCTACAACATATTTACATGTGCAGACCTTTCAGTTCTCCTATTTGCAATGGTATTGCCTGCAAACATAAACCGGCTCGCTCAGCCACGCGGGTTAGCTGATCGCGTTACAAGGAAGAGACTGAAGCTTGACGCCCAATGAGACGCGGCGAAACATGGAAATTTCCGGCAACAGATCTGCTGTCTGCTTCTACTTAAATCAAATGGTGTAACGCCCACTACAGTGAAACGCGCGAAACCGAAGCACGAAAATTTTGGCAGGCTATGTTACAGATTATCGCCCACTGAGACGCCGGAAACGGGTCTGTCGTGTTCATTTGCTGAGTTTCTCCGCGTCTCGGTGGACGTCATGCTTTATGCAGTACTTACATGGTCACTGTCCGTCCCCCTTCACGTTAAATAAAAAGCGATTCCAGGCCCGTGTTTGTTATAATAAGCCGAAATGGAAAATTGACCCGTCGTTTGCCTATCACGAAAAGTCACGCCCCTTTCCCCCTTCCTATGGTTTAGCTGTTTGACTGTGCATTCTGGCGAATGTCAGTGAGAGAAGGATACGCTTAAACTAATATATTTGTAAAACATTACTCACATTATTCACAGTTTAGAAGTATATAAGATCGTCACGGTTAACCCAATACAAACAAAAGTGCCATAAAATTACTTAGTATAAATAGAAGTAATACTTAATTTGTCTAAAGTTGCATTATTTTCATAAAGCTTATCCCTTTTGCGTTGATTCCCAATTTAGTAAAAAAAAAAAACGAACGCACGTTCACCCATCATATATTTTTAGTTTTGAGTTTTTATTTTAAGGCCACTTTATGCATAGATAAGCTAATCGGAACTGGACCCACAGAAGTGCAGAAATGCATGACGTTGTCTGATTGCAATATAAATACAACTTGTAAGAAACGTGATACTTATTACGGCTGCTGGAAATATCAATATAGCAGACCCCCAAGTATTGGCATCAAACAAATATGTTCTGCATCTTCGATGTGACCTGTATTTCGATACACCGAAACCTGGTATCTAAAATCCATAACTGGCTGTCCTACGCATTTTATTCTGGGATTGACACTTCCAAGGCACAGTCAACGGCAAACATAATGGTAGGAAAATTGCCCAACGCTATTTTCATTACATTTTCATTCTATTGTACATCCTATGTTGTTTTTAGGAGTAAACTACGTTAGTTCGAAGCGGGCAATGGCCTCTGCTTATTGATGTCATTATTTCAATTTATTATTATCACACTGTGTAATACAGACTGAATGAAAATGGTGATGGATAGTGGCGGCAATTGGGCGCCAAAACTGCGGTGCAAGGTGCCAAAACGGGGGGAAAGATGGCAAAACTGGGGGGAAGGTGGCAAGGACAGTTTAGTTTCCCTTCGTATATAAGGTTTAGCATAAAAGTTGCAAAAAAAGGGAGGAAGTGCCCCCCTTGGCACCTCTGGCGATGGACAATTCGTCGTTACCAGGATTTCTGAATAATAGAGCTGTCCTATGTTTTCTTGATGTTTTGTGCATAATAGGTTAGACGAACCAGGTGATTTAAATTGACTTGAGCTTTTATTATAAATCAACTTTGTGTAGAAATAGGCTAGTCATGGTGGATCTACAGTTTAAAGTTGAATCATAACACTATGTGTCTCCATCGAACACAGGACATCTTTATTACAAGACAACGAAGTTGCCACTACACCATCGGGGAGAGCCTCTAAAGACACACCAGCCAAATTATAATCGAGAACTCCAAATTACTTAGGGACAAATAAAAAAAAATAGTACACTAACCCGAAAATGTAATACTAGTATGTTCCTTTCTTTAACACGAAATTAGCATGACCTGCAGACTACATGAGTGTTTCCAAAGACCAAAGATATGTTGCTTATACTCTCTCCTTCACAACAAACTTCAACTAAGAATTAAAACACGAGTGTTTCTCTTCGTCATATTCTGGTGAACCTGATTAACAAAAATGTCAGATCTAAATTTTACTTCCAGTCCGTCTTTATTTACGTGCAGCGCGCAAGGGTAACGTTTCAGGTTTCGAATCCCAGAAAAGTATGCTTTGTACTTGTCCTTTCTTGCATCATGACAGCTGTACAGTCACGAACAGTTCTGGGTTGTAACGATTTCATTGACTTTCAATTGGACAATTACAAACCAGTAGTGTCAGTGACTGTACTAACGTCCCAATTCGATATTTCAACGGCAGAGTGTTTCTACTGCTTGCGCAAGTGGGTGTTATCTGCTGCCGTAATCTACAGTCGTTCCCCTTCTCCCACTGGTTTGGCTGCGAGAGTAGTGCGTAAGAATTATTTTGACTGGTATCTAATTTTCGCTTCGGGCTACAAGCAAGGTGTAACATGATTGATTGATTTAGTTTATTTTACTTCGCGTAAAAATTGCCTCTTGGCTAATTTGCGAAGATGGGGATGAGTGATGAAATGATGAAATTGATGAATGGACATTTACAAACAACCAAACCTGACCGGGATTCGAACCCGGGACCCTTGGCGTCGCAGCGCGATGTGCTAACCACTCGGCCACAGGGTCGGGCAACATAATTATACCTAATGCCACATATAACATGACGATTATTATTAGAGATTAATTATGATTGCCCTTTTGCGGAGTGAAATACTTTTCTCTTTCGCAATAACTAACAACAACGGGATAGCAAAGTTATGAACTATGAATTAACGTAGTGAATAACAGCGTTGGTTTTTCTGTGACAGTTTACTTAGGAAACTCACCTGTGGTCGAACGTTTCATTCCCAGTTTTTCTAAATGTAATATTATTATTTTATTATTTTTCTAAATCTTGTATTTACAACGACAATCAAAGAAAAGTAAGAATACCTTATTTGAAATTGTAAATCCCCCGAGACAAAGGGAGACTGAGTTCGGAATGCAAAAGTTAACCTTCGTACTTGGTTCTTGGAGAGAACCTGCATAGTATTAATATTACGAATGGTTTGTAAAATGAATGAGTAATAATTGCAACAGACAGGCGGAGCAAGGGACGAAAATCCCGTGGATAGAAAGAAATTACTATTTACGTTGGGAACCATCAAACATGATTTGCTTACCTAATCACTACTGCATACCCAGCCCAAAGCTTGACAAATTAAAAGAAATAACGAGCAAATGTAGAATGAAATGTATTAAGAAACAGTTATTGGTCCATCATTCCCAGCTGAGTTTTATCTTTAGACATCTCTCATAAGTGACTTATCAAAAGTTTCATCTGTCCATGATTTTGCAAAACTCTACCTTTCCAATTCCACCTTCCTCTTCAGAGGTATACCTTGTTCGATACCCGGTGGAGGCACATAGTGGTTCGGATCTCATTTTAAAACGTTAGGTCCAGTCTCATTTAGCCTACCTGTGCATAAAAATGGACTTAAAACTATCCGTAAAAAATCCAGAGATATACCGACCTCCGTGCGAAGTGGTTAGCACAGAGTTTACGACGCCAGTGGTAACGGGTTCGCATCTCTGCTGGGCATGGCTGTTCTTTGCGAGTGTTGCTGCATCCACTCCGTAATTTCATCCTATCATCACTCATCCTCATCGTCGCGATTAGACACACTCTGTAGGCGACGCTAAATAACAAAATCAAATTTTTCCATGGGCCCGCACGCACGAACAATATATACATACATTGAAGAAACGGAATAGCAGAAAGGTTTTGACATTTCCTTTCACATACTTCTGTATTTTACATTGAAGGGGCCTTAAGTGATGCTTGCCATGGGCCCAAAATATGTAGATCCGTCACTGGCAGTCATTTGTTTTCTCCTCTCTCTTCCGCATTTACCCGAGTACCGCCGTGTTGCCAGTTTCCTTCACTCCTTCGTTATCAAAAGCTTCAACAACGATAAATATTACATCTTGACTTTCGGTGTGTGACGTTCATAATGATAATGCTTAGCACTGAATAAAGGTGACGACCATCTGTTGAAGAATGCTGAACATTTTGGCAACGCAGGGGCAGGATCACATGGTAAAGAGCTCATTGCGTCACCACTCTCCGACCGCTCCCTTATTGTTGAAAATTAAATAACAGGGCCAGTGGATTTTTCTCATCTTGGTCAAGCTTAAACATCAAATTCATTCTCTCTATTTTTCTTAGCTGAAGTTCGACTTTCAATCATTCTTCGGCTAATTCCGTCCTTTGCAGCTGATACGTTTTCACCTTTCAAGTAAATGCAGGATTGATTGATTTGGTGTTTGAATAGCACTTTCTGCTAATCGGGACTGGACCTACAGTTTAAAGTGGGATCCAAACCACTGTGTGCCTCCACTGGGTATCGAACTCGGGACCTCTCATTACAAGGCGACGACGCTACAACTGCGCCATGGGGGAGACCCAAGTAAATGCAGGAAAAATCATGCCTTGTGTAAGAAATAAGAAGCTAAGAGGATGAAAAACGTTTCTGCTCTGTCACTTTGCCTTCCTGCAAGAAAGCGATAAGAACTGCGTGCTTTTTTTTCCTTTCGCCAAACTACATTGTACATGCAGTACAAGAAGACCTGTGTCAGGTGGTGCGGACGGAATAGATAGTCAAAATGCTACAAAAGAAACGTTTGACCCATCTTTCAGTGCTGACGGAGTATCTTTGCGAAACTTTTCTTTGGTTTGTTCAAAAGATTTACTGGTAATTCATTACTGCAAAGATTAGGTACTGTAACTGTGTTTGCTTTATCAATATTATTTCCGTACTCAACCCACGATTTTCAAAGTGCTTTGAAGCAGTCGAACGGTTATTGCCTAACATATACGGCCAACCCTATGTAGTTGTGGTAATTTCTTCGGCCTGTAATCAAGGAGATCCGGGTTCGATACCCGGGGGAGACACACAGTGGTTCGGATACAACTTTAAACTGTAGGTCCAGTCTTGATTAGCCCATCTTAGCATAAAGTAAACTAAGAAATCAAGTTAGCGTGATAACAGATTTATTTACCGGTGGGAGCTCGAACATTTCTGGCTCTTGAAGCCAGGTGGGAAGCTACGTGAATTAGTGGGATCCGATCGAGAAAACCAGATAACAGCGGCAATGCGATTCGATGTTCTGATCACGTGTCAACCAATCAACAGGCATTTGTTATTCAAGGGCAGTTTCGCCACGGAGTTTATTCATCGTGACTTATATAGATGATTAATTGATAAGATGAGCGGGAAAATATTGAAGAATCAGTCTGTTATCCTAACCACTACGTCAGCTTGTATTGTGTTTCACGCTAAACAGAGCCGAATTCTGTCACTTGGTTATGATATGCCAGCTGGAAAGTTATGGAACAGCTGCCTATCTACTCGTACAAGGGGTTTTAGAGCAACTTTCCTTTTAAGAAAACGTCAAATTTAGGAAAAAATTGCATGATCCAGGAGTGGTAAGAAATAACTCATAATCTCCTTATGCTCACATCCCTTTACTACATTTATAGGCACGCCACTGAAAGGGTGGGAATATTACCCACAAACAGGAGCGGGGTGTAAGGGATGACTTTCCTTCAAGCGCCTAAATGACAACGTCTCTTTTAGGTATGACACGATGGACTCAAGGAAGGGGGGCGGGGGGTTGGTACTAGATACCTAGGGCCGCACAAAAATGAGAAGCTGAAGGAGCAGAAGTGAAGAAGACCATGGACTATTAAAATTTCTTAACGTTGTTATAATAGCAGAATAGAACATGTCAAATCCTTTTTCTTGCTAATTTCATGAACGAAGGAGTATCTAGCGCTTAAATAAGTTCTTACATCATGACCATATTTTCAAAGGTCACGTGATACAAACAATATGTACAATTTTATTGCTCGAATATAAACAATTGTTCCTCGAAATAAGAATGTAAACATTTTGAATGCCAACAATTAAAAGTCAAGTGGAGAGATATTGAAGGCTGAAATCAACATCCTTGTTTCTTGGTTCGCGTCCAGTGTGGCTATTGTTTTCCTTTAGTGCGTTTGCGGTATTTGTGTTATATGGCGAAATATATATTGAAAGTGGCAGTTTTAAAGGACAACGAAGTTTAATGAATATTTTTAATTAGATGTATCGATATTTTAAACTATACAAGTGCTATTAGTACAGAGTGTGCATTTTGCAGACAAACGGGGCTTTGGCGTCTAGACTCACACTCAGTCTGTGTGTTGCTAACCGCCCATGCGTGTTCGTCATTGCCTGCCTTCAATTTCACCCTAATCTTCGCGTGACCAAAAGAGACAGAAGCGAGATGTAAAGTAATCAAATCAATAAGTAGATAACAGCAGCAAATGTTGTGTCTTCATGCAAATGTCGCATATAATGTGAAGGCTGGGATGAATGATGAAACAGACTGTTGGAACAAACACAACTTCATGTCCAGGTTTTTTAACCGGGATGCGAACCTAGGACACCGTGTGTTTTGTGGCACGCTACGCTAACAATTCAGCCACAGAGCCGGCTTGCGGGAGTGATTCCCGAGACGTAAACGATATAACTGGGAAGATGAAAAGAGACTGTTGCATTGGCGTCTTCAAGTCTGCACGGAGCGTTCACCACATCAGTTGCAAAACCTTAACTTGATTTTGCTGTTTCATGGGTGATATTATTTATTCCCATATTTTCGGTCATTGTGTTTCTGTATAATCAAGGGGTCTCGGGTTCGATACCCGGTGGAGGCACTAGTGGTTCGGATCCCAATTTTAACTGTAGGTCCAGTCCCGATTAACCTGACTGTGAATAAAGTGGACTTAAAACACCAAGTCAATTAATTGTGTTTTTGTAGTCGAACTTTGAGATATGCATGCGAAAAGAAATGTTAATTCCACGATGGTGGATTAAGGGTGTATGCTTTGTTAACTGACTAGCAATTACAATTATGGAAAATTAAATCTTTGTAGGTAGGCTCACCTAAAGAATACTGGTAAAATGTTTTACTTTTATGTAGGACTGCTGAATTCAGCGCATTATTCCCACAAGGGAAGGGAAACTATGCCTTCAAAATGTAAATACTTTTATCCAAAACCCGATTAGCCTTCCTGTGCATAAAGTGGACTTGAAACAAAAAAAAATAATCAATCAATCTTATCCAAAACGCTAGTAAAAAAAAGTAAAAAAAGAGGGTGGGAAAAGTTGTTTTCAGCACTCTGTCGCTGTCCCCAATATTTCGGCATGCATGTCTTACTTGAGAAGCACGGACTTGAACTTTCCTACAGTATAAACGAAATATTACGTGCAACCCTCCCCCACTCCATCCGCCAAAAAATCTGCTGCTACCAGGGGGCTCTGGGTTCTACTCTAACTCCGCGCTTTTAATCCGAGGAGACGGGGTTCTTCACACATTGACTCACATAGTAGCCTTTCATGAAAATTCGCGCTTTTAGTAGGTCATTCCCAGTGAATAGAACTGCGGAGGTGTAGCTCGCGCACATTCAAACAATGTTTGTTAAAAAGAACTTACGAAGCTTGGTTCACGTCAAAATAGAGGCCTAGCAGTCTTTGTCGAATTGTATGACTCGTTCCCGTGTGTCTCCATATCGATGGCGGGGCAATCGTTTCACGGTTAAGCTCTCGAAATTAGTAATATTTTATCATTACTGCAAGAATTGTGCGTTACTCTTCCTTTCCTTTATGCTTACTTGAGAAATGTAGATTTATTTCAATTTCACTGGTTTTTATAGTTTTCACTTTGTTCTACAATACGTATATCCTATCAACATACGTATTTTGTATTTTTACCTGATCAAATGATATAACTTGGTTCTCTAATATCTAGAGTTGAACAACGGCCAATTTGTAGCCATTTTTATACCTTACTTAAAACTGTTATTCCGACGAAAATTATTTGTGTTATTGAAGTCGTGACTTTACAATTTTATGATCTGTAGGAATCGAAGATGAAAGAGTTTCAAATTACATCACCTAGCCTATACCTTTTTTCGACTACATTTGAATTGTATTCTAGCTCAGGAGTAAAAGACAGAAGAGGAAAGGTGGCAGCCAAATTGTTGATTGAATGGGAATCTGACCAAAGCGAAGAACCCTTGCAGCAATACCATATAATACATGATTGCAAGCATAAAACCATTGTTTTACAAAAGAACTACAGTTAAGACTGGAATAAGTTTGGTTTTTCTTATCCCTAGCTTCCCCTGGCGTACAAGAAATTAACATACCTGAGGGGCCTCAGAGGCCCAGACATTTTTTTCCTTTTTAACATTAAAATTAAAATTCATGGAACAATTTTTTAATGAATCATTTCTTCTTTTGTTTTTCATATAACTTATATAACAAATATAATAATTGCAAAATGACCATCATGTGAACCAATTATTACACGAGTCTCACACACATTTTATCATTCACTAGATCTCAAAATTACATGTTAATGTTGAATCAATGGTATTTCTTGTTTTCGTATGTGCTGTTCTCAAGTAATTATAATAACTACATTAATTACCATAATTATCAACCAATTGTACACTGTTACAGGCACAAGTTTCATGGCGGAACATACAAAGTAATTCAGAAATATTGGTAGGGACCATTGCAACGTATTTCAATTTATTTTCATTTTTTAAATACAAATGTCCACAGTTGAGAATTTGGTTGGCCTGGAATCCCCCCCCCCCCGGGTAAGCTAGTGCTAACAATATATCATTTTAATTAAGGGCGCGGGGGAGGGGCTGATTCCAAATAAATAATGGTTATGCACAATATAATGTAATCTAGTCAGTAGGGCGCCTGTCTGCCACACGGGAGTCCCTTGGATGATCTAAGGTCGAAATGTTTCCGTCGTTGTCCCCGCGTAAAGCGACTGGAGCTCATCCAGCCTCAAATAAATGGTGGGTAACTAGAGGTAAAACTCTGGGGTGTAAAGGCGACAGGAACGTAGTGCTGATCACATCACCTCCAAATTGGCCGGGATCGAAGAGTGTGTGAGGCCTTACACATCTTTTTAGATAGTCTGATAGATAGTCTGTTAATCTTTACGAGGCTAAAACAAAATGAAGAAGAACTGCATTTAGAATGTAATCGTTATATGCGTACCTTCAGTCACTGCCACAAATACTGTAGGCGCAATGCCTATCAAGTGTGTTAAAAAAACACCCCGAAATGTTTGCCGAAATCGTGGCCATGACGGTGGGTGTGATTTCGCGCAATGAATATCATCCAGTGGAAACTGAACCACTGAGGCTCGAACGCCGGACCGCCGCATCGTTACATGTGATACCGTTACCACTACGTGACTTGCGATAGTGGACAGCAGTCATACTATTTCCCCATCTTTCTTTGCAGTTCACGTTAATTGTGCAGCGAACTTGAATCAATTGGGGGTATTGCGTTCCCAACCATAACTATCCCCCTGCACACGCCACTGATGCTTGGGTGTATACATTACTCTCGTTCACTTGGAAGTGAACCCGAAACTCGAGCTCTCACAGCAGATCCAGCACACATGTCTGGGCGAAACAACTCCAGAGTCCAGACTCTTAGGCGCCAGTAAAAGTTAGCGGTGGAGTCGTGCGAGTTTCGTTGAAAGGAACGTTCATTTTTACACACGTGGCCAAAGTCCTTTGTTACACTGGTTTTGTTGCGTTTTTACTGTTGTCAATATTTAGCTGCAGGATACATGCAAGGCGTGACAAAATTACGATTTATCTTTTGCAGAGTAAAAAAAAATCTCTTTCGATAAAGTTAACAACAACGAGATAGGAAAATACTTAACCAGACATCAACAAAGTGAATAACAGCATTTGCTTTTCTTCACCTTTTGATGTATTACCAACGCAAATAGATGCCATTGTTTTTTTTAAAACTGCCGATACTGTGCGTAGATGCAGTGAGGACTTCTGCCACCAAAATGGCACGTTTGCTGTCTCTTCCAATTCTCTCTATACTCTGTCCCGGGTATCTATGGAGCAAGGCTGCGCAAGAAAGGGGAAGGGTGAGTAAGCGGAGCGCTGCTGGAAAGGGTGGTCGTTGTTCACCTTTACCACAATCCCGTTCCCTCGCACGCGTTCGTTAGTCAGTCCCCCATATTGACTGATTGCGCAGAGACTTGCTTTCGTTCGGCCGCTGCAGAGAAACCTGGGGCAGAGCATATTTCCAAATTATTTCCTATTTGCCTCATTAGAGATACGAAACTGACATAGGAATTCCAACCCAGAATTTTTGGTGCTAAGATAATGAGTCCACCGAGATTTTACAATCCTAACGTCCTTTAACTTTTCCAAGCAATCATAGCTGAAAGATATAAAAAGGTTCGATTATAATTCTGTTGAAGTAGAAGCATTTTTCGTAAGTAACGAAAGCGCTTTGCTCATATTCGAATAGCATCGTTCAGTAAACAAACGATTCATTGATTGACTTTGTGTTTTAAGTACACTTTATGCACAGTGTGGCTAATCAGGACTAGACCTACAGTTGAAGGTGGAACCCGAAACACTATATTCCTATGCCTTCATCCGCTATCGAACCTGGGACCCCTTGATTACAAGGCGACGACGTTACCACTACACCAACGGGGAGGTCCCAGTTAACAAACGAAACACAATACGAGTGCAAGGAAGAGTAACAGTGTAAATAATGCTTTCTTTTCTTCTACAACACACCCGATATTAACACACTTTCAAACAACATCGCTAATTTTGGTTACCGTCAATACTTTCTTCTACAGATGAAGCAAATGAAAATTGATATGTGAGGGCATAGTCTTGCGCACGGGGGGTGCCAATGGTGCCTGACCACCCTGGAATGTGTCCTCAAAAAATAAAATATGTAGAAACAACCACTACAATAATGAAAGTTATATTTCCCGTAATGCCTCTAAATTGGAATTTTAACAGTTTGCTCTTTCTCGAGTTCTAGCCAGATGGGAGAAGCGATTTGCAGCCAAAGCTGGAAACATCTGGAAACATCTCCCTTTCTCTCATTCTCATTCTACCTTTACTAACCAGATATTGTTGAGAAGCATCGACATGGAGAAAAAGTATACAAAATTGATTTATGTACGAGAGGTGGTCAGAATTGCTACAGCGTAGAGCTAGAATTTATGTTTGCATTCATTAATATTTACATCGCTTTTCAGCCACTATTGGCGACGACGAAGATGAATTATGAGTTACACTTACAAAGGTAGACTCATGAAGGCCGGAACTTAAAAATACTTGATTGATTTATTTAAATTATGGACACGTCAGCACATTTAACACTCACTCTGGTCCCCCATTTCCCAGTTCTTCACTGCCTTCATTTGAAAATGTTGGTTTTCTTAAAATTTCGGAGTGGACCGTAGCCCCTTCAACCATCCCCCCTCGGCCTACGCCAGTGATTACGTACAGTCGAGGCAAATACTAGAACTGCCGTCGTCTGAAGACTCAAGTCTGTACACCCTAGTTAAAAACAGATGTTGCGAAGGGCAACTTAGCATGCAGGGCGCCAACACGCAACCGCAGAGGATTATACTGTCCGTGCATCTGGGCTCCAGATCCTCATTATTCTGCAGAATGCGGTCCAGGGTTTTACTGCGTGGAATTCGTACTCTTCACAAACGTCACGCCTTACACCTCACACAGGGAATCGAACCCGGATCCATTGGCACCTAGGTCGCCAGTTTACCACTGAACACGCTCGACCACCGAGCTATCTACGTATGACCCATACAATGCAATGAAAAATGCTGCACGCCAGGCTGATAAAAATCAGAAGGACTGATAATAGCCTAATTGTCAAAATACTTTTTACTCCAAGGTGTGAGTTTAACGACTAACTAAAGTAAACCGTGCTCTAGAGAAATATTTTAGTGCTAAATTTTGAACTTTAGAAGATGTTGACTTTCTTAAATGTTCCCTCCTAATATTCTAAAGCTCATGAAATATTGTTGTTTTGCAAACACCAATTCACTTCTTCTCTGCCTACAGAGGAACGGGACCCGCCTCTGCAACTCATATGACGTCATGCTTCAGAAGGGAGAGTTTCCATGACCGCGTTGCATTCACCTTGTGGTCTTTCAACGGTGGGAGAGCTCCACCTTTGACCCCTGTGTACCTTCACAACATGATTCAATGCACGTAGATTATATTTACCTTTTACCTTTAGAATAAGTATCACTGAAGATTTCAACGACGAATTTAAAATTCCTTTTTCTCCCATTTTCCCTGTTCCCTCTCACGCGTTAATTGGTCGAGCACTCTCGAGTCACTCTCGGAACAGAGTATACAAACAGAGCTACAATGTGCCTAGCTCGTAACTTCACTCAAAGTTTCAGAAAATTGTACATGAAAGGCCGAGTTATCCAATATATATAAAGCCCCAATCCCACCACTGACTGACTCACTGACACAAATGTTCTCCATGAAGGAACCCCCGGAGGCGAGAAATGCCCAACTACGACACCCCATGAAATCGTCACAAAAGGCCGAGAAAATTCAAAAATAGCTCAAATAGCCCTTCTTTTTTCACGTCCTTAGCAACCGTTGCCACGGACATTTTTTGCAGCACACACTGTTTCCTTCAATTCTTAATTGTGGAGATACATTATATTTCTCACAGATCTACAACACACAGCTGAATCAACTCCTGGCTTTGAAAAGGTGGATCAAACGAGGGTGACATCTACATAATAAGGAGTTTCAGCCCAGATACAATTACGTACATATATTGGTAAACTCAATGCGAAAATATTATCTACATCGTGGTTGCTTTAACTAAATGTTTAGAGGTATAATAACAAACAATTATTTAGAGAGTTTGCCGTGCTTGTTGTTCACCATGGAAACGGACGTTTCCCGTTTTGAACGAGACAGTCCTGTTTGAGAGGCGTGTCGCGGTCGTCCCTTCGATATTATTTAAAAACACTATTTGTACCGTTTTAGAAAAGCCTAGGGGTTAACTTGAAAACCAAGTATAAAGTTGAGATATTTCATGCTAAAAAAAAAAAAAAGTTGTATTGTTTTGCGTGTGTTCCGTTATTTGTAGAGAGTGCATAAGTATGCCCAAGAAACGTATATGCAGTTTCAATATGAACTTTGGACAAACCACAAACTGAAGTGGGAAATCTCGCGTCAGATGTGTGGGGTAAGGTTTTTGAGGAGATTTACAAACGGTTGGTGAAAAATAAAGCCGCTCTCAAGAAGATTGATTGTTCTGATACATACTTCTGGCACTCCCCAACTTCTGCGTAGGGCTAACATCAAAGGTTGATCAGAAGGAACCAGAAATACTGTGCAAGTCACACCGAGATTATAATAAATAATAGCTTTTGACAATGAGAGATCATATTTCAAATAATAAAATAATAATAATACTTTAATTATAACAATAAATTTATAATTAGGCCTAACTGATTTTTCAGGAGGGGAGGAGGTACACTGATCTCCTTGGGATGTCCCGTTTTGGGGTCAAAATATTATGGGCACCCTACTACTAGGGTGCCAAATATCTAGCCCCTGGGTTCTCATTCCATTGTAATTATCATACTCTTACCATGAAAAGGTCTCCTGCGTATTATCTGCGGTCCCGGGTTCGAACTTAGATGAGAGCTCCAAAATTTGGGTGATGACACAACACAATTAATATAATTCAAAGACTTAATAAGGTTCTCCAGGCGGGGGAGAACCGGAAATTTTTCCACCTGTTCAGGCAGCTCCGGCGTCCACCCATCGTCGTATAAAGTGGGTACCTGGAGGAAACTCTGGGGGTAAAGGCGGCAAGGGACGTGGTGCTGATCACATCACCCCCACCTTCGGCCGTAATCAAGAAAGTGTGAGGCCCTAACCCCACGCTCCCTATACGCCTTCATGGCGTGGTGCATTGCACAGGGGAGCACTTTCCCTTCACTTTTTTTTTTAATAAGGACGATCTGACTCCTATTGAGAAAGTCTGATAACAGCGTCGATGGGACTGAATGCGATCAACGAAGAACCCATTTGATAAGCTCTGGTCTTCAAAAGGCTGTTGGACTATAGAGTTACTAAATACATGGTAAAAACAGATAACTTGGTCCAAATTTAACAATGTATATCTTGTCCCAACCCTCCATCCCCGGTCACGTTCCTGGTCTTGTGTGTATATATATAAGTGTCACTTCACCAGAAACCGAATTCATTGCCTGTGTGCTCACTGCAGGTCGGTCTGCTTGAGACGATTCCAGACACTTTGGCGCCAGCGGCCAGCTGGGTCGCTCGGAACTTGCTTTTGGCGCGCCACGATTCGGATGGAAACAGACAACTCTGCTAGTGATTCTTGCAGTCTAATTCTCGAATGAATATTTCACTTGCTCTCGTTGCCTTCACTAATTCTATTTAAACCAGCCCAATAATCAAAGAACAAAATAGCTATATTGGGAACCTTTCCAACAACTCCCACATTCGCAAAATAGTACATATTTTGCTTGGTTAAGTCCGCTTTATGCACAGTAAGGCTTATTGGGAATGGATCTACAGTTTAAAGTGGAATCCAACCCACAAAGTGCCTCCACCGGGTATCGAACCCGGGACCCTTTGATTACAAGGCGACGAAGCAACCAATACGCCATTTTTTTAAAGGAATACCCCTAACCGGAAGTATCCCGCGTTTTTCACTATATTATCAAGATTTTCATTTCTCGGTTATTCTCAATTTTCAGTTTTTCTCATTTGGACAAACAAATACCCGTGCCTTACCCGGGACTCGCACCCGGAACCCCTGACGTCGTAGCGCTCTGTGATAACCACACCGTCACGGAGGTCGACAGGGCCATCGGGGAGGCTTTAAGTGGAACTCGTACCCCTCCTACTTGACTGCGAGAAGAACTACCGAAATAAGAAAGGACCGGGCGTCCGGTAAAAAAGGCGCGAAAACGAAATGCTTGTGGTCTAGGTGCTAGGACGCAAAGAAGCACCAGCAGGCTTCATGGGTGACGTGGAAGTAGAGGTCAGGTGATCAACAGTTACTGTGATTGGGTGGTTGCAAGGAATGAGATTTATAAAACATTTTCTTGTTCGCTCCATTCGCGAAACAAACATTTCTCTACGATTCACATCAAGTTTATACGTCAATCATTCTTTATTACAATTATATTCCTTTCCCGGAATGTCTGGAGTAAGAGAACACGAACGCGTCCTGGGCGCACGTTGCGGTGTGTGCCTCGTCCAATGAACGCGCGAAGGGGAGTGGCCCCGCGGGAGGGGGCGGCTCGGCTGCTCATTTGTGGTCCAGTAGTTCTGTGGGAATTCTGCATTCAGGAGGGCGCCGCATAGTCTGGCCCCGCCCACAAGTATTCGCCTCTGCGCGTCGCTACTCCAGACATTCCGGAAAAGGAATATATGCCCTATTTCAGGGGATCCCAAACTTTGTAGTTTCAAAAGTTTTCTGCGGCGCCCAAGTCAGAATATAGGCATAGGCCTATCTAAAACTTGCAACGCTAAGTTAGTGTTGTTAGGTTGCTTGCCTTATGTTAAAAAATAAGCACATATTTCAAATTCAGAAACATTGTTTATGTAAATAGTACTAAATAAGCACATGTTTGGAACAAGCATATCTAAAACCCTGTGTAGATTAACAAGTAAGTGGCATTTCAGTTAAAATTCCGGAACATTTCGCGGCACCCCAGGGCGCCGCGGCGCACCCTTAGGGAACCACTACCCTATTCGATATTGAATCAGTTTGTTAAGAAAGGTTTAATTAAAATGTCCATTAAGACTCACACCATTATAAACTTGGATAGTTTCGCTGTACTGGACTTCTGGTAAATTAACACTTAATTCATTTTACAAAGAAATTAAATAAGTTACTTTTCCTTTGCTCCTTTTGTTCAAATCTACAGTCTACATGGAACAGCCATCTGAAGCACCACCCTCCTCCCCAAATCTAATAACTCCAACAGAAATAACTTTTTTGTCGACTATAGTCTCCAAATTCTGTTCTCAACCAGAGAGATAAAATCGTAACAATTCTATTGCGAGTGACCCTTCACAACGATGAGGAAAGTGAGATCCAAGTTCCAGCGAATAATTTGTTAGGGCCGCTTAAGTTGATTATAGTGCACGCTGAGTTTCAAATATAATGAGTGGCTTCGCAAATGATCTACGGAGACTGTATTTGTATAAGCATTCTCTTCCTTTCCTGAGGAGAATTCAATAAAACAATGGCTTGGTGTAGCTTTCAGAGGGGAGCGGCACGTGACACGCTTAACTTGCAAACCAGCATTCAGAAATAAATGCAACCTTTCGTATCAAGACAGGTCAAGCTGCACGTGTAGCTCTGATTAGGCCGTTTTCTCAATACCGTGCATCCTGTCACCTCGTGCTCTTGTTAGCTCATGCGCGGTGAATGTTTGGATTTAGACTAACTGTGCTAGTGTCGCTTGCCGCTTGCAGCTTCTGTGTGAATTCTCCGTGTCGCTTGTCGCCTGTCACTTGTCGTCTGTCGTTTGCAGCTTTCTTGCCTTGTAAGGGAGAGAAAGCGCCAACCAACACATGTCCCTTGGAAGCGAACCAGCAGTAATGAATTGAACCTTTCGAACAGAAGCGACACGACAAGATGCAGGTGTCGCTTGTAGCTTGCGTGTCGCTCTGATTGGCCAGTTTTGTTAATACCGTGCATCATGTCGCTTCGTACTTTTGTTCGCGCATGCGCGGTGAATGCTTTGCCTTATATTGAATGGTCTAATGTCGCTTGTCGCTTTGGTATAAAATCTCCATGTCGCTAGTCGCCTGTCGTTTATGCCGTTTAAGCAGATTCCAGACCGAAGCGTAACGCGACAAGCGACAAGCCTCGGTAATCATTGCAACGTTTCGAACTGATACAGCACGGTAAGCTGCAAATATTGCATGTCGCTTGGTTGTGTCACTCAAACTGGCTACTTTATCAATGTTGTGCATCGTGATGCCTCCACTTGTCGTGCACGGGCGGTGAATGTTTTAGTCTACAAGACAAAAGGGACCCGTGTCTCTTGTCGATGTGGAAGCACACTGTCGCTTGTCGCATCCGTCAGAATTCTTCCCCTGACCCCTTCAAGGAGACTTCAGATCGAAGCGACAAGTGGCAGGCGACAATCGACAGACAACACTGGCATGGACGTCAGCAGGGTTTTTTCCAGGGAAGGGCAAGGAAGGTATTTTTTTTTACAGGGGGAGCAAATAAGCCACATTTTACCCAATGTTCCTTCAAAAAAACATTGCTTACATTTGAATTTATCATGTTCGTGCATTAATTAACACATATTATTGTGGCTGAAATGGAATTATATGTGTGAAATATATAATTTTTGGTTGACTTTCATTTTCCAAAGGGGCACGGGTCCCCCTTGCCCCCCCCTTACGGACTCCCATGAACACTGGCGACTTCGATCTAAAGCAAGAAATTCACCGCTCATGCGCGAAAAACCTAATGCACCGAGCCGAAAGCGACATGTGTATCTTGCCCTGTCGCATCAATGCGAAAGGTCGAATTGATTACTGAGGGTTCAATTCCAAGCGATACGTATCTCTTGTCGCTTGTTACCTATTGCGTTTCGCTTGGTAGCGTTCCAATAAAGAGCTTCGTTTCACACAGTTGCGGCATGATAGGCCACACAAGCCTGCTTTGATTTCTGAAATCTTCAAACAACACATAAAAGTATGCAAAGTAAAAATTAAGAGTCAGCGATTAGGGTAAATGTGATTATTTTCTCAATTCCACAGTGGGGCAAAAACTCCTTAAGTACGGCACTGACTGCACAACAGTTAACCCCTTCCTAACTCCGCCGCGAGAGGAACTCTTCTTTTTCCCCTCCCCTTCCGACCGCCGCGAGAGGAACTCTTTCCCCCTCCCCTTCCGAATGCTCTGCGCCGAGACAGAAACGTCCAAGTTACGCGCTCTCAATTGACGCCGTAAAGCGCATTTCACAACTATTTGCTCAATTCGGTATGGTACGTAGCTGCTTACACACAGGAAGAAATCATGTGACCTACAAGAATTGTGATTGGTTGGACGGTTTGTGCAATATTGATCGGTACCCACAACGGATGCAATTGTATTAAAAATTACAACACGTAAATTAGACAGGTGATATTGGTACCAGGTTCCAACAAGAATAGTAACCATTTTTTCGTGAGGAAAACTGCATAAATGATAATTTTCAAAAACCACGGTGGTATTTGTAATCACATGCATGGTCTCGACATTTTAAAATGAATTTTATTTTGCTAATTTATCAAATTATAGTGGTTCCAACAACATATGTACACTCACTCGGGCCTTATAAGACCACGTTTACACGTATGTGTGTGTGTGTGTGTGTGATGGTGTGTGTGTGTGATGGTGTGTGTGTGTGTGTGTGTGTGTGTAGCAAATAGGAAGGAAATAGGAGACACTCACCATACCCAGATAAATTTTCATGAACAAAGGATGGATCCTTAGTGATATAAAAAAATGGGAAATATCGCCAGTTCAAGAGCGAAGATACAGTTGGTAAGGAAAAATGTAATTCTCTCACCAGACTTGTCAAAAATTGTGAGTGGTGCGGTGTAGTGTGTTTGTGTTGGAAGGATTCATATGAAGAGAAGGTTCGGAATGTTACTGAGTGGCCTGGTTCAGGTCAGGGGGCGTGGTTGGACTTGTGGCTGATATGTAGGCCCTCTCCCATGTCTTTCATACTGAGGTTTTGGTGGATTGGGATAAGGGGTACGGACGGTGACAGTAAAGTGAGACTGCAGATGTACCCGACAGGTAAAGACTACCACCAAGTTACAGGTAAGGACAGATGGTAGGTACCTTTGGGGTGGAAGGTGAATTTGCCAGTGGTAGTGTGAATCTGTTACGTTTAACCTATGATTGAGATTTTACATGTATATACAGGGTGCTCGGAACTTACACTTACAAACTGTAACGTTTGCGAATATTACGTATTCGCTAACCTTACGTACTGAAAATCGAACTTGAATAATTCTTAAGAAGTTTCAATAAGTTCAATTTTCGGCCATCAGATGGCGTTCCCATTTGATAGCTCTCTTTGTGCTGCCCCTAGTACCGACTCTTCGTATTAAGTCGTCTTGCTGCAAAACCTAAATTTTCAGCCGCACTTCATCGATAGGAATCAAGCAGTCAAAGCTATATTTGCAAACTCTCCAACTTTTCCTCGTCAAGCTGAGTAACGTGCCAAGCTATGGTCCGTACAACTTGATCGAAAAAAGAAGGCGGCCATTTGCCTTCGTGTGAAGTACCTCGTGCATTGGAACATTACGAAATGAAAATTGGCCATTAAAGTCGAGTATGGTGTTGGGTTTTTCGACTTAAAAACGTTATATGGACGGGTTAAAGTTACAGTGGTGTAAGTCAATTTGTAAGGACTTAGACACAGAAACCAGATTGAGATAAGTCAATCTGTTAACAGAAAACGTGAAGTAATTCATAGATGCATTCAACTGGCAACAGATGACAGTTTAAGGTCTAGTGATGAAGGAAACAGCTGTTGTGTTGATCAGCAAAGTGCTGTGAGTCAGACTCTCTTTTTAAAAAAGAAAAGTGACTTACCACGTCCATATGAGGTACGTAAACTCCGCTGTGCTATTAGGAATGCAAAGAGAAACAAGTGTGCGATAATTGCTGCACTACATATTATGTTCCCACTGTGCTTTAACGCGATTGTTCATTTTTTCCTCCCCTTGTTTTACGAACAAAGTGAAGCAGTAATAGTTTTGTGCACATGAATCTCACGTAATTGGAACAAGTGAATTAGAAATCTTTGTCACACTTACGATCTTTTCCATGGATTATATATTCTTGTTAGAAACTTGGTGAACGCGGGTTAATAATAATTGCTGTGCACGATAAAGTAAAATTACTGGATGCGTATCGAATATTTGACAACAGAACAGTATTGATATTGTGCGATAATTGAACCTTGTTCTCGCAAAAGAGAAAATTACGATTAATTGAGAAAAATTTGAAAATAACGGAACACGTTTTCCCTAAACCTGCTTGACTTAATTTTCGTAGAATCTCTCCGCCCTTATTTTCCATAGTCTTACCAACGCTTAAATCAGCATGAAAGGACAAATTGTTCTATTTGATGGTTCTTGTTAAAAGCAGGTATAATGTAGACATGCTCTCTTAGGGAGAGTATAGAATGATTAACGATTTGGTAGTAGTAATGGTACCCAAGTTCACAATCAATTGCTAGTGAAAGTTATAGTAAAAAAAATCAGATATACGCGCGAACTGCAAGCGCACGTACAGTCATTATCATTATATATGTTTTTTTCTAGTCTGAGAATTGATATAATTAACTTATGAAGGTTTGTGAAAGAATATAAGCAGGACGTGTGTGACTAATTAGTAATTATTGTCTTACGAATGAAGCGTTTATTGCATTCTGCCAAACTCTGGCTTGATTGTTAATCTTTGCAAGTGTTACGAAATACTTCTGTCGATGATTATATGTAATAAATTGGACGTTGGTTGTTAAACTTGATGTTCGGTGTAGCATCTCTTTCAATCCTTGCCTTTCTCAACCACATGTAAACTTTAAGAAACACATACTAAGTAGTGAATAACATGTAATGGCGGATTCTTTTAAAGGCGACGAACTAAACGTCACGTTGATGACCAATTGGATTAATCGCGACGCCTCAACATATGAACTGTAATTCAAACAGTATAAATGTGTATGATGAATCTTTAGGATTTTAAGTATACAGAGTGTGCATGAACCTTAACTTTAATGTAGTTGTTCGATACTGCACAGGAGGGAAAAAGTTAAATTTAACTTCCTAGAGAATGATCGCAATGGAGAAAGCTTAAACGCCATTCATTGCCGGACCCTTCGATATATACGTGTGATTATTTATTGGGCCTTTGACTCGTGCTTTTTCTCTGATTGTTGCTCGTGATTTGTGATTTCTAGAACGGGTTCTTTTTTTACTTCGAGTTGCAGTTGCCAGTCGCCGCTTCCAGCTTAAAAATTGTAGGCTACTTCCACTGATCCTAGTATAGCGTTACAAAGCTCCTAGGGCTAGTAGAGGGGACTAGGAGACAATATGTGGAATAGGAACCCATGCCCGGAAACATACCGTTTCCGTGCTACAACCATGACAATGTGTCGGATGTGCCTGTGTTGGTATGCAACCTGGTACCTTCACCGCCGACACGAAAGACTGTGGTGCTCTCCAAAGAGACGCCGCACGCCCGAATTGGAAGAGGCTGTACTTCACCACGTTGAACAGGACCCGTCAACAAGTACGCGAACAATTGCGCGTGCAATGGGTGTTTCAGGTAGCATCGTGTGGGATGTTCTGCATGAGCAACAACTACATCCTTACCACCACCAAAGGGTACAGGCTTTGAGACGAGCCGATTTTGTACCACGTGTTAACTTCTATACATGGTTTCTACACCGCTGCATCGACGAGCCCCAGTTTCCACATCGAGTTCTGTTTACAGATTAATGTAAATTCACCAGGGAGTGTGTTCTCAATTCACTAAACAGCCATGCCTGGACAGACGAAAACCCTCATGCAACACATGTCCGGGGATTTGCTATCAATGTGTGGGCAGGTAATTTTGGACGGTCATGTGATCGGGCTGTACCTTCTTCCAGCTAGGCTAACGGGTGCCGCGTACTTGATCTTCCTACAGGGAGTATTGGTCCTGTTCTTGGATGCTGTGCCATTGAACGTCCGTCAAGAACTGTGGTTTCAGCACAATGGCGCACCGCCTCACTTTACACGTGACGTTCGGAGACATCTTAACCGAAGATTCGAGCAAAGATGGTTAGGTTGAGGTGGTCCAACCGCGTGGCCACGACTATCGCCGCATTTAATACCATTGGACTCTTCTTGTGGGGTCTCATGAAGAATATGGTGTACGAGACTCCTGTAGAGACAGGGCACGAACTGCTGGCACGAGTTATAATCGCTGCACAAGAGATTGTCGGGACACCAGGTGTGATGGAGCGAGTGTGCCGGAACATGATTCGTCGGTACATTGTGTGCAACGACTTTGGTAGTCGTCACATCGAGCCACTGTTGTAGTTGAGCAGTGACTTATGCGACTGACATGTCCTTCCTGGGACCCCCTTGTGGTTGTGCCGAGATCGAGAGCAAGTTTATTTTCCCACTACGGACTTATGAACAGTGTTCTTTTTAGTTGGGAGAAGCTTCCCCTTGCACATTTTAATTGTGCAGAACTGTTGTGTTGGTGCCGTATTTGTGTGTGATTAACACGAACACTTAACTCAATATCAGAAGTTCTTGTGACGTGTTCATGGTTCACAATGTATATATTTTGGTAGAAATGAAAGGACATATTCCATACGAAGTTTTAAGAACGCGATAATTCGTGTTATTGTTCATGTGTAATTTACAATCTATTTGTGCTGCATATTTCGAGTTATTTCTATATTTTATTTACTTTCGAAATATTTGAGTGACGTCAGACTGTTGAAGTATACGGTCCCACCTTGTATATGTTAATCTTGTAGCTGACGTCACATTAATAGTTTTTATAGTTTTGTAGTAAAGTTTTGAGTTATTTAAAGAATGTTTTAATCGTAAAATGCATTCTATAATTTTGTGCTGTCAATGTGTCTTTTGTGCATTTTGTTATAATGTATTAATGTTTTTTCAAGCTTTTGCATATATGATTTCCACTCCGATACTAGTCGTCTGTGGCGACGAAAAGAGTATAAATACGAGCCAGCCGGCCCAGATTCTGAACCATTTTTCATTTGTAATTTGAAGTGCATAAATGTCTACTGTGCTTTTCTTAGTTTCTCCTTGGTGTTAGTTGGGGTGAGGCTCGTGTGGAGGACCGGTGTAGGGTGCAATACACCTTACGGCCGTATTGCTATACACAACTCGTTGTGCCCTGGCACCCGCTGAGGAGTTTGTAGTTGCTTATTTGCCATTTTGAGTGATTATTTCAATGTTGGATTTTGACATGTGCATAGTCCCGAGATGTCTTGGTGCTCGTAGGGGTGAGGTTCGTGTGGAGGACTAGTGTGGGGTGCAATACACCCTACGGGCCTCTAGTTTGTGCACCACTCGTTTTCGCCCAGGCGCTTATGGAGGGTCTCTGCGCGGACGACTTTGTTTCATCTCTTGTCGTCGGATCACGAACCCTAAACCCTTGTCGAGACCACTGTCATTGTCTATGTTTTTACTTTATTTTGTCATTGTGTGTGTATTCTGACTGAGTTGATATATTTCGTGGACATTATTTTCCCTTTGTGCCCTTATGTACATTTTTATTATGAACTGCATAGTCGTAACAAATAGATTGTGAAGCTATATGTTAAATGAAAGTTCTGAGTTTGTTTTGGCTGCAAATCTTAATATTTTCCTGTGCCCTGAGAGATGTCAATTGTATACCATCGTAGAATATCATGCTTTTCATGTATTAATATAATGACATTATTAGTGCTACTACGTTTCCATTGTTGAACCTATATTGGCGAGTATGATGTGTCACGACACATCCAGTGAAGAAAACAGAAACAAATTGTTTCGTTCCCGACACAGGTGTTATTGTGATCAATGAATAGTACGCTTCTTGTTTGTTCCCTTGGCATTGTTACTAAATAAATTTGTTTGTATTATGGACTGAGTCACACGTCATTCACTTCTGTTCGTTAGGTAACACTTCAATTGACATGGTTGTAATAAATGATTACACTTTAGGTCATCAGGTGATCTTCTAACGTCATGTACTGCCTAACCGGTTGCATACCAACACAGAAACATCCGTCACATTGTCATGGTTGTAGCGCTAGGAGTTTGTAAGGGGAATTTCCGATCACCCTGTATAATTTGCTTTAAAAAAAAGCAATTTAAGTGTCCTTGAATAGTCCAATTAGCAACAAGTTATTAATTCGTGTTCATGGAAAATGTGAAATATGTGTTCAAACTGAAATGATTTGTATTTTGCTTGTTTTCGAAGCAACTACACAACAATGTAATAGTGGGATCAATATTTGATTAGTATTTCTTGTAAATTGCTAACCATTTCGAAAGGATATTTAGGTGTTGATATTATTAGAGTAACTATGTCTAATAGTAAATTCAAAATTGATTTAATTAATTGGAACATCGTGACATTCGAATATAAAATTTAAATGATAAAAAAGCATATTTTTTAAGAAATAATGTAGTTGCAGATGTGTATAGTGAATGTGATTTTAAAGGAAAACAGATGTGGAAACTTGTGAGACATGAAATGGGTAAATGTAATGTTGCTTATAACAATGTATTCGGATTAATGTTCTCAACGAACTGTATGCAAGTAATGCACATTAATCATTGCTCTTTAACATACCATTGGAAGAAGTACCAACATGTTTAATTTAATAAGTGTAGAAGAACATTGGGAGGTATCCCTAGTGTACATTATGGCATTGGTGACAATTGAGTAGTGTATTTATGAGATTTGAATCTATTCAGGTTGGACTGTCTGGGAATGGACAGTAAAAAGGTACGACATATATAGTGTTAATATTTTTCACATGTGTGAGAGCCTTACACAAACAACGTCGGATAAGCTCACTATTACATCTTGGGCAGGTAATAAGACGAAGGAAATGGCCAGCATTTACCAGAAAAAATACCCTGAAATATTTCATTGAAAAACAATCAAATCATTTTGTTTCGTTAACCTTTGCTATTTCCTTCCAAATGTTTTTTTTAATATGTAGCTCTTCAAGTTTTATAATTTAGTGCGTGCGTGTATTAACAGATTTTTTTAAATGAAAACGAAAAACCAAATAGCAGTTTTACACATAATGGAACTTATGGTGTTTTATTTTCCTAAAATTAATGCGATTAATCCTTGTTTCCATGTGAGAGACTTCTCCTCAACAGAATTTATCGAGAGGCCTGGGAGAGCTGTAGCCACTTGAGTCTGGGATTTGCTGTTAACAGAGACTGTTAGGACATCACATATCTATTGTCTGCTGTGCAAAACTTGCTCACAGCACTAAACTAACCTGCCTAACCTGTCCACATGCATATTTGTGTTGTTAGATGAGTACGTGAGTAGGTTAAGCATATCAGCTTTGGTGCTGTTACCATACATATATCTCTAAGAATATGCAGCTGTTGCAAACCGCTCATCTGTTTACGTAATAATGCTTTACTCGTAACGTTTCAATCCTATTAAGGAAATTCTGATATCAACCACATACAGCTGAGAAACACA
Source organism: Lepisma saccharinum (assembly GCF_977018435.1). Classification (NCBI taxonomy): domain Eukaryota; kingdom Metazoa; phylum Arthropoda; class Insecta; order Zygentoma; family Lepismatidae; genus Lepisma; species Lepisma saccharinum. Next base: position 26,637 of record NW_028142987.1, read on the forward strand.
CTAAATTAAATCCCTCAAAAGGTCCTGATGTAGGGTTGAAACATTGCATGTAAAGTATTTTTTTTTTTAAAGAAATATTATTTAAAACGTATCCCAGTGCCAGTTACACTGTAGGTTGTACAGTTGTCTAAAGACCAATTGAATTAACCATCATCGAATTCATTCGTATTGTTTATGTGATGGAATGTTAAAGTACAAAAAAACACTAAAAATCTAAATTAATGAATCTTTCTCTTAAAAAAAAGGAAAAGTTTAATGAAATTATCAACAGGCAGTAGGCCTGGTATTATATGCATAATGCACATTGTATTATCTTGCAGCCGACGGGACAATTACTATAAATAATGTATTTTTTAACATGGAGAAAAGTATCCTTCGTTAGAAGAGTAACTTTTCTCAACTAAGTGCAAACCCATAACAAATATATACAAGAACTGCCGCATCACTAGTTGAAAATAGCAAATAATTGTGTTTCATACAGCTTCCAAATATTTGCATTGCAAGGTATCGGTTTTGGTAGACAAATTTTGAATTTCTATAATTTATATAAAATTATATATTTTGCCAAAAAAATTAATTAAAAATTGGCAAAACAGCATTTTCCATATGTTGGTCGAAGAATTTCTAATTAGTTAATAAAGAGCTAGAATTTCATGCTGGAGAACATTTATTTTTGATGACAGACATACATTCGTCTGAAAGGATAATGCAAAGTTGGCAACACTAGCGACGTACATCAATCTACAGAATATACTACTAGTTGGTTACGATGCTAGTAGCACTGCAGGTAAACCCTTTAGTTCCCGATGTTGCCGTCACATCCAAGCAAAATTTACTTCAACTTTTTAATTAGGAGCTTGCCTATTTCTCCCCTAGGGGGACATCATATGAACTGTGCTGAACACATCTGACTGGACCCTAAAGTAAGAATGAAACATCCACGGTGGCCAACCACCTAAAGTGAACGTGTCGGGTGTTATAAAAGAAGAGATACATCTCCCATTCACTTCTAGCAGAATAGGTACATCTCCCATTCACTTCTAGCAGAATAGGTACATCTCCGAAGAACTTCTAGCAGAATTGGTACCTCTCCGACTATCTTCTTGCAGAATGGGTACATGTCCGAATATCTTCTAGCAGAACTGGTAATCTCCGAATATCTTCTAGTACAATGTATACATCTCCGACCTCTAGCAGAATATATACATCTCCGAATATCTCCTAACAGAATGGGTACCTATCCGACTACTAGCAGAATAGGTACATGTCCGATATCTTTTAGCAAGATAGATATCTCTCCGAATAATTCTAGCAGAATGGGTACATCTCCGAAGAACTTCTACCAGAATGGGTACACCTCCGAATATCTTCTAGCAGAATGGGTACATCTCCGAATATCTTCTAGCAGAATTGGTACATCTCCGAATATCTTCTAGCAGAATGGGTACATCTCCGAATATCTTCTAGCAGAATGGGTACATCTCCGAATATCTTCTAGCAGAATGGGTACATCTCCGAATATCTTCTAGCAGAATGGGTACATCTCCGAATATCTTCTAGCAGAAAGGGCACATCTCCGAATATCTTCTAGCAGAATGGGTACATCTCCGAATATCTTCTAGCAGAATAGGTACATCTCCGACTAACTTCTAGCAGAATTGGCACTTATACGGATAACTTCTACCTGAATGGGCACTTCTTCGAGTAACTACTAGGAGAATCGGCCCATCCGAAATTCTTACAGCATCTCAGCTAATCTAATTAGAACCAAATTAAATGAACCTTTATTGTATAGCTACAACAAAATGATTTCTGAGAAAAAAGGTGTATAAATATGAAATTAATAAACAATATTGTGTACTGTATTAACCTTGTACTGATTTCGAGAACATTAGTGAATGATGTTTTTATTTAATTAACTAATACAAGTTGTTTCGTATCCAATATTATAAAGAGGAGTCAAATTATCTATAAGTCACCACAGCAGATGAAAATATTTTTCCGCGGCCATTTTAATACCAAGATTTCATTGAACTACACTGCTGCTACTTAATGAAGTACACTTAAGTTTGTGCATAAAGTACTCCTCAAGGCAACGACGCTACCACTGCGCCATCGGAGTGGCTCCAAGTGAGGAAATAAGAGTTTTTCAAAATTCTTGTTGGGACACCTGACTGCAACAGTCCTGTAGAAAGGCCAAGATAAAAATGGAGGTATAAAGTTCAGATGGACCTAAAGGAAATCGGTAAGGATGGAAAACAGTGGATTGATCTTGCCCAGGATAGGGACCTGAGTAGATGTTGTCCCCGCCAGTGGATGTTGCTATTTAATATTCGCAATTAATTTGCACGGGTGTTAATTAATTTGCACGTACGTACTTAGAATACTTTACATTTATGTATTTGCATGTTTATAACTTTTATGAATATATAATTATTTATTTTATGAAAAATATGTATATAGAAGGTAATTAGAGGTACTAAACGCTATGCATATGGTTTTATATTCATTACTGCAAAGTATGTAATGTATAAAATGTTAATATTAATGTTTATAATATTGAAAATTAGAGTTTATGGTTTATGAACCGCTATTAACGGTGGTAATGGGTGTAGGTACAGGTCCAATTACGATTTAGGACGGTCCCGGTACTCGAACCCGCGATATGCAACGGTAATAAATGGTTAGGCCTATAGTGTATACAATGTATGTAATAATTTCATTATGTTATGAAAGACGGTGGTCTCAGACGCTAGAGTGCGCGTCAAATCTCCTGCATATGGCCTTGAACTGCTGAACAGCACCAGCGAATCACAGACGTGCGACGTTGCCTAGTTCAGAACCTGTTTTACCTCGCTACTAAATCGTGTACCTGGCGCTCGGATATAAATATATTATTTCAAGTGTCAGTAGTTCAACAGATGGAAAGATAATGAATTTGCGAGTATGTACGAAAAACGAGCGTGATTGTAGCTTATACCGTTCCCTCTGTAGAAGCAATGTTATTATAAACGTATTTGCATTGTATCGTTTTTGTTCTCCCTTCGTTCCTGTTGCATTCCGAAACTTTCCGATTAGCGAAGGGAACGGGGCAGGTTCGTTCCCAGTGACGGTAGAAGGAGAAATTGACGTTTTTCCCACGTCTTTAGTGTGTGTGTGTGTGCAGCATGTCGTTGAGTAAACCAAGTGGTAGTGATAGCGAGAGAAGAGAGAACAATACAGTGTTGTACGAAGCCAGGCACGACAGATGATTTTTCAGGTGTACAATTTAAAAAAAAAATGTTCGAGTGAAGAAGAGAGAAGTAAAATTGACTTTAAGAAGTGCCAGGCTCTAACAGCTCAAGCGTGTGGTGTGAATCAAGCTACCGTTTCTCGGATATGTTCGGGGGCAAAACAATGTGGATCGGGGCCTGCTCCAATGTTTCAATCACCTACAAAGCACATTAACGTACCGAAAAGAACAACAAACTTAGATGACTTTGAAAAAGACGTAGTTCGTAGAACCGTCTTTGAATTTTACGTTCGTGGCGAATTTCCTACTGCCAAAAATATAACGTACTCTTTACGGGACAAAATATCTTACAAAGGCTGTACAACTTCCACCTTGAGAATATTGAAACAATTATGCAGTCCCTCTGGCATAATCAGGTATGTTCTTTACTCCCATTAAGTTTATTATATGTTATATTATCTAATGTTCCGTGCTCTCCGTAACAAGGCGTTTCGCTCAACCACGTTGTCTCTTTTCCGTGTGAGATTTCGACATGGCACCGCTGCAGTGCGCTGCTATTGGCAATCGCCATATGCAGTAGATTTGACGCGCACTATAGACGGTGAGCTCTGCTCTGAGGGTAGACGAGAAAGGAATTTGAGGGATATGCGGTCAAGGTCAAATGACGTCAGAACGTCAGAACAAAGAAAGAACCCGATTGACCAATCAGAGAACGCGTCGGTAGATTTTCAGAACCGGTTTTTCCAAGGTTAACTATAACGCAAGAACAGGGGAAAGGTATGCAATACTGTAGGCCAGGGGAGGGATTCAACCAGACAACAAAGGATGTCTGCGAATGCGCAGCAATGGTCAAATTTTTGAAGCTATGCGTCGCTTGTAGAACCGGTTTCCGCCGCCAATTAATATTCCGCTCAGGGTTGCCCCAAGGCACAGGACGCTTTAGCGCGGGTTTTGCGCTAGAATGTTTGCATGTTAGAACAGGTTCATATCTAAGTAAGCCAAGGTTACCGAGAACACAAGAAAAAATGATTTTTGGATAACCAATTAGATTGGAGCGAGAATTTTGCCTTGAACAAGGAGAACGAACCGTAAGGTTTTTTTTTTATCTGTACTATGAAGAAGGGAGAGCTATCACGGACGGGGTCTACAGTTTTCACCATTTGCTTTTATCACGGGGTAACGAACCTAGGACCCTTTGATTATTGATTTAGGTAGTAAATTTATGTTACTGTGTGCTATTTAACATAATATTGAGTTTATTTTTTACCAAACTTTGACTTTATGTCAAACATTTTCCCAGCTTATTCTTATTTTTACCAAAATAACACTATTTATACTATTCAGGAAAGACTTTTAGTTATATTTTCGACACACAAAGTGTGTGTTCTCAACTTTTATTTGTTTATTTACACAAGTTTAGGCTTATTATTACTCAAATAACACGATTTGAACGTGTTTTTTATTACATTTTACACTCACAAATATATTTTTACAACTTTTTAACTTATTATTTTACAATTTTATACCTATTTTTACCAAAATAACACTATTTATATTATTCAGGCAACATTTTTTATTAAATTTTGGACTCGCAAAGATATTTTTACTACTTTTTAACTTATTATTTTACAATTTTATACCTATTTTTACCAAAATAACACTATTTATACTATTCAGGAAAGACTTTTTATTACTGTATATTTTCGACACACAAAGTGTGTGTTCTCAACTTTTATTTGTTTATTTCACAAGTTTAGCCTAATATTTACTCAAATAACACGATTTGAACGTGTTTTTTATTACATTTTGGACACACAGGCACTCACACACACACACACAGAGAGAGAGAGAGAGAGAGAGAGAGAGAGAGAGAGAGAGATTTTTTCCAAGTTTAGGTTTCTTTCCACTCAAATAACACAAATTAGATTACGTTTAAATTAAATTTTGTACACATGAAGTGTGTTTCGTCAAGTTTTACCCTTTTATTTTACAAGTTTAAGCTTAATATTACTCAAATAACACAATTTAATCCAGTCAGGAAGGATTTGTTATTATATTTTGGATGCACAAAGAGATGTTTTCAACTTTTTTACTGATTTTTTTGCAGGGTATGTATTATTTTTTATTCATTTTGTTTTGTATCATATATACATTTACAAATTTTTAACTTAGTTTAGTATTTATTTAAATCTTTTCAAAAACACTAAAGAAAAAGTACTTTTAGCTAAAATGTAAGCCACAGAATATATTATTATTATTATTATTATTATTATTATTATTATTATTATTATTATTATTATTATTATTAGGGTTTACTGATTTCCACTATGCTATTTTTGGTTCTGTATTTCTATATGTATTTATTTAGGTCAGGTTATGCCTGCTACGTAGGAAAGTTTGTTTATTTTAGAGTTTGCTGAGTATTTTGTTACTTTTATACTAGGTAAAGTTTCCTAAATATATCAGGTAGGGCTCCATCCATATACTTTTGTTTTTGCTGTTTGGAGATGATGCGATCAGCATCACTCTCCATCCGCTTTTTATTTTATGTACCCAATATTATTTTGAGGCTTAGTGAATTCTAGAGCCTATTTATGCAGGAGAGAGGCCTTGAAAATTTTGATCTCAGATAACCCACAACTATTTGTCAGAGTATTTTAAAGAATATTTTATATTTATTATGTGCACTAGAATATCAAAGCTTGCTTAATTTTTATGTCTGTAACGCTGTTATTGTATTTCTAGCTAAGCCTTACTGGATAAAGTACACGAAATGTTTATCATTTCGACTATTTACCTTTATACGAGGCCAAATTTTTAGTGTAACGAAAATTATTGTGTGTCTATAAAGACTGAAATTCTTTTACCGATGGGTCCATAACTGGACGCTTACCAACATTGTTCCTTTTTTTAAAAAAAATAAATAAATATATAACCATTTATCAATATATTGACAATTCACAGGACAAGACGAAGTTCACAGACGACTGACTATATGGACCATAGGTCCACTTGCTAAACTTTTTTCTATGTTAGAAGAATAATTTAGCCTTATAGCCTTTTTCAAGGTATATTTGAAGTATTACTGGTTTTTTGGGTGCATCAACACTTTGGTTATTTCCATTTGGTTTATTATACGAGGCTACAATCACTATCTGAACACTGAAATCCTCTGATTGAAACTAAAAGCTTAGGCTGTAACTAGGGACTTAGTATGTATATCGACAATATACAGGGTGATTCTAAAGGTATAGTACAAACGAAAACCACAGATTCCTCCCATGAAATAGAGACGAAAGTTCCCCTTCCACTTTGCCGAGAGATGCCTCCGTGAGGAGCTAGACAACGCCGAAAACGTGTGAAAATGAACTTCACACCTCTGTACAGCCAGTACCAGTGAAGATAGAAAGGCGGAACAAACGAAGTCAAAAGGAACACCAAAGTCGCCCATCCGAAAAACACTAGGCGGCAGCTGCGCAACGCATGCGCATGGGGTTCCACAAAGGAAATAGGAGTGTCCCGCAAGACAAGTGAAGGGCAAGGGTAGCGATCGACAACTGTATAGAGAAAAGAAGCTATGAAGCATGAAGTAACAATTACACAGCGGGAAACAAACACCATGACTGAAGCAGTGCAGTCGAGAAAAGTAGTGCGGGGTTGCAGAACCACGGGAGGACGACGTAGGATGTAAAAACACACCGAGAATGCAAGCAAAGTGGTCCGTGACACTCGACAGGCAACAGACGCGTACATGGTTCAGGGCAGAAATGGCGGCGCTGGCGGTGCAGCGCAAGGGGAGTCCCCAAAACACAGTGGGGAGACACCGCAGCAAGAACAAAGCACGGTGCAACAAAAGAGAAAGAGGACCGGACGGGGAATGGTACCTGCCAAGGAGACAACAAATGCGGGACGAGGGATTCCCCGTAGCAGCACCGAGGGGATGGCACACAGAGGTCGTGCGCCAGCAGGACAAACACAGCAACTACGGGCACAGGAGGTTATTGCTAATGAAAGGTACACGTACAGATAGGACCACGTACCCCGTACTGCCGTTGTAACAAACGTCGTGATGGGGCCAAATCAGCCTCTTAGAAATTAAGCCGGAGGCACATCGCTGGGTGGGAGCGGGCGAAAGGCTGCTGGAGTGTCGTACGGACCCCACCACTCCGTACGGTGGACGACACTAATGGACGAGGTCGGAATGTTTCCATCCCGATCACCAGGTCCACCGTTCCCAGACCTGACGCGGCTGCTTGCTTCCAAGCGCAACCCCAGCCGAACAACTCGAGTCCCTCCTCGGCCGCAGCCTTCCGCTCCAAAGCCAAGCGTGGCCTCACACCACCGCAGCCGCACACTGCCGCGTGGGTGTGAGACCGGGCCGAGCAAGGCTGGACAGATAAACTGCGTGGGACAATCGTGTAATGAAGCTACGTGGGGGTATGCACGTCTGTTCAACTGCTGGGTTACCCCACATTGGTGTACACAAACACCACACGTTCGTACGTAGTGCTCCCCGTCGGCTCGAGCAAGACGGACGAAGTGCGTGTTGTGGGTGAATGGGGCAAGAATGAAGAACGCTACATGTGTTCCACGATGACAAGGCCCCAGAGTACATGGCCCCACCTGACGGCAGTGGTCAGGTAGTGAAGAGCACAGGCACGGGTGGCTCAGGAACGTCAGCTGATTGTACCACAGCACCGTGCGGACGTGTGTGCTGATTGGAAGTGCAGCGTCAGGGAGCGTGCCAGTGAAAGAGCCGGTGCGGTGGTGGTGTGCTTGACGTACGACAATTGAGTACGTTGTTTCGAAGCCGTTGTGACCAGTTTGTGTGTGTGTGTGCCACCTGTGCACTGCAGTACAGTATTCCATAATTGGCACTATCCTCACCATACCATGGAACGCTACACATTTGTAGAACTGAGGGACATGCATTTTGTCTACGGCCTTGCATATGGCAATGGCCGAGCAGCTGCACGCCTTTATCGCGGACGGTATCCGGAGAGGCGACAACCCGACAGCAGGTTGTTTTCGAACGTGCACCGTACCCTTGGTGAATCGGGTGTGTTACGTGCAGGCCATCATGTCGGTCACCCAAGACATGTGCGCACCGCGGCGGTCGAGGAGGACGTACTTGCTCGCGTGGACGACACACCGTTCACTAGCACCCGTAGCATTGCACGTGCAGTGGGAGTATCACAGTCGACAGTGTGGCGTGTCCTTCATGATGATCTGCTGTATCCCTATCATCCACAGCGAGTCCACGCGTTGCAGGCTGGGGATTACCCACGACGTGTGGAATTCTGTCAACGACTGTTGCAGTTTTGTACCGACGATCCCCGTTTTAAGCGCCATGTGCTTTTCACGGACGAAGCAACATTCACCCGTGAGGGCATCTTCAATTGCCGAAACAGCCATGTGTGGGATTATGAAAATCCACATGCAGCAATCGAGGTGCACCATCAGACCCAGTTTGCAGTGAATATATGGGCAGGTATCATCGATGAACAGATTATCGGTCCATACCTGCTGCCACCACGTTTAAATGGCCGCCTCTATCGCACCTTTCTTGCATCAGTCCTTCCAGAGCTGCTTGAAGATGTACCCCTCAACGTGCGACATCGTATGTGGTTTCAATTGGATGCAGCGCCTGCACATTTTGATGGCACAGTGCGAACCCTTTTGCACCATACCTACCCACAGCGCTGGATCGGCAGAGAGGGCCCCGTCCCCTGGCCCGCCCGTTCGCCTGACCTCACACCAATGGATTTCTTCTTGTGGGGCCATGTGAAAACACTCTTCTACGAGACCCCGGTGCCTGACAAGGAAACATTGGTAGCGCGGATACTTGCAGCATCGGCCGAGGAGTGTACCATGCCAGGGATTTTTGATAGGGTTCGCCAGAATTTCCTGCGACGCTGCAATGCCTGCATTGAATGTGGTGGTCGTCAATTTGAGCAACTTTTGTAACAACGTCAGTCCGGGGTACGACTACGTACTACGTACTATTCCTATCTGTAAGTGCACCTTTGCGTGGCAATAAACCTCCTGTGCCCGTAGTTGCTGTGTTTGTCCTGCTGGCGCACGACCTCTGTGTGCCATCCCCTCGGTGCTGCTACGGGGAATCCCTCGTCCCGCATTTGTTGTCTCCTTGGCAGGTACCATTCCCCGTCCGGTCCTCTTTCTCTTTTGTTGCACCGTGCTTTGTTCTTGCTGCGGTGTCTCCCCACTGTGTTTTGGGGACTCCCCTTGCGCTGCACCGCCAGCGCCGCCATTTCTGCCCTGAACCATGTACGCGTCTGTTGCCTGTCGAGTGTCACGGACCACTTTGCTTGCATTCTCGGTGTGTTTTTACATGGTGTTTGTTTCCCGCTGTGTAATTGTTACTTCATGCTTCATAGCTTCTTTTCTCTATACAGTTGTCGATCGCTACCTTTGCCCTTCACTTGTCTTGCGGGACACTCCTATTTCCTTTGTGGAACCCCATGCGCATGCGTTGCGCAGCTGCCGCCTAGTGTTTTTCGGATGGGCGACTTTGGTGTTCCTTTTGACTTCGTTTGTTCCGCCTTTCTATCTTCACTGGTACTGGCTGTACAGAGGTGTGAAGTTCATTTTCACACGTTTTCGGCGTTGTCTAGCTCCTCACGGAGGCATCTCTCGGCAAAGTGGAAGGGGAACTTTCGTCTCTATTTCATGGGAGGAATCTGTGGTTTTCGTTTGTACTATACCTTTAGAATCACCCTGTATATTGTCGATATACATACTAAGTCCCTAGTTACAGCCTAAGCTTTTAGTTTCAATCAGAGGATTTCAGTGTTCAGATAGTAATTGTAGCCTCGTATAATAAACCAAATGGAAATAACCAAAGTGTTGATGCACCCAAAAAACCAGTAATACTTCAAATATACCTTGAAAAAGGCTATAAGGCTAAATTATTCTTCTAACATAGAAAAAAGTTTAGCAAGTGGACCTATGGTCCATATAGTCAGTCGTCTGTGAACTTCGTCTTGTCCTGTGAATTGTCAATATATTGATAAATGGTTATATATTTATTTATTTTTTTTAAAAAAAAGGAACAATGTTGGTAAGCGTCCAGTTATGGACCCATCGGTAAAAGAATTTCAGTCTTTATAGACACACAATAATTTTCGTTACACTAAAAATTTGGCCTCGTATAAAGGTAAATAGTCGAAATGATAAACATTTCGTGTACTTTATCCAGTAAGGCTTAGCTAGAAATACAATAACAGCGTTACAGACATAAAAATTAAGCAAGCTTTGATATTCTAGTGCACATAATAAATATAAAATATTCTTTAAAATACTCTGACAAATAGTTGTGGGTTATCTGAGATCAAAATTTTCAAGGCCTCTCTCCTGCATAAATAGGCTCTAGAATTCACTAAGCCACAAAATAATATTGGGTACATAAAATAAAAAGCGGATGGAGAGTGATGCTGATCGCATCATCTCCAAACAGCAAAAACAAAAGTATATGGATGGAGCCCTACCTGATATATTTAGGAAACTTTACCTAGTATAAAAGTAACAAAATACTCAGCAAACTCTAAAATAAACAAACTTTCCTACGTAGCAGGCATAACCTGACCTAAATAAATACATATAGAAATACAGAACCAAAAATAGCATAGTGGAAATCAGTAAACCCTAATAATAATAATAATAATAATAATAATAATAATAATAATAATAATAATAATAATAATAATATATTCTGTGGCTTACATTTTAGCTAAAAGTACTTTTTCTTTAGTGTTTTTGAAAAGATTTAAAATAATACTAAACTCTAAGTTAAAAATTTGTAAATGTATATATGATACAAAACAAAATGAATAAAAAATAATACATACCCTGCAAAAAAATCAGTAAAAAAGTTGAAAACATCTCTTTGTGCATCCAAAATATAATAACAAATCCTTCCTGACTGGATTAAATTGTGTTATTTGAGTAATATTAAGCTTAAACTTGTAAAATAAAAGGGTAAAACTTGACGAAACACACTTCATGTGTACAAAATTTAATTTAAACGTAATCTAATTTGTGTTATTTGAGTGGAAAGAAACCTAAACTTGGAAAAAATCTCTCTCTCTCTCTCTCTCTCTCTCTCTCTCTCTCTGTGTGTGTGTGTGTGTGTGTGAGTGCCTGTGTGTCCAAAATGTAATAAAAAACACGTTCAAATCGTGTTATTTGAGTAAATATTAGGCTAAACTTGTGAAATAAACAAATAAAAGTTGAGAACACACACTTTGTGTGTCGAAAATATACAGTAATAAAAAGTCTTTCCTGAATAGTATAAATAGTGTTATTTTGGTAAAAATAGGTATAAAATTGTAAAATAATAAGTTAGAAAGTAGTAAAAATATCTTTGCGAGTCCAAAATTTAATAAAAAATGTTGCCTGAATAATATAAATAGTGTTATTTTGGTAAAAATAGGTATAAAATTGTAAAATAATAAGTTAAAAAGTTGTAAAAATATATTTGTGAGTGTAAAATGTAATAAAAAACACGTTCAAATCGTGTTATTTGAGTAATAATAAGCCTAAACTTGTGTAAATAAACAAATAAAAGTTGAGAACACACACTTTGTGTGTCGAAAATATAACTAAAAGTCTTTCCTGAATAGTATAAATAGTGTTATTTTGGTAAAAATAAGAATAAGCTGGGAAAATGTTTGACATAAAGTCAAAGTTTGGTAAAAAATAAACTCAATATTATGTTAAATAGCACACAGTAACATAAATTTACTACCTAAATCAATAATCAAAGGGTCCTAGGTTCGTTACCCCGTGATAAAAGCAAATGGTGAAAACTGTAGACCCCGTCCGTGATAGCTCTCCCTTCTTCATAGTACAGATAAAAAAAAAAACTTACGGTTCGTTCTCCTTGTTCAAGGCAAAATTCTCGCTCCAATCTAATTGGTTATCCAAAAATCATTTTTTCTTGTGTTCTCGGTAACCTTGGCTTACTTAGATATGAACCTGTTCTAACATGCAAACATTCTAGCGCAAAACCCGCGCTAAAGCGTCCTGTGCCTTGGGGCAACCCTGAGCGGAATATTAATTGGCGGCGGAAACCGGTTCTACAAGCGACGCATAGCTTCAAAAATTTGACCATTGCTGCGCATTCGCAGACATCCTTTGTTGTCTGGTTGAATCCCTCCCCTGGCCTACAGTATTGCATACCTTTCCCCTGTTCTTGCGTTATAGTTAACCTTGGAAAAACCGGTTCTGAAAATCTACCGACGCGTTCTCTGATTGGTCAATCGGGTTCTTTCTTTGTTCTGACGTTCTGACGTCATTTGACCTTGACCGCATACCCCTCAAATTCCTTTCTCGTCTACCCTCAGAGCAGAGCTCACCGTCTATAGTGCGCGTCAAATCTACTGCATATGGCGATAGCCAATAGCAGCGCACTGCAGCGGTGCCATGTCGAAATCTCACACGGAAAAGAGACAACGTGGTTGAGCGAAACGCCTTGTTACGGAGAGCACGGAACATTAGATAATATAACATATAATAAACTTAATGGGAGTAAAGAACATACCTGAATATGCCAGAGGGACTGCATAATTGTTTCAATATTCTCAAGGTGGAAGTTGTACAGCCTTTGTAAGATATTTTGTCCCGTAAAGAGTACGTTATATTTTTGGCAGTAGGAAATTCGCCACGAACGTAAAATTCAAAGACGGTTCTACGAACTACGTCTTTTTCAAAGTCATCTAAGTTTGTTGTTCTTTTCGGTACGTTAATGTGCTTTGTAGGTGATTGAAACATTGGAGCAGGCCCCGATCCACATTGTTTTGCCCCCGAACATATCCGAGAAACGGTAGCTTGATTCACACCACACGCTTGAGCTGTTAGAGCCTGGCACTTCTTAAAGTCAATTTTACTTCTCTCTTCTTCACTCGAACATTTTTTTTTTAAATTGTACACCTGAAAAATCATCTGTCGTGCCTGGCTTCGTACAACACTGTATTGTTCTCTCTTCTCTCGCTATCACTACCACTTGGTTTACTCAACGACATGCTGCACACACACACACACTAAAGACGTGGGAAAAACGTCAATTTCTCCTTCTACCGTCACTGGGAACGAACCTGCCCCGTTCCCTTCGCTAATCGGAAAGTTTCGGAATGCAACAGGAACGAAGGGAGAACAAAAACGATACAATGCAAATACGTTTATAATAACATTGCTTCTACAGAGGGAACGGTATAAGCTACAATCACGCTCGTTTTTCGTACATACTCGCAAATTCATTATCTTTCCATCTGTTGAACTACTGACACTTGAAATAATATATTTATATCCGAGCGCCAGGTACACGATTTAGTAGCGAGGTAAAACAGGTTCTGAACTAGGCAACGTCGCACGTCTGTGATTCGCTGGTGCTGTTCAGCAGTTCAAGGCCATATGCAGGAGATTTGACGCGCACTCTAGCGTCTGAGACCACCGTCTTTCATAACATAATGAAATTATTACATACATTGTATACACTATAGGCCTAACCATTTATTACCGTTGCATATCGCGGGTTCGAGTACCGGGACCGTCCTAAATCGTAATTGGACCTGTACCTACACCCATTACCACCGTTAATAGCGGTTCATAAACCATAAACTCTAATTTTCAATATTATAAACATTAATATTAACATTTTATACATTACATACTTTGCAGTAATGAATATAAAACCATATGCATAGCGTTTAGTACCTCTAATTACCTTCTATATACATATTTTTCATAAAATAAATAATTATATATTCATAAAAGTTATAAACATGCAAATACATAAATGTAAAGTATTCTAAGTACGTGCAAATTAGTTCTAAGTACGTGCAAATTAATTAACACCCGTGCAAATTAATTGCGAATATTAAATAGCAGCATCCACTGGCGGGGACAACATCTACTGACCTGTGTTGCTTGAGCCATAAACCTTATGGTTTAAGAAAGCTAAAAAGTTAGTTAGTTAGTTATAATAATAATAATATCCCATAGAGCCATAAGAGCCATGAGGGATATGGATGACCTTCTTTCCTACCAATTTCTGACCCCACCCTTACATGCCTCAGCAGAGGTGACGGTCATCCAATCAGTAGCGCCGTGAGGTGTTATCAGCACGACGAATTCCCAGTCGTTGATGTACGTTTCTTTGACCGCGTTGAGGTTCTCAATTGTAGACCCCACGTTACGCTTTCCTACAGGAGGCTCTAACAAGCATGCGTCCCGTGACACGAAACCATTGGCTGACGCCTTAGACCTCACGGCCACGGTGCGATACCACATCATAATAATAATTTCTGTAAATATCTTACTTCAGATAAGTTATTTAATATGAAAATGGGTATCCTCTTTTTTTTTTTTTTAATAAGTACTTTCGAAAGCATCCTTATCAATGGAAGAAGTTGGCCCGAGATTTCGGCTTGTGTATGGTTTCACATGTGGTTCTTATGCACACTGGAAGAAACATGCCACTCAAATCACGTTTCGACGGTTTGCGACAAAAGAACAAAGGTTAGTGGAATTTGGTCTTGCTTGGAGGAGCTTCCGACCAAACGATTTACGTATGCGTGAATCCACCGTCTTCTGTTTGTGACTCACCACTGTATCGTTTGAGAGATTATATGTAGGTTTGTGCTGTAGACAGACTTTGCCTGTAGTTCGAGTCTTCTTGCTTATCTTCAATTTCACGAATCCCAGTAAAGAATGGATGCTATTTATTCTTAATCTCGCGAAATTAAAGAACTTGTCTTTATCTTCACGAAATGCAGTTTAAAAGCCACGCAATTCCTTTCTTCATGTATTGGATGCGTCCTACAACTACGGGAGGTTATTTTGTCATCAAAACACGTCAAATAATATGAAGATACTTAATTAGTCCCGTATAACTTCTACTCTCGTTACATTTATTTTTATTTGTGTAATTTGGCCATTACTCCAGTGAGTCAAACTGAAATACTTCTCGTGTCACGTGATAGGGAACATAAAGTCGAAAAGACACATCGCTGGTCCAGTGCCTCAGAAATACGTGAAGATGCGGCTACAAAACCATCTTCCTGCAAACCGTTCTTGTGACAACCGTTCTTCAAAGTATATTTTCCAAGCTTCTCATTTCTTTAGTGTAATTAGCGGTATTATTAAAGCTATTAACAGCAGGGTTGTTAAAGGTCCGGGAATTTTACATAAATTCAATTCCGGTCCAGGAGAGAAAATCAGCAAAAGTAAATGGGCTCTGCACCGTAAAGAACCTTTTTATCACTAAAGTATTTCAATTCTATCCAGGGACCTTTTTTCCAGATCAATTTAAATGCGATCCAGGAATCTTTTTTCCGAATCATTTTAAATATTGTCCAAGTTCCGTATTGAAATGAAACAATACGCAACTTGAATCGAATACAGACGTGACGATAAACAATTATCCACTTGTGAGCACGAATGACAAATCCAGGTGCTGGCTGTCTCGAGAATCTAAGGTACACGGTAGAAATGGGCGAAACGCAAACTTTGCAGTCACGTTATCCGTCTCCATGTAGTCCCATTCTATCGCGCGCTTTCCTTCCCTTGGTTGTAGCAACACTTTCCGTCCTTGTTGTGATATCTGCTGGGAACACAGCAGCCTCGCGTTACCTCATCGACGGCTTCTATTGGCTGCGGATGCCGGGGTACTACGTGACGGGTTTGTTTGAACTCGATGTTACACCACACTAATATAGTCCATTGCGTTATTTACAATATACAGTAACTCTTGGAGAAGGGAGTTTTTGAACGTGGCCCATGAGAGAACAACAGCGTTATGATTTATTTCCTGCGATACGGTTTCTATAACCGCAGTGTGACATTCCAGTGTAAACGTACTCGCGGACATTTTTAGAAGGCAACATTTAATCCCGAATTGTAAATAAATTCAATCTCTGACTGGAAGAAAAAATCAGCAAACATAAATGAGTTCTAGACAGCGTATAACCTTTTCATATTTAAAGCATTTCAATTCGGTAAAGTAAACTTTTTTCCGGATCAAATTAAATACGGTCCAGGATCCTTTTTTCCAGAATGAATTTAAATTCGGTCCAGGAACCTTTTTTTCCGGAAGAATTTAAATTCGATCCAGTAACCTTTCTTCAATGAAACAGTACGCAACTTGGACCGAATTTAAATTGTGCGAGAGAAAAAAGATTCCGGTCCTGCAGTGGAACCAAATAGAACCCATTAGAATTTATGGGTTCCTGGACCTTTAACAACCTTGATCAACAGTACACAAAAACAATATCAAAATAAAATATAGCTAATACAGCAAGTGTTGTATAGTATCCCTTCGTTCAATGAAATCACTAAATTACGCGTTTCATATTTTAAAAATACCTTCTGTATTGTAATATGACTTTTTTATACTTGATCATCATCGTGCGACTGGCCTTAACCCCCTTTTATCATACACACAAATTAACGATAAATTAATGTTGATAATCAAGTATTATCATATCAACCTTTCAAACATTCATCAACCAACATTTAAGCATTTAGAAGAAAATTCAGAATCAAATCTTTCTTGCGAACATTAATTTATAAGCTTTTGAATCTTAGACACAATATCCACACTTGATAATATCAATGGTGGACTACTTCGATCCTTGTCAATGATCACAGAGTATTACTAGTTTCGACTATTAATATAATTTGTGATTAATTTTTCAGTTTATTCACTGGCGAGGCTTCGCTGGCATTCAGACAGACAATAATGCGGTCGTCGTACTAATAGTATATAGATGTATATACTGGTTCTATGTGCCGTGTCTGTTATTCAGTTTTAAATATTCGTCACATTAGATTTAGGTCATTACAAGGACACCTGACGTAGAGCAAAAGGAAGCTTTGGTCGCGTCCGAAAGGTGCAAGACCGCACTTGAAGAGAGCTTCCTCCGGGAACGACCTCGCACTTCAGACCTGAAGCCTTGGACTGGAAGCGGAAATCTTTCGAATTGCTCTTCGACTGCAGCACCAATAGATAAAACTAAGAACACATTGTTTTCCCGCGTTCTAAACGCTTATTTTTCACCATAGAAATCATAGAGCATTTGAAAATCTTTTTACACTTTCATTTTCACACATTAGAAGAGCTACAGCCACATTGAATTTCGACTTCCGTGATTTCAAACAAATGAACATCGAGTGCACAAGTTAAGTATTCAAGCCTCTGCAACGATGCGTACTGCATGATATGGTCTCGATTGCTCATTTAATAGGCACCTTCGAATTGCATTACATGACGTCACTTCCGACAAGCCTGCTTTTTAGACTTCTCGGAAAGAGTCTATATTTTAATCCTACATTAACTTCCCTATGTCCCTACGTATAATGTAAAGAATTCTAGATTAAAGACTGAATACGCAAATAAATACAGTGTGTCCGAAAAAAATATACCAATAAATTATTTAAATAACTCAACAATCGTTAACGATAGAAATGTCAAATAACGTTTATTTGGAAGAGGGAAGAAAGGATTTTTTTAACCAGAAGGGAAAAAATTGTAACATAATTAAGCGCATGCGCTGCTTTGTTCGTGAGTAGTCTGTACAATGGCGCGTTTAATGTTCGTCAGAAAGTTGAGTGCTGCTTTTGGTTTGCAGAATTGAAGTCTCCTGTGACGGTACAAAGAAGATTCCGGCAACAATATGGACAGGAAGCACCAGAACGTCATTACATTGTTAAATGGCATAGTAGTTATGGTACCGCGTAGAGTCCGATAAATCAATTGATTGGAAAAGATCGATCAAAGATCAATTGATGATGTAGTTGTGTGGGCAAGCAAGGGTTATTGTTGTTCGCGATGACGTCATAAAATGGGTGGAGCTTAATTTTGCGAGGAGAGTTTTGATTGGTTGTTGGAGGAAAAGTATTCGGGTTTTTCCCGTTTTGCCGGCGTCTGAAAACAGATGGCGTTGATGATTCTGAAATTCTGGGAATTTGGGGTGGGGAGATTCTCGGAATTTCCGGTGTCTGAAAACAGATGGCGTTGAAGAGGCTTTTAAGTGGTGCGGTGAATGTTAAGTGCCTTTTCTTGGAAAATGGGGTTTGTTGAGTGTTGTTTCGAGGAAATTTTGTGAGAATTAATGGATGTGGTTTGGGTAACGGGTTTGGAATGGTAATTGCTTTTCCCGGTCGGCCGGCGTCTGAAAACAGATGGCTTTGATGAGGCTTTTAAGTAGTGCGGTGAATGTTAAGTGCCTTTTCTTGGAAAACGGGGTTTGTCGAGTGTTGTTTCGAGGAAATGTTGTGAGAATTAATGGATGTGGTTTGGGTAATGGGTTTGGAACGGTAATTGCTTTTGCGGTGTTGAGTCAGGTGTTTTAAGGGCTGTTTTCAAGGAATTTTGTCGGGAGAATGTTCGAGCAGATGACGTTGAAGTGTTGAGTGTTCGAGTAAGATTATCGTTAAGTGGTTCCAGGAATTGGTGAGCGGTATGTGTGTGTGTGGACGGTTGAGAGTGATATGCATGGACCGGATGAATTATGTGCGGAATGGTTGAATGCTGTGCTGGAAGGAGGATTCTCTGCAAAGCATGTGGGATAGCACGTGATGGAGAAAGAGCATAAGGAGAAAAAAGTGCCGGAGAAGACGGATGTAGATAAATTATACAGAGTAAAAAAAGTACGATTTTCGGAAGAGTTGAGTGTGTACAGTGTACCAGGACAGAAAGAAGATAGGAGAGGCACGTGGGCGTTGGACGCTCTACGCGAACGAATACGCACGGAATGTATTCATGACGTAGATCGGAAGGAAGGTATATAAGGGGCTAGCGGATTGTGTTTTTCCCAGAATCACCATCTCCATTGTAGAATCAGCAGAGTCACCTTTCACCTGGAGCAGCGTGAATTCCCGGATATCATAGAGGAGACCGACACGTCGGAAGCAGAAAACAAATACAACTTGAAAGGTGCGAAAATAAAATACATTACCTGTGGCAGCAGTGGTTTATTTTGGAAATGTACAGCCTATGGTGGGGGGTTGGCTGTTCCCGGTCCTCTGGTGGAGGTAATGGAGGCGTAACATGTCCCTCCTCCTCCTCCTCCTCCACCAAATTAATGAGGGGCGGATCTTCCTCCTCTTCCAGAGCAGGAGAAGGAGGACGAACATAGCCTCTGAGGACCGCAGGAGGTAGCAGTAGGAGCAGGTTGTCGGCCCTACGAACATTGCGTCGATCCATTCTGAAAAACAATATATAAGAATTTAAAAAATTTATTCGGTTTGTTGGCTATAAAAGAAATAGTGGTATGTGAGATATATAATCGGGAAAAATGGTGAACATGTATGTGAAACCTATTTAACTAACCGGGGCTTATTTGCAGTAAGTTTTAATGAGGCCTAACAGGACCGCAACAGGGCATTCTTTGAAACATGAGTACAGGAGGCCTACTTTGGCGATAATGACGGAAAGTGTCCTTTATTCTTTGACGATTGAGGTGACGCCTAACCGCGAATATGGCCAACGTCTGTTCGTATTGCCGATTGATTTCTGCCTGCTCCTCCAGACACCTCCTAACATCCCTGGTGAGCTCTGCGAAGTGCTCTTCTTCTTCTGCTCCTATCTGGTATTCGTGAAAAGCATTTCGCAGAGCCTCCCCTTGCTGTATGTTACGTTCCTGAAAATATGTGTGTGAATTAATATATAACAGTGATTACAGGTTCTGTAATATATATATATATATATAACTAATATATTTTCTGTCTATTTTCAGATGACTACACTTCCACTAGGGTTCAGTCTACTGTATGGTGACGTAAAAGAGGAGACGGGGACTACAACAGAAGCGAGAAGAAATTTGTGGAGCAAAGTTCACGCACGTCATGTAGAAAAGCATATAGGCAGCTACGTCAATTTCTGCGAAGAAAACGGGTTGGCCGAAGATTTATTGCGCCGACTAGAAGAAACGTGTAAAGATTTTGAAGTGAAGGTGGACACATTGGTGAAAATATTCAGCTTCATTATTGAAAAAAAAAGAAACGCGGCAGTGTTTGGTGATTTTGTAGAAAACATACAGAGAGCCCAATATGTACCCTCGCATTTATCGTTAAGAATCTGTTTCGAGTTAATGGAACTATTTAAAAGTGTGAGGAATGAAAGAGCAGAAAATAAGAAAACAGGGGGAACGGGGAAAGAGCTAGAGGAACGGATGGTGGAGATGTTAAAAAGAGAAAACTGAACGAATAAACATTACTAATATTACTAATAAACTAACACGTTTCGTTCAGTTGTGGGATAATTAAACAGTCTAGCTGATTTTAAATTTACTTTATGCACAGAACCATAGGTTTCCATCGGGAATCGAACCCGAGATTGTACATATAACGTCTACATTGAGAGGTATTGCATTTAATGGGTATAATAAAATATGTATAATAGTTTCTTGTAATAAAAATATATGGTGTATACAGAAAATGTTATTTTTAATATGAATATGAAATAGGTACTTACAAAATTTCCATCAGCCATCGCACGTTCTGCTTGACCCAACACGAAGTAACAGAATGAGTGGAGGAAAATCTGTTTCAGAAGTTCTGCAGACTTCCTTACACGCTTAAGCCATTAGCAAGCGTGTTACGCGGAAATCTGTAGAAGAGATTAAGTTGCGGTGACAGGAGTTCTTTATTACAAGGAGGAAATTGCGGCACTGAGGCCTGCAGTTCTGAGAGGAGTTTCACAGTAGTTCCTTGTTGCATCCGGTCGACTCTGATAACGTTATGTATATAGTACTTCCTTGTTTCATCCAGACAGATAATAAAAGTATGGAGATATAATTGCAAAACCAACTTCCTTGTTAAGTCCTCACAGAACGTCTGAGAAAGAACATCGTGAAATAGATGATGTTGAAAATGTAGCGTTATTGTAATTGCGTTTGTTTCTTAAATAAACAGAATCAGAGTCGACCTACACATATGGAAAATTCGTTTTTACAGGGTTTGAGTGGACTCGTTGCAAAATACAAAATTAAAGCAATCAGTTTGTTTTTTGTTTTTAGAACACACAGGGGGGAGTCGAACCCCTTTGAAAATGCAAAGTTATTTCTATTATTTCTTCCCGGGCCAAACCGAGTCGGAATCGCCCTTTGAAAATGCACAGATATGGCAAATCAATTTTATGTTAGATCACACAGGGCCGGACAATAGGGCCGCCATGTTGACCGCATTGTTGGGTTTCTGTATTTCTAGGTGCCAGTAAACTTCACCGACGGTTACTACGTAATATACAATTAATTGTCATCTCAGCTCGTCATGACAATGGGGGCCACCATCTTGGGCCGCCATCTTGGTTTTTGTTATTTTTACCGTAGACCCCCTACCATATACTCTATAAAAAGGTGTTGACGTACAGATTCCGAATCTACAATTGCCTTCACTTTAGTTCAATTAGGGGCGGCTGGACAGCCCTTCGAAATTGTCCGGACATGTTTTTCGAGTTTTTCAATTTACCTACAACAGATAGGTGCCAGTAAACATCACCGACGGTTACTACGTAATATTATACAATTAATTGTCATCTCAGCTCGTCATGACAATGGGGGCCGCCATCTTGGCCGCCATCTTGTTTTTTGTTATTTTTACCGTAGACCCCCTACCATATACTCTATGGAAAGGTGTTGACGTACAGATTCCGAATCTACAATTGCCTTCACTTTAGTTCAATTAGGGGCGGCTGGACAGCCCTTCGAAATTGTCCGGACATGTTTTTCGAGTTTTTCAATTTACCTACAACATATAGGTGCCAGTAAACATCACCGACGGTTACTACGTAATATTATACAATTAATTGTCATCTCAGCTCGTCATGACAATGGGGGCCGCCATCTTGGCCGCCATCTTGTTTTTGTTATTTTTACCGTAGACCCCCTACCATATACTCTATGGAAAGGTGTTGACGTACAGATTCCGAATCTACAATTGCCTTCACTTTAGTTCAATTAGGGGCGGCTGGACAGCCCTTCGAAATTGTCCGGACATGTTTTTCGAGTTTTTCAATTTACCTACAACAGATAGGTGCCAGTAAACATCACCGACGGTTACTACGTAATATTATACAATTAATTGTCATCTCAGCTCGTCATGACAATGGGGGCCGCCATCTTGGCCGCCATCTTGGTTTTTATTATTTTTACCGTAGACCTCCGTCCATATACTCTATTTAAAGGTGTTGACATACAGATTCCGAATCAACAATTGCCTTCACTCTAGTCCAATTAGGGCCGGCTGGGATTTTCCGGTGACGGTTGGTTTTCTCGGAATTTCCGGCGTCTGAAAACAGATGGCGTTGATGAGGCTTTTAAGTGGTGCGGTGAATGTTAAGTGCCTTTTCTTGGAAAATGGGGTTTGTTGAGTGTTGATTCGAGGAAATGTTGTGAGAATTAATGGATGTTGTTTGGGTAATGGGTCTGGAATGGTAATTGCTTTTGCGTGTTTGAGTCAGGTGTTTTAAGGTCTGTTTTACAAGGAATTTTGTCGGGAGATTATTTCAGGGTCTGGTGAATGTTCGAGCAGATGACGTTGAAGTGTTGAGTGTTCGAGTTCTAGGAATTGTGTGGGATGAGAGTAGGGTTTCTGGGAATGAGTAATCTGGTGAGGACAGTTAGCTATTTCCGAGAATTTTACGGGTTTGATATCAGCCAGGAAAACATCTGGTGAAGACAGTTAGCTTTTTCCAAGAATTTTACATGAGCATTCATATCAGCCAGAAAAGGCGAAGACGGTTACCAGAGGACTGTTACAGATTTCCGGAGAGTTTACAGATCAGACAGCAGAACCGTTAGGAACGGAAATAACTGCTTTGGTATGCTTGCGTATATAAAGTACGGTGTTCTCTCCACATGACAGTCTTCGTGACACAGACATCGTACGATCATGGACGTACAGTTATCCGCTGACGATCTGTTATTGCTATATCGTGATGGTTATTACACCACACCTAGACAGTTACGGGAAGTGTTGGTGCAAATTGCGCAAAAAATCATAGCAGGAGAAAGAATCTCCTTGATCGAAGAGTATGACCGGTTACTACGAACAGTGACAACATCCGTACCCGATCTTTATGGAGAAGGATGGACAGGTATTTCCGAAGAATCACCAGGTCCTTCATCAACACCCGTTCCTGTATCCCGAGCTACCGAGGAGAAGGAGACAACCGCATTTGACCCTGTTACATCACCAGGACCTTCAAGGAACGTCGCACTTGGATCAGGCTTTGAACCTGTGCCAGGACCGTCATGGAGACCGGATCCCTTGCCCCCAGCAGAACCGTCATCCCAGAGTGTTTCTGTAGCAGATAGCAGAGGTAAGAAAAGAAAACGTGCTTCAGTGTCTCGTGAACAGATAGGTAATATAATATTACACAACATTCAAGAACGTGATTATCCTAAATTCCGTTCCAAAGGACGACGTGTGGAATTCAGTTTCTCACACCCTCCAGAAAATGTCGATCCTCACACATGGATCCGCGAAGGTGTCGAAAATCTTCTCACCTACGTTAAAAAAAACACCAAGGATGAAGACAAGATAGGTTTAACTCTGTCTAACATATCTGACCCCGCCGTGAAAGATATTTATGTCGGGTGGCACAGATGTGACCAGTTACACAGTGATATGGTGTGGAATATCATGTATAAAATATTGCAGAGTGCGAAAACATTCACTGCTACAGATCGCTTAATTTTGCGCGCCGACCATGTTGACATACCTGTCGGAGGTGGCGGAGGTAAAAAAACATATTGTTTACCTAATTACATGCTAAGCACGCAAAAAAGAAGTGTCGTCGGTGTACCGAATAGAAAGAAACCGCTCTGTTTAGCTGAAGCTTTGATCATAGGAAAATCTCATGCTGATAATGATCCGTCCTATTCACAGTATCGAAAAAATAGAAATCTTCTGAAACCTGTTTTCGAACTTATGCGCAAAGCAGATGTAGATCTCACAGACAATGCGTGTGCAGGAAGTGGAATTCCTGAACTGAGAAAATTTCAGCAAGTTCTCCCTGAATATAAAATTATTGTATACAACAATCTTCGTGATGTTAAAGATGTTTTGTTTGAAGGACAGGTTGAAAATGCTTCCAGATTTATATACCTTCTTTATGATAACCTCAGACAGCATTATGATGTGATAGTGAACCGTGTTGGAGCATTTGCTGCAAAACAAGAATGTCGCGGGTGTAACGAACTCATATTTCATAAACCGCATAATCATCTGTGTAAACAATTGTGTTCTATGTGTCGTTCAACTCCGCCGTGTGTGCCTGAACAGGGTGTTCGCAGAATATGTCAGACATGTCACAGAATTTTCAAAAATGAAAACTGCTTCACGAATCACGTTTCTACACCATTCCGAAACGGTACAGTCTGTAGTGAAATCCAACAGTGCCCCAGATGTTTCAGAATTATTCTAACAAGCAATACATATGAAAAAGTGCATAAATGTAATATGAAGTACTGTACTGTATGTAACAGCGTGAAACCTATAAATCATTTCTGTCACATGGCTGTACCGAAAAGTAAAGTGAATTCGAAATTTCTATATATATTCTACGATTTTGAATGTTATACAGACATTCCTTACTCTGAGAAAGAAAAAACGTTTCTTCATGTTCCGAATCTTATTGTAGTACAGACAGCCTGTCACTCGTGTTACAAGAAGGAGGATTTAACAGTACCCTGTTCTGTTTGTGGAACCAGAGAGTTTATATTCTGGGATGATCCTGTAGACACATTTCTGTCCTATCTCGAATTGCAGCACAAGTTTTCCAACATAACCATCTGTGCACACAATGCACGAGGCTACGATTGCACATTTCTGCTACGGAGAATGTTGGAAAGAGAAATGAAACCTCGTGTGATCTTAGACGGTACCAAAATCATCAGTATGTCATACCAAAATCTTCATTTTGTGGACAGTCTCAACTACGTTCAGACAAATCTTGCTGGATTTTCCAAACTTTTCGGTTTGCCTGTTCAGAAAGGATATTTTCCGCATCTGTGGAACACCTACAAGAACAGAAATTACATAGGACCGATGCCTCCTCCTTCTGCATACGGCTATGAATATATGAAAACAGTCGAAGATCAGCACCGTTTTATGTCTTGGTATGACATTGAATGCAGCAAAAATGTATCTTTCAACAACAAAAACCAACTTCTTCAATACTGCATCAAGGATGTTACCCTGTTGAGACAAGGATGTTTGAAGCTGAGACAGAATTTCCTAGACATATGCAAGATCGACATTTTCAAGGATTGTCTCACAATAGCATCTGCCTGTTCACTAATTTACAGGCAGAAATTTATGCCGGCTAACACTATAGGAATAATACCTAAAGGAGGTTACCATCATGCAGATCAGATGTCCAAGTTCGCATTGAAATGGTTAACCTACGTGGAAGAACAAAATGATGTAATACTTCTTCACGGTGGACGTACTCGTGAAAAATATGTCATAGGAGGGCGTTACAGAGTGGACGGCTATCACGAGGAAACGCAGACGGTGTACGAGGCGCTGGGCTGCTACTGGCATGGTTGTCAACGCTGCATATCAATTAACAGGGATATGTATCCGAAAGGTGACGAAGAAGATGAAACCGATCAGGATAGTAACAGTGATAAACATAGTGACTTGTTGAACACTGCAGCCTTCAGATACGAGACAACGTGTCGTAAACTTGCGGCTCTACGTTCTGAAGGATACCATGTTGTCACAATGTGGGAATGCGATTTCAAAAAAATATTGCGAGCAGATCCTGAACTTGATAGACATCTATCGACACATCCTATCGTTTGCTGCATTCCTTTAAATCCACGAGACGCCTTATATGGAGGAAGAGTTGAAACAGTCAGGACGTATTACAAAAGCAAGGAAAATGAGAAATTACAGTACTATGATTTTACAAGTTTGTACCCTTATGTGAACAAATACTGTGCCTATCCTGTCGGACATCCTACCATATTTCTAGGAACTTCTATTCCTTCGGTAAATGAGGTTTTGAACATGGAGGGGCTCATAAAATGTACTGTTCTGCCACCAAAAGCCCTTTTACATCCTGTTCTACCTACAAAAATGCATGGAAAACTGATGTTTGTCTTGTGTAACGAATGTGCTATCAGATTAAAATGTGAAGGTACATGCAGCCATTCCGATGAACAACGCGCACTTTCGGGGACTTGGGTCATAGCCGAGGTGCGTAAAGCTTACAGTTTAGGCTACAGAGTACTGTCAGTGTCGGAAGTGTGGAAGTATGAAACATCGATGTACAACCCTGTCACAAAAACTGGAGGACTTTTTGCTGGTTATGTCAACACCTTCTTGAAAATAAAACAGGAAGCGAGCGGCTGGCCTTCATGGTGTCAGAACGACGAGGATAAGAAGAAGTACATACAGAAATATTTCGATAAGGAGGGTATTCTATTGGAAGAAAACAGTATCGAAGTCAATCCTGGTAAACGTACTCTGGCTAAACTTTGCCTTAATTCTTTATGGGGCAAGTTCTGTCAACGGGACAACCTTTCCCAGACGACCATCATCAAGGAATCGAAAGATTTTCTCGATAAAATGACTGATCCAAATATAATGATTGGAGGAGTCGTATTCATCAATCAGGACACCGTTTTAGTGAACTGGAAATATGTTGAAGAGGCTGTCAGTCTGAACAGGAAAGTAAATGTTCCTATCGGAGCCTTCACAACATGCCATGCTCGTCTGAAACTGTACGAACTTCTCGAAAAATTGGGTGACAGGATATGTTATTGTGATACAGATTCTGTAATTTACGTAGATAGCCCTGAAATGGAATATCATCCCCAGACAGGTGACGCACTAGGAGAACTCACAGATGAATTGGCAGATTTCGGACCCGGTGCAGTTTGTGAACAGTTTGTTTCAACGGGACCTTCCACATAGTGCACCCAATAGTCAACCTCACTTCCACGTAGTACACCCTGGACAGCAGACTAACGAGGCTCTGGCGACTGGCCCCATGGCCAGTATAATTTTGTTCGTGTTGTCCTGTGTTTTGTCCTTATTTGTGCTGAGTGCCCCTTTACAGCCTCAGCTTTTAACGAAAGTCAGAACATTTTAATATTTTATGATTTTAGTTATACAACGTTAGAGTTGTTCTGTGTAACAATAAGGGGCTGGACCCCGTATAGTGTGACGGGTGCAAAATAGCCTTAGTGCTGACGCACCCAAAAATTTTAAAATCAAATCAAAATCAAACCATCTGCTTTTTATTTTTTGTACCCAATATTATTTTGAGGCTTAGTGAATTCTAGAGCCTATTTATGCAGGAGAGAGGCCTTGAAAATTTTGATCTCAGATAACCCACAACTATTTGTCAGAGTATTTTAAAGAATATTTTATATTTATTATGTGCACTAGAATATCAAAGCTTGCTTAATTTTTATGTCTGTAACGCTGTTATTGTATTTCTAGCTAAGCCTTACTGGATAAAGTACACGAAATGTTTATCATTTCGACTATTTACCTTTATACGAGGCCAAATTTTTAGTGTAACGAAAATTATTGTGTGTCTATAAAGACTGAAATTCTTTTACCGATGGGTCCATAACTGGACGCTTACCAACATTGTTCCTTTTTTTAAAAAAAATAAATAAATATATAACCATTTATCAATATATTGACAATTCACAGGACAAGACGAAGTTCACAGACGACTGACTATATGGACCATAGGTCCACTTGCTAAACTTTTTTCTATGTTAGAAGAATAATTTAGCCTTATAGCCTTTTTCAAGGTATATTTGAAGTATTACTGGTTTTTTGGGTGCATCAACACTTTGGTTATTTCCATTTGGTTTATTATACGAGGCTACAATTACTATCTGAACACTGAAATCCTCTGATTGAAACTAAAAGCTTAGGCTGTAACTAGGGACTTAGTATGTATATCGACAATATACAGGGTGATTCTAAAGGTATAGTACAAACGAAAACCACAGATTCCTCCCATGAAATAGAGACGAAAGTTCCCCTTCCACTTTGCCGAGAGATGCCTCCGTGAGGAGCTAGACAACGCCGAAAACGTGTGAAAATGAACTTCACACCTCTGTACAGCCAGTACCAGTGAAGATAGAAAGGCGGAACAAACGAAGTCAAAAGGAACACCAAAGTCGCCCATCCGAAAAACACTAGGCGGCAGCTGCGCAACGCATGCGCATGGGGTTCCACAAAGGAAATAGGAGTGTCCCGCAAGACAAGTGAAGGGCAAGGGTAGCGATCGACAACTGTATAGAGAAAAGAAGCTATGAAGCATGAAGTAACAATTACACAGCGGGAAACAAACACCATGTAAAAACACACCGAGAATGCAAGCAAAGTGGTCCGTGACACTCGACAGGCAACAGACGCGTACATGGTTCAGGGCAGAAATGGCGGCGCTGGCGGTGCAGCGCAAGGGGAGTCCCCAAAACACAGTGGGGAGACACCGCAGCAAGTACAAAGCACGGTGCAACAAAAGAGAAAGAGGACCGGACGGGGAATAGTACCTGTCAAGGAGACAACAAATGCGGGACGAGGGATTCCCCGTAGCAGCACCGAGGGGATGGCACACAGAGGTCGTGCGCCAGCAGGACAAACACAGACACTACGGGCACAGGAGGTTTATTGCCACGCAAAGGTGCACTTACAGATAGGAATAGTACGTAGTACGTAGTCGTACCCCGGACTGACGTTGTTACAAAAGTTGCTCAAATTGACGACCACCACATTCAATGCAGGCATTGCAGCGTCGCAGGAAATTCTGGCGAACCCTATCAAAAATCCCTGGCATGGTACACTCCTCGGCCGATGCTGCAAGTATCCGCGCTACCAATGTTTCCTTGTCAGGCACCGGGGTCTCGTAGAAGAGTGTTTTCACATGGCCCCACAAGAAGAAATCCATTGGTGTGAGGTCAGGCGAACGGGCGGGCCAGGGGACGGGGCCCTCTCTGCCGATCCAGCGCTGTGGGTAGGTATGGTGCAAAAGGGTTCGCACTGTGCCATCAAAATGTGCAGGCGCTGCATCCAATTGAAACCACATACGATGTCGCACGTTGAGGGGTACATCTTCAAGCAGCTCTGGAAGGACTGATGCAAGAAAGGTGCGATAGAGGCGGCCATTTAAACGTGGTGGCAGCAGGTATGGACCGATAATCTGTTCATCGATGATACCTGCCCATATATTCACTGCAAACTGGGTCTGATGGTGCACCTCGATTGCTGCATGTGGATTTTCATAATCCCACACATGGCTGTTTCGGCAATTGAAGATGCCCTCACGGGTGAATGTTGCTTCGTCCGTGAAAAGCACATGGCGCTTAAAACGGGGATCGTCGGTACAAAACTGCAACAGTCGTTGACAGAATTCCACACGTCGTGGGTAATCCCCAGCCTGCAACGCGTGGACTCGCTGTGGATGATAGGGATACAGCAGATCATCATGAAGGACACGCCACACTGTCGACTGTGATACTCCCACTGCACGTGCAATGCTACGGGTGCTAGTGAACGGTGTGTCGTCCACGCGAGCAAGTACGTCCTCCTCGACCGCCGCGGTGCGCACATGTCTTGGGTGACCGACATGATGGCCTGCACGTAACACACCCGATTCACCAAGGGTACGGTGCACGTTCGAAAACAACCTGCTGTCGGGTTGTCGCCTCTCCGGATACCGTCCGCGATAAAGGCGTGCAGCTGCTCGGCCATTGCCATATGCAAGGCCGTAGACAAAATGCATGTCCCTCAGTTCTACAAATGTGTAGCGTTCCATGGTATGGTGAGGATAGTGCCAATTATGGAATACTGTACTGCAGTGCACAGGTGGCACACACACACACAAACTGGTCACAACGGCTTCGAAACAACGTACTCAATTGTCGTACGTCAAGCACACCACCACCGCACCGGCTCTTTCACTGGCACGCTCCCTGACGCTGCACTTCCAATCAGCACACACGTCCGCACGGTGCTGTGGTACAATCAGCTGACGTTCCTGAGCCACCCGTGCCTGTGCTCTTCACTACCTGACCACTGCCGTCAGGTGGGGCCATGTACTCTGGGGCCTTGTCATCGTGGAACACATGTAGCGTTCTTCATTCTTGCCCCATTCACCCACAACACGCACTTCGTCCGTCTTGCTCGAGCCGACGGGGAGCACTACGTACGAACGTGTGGTGTTTGTGTACACCAATGTGGGGTAACCCAGCAGTTGAACAGACGTGCATACCCCCACGTAGCTTCATTACACGATTGTCCCACGCAGTTTATCTGTCCAGCCTTGCTCGGCCCGGTCTCACACCCACGCGGCAGTGTGCGGCTGCGGTGGTGTGAGGCCACGCTTGGCTTTGGAGCGGAAGGCTGCGGCCGAGGAGGGACTCGAGTTGTTCGGCTGGGGTTGCGCTTGGAAGCAAGCAGCCGCGTCAGGTCTGGGAACGGTGGACCTGGTGATCGGGATGGAAACATTCCGACCTCGTCCATTAGTGTCGTCCACCGTACGGAGTGGTGGGGTCCGTACGACACTCCAGCAGCCTTTCGCCCGCTCCCACCCAGCGATGTGCCTCCGGCTTAATTTCTAAGAGGCTGATTTGGCCCCATCACGACGTTTGTTACAACGGCAGTACGGGGTACGTGGTCCTATCTGTACGTGTACCTTTCATTAGCAATAACCTCCTGTGCCCGTAGTTGCTGTGTTTGTCCTGCTGGCGCACGACCTCTGTGTGCCATCCCCTCGGTGCTGCTACGGGGAATCCCTCGTCCCGCATTTGTTGTCTCCTTGGCAGGTACCATTCCCCGTCCGGTCCTCTTTCTCTTTTGTTGCACCGTGCTTTGTTCTTGCTGCGGTGTCTCCCCACTGTGTTTTGGGGACTCCCCTTGCGCTGCACCGCCAGCGCCGCCATTTCTGCCCTGAACCATGTACGCGTCTGTTGCCTGTCGAGTGTCACGGACCACTTTGCTTGCATTCTCGGTGTGTTTTTACATCCTACGTCGTCCTCCCGTGGTTCTGCAACCCCGCACTACTTTTCTCGACTGCACTGCTTCAGTCATGGTGTTTGTTTCCCGCTGTGTAATTGTTACTTCATGCTTCATAGCTTCTTTTCTCTATACAGTTGTCGATCGCTACCCTTGCCCTTCACTTGTCTTGCGGGACACTCCTATTTCCTTTGTGGAACCCCATGCGCATGCGTTGCGCAGCTGCCGCCTAGTGTTTTTCGGATGGGCGACTTTGGTGTTCCTTTTGACTTCGTTTGTTCCGCCTTTCTATCTTCACTGGTACTGGCTGTACAGAGGTGTGAAGTTCATTTTCACACGTTTTCGGCGTTGTCTAGCTCCTCACGGAGGCATCTCTCGGCAAAGTGGAAGGGGAACTTTCGTCTCTATTTCATGGGAGGAATCTGTGGTTTTCGTTTGTACTATACCTTTAGAATCACCCTGTATATTGTCGATATACATACTAAGTCCCTAGTTACAGCCTAAGCTTTTAGTTTCAATCAGAGGATTTCAGTGTTCAGATAGTGATTGTAGCCTCGTATAATAAACCAAATGGAAATAACCAAAGTGTTGATGCACCCAAAAAACCAGTAATACTTCAAATATACCTTGAAAAAGGCTATAAGGCTAAATTATTCTTCTAACATAGAAAAAAGTTTAGCAAGTGGACCTATGGTCCATATAGTCAGTCGTCTGTGAACTTCGTCTTGTCCTGTGAATTGTCAATATATTGATAAATGGTTATATATTTATTTATTTTTTTTTAAAAAAGGAACAATGTTGGTAAGCGTCCAGTTATGGACCCATCGGTAAAAGAATTTCAGTCTTTATAGACACACAATAATTTTCGTTACACTAAAAATTTGGCCTCGTATAAAGGTAAATAGTCGAAATGATAAACATTTCGTGTACTTTATCCAGTAAGGCTTAGCTAGAAATACAATAACAGCGTTACAGACATAAAAATTAAGCAAGCTTTGATATTCTAGTGCACATAATAAATATAAAATATTCTTTAAAATACTCTGACAAATAGTTGTGGGTTATCTGAGATCAAAATTTTCAAGGCCTCTCTCCTGCATAAATAGGCTCTAGAATTCACTAAGCCTCAAAATAATATTGGGTACATAAAATAAAAAGCGGATGGAGAGTGATGCTGATCGCATCATCTCCAAACAGCAAAAACAAAAGTATATGGATGGAGCCCTACCTGATGTATTTAGGAAACTTTACCTAGTATAAAAGTAACAAAATACTCAGCAAACTCTAAAATAAACAAACTTTCCTACGTAGCAGGCATAACCTGACCTAAATAAATACATATAGAAATACAGAACCAAAAATAGCATAGTGGAAATCAGTAAACCCTAATAATAATAATAATAATAATAATAATAATAATAATAATAATAATAATAATAATAATAATATATTCTGTGGCTTACATTTTAGCTAAAAGTACTTTTTCTTTAGTGTTTTTGAAAAGATTTAAATAAATACTAAACTAAGTTAAAAATTTGTAAATGTATATATGATACAAAACAAAATGAATAAAAAATAATACATACCCTGCAAAAAAATCAGTAAAAAAGTTGAAAACATCTCTTTGTGCATCCAAAATATAATAACAAATCCTTCCTGACTGGATTAAATTGTGTTATTTGAGTAATATTAAGCTTAAACTTGTAAAATAAAAGGGTAAAACTTGACGAAACACACTTCATGTGTACAAAATTTAATTTAAACGTAATCTAATTTGTGTTATTTGAGTGGAAAGAAACCTAAACTTGGAAAAAATCTCTCTCTCTCTCTCTCTCTCTCTCTCTCTCTGTGTGTGTGTGTGTGTGTGTGTGAGTGCCTGTGTGTCCAAAATGTAATAAAAAACACGTTCAAATCGTGTTATTTGAGTAAATATTAGGCTAAACTTGTGAAATAAACAAATAAAAGTTGAGAACACACACTTTGTGTGTCGAAAATATACAGTAATAAAAAGTCTTTCCTGAATAGTATAAATAGTGTTATTTTGGTAAAAATAGGTATAAAATTGTAAAATAATAAGTTAAAAAGTAGTAAAAATATCTTTGCGAGTCCAAAATTTAATAAAAAATGTTGCCTGAATAATATAAATAGTGTTATTTTGGTAAAAATAGGTATAAAATTGTAAAATAATAAGTTAAAAAGTTGTAAAAATATATTTGTGAGTGTAAAATGTAATAAAAAACACGTTCAAATCGTGTTATTTGAGTAATAATAAGCCTAAACTTGTGTAAATAAACAAATAAAAGTTGAGAACACACACTTTGTGTGTCGAAAATATAACTAAAAGTCTTTCCTGAATAGTATAAATAGTGTTATTTTGGTAAAAATAAGAATAAGCTGGGAAAATGTTTGACATAAAGTCAAAGTTTGGTAAAAAATAAACTCAATATTATGTTAAATAGCACACAGTAACATAAATTTACTACCTAAATCAATAATCAAAGGGTCCTAGGTTCGTTACCCCGTGATAAAAGCAAATGGTGAAAACTGTAGACCCCGTCCGTGATAGCTCTCCCTTCTTCATAGTACAGATAAAAAAAAAACCTTACGGTTCGTTCTCCTTGTTCAAGGCAAAATTCTCGCTCCAATCTAATTGGTTATCCAAAAATCATTTTTTCTTGTGTTCTCGGTAACCTTGGCTTACTTAGATATGAACCTGTTCTAACATGCAAACATTCTAGCGCAAAACCCGCGCTAAAGCGTCCTGTGCCTTGGGGCAACCCTGAGCGGAATATTAATTGGCGGCGGAAACCGGTTCTACAAGCGACGCATAGCTTCAAAAATTTGACCATTGCTGCGCATTCGCAGACATCCTTTGTTGTCTGGTTGAATCCCTCCCCTGGCCTACAGTATTGCATACCTTTCCCCTGTTCTTGCGTTATAGTTAACCTTGGAAAAACCGGTTCTGAAAATCTACCGACGCGTTCTCTGATTGGTCAATCGGGTTCTTTCTTTGTTCTGACGTTCTGACGTCATTTGACCTTGACCGCATATCCCTCAAATTCCTTTCTCGTCTACCCTCAGAGCAGAGCTCACCGTCTATAGTGCGCGTCAAATCTACTGCATATGGCGATAGCCAATAGCAGCGCACTGCAGCGGTGCCATGTCGAAATCTCACACGGAAAAGAGACAACGTGGTTGAGCGAAACGCCTTGTTACGGAGAGCACGGAACATTAGATAATATAACATATAATAAACTTAATGGGAGTAAAGAACATACCTGATTATGCCAGAGGGACTGCATAATTGTTTCAATATTCTCAAGGTGGAAGTTGTACAGCCTTTGTAAGATATTTTGTCCCGTAAAGAGTACGTTATATTTTTGGCAGTAGGAAATTCGCCACGAACGTAAAATTCAAAGACGGTTCTACGAACTACGTCTTTTTCAAAGTCATCTAAGTTTGTTGTTCTTTTCGGTACGTTAATGTGCTTTGTAGGTGATTGAAACATTGGAGCAGGCCCCGATCCACATTGTTTTGCCCCCGAACATATCCGAGAAACGGTAGCTTGATTCACACCACACGCTTGAGCTGTTAGAGCCTGGCACTTCTTAAAGTCAATTTTACTTCTCTCTTCTTCACTCGAACATTTTTTTTTTAAATTGTACACCTGAAAAATCATCTGTCGTGCCTGGCTTCGTACAACACTGTATTGTTCTCTCTTCTCTCGCTATCACTACCACTTGGTTTACTCAACGACATGCTGCACACACACACACACTAAAGACGTGGGAAAAACGTCAATTTCTCCTTCTACCGTCACTGGGAACGAACCTGCCCCGTTCCCTTCGCTAATCGGAAAGTTTCGGAATGCAACAGGAACGAAGGGAGAACAAAAACGATACAATGCAAATACGTTTATAATAACATTGCTTCTACAGAGGGAACGGTATAAGCTACAATCACGCTCGTTTTTCGTACATACTCGCAAATTCATTATCTTTCCATCTGTTGAACTACTGACACTTGAAATAATATATTTATATCCGAGCGCCAGGTACACGATTTAGTAGCGAGGTAAAACAGGTTCTGAACTAGGCAACGTCGCACGTCTGTGATTCGCTGGTGCTGTTCAGCAGTTCAAGGCCATATGCAGGAGATTTGACGCGCACTCTAGCGTCTGAGACCACCGTCTTTCATAACATAATGAAATTATTACATACATTGTATACACTATAGGCCTAACCATTTATTACCGTTGCATATCGCGGGTTCGAGTACCGGGACCGTCCTAAATCGTAATTGGACCTGTACCTACACCCATTACCACCGTTAATAGCGGTTCATAAACCATAAACTCTAATTTTCAATATTATAAACATTAATATTAACATTTTATACATTACATACTTTGCAGTAATGAATATAAAACCATATGCATAGCGTTTAGTACCTCTAATTACCTTCTATATACATATTTTTCATAAAATAAATAATTATATATTCATAAAAGTTATAAACATGCAAATACATAAATGTAAAGTATTCTAAGTACGTACGTGCAAATTAATTAACACCCGTGCAAATTAATTGCGAATATTAAATAGCAACATCCACTGGCGGGGACAACATCTACTCAGGTCCCTATCCTGGGCAAGATCAATCCACTGTTTTCCATCCTTACCGATTTCCTTTAGGTCCATCTGAACTTTATACCTCCATTTTTATCTTGGCCTTTCTACAGGACTGTTGCAGTCAGGTGTCCCAACAAGAATTTTGAAAAACTCTTATTTCCTCACTTGGAGCCACTCCGATGGCGCAGTGGTAGCGTCGTTGCCTTGAGGAGTACTTTATGCACAAACTTAAGTGTACTTCATTAAGTAGCAGCAGTGTAGTTCAATGAAATCTTGGTATTAAAATGGCCGCGGAAAAATATTTTCATCTGCTGTGGTGACTTATAGATAATTTGACTCCTCTTTATAATATTGGATACGAAACAACTTGTATTAGTTAATTAAATAAAAACATCATTCACTAATGTTCTCGAAATCAGTACAAGGTTAATACAGTACACAATATTGTTTATTAATTTCATATTTATACACCTTTTTTCTCAGAAATCATTTTGTTGTAGCTATACAATAAAGGTTCATTTAATTTGGTTCTAATTAGATTAGCTGAGATGCTGTAAGAATTTCGGATGGGCCGATTCTCCTAGTAGTTACTCGAAGAAGTGCCCATTCAGGTAGAAGTTATCCGTATAAGTGCCAATTCTGCTAGAAGTTAGTCGGAGATGTACCTATTCTGCTAGAAGATATTCGGAGATGTACCCATTCTGCTAGAAGATATTCGGAGATGTGCCCTTTCTGCTAGAAGATATTCGGAGATGTACCCATTCTGCTAGAAGATATTCGGAGATGTACCCATTCTGCTAGAAGATATTCGGAGATGTACCCATTCTGCTAGAAGATATTCGGAGATGTACCCATTCTGCTAGAAGATATTCGGAGATGTACCAATTCTGCTAGAAGATATTCGGAGATGTACCCATTCTGCTAGAAGATATTCGGAGGTGTACCCATTCTGGTAGAAGTTCTTCGGAGATGTACCCATTCTGCTAGAATTATTCGGAGAGATATCTATCTTGCTAAAAGATATCGGACATGTACCTATTCTGCTAGTAGTCGGATAGGTACCCATTCTGTTAGGAAATATTCGGAGATGTATATATTCTGCTAGAGGTCGGAGATGTATACATTGTACTAGAAGATATTCGGAGATTACCAGTTCTGCTAGAAGATATTCGGACATGTACCCATTCTGCAAGAAGATAGTCGGAGAGGTACCAATTCTGCTAGAAGTTCTTCGGAGAGGTAGCTATCTTTCTAGAAGATATTCGGAGATGTACCTATTCTGCTAGAAGTGAATGGGAGATGTACCTATTCTGCTAGAAGTGAATGGGAGATGTATCTCTTCTTTTATAACACCCGACACGTTCACTTTAGGTGGTTGGCCACCGTGGATGTTTCATTCTTACTTTAGGGTCCAGTCAGATGTGTTCAGCACAGTTCATATGATGTCCCCCTAGGGGAGAAATAGGCAAGCTCCTAATTAAAAAGTTGAAGTAAATTTTGCTTGGATGTGACGGCAACATCGGGAACTAAAGGGTTTACCTGCAGTGCTACTAGCATCGTAACCAACTAGTAGTATATTCTGTAGATTGATGTACGTCGCTAGTGTTGCCAACTTTGCATTATCCTTTCAGACGAATGTATGTCTGTCATCAAAAATAAATGTTCTCCAGCATGAAATTCTAGCTCTTTATTAACTAATTAGAAATTCTTCGACCAACATATGGAAAATGCTGTTTTGCCAATTTTTAATTAATTTTTTTGGCAAAATATATAATTTTATATAAATTATAGAAATTCAAAATTTGTCTACCAAAACCGATACCTTGCAATGCAAATATTTGGAAGCTGTATGAAACACAATTATTTGCTATTTTCAACTAGTGATGCGGCAGTTCTTGTATATATTTGTTATGGGTTTGCACTTAGTTGAGAAAAGTTACTCTTCTAACGAAGGATACTTTTCTCCATGTTAAAAAATACATTATTTATAGTAATTGTCCCGTCGGCTGCAAGATAATACAATGTGCATTATGCATATAATACCAGGCCTACTGCCTGTTGATAATTTCATTAAACTTTTCCTTTTTTTTAAGATAAAGATTCATTAATTTAGATTTTTAGTGTTTTTTTGTACTTTAACATTCCATCACATAAACAATACGAATGAATTCGATGATGGTTAATTCAATTGGTCTTTAGACAACTGTACAACCTACAGTGTAACGGCACTGGGATACGTTTTAAATAATATTTCTTTAAAAAAAAAAATACTTTACATGCAATGTTTCAACCCTACATCAGGACCTTTTGAGGGATTTAATTTAGTGTGTTTCTCAGCTGTATGTGGTTGATATCAGAATTTCCTTAATAGGATTGAAACGTTACGAGTAAAGCATTATTACGTAAACAGATGAGCGGTTTGCAACAGCTGCATATTCTTAGAGATATATGTATGGTAACAGCACCAAAGCTGATATGCTTAACCTACTCACGTACTCATCTAACAACACAAATATGCATGTGGACAGGTTAGGCAGGTTAGTTTAGTGTTGTGAGCAAGTTTTGCACAGCAGACAATAGATATGTGATGTCCTAACAGTCTCTGTTAACAGCAAATCCCAGACTCAAGTGGCTACAGCTCTCCCAGGCCTCTCGATAAATTCTGTTGAGCAGAAGTCTCTCACATGGAAACAAGGATTAATCGCATTAATTTTAGGAAAATAAAACACCATAAGTTCCATTATGTGTAAAACTGCTATTTGGTTTTTCGTTTTCATTTAAAAAAATCTGTTAATACACGCACGCACTAAATTATAAAACTTGAAGAGCTACATATTAAAAAAAACATTTGGAAGGAAATAGCAAAGGTTAACGAAACAAAATGATTTGATTGTTTTTCAATGAAATATTTCAGGGTATTTTTTCTGGTAAATGCTGGCCATTTCCTTCGTCTTATTACCTGCCCAAGATGTAATAGTGAGCTTATCCGACGTTGTTTGTGTAAGGCTCTCACACATGTGAAAAATATTAACACTATATATGTCGTACCTTTTTACTGTCCATTCCCAGACAGTCCAACCTGAATAGATTCAAATCTCATAAATACACTACTCAATTGTCACCAATGCCATAATGTACACTAGGGATACCTCCCAATGTTCTT
This sequence comes from Lepisma saccharinum, assembly GCF_977018435.1. NCBI lineage: Eukaryota > Metazoa > Arthropoda > Insecta > Zygentoma > Lepismatidae > Lepisma > Lepisma saccharinum. The sequence goes on from NW_028142987.1 coordinate 65,677, forward strand.
CTACACTTATTAAATTAAACATGTTGGTACTTCTTCCAATGGTATGTTAAAGAGCAATGATTAATGTGCATTACTTGCATACAGTTCGTTGAGAACATTAATCCGAATACATTGTTATAAGCAACATTACATTTACCCATTTCATGTCTCACAAGTTTCCACATCTGTTTTCCTTTAAAATCACATTCACTATACACATCTGCAACTACATTATTTCTTAAAAAATATGCTTTTTTATCATTTAAATTTTATATTCGAATGTCACGATGTTCCAATTAATTAAATCAATTTTGAATTTACTATTAGACATAGTTACTCTAATAATATCAACACCTAAATATCCTTTCGAAATGGTTAGCAATTTACAAGAAATACTAATCAAATATTGATCCCACTATTACATTGTTGTGTAGTTGCTTCGAAAACAAGCAAAATACAAATCATTTCAGTTTGAACACATATTTCACATTTTCCATGAACACGAATTAATAACTTGTTGCTAATTGGACTATTCAAGGACACTTAAATTGCTTTTTTTTAAAGCAAATTATACAGGGTGATCGGAAATTCCCCTTACAAACTCCTAGCGCTACAACCATGACAATGTGACGGATGTTTCTGTGTTGGTATGCAACCGGTTAGGCAGTACATGACGTTAGAAGATCACCTGATGACCTAAAGTGTAATCATTTATTACAACCATGTCAATTGAAGTGTTACCTAACGAACAGAAGTGAATGACGTGTGACTCAGTCCATAATACAAACAAATTTATTTAGTAACAATGCCAAGGGAACAAACAAGAAGCGTACTATTCATTGATCACAATAACACCTGTGTCGGGAACGAAACAATTTGTTTCTGTTTTCTTCACTGGATGTGTCGTGACACATCATACTCGCCAATATAGGTTCAACAATGGAAACGTAGTAGCACTAATAATGTCATTATATTAATACATGAAAAGCATGATATTCTACGATGGTATACAATTGACATCTCTCAGGGCACAGGAAAATATTAAGATTTGCAGCCAAAACAAACTCAGAACTTTCATTTAACATATAGCTTCACAATCTATTTGTTACGACTATGCAGTTCATAATAAAAATGTACATAAGGGCACAAAGGGAAAATAATGTCCACGAAATATATCAACTCAGTCAGAATACACACACAATGACAAAATAAAGTAAAAACATAGACAATGACAGTGGTCTCGACAAGGGTTTAGGGTTCGTGATCCGACGACAAGAGATGAAACAAAGTCGTCCGCGCAGAGACCCTCCATAAGCGCCTGGGCGAAAACGAGTGGTGCACAAAGTAGAGGCCCGTAGGGTGTATTGCACCCCACACTAGTCCTCCACACGAACCTCACCCCTACGAGCACCAAGACATCTCGGGACTATGCACATGTCAAAATCCAACATTGAAATAATCACTCAAAATGGCAAATAAGCAACTACAAACTCCTCAGCGGGTGCCAGGGCACAACGAGTTGTGTATAGCAATACGGCCGTAAGGTGTATTGCACCCTGCACCGGTCCTCCACACGAGCCTCACCCCAACTAACACCAAGGAGAAACTAAGAAAAGCACAGTAGACATTTATGCACTTCAAATTACAAATGAAAAATGGTTCAGAATCTGGGCCGGCTGGCTCGTATTTATACTCTTTTCGTCGCCACAGACGACTAGTATCGGAGTGGAAATCATATATGCAAAAGCTTGAAAAAACATTAATACATTATAACAAAATGCACAAAAGACACATTGACAGCACAAAATTATAGAATGCATTTTACGATTAAAACATTCTTTAAATAACTCAAAACTTTACTACAAAACTATAAAAACTATTAATGTGACGTCAGCTACAAGATTAACATATACAAGGTGGGACCGTATACTTCAACAGTCTGACGTCACTCAAATATTTCGAAAGTAAATAAAATATAGAAATAACTCGAAATATGCAGCACAAATAGATTGTAAATTACACATGAACAATAACACGAATTATCGCGTTCTTAAAACTTCGTATGGAATATGTCCTTTCATTTCTACCAAAATATATACATTGTGAACCATGAACACGTCACAAGAACTTCTGATATTGAGTTAAGTGTTCGTGTTAATCACACACAAATACGGCACCAACACAACAGTTCTGCACAATTAAAATGTGCAAGGGGAAGCTTCTCCCAACTAAAAAGAACACTGTTCATAAGTCCGTAGTGGGAAAATAAACTTGCTCTCGATCTCGGCACAACCACAAGGGGGTCCCAGGAAGGACATGTCAGTCGCATAAGTCACTGCTCAACTACAACAGTGGCTCGATGTGACGACTACCAAAGTCGTTGCACACAATGTACCGACGAATCATGTTCCGGCACACTCGCTCCATCACACCTGGTGTCCCGACAATCTCTTGTGCAGCGATTATAACTCGTGCCAGCAGTTCGTGCCCTGTCTCTACAGGAGTCTCGTACACCATATTCTTCATGAGACCCCACAAGAAGAGTCCAATGGTATTAAATGCGGCGATAGTCGTGGCCACGCGGTTGGACCACCTCAACCTAACCATCTTTGCTCGAATCTTCGGTTAAGATGTCTCCGAACGTCACGTGTAAAGTGAGGCGGTGCGCCATTGTGCTGAAACCACAGTTCTTGACGGACGTTCAATGGCACAGCATCCAAGAACAGGACCAATACTCCCTGTAGGAAGATCAAGTACGCGGCACCCGTTAGCCTAGCTGGAAGAAGGTACAGCCCGATCACATGACCGTCCAAAATTACCTGCCCACACATTGATAGCAAATCCCCGGACATGTGTTGCATGAGGGTTTTCGTCTGTCCAGGCATGGCTGTTTAGTGAATTGAGAACACACTCCCTGGTGAATTTACATTAATCTGTAAACAGAACTCGATGTGGAAACTGGGGCTCGTCGATGCAGCGGTGTAGAAACCATGTATAGAAGTTAACACGTGGTACAAAATCGGCTCGTCTCAAAGCCTGTACCCTTTGGTGGTGGTAAGGATGTAGTTGTTGCTCATGCAGAACATCCCACACGATGCTACCTGAAACACCCATTGCACGCGCAATTGTTCGCGTACTTGTTGACGGGTCCTGTTCAACGTGGTGAAGTACAGCCTCTTCCAATTCGGGCGTGCGGCGTCTCTTTGGAGAGCACCACAGTCTTTCGTGTCGGCGGTGAAGGTACCAGGTTGCATACCAACACAGGCACATCCGACACATTGTCATGGTTGTAGCACGGAAACGGTATGTTTCCGGGCATGGGTTCCTATTCCACATATTGTCTCCTAGTCCCCTCTACTAGCCCTAGGAGCTTTGTAACGCTATACTAGGATCAGTGGAAGTAGCCTACAATTTTTAAGCTGGAAGCGGCGACTGGCAACTGCAACTCGAAGTAAAAAAAGAACCCGTTCTAGAAATCACAAATCACGAGCAACAATCAGAGAAAAAGCACGAGTCAAAGGCCCAATAAATAATCACACGTATATATCGAAGGGTCCGGCAATGAATGGCGTTTAAGCTTTCTCCATTGCGATCATTCTCTAGGAAGTTAAATTTAACTTTTTCCCTCCTGTGCAGTATCGAACAACTACATTAAAGTTAAGGTTCATGCACACTCTGTATACTTAAAATCCTAAAGATTCATCATACACATTTATACTGTTTGAATTACAGTTCATATGTTGAGGCGTCGCGATTAATCCAATTGGTCATCAACGTGACGTTTAGTTCGTCGCCTTTAAAAGAATCCGCCATTACATGTTATTCACTACTTAGTATGTGTTTCTTAAAGTTTACATGTGGTTGAGAAAGGCAAGGATTGAAAGAGATGCTACACCGAACATCAAGTTTAACAACCAACGTCCAATTTATTACATATAATCATCGACAGAAGTATTTCGTAACACTTGCAAAGATTAACAATCAAGCCAGAGTTTGGCAGAATGCAATAAACGCTTCATTCGTAAGACAATAATTACTAATTAGTCACACACGTCCTGCTTATATTCTTTCACAAACCTTCATAAGTTAATTATATCAATTCTCAGACTAGAAAAAAACATATATAATGATAATGACTGTACGTGCGCTTGCAGTTCGCGCGTATATCTGATTTTTTTTACTATAACTTTCACTAGCAATTGATTGTGAACTTGGGTACCATTACTACTACCAAATCGTTAATCATTCTATACTCTCCCTAAGAGAGCATGTCTACATTATACCTGCTTTTAACAAGAACCATCAAATAGAACAATTTGTCCTTTCATGCTGATTTAAGCGTTGGTAAGACTATGGAAAATAAGGGCGGAGAGATTCTACGAAAATTAAGTCAAGCAGGTTTAGGGAAAACGTGTTCCGTTATTTTCAAATTTTTCTCAATTAATCGTAATTTTCTCTTTTGCGAGAACAAGGTTCAATTATCGCACAATATCAATACTGTTCTGTTGTCAAATATTCGATACGCATCCAGTAATTTTACTTTATCGTGCACAGCAATTATTATTAACCCGCGTTCACCAAGTTTCTAACAAGAATATATAATCCATGGAAAAGATCGTAAGTGTGACAAAGATTTCTAATTCACTTGTTCCAATTACGTGAGATTCATGTGCACAAAACTATTACTGCTTCACTTTGTTCGTAAAACAAGGGGAGGAAAAAATGAACAATCGCGTTAAAGCACAGTGGGAACATAATATGTAGTGCAGCAATTATCGCACACTTGTTTCTCTTTGCATTCCTAATAGCACAGCGGAGTTTACGTACCTCATATGGACGTGGTAAGTCACTTTTCTTTTTTAAAAAGAGAGTCTGACTCACAGCACTTTGCTGATCAACACAACAGCTGTTTCCTTCATCACTAGACCTTAAACTGTCATCTGTTGCCAGTTGAATGCATCTATGAATTACTTCACGTTTTCTGTTAACAGATTGACTTATCTCAATCTGGTTTCTGTGTCTAAGTCCTTACAAATTGACTTACACCACTGTAACTTTAACCCGTCCATATAACGTTTTTAAGTCGAAAAACCCAACACCATACTCGACTTTAATGGCCAATTTTCATTTCGTAATGTTCCAATGCACGAGGTACTTCACACGAAGGCAAATGGCCGCCTTCTTTTTTCGATCAAGTTGTACGGACCATAGCTTGGCACGTTACTCAGCTTGACGAGGAAAAGTTGGAGAGTTTGCAAATATAGCTTTGACTGCTTGATTCCTATCGATGAAGTGCGGCTGAAAATTTAGGTTTTGCAGCAAGACGACTTAATACGAAGAGTCGGTACTAGGGGCAGCACAAAGAGAGCTATCAAATGGGAACGCCATCTGATGGCCGAAAATTGAACTTATTGAAACTTCTTAAGAATTATTCAAGTTCGATTTTCAGTACGTAAGGTTAGCGAATACGTAATATTCGCAAACGTTACAGTTTGTAAGTGTAAGTTCCGAGCACCCTGTATATACATGTAAAATCTCAATCATAGGTTAAACGTAACAGATTCACACTACCACTGGCAAATTCACCTTCCACCCCAAAGGTACCTACCATCTGTCCTTACCTGTAACTTGGTGGTAGTCTTTACCTGTCGGGTACATCTGCAGTCTCACTTTACTGTCACCGTCCGTACCCCTTATCCCAATCCACCAAAACCTCAGTATGAAAGACATGGGAGAGGGCCTACATATCAGCCACAAGTCCAACCACGCCCCCTGACCTGAACCAGGCCACTCAGTAACATTCCGAACCTTCTCTTCATATGAATCCTTCCAACACAAACACACTACACCGCACCACTCACAATTTTTGACAAGTCTGGTGAGAGAATTACATTTTTCCTTACCAACTGTATCTTCGCTCTTGAACTGGCGATATTTCCCATTTTTTTATATCACTAAGGATCCATCCTTTGTTCATGAAAATTTATCTGGGTATGGTGAGTGTCTCCTATTTCCTTCCTATTTGCTACACACACACACACACACACACACACACACACACACACACCATCACACATACGTGTGAACGTGGTCTTATAAGGCCCGAGTGAGTGTACATATGTTGTTGGAACCACTATAATTTGATAAATTAGCAAAATAAAATTCATTTTAAAATGTCGAGACCATGCATGTGATTACAAATACCACCGTGGTTTTTGAAAATTATCATTTATGCAGTTTTCCTCACGAAAAAATGGTTACTATTCTTGTTGGAACCTGGTACCAATATGACCTGTCTAATTTACGTGTTGTAATTTTTAATACAATTGCATCCGTTGTGGGTACCGATCAATATTGCACAAACCGTCCAACCAATCACAATTCTTGTAGGTCACATGATTTCTTCCTGTGTGTAAGCAGCTACGTACCATACCGAATTGAGCAAATAGTTGTGAAATGCGCTTTACGGCGTCAATTGAGAGCGCGTAACTTGGACGTTTCTGTCTCGGCGTAGAGCATTCGGAAGGGGAGGGGGAAAGAGTTCCTCTCGCGGCGGTCGGAAGGGGAGGAGAAAAAGAAGAGTTCCTCTCGCGGCGGAGTTAGGAAGGGATTAACTGTTGTGCAGTCACAGCCGTACTTAAGGAGTTTTTGCCCCACTGTGGAATTGAGAAAATAATCACATTTACCCTAATCGCTGACTCTTAATTTTTACTTTGCATACTTTTATGTGTTGTTTGAAGATTTCAGAAATCAAAGCAGGCTTGTGTGGCCTATCATGCCGCAACTGTGTGAAACGAAGCTCTTTATTGGAACGCTACCAAGCGAAACGCAATAGGTAACAAGCGACAAGAGATACGTATCGCTTGGAATTGAACCCTCAGTAATCAATTCGACCTTTCGCATTGATGCGACTGGGCAAGATACACATGTCGCTTTCGGCTCGGTGCATTAGGTTTTTCGCGCATGAGCGGTGAATTTCTTGCTTTAGATCGAAGTCGCCAGTGTTCATGGGAGTCCGTAAGGGGGGGGGGCAAGGGGGACCCGTGCCCCCTTTGGAAAATGAAAGTCAACCAAAAATTATATATTTCACACATATAATTCCATTTCAGCCACAATAATATGTGTTAATTAATGCACGAACATGATAAATTCAAATGTAAGCAATGTTTTTTTGAAGGAACATTGGGTAAAATGTGGCTTATTTGCTCCCCCTGTAAAAAAAAATACCTTCCTTGCCCTTCCCTGGAAAAAACCCTGCTGACGTCCATGCCAGTGTTGTCTGTCGATTGTCGCCTGCCACTTGTCGCTTCGATCTGAAGTCTCCTTGAAGGGGTCAGGGGAAGAATTCTGACGGATGCGACAAGCGACAGTGTGCTTCCACATCGACAAGAGACACGGGTCCCTTTTGTCTTGTAGACTAAAACATTCACCGCCCGTGCACGACAAGTGGAGGCATCACGATGCACAACATTGATAAAGTAGCCAGTTTGAGTGACACAACCAAGCGACATGCAATATTTGCAGCTTACCGTGCTGTATCAGTTCGAAACGTTGCAATGATTACCGAGGCTTGTCGCTTGTCGCGTTACGCTTCGGTCTGGAATCTGCTTAAACGGCATAAACGACAGGCGACTAGCGACATGGAGATTTTATACCAAAGCGACAAGCGACATTAGACCATTCAATATAAGGCAAATCATTCACCGCGCATGCGCGAACAAAAGTACGAAGCGACATGATGCACGGTATTAACAAAACTGGCCAATCAGAGCGACACGCAAGCTACAAGCGACACCTGCATCTTGTCGTGTCGCTTCTGTTCGAAAGGTTCAATTCATTACTGCTGGTTCGCTTCCAAGGGACATGTGTTGGTTGGCGCTTTCTCTCCCTTACAAGGCAAGAAAGCTGCAAACGACAGACGACAAGTGACAGGCGACAAGCGACACGGAGAATTCACACAGAAGCTGCAAGCGGCAAGCGACACTAGCACAGTTAGTCTAAATCCAAACATTCACCGCGCATGAGCTAACAAGAGCACTAGGTGACAGGATGCACGGTATTGAGAAAACGGCCTAATCAGAGCTACACGTGCAGCTTGACCTGTCTTGATACGAAAGGTTGAATTTATTTCTGAATGCTGGTTTGCAAGTTAAGCGTGTCACGTGCCGCTCCCCTCTGAAAGCTACACCAAGCCATTGTTTTATTGAATTCTCCTCAGGAAAGGAAGAGAATGCTTATACAAATACAGTCTCCGTAGATCATTTGCGAAGCCACTCATTATATTTGAAACTCAGCGTGCACTATAATCAACTGAAGCGGCCCTAACAAATTATTCGCTGGAACTTGGATCTCACTTTCCTCATCGTTGTGAAGGGTCACTCGCAATAGAATTGTTACGATTTTATCTCTCTGGTTGAGAACAGAATTTGGAGACTATAGTCGACAAAAAAGTTATTTCTGTTGGAGTTATTAGATTTGGGGAGGAGGGTGGTGCTTCAGATGGCTGTTCCATGTAGACTGTACATTTGAACAAAAGGAGCAAAGGAAAAGTAACTTATTTAATTTCTTTGTAAAATGAATTAAGTGTTAATTTACCAGAAGTCCAGTACAGCGAAACTATCCAAGTTTATAATGGTGTGAGTCTTAATGGACATTTTAATTAAACCTTTCTTAACAAACTGATTCAATATTGAATAGGGTAGTGGTTCCCTAAGGGTGCGCCGCGGCGCCCTGGGGTGCCGCGAAATGTTCCGGAATTTTAACTGAAATGCCACTTACTTGTTAATCTACACAGGGTTTTAGATATGCTTGTTCCAAACATGTGCTTATTTAGTACTATTTACATAAACAATGTTTCTGAATTTGAAATATGTGCTTATTTTTTAACATAAGGCAAGCAACCTAACAACACTAACTTAGCGTTGCAAGTTTTAGATAGGCCTATGCCTATATTCTGACTTGGGCGCCGCAGAAAACTTTTGAAACTACAAAGTTTGGGATCCCCTGAAATAGGGCATAATTGTAATAAAGAATGATTGACGTATAAACTTGATGTGAATCGTAGAGAAATGTTTGTTTCGCGAATGGAGCGAACAAGAAAATGTTTTATAAATCTCATTCCTTGCAACCACCCAATCACAGTAACTGTTGATCACCTGACCTCTACTTCCACGTCACCCATGAAGCCTGCTGGTGCTTCTTTGCGTCCTAGCACCTAGACCACAAGCATTTCGTTTTCGCGCCTTTTTTACCGGACGCCCGGTCCTTTCTTATTTCGGTAGTTCTTCTCGCAGTCAAGTAGGAGGGGTACGAGTTCCACTTAAAGCCTCCCCGATGGCCCTGTCGACCTCCGTGACGGTGTGGTTATCACAGAGCGCTACGACGTCAGGGGTTCCGGGTGCGAGTCCCGGGTAAGGCACGGGTATTTGTTTGTCCAAATGAGAAAAACTGAAAATGGAGAATAACCGAGAAATGAAAATCTTGATAATATAGTGAAAAACGGGGGATACTTCCGGTTAGGGGTATTCCTTAAAAAAAAAATGGCGTATTGGTTGCTTCGTCGCCTTGTAATCAAAGGGTCCCGGGTTCGATACCCGGTGGAGGCACTTTGTGGGTTGGATTCCACTTTAAACTGTAGATCCATTCCCAATAAGCCTTACTGTGCATAAAGCGGACTTAACCAAGCAAAATATGTACTATTTTGCGAATGTGGGAGTTGTTGGAAAGGTTCCCAATATAGCTATTTTGTTCTTTGATTATTGGGCTGGTTTAAATAGAATTAGTGAAGGCAACGAGAGCAAGTGAAATATTCATTCGAGAATTAGACTGCAAGAATCACTAGCAGAGTTGTCTGTTTCCATCCGAATCGTGGCGCGCCAAAAGCAAGTTCCGAGCGACCCAGCTGGCCGCTGGCGCCAAAGTGTCTGGAATCGTCTCAAGCAGACCGACCTGCAGTGAGCACACAGGCAATGAATTCGGTTTCTGGTGAAGTGACACTTATATATATACACACAAGACCAGGAACGTGACCGGGGATGGAGGGTTGGGACAAGATATACATTGTTAAATTTGGACCAAGTTATCTGTTTTTACCATGTATTTAGTAACTCTATAGTCCAACAGCCTTTTGAAGACCAGAGCTTATCAAATGGGTTCTTCGTTGATCGCATTCAGTCCCATCGACGCTGTTATCAGACTTTCTCAATAGGAGCCAGATCGTCCTTATTTAAAAAAAAAAAAAAAAAAGTGAAGGGAAAGTGCTCCCCTGTGCAATGCACCACGCCATGAAGGCGTATAGGGAGCGTGGGGTTAGGGCCTCACACTTTCTTGATTACGGCCGAAGGTGGGGGTGATGTGATCAGCACCACGTCCCTTGCCGCCTTTACCCCCAGAGTTTCCTCCAGGTACCCACTTTATACGACGATGGGTGGACGCCGGAGCTGCCTGAACAGGTGGAAAAATTTCCGGTTCTCACCCGCCTGGAGAACCTTATTAAGTCTTTGAATTATATTAATTGTGTTGTGTCATCACCCAAATTTTGGAGCTCTCATCTAAGTTCGAACCCGGGACCGCAGATAATACGCAGGAGACCTTTTCATGGTAAGAGTATGATAATTACAATGGAATGAGAACCCAGGGGCTAGATATTTGGCATCCTAGTAGTAGGGTGCCCATAATATTTTGACCCCAAAACGGGACATCCCAAGGAGATCAGTGTACCTCCTCCCCTCCTGAAAAATCAGTTAGGCCTAATTATAAATTTATTGATTTGATTTGTTGTTTTAAGTCCACTTTATGCACAGTAAGGCTAATCGGGACTGGACCTACAGTTTAAAGTGGGATCCGAACCACTATGTGCCTCCACCGGGAATCGAACCCGGGACCCCTTGATTACAAGGCGACGACGCTACCACTGCGCCATCGTATAAATTTATTGTTATAATTAAAGTATTATTATTATTTTATTATTTGAAATATGATCTCTCATTGTCAAAAGCTATTATTTATTATAATCTCGGTGTGACTTACACAGTATTTCTGGTTCCTTCTGATCAACCTTTGATGTTAGCCCTACGCAGAAGTTGGGGAGTGCCAGAAGTATGTATCAGAACAATCAATCTTCTTGAGAGCGGCTTTATTTTTCACCAACCGTTTGTAAATCTCCTCAAAAACCTTACCCCACACATCTGACGCGAGATTTCCCACTTCAGTTTGTGGTTTGTCCCAAGTTCATATTGAAACTGCATATACGTTTCTTGGGCATACTTATGCACTCTCTACAAATAACGGAACACACGCAAAACAATACAACTTTTTTTTTTTAGCATGAAATATCTCAACTTTATACTTGGTTTTCAAGCTAACCCCTAGGCTTTTCTAAAACGGTACAAATAGTGTTTTTAAATAATATCGAAGGGACGACCGGGACACGCCTCTCAAACAGGACTGTCTCGTTCAAAACGGGAAACGTCCGTTTCCATGGTGAACAACAAGCACGGCAAACTCTCTAAATAATTGTTTGTTATTATACCTCTAAACATTTAGTTAAAGCAACCACGATGTAGATAATATTTTCGCATTGAGTTTACCAATATATGTACGTAATTGTATCTGGGCTGAAACTCCTTATTATGTAGATGTCACCCTCGTTTGATCCACCTTTTCAAAGCCAGGAGTTGATTCAGCTGTGTGTTGTAGATCTGTGAGAAATATAATGTATCTCCACAATTAAGAATTGAAGTAAACAGTGTGTGCTGCAAAAAATGTCCGTGGCAACGGTTGCTAAGGACGTGAAAAAAGAAGGGCTATTTGAGCTATTTTTGAATTTTCTCGGCCTTTTGTGACGATTTCATGGGGTGTCGTAGTTGGGCATTTCTCGCCTCCGGGGGTTCCTTCATGGAGAACATTTGTGTCAGTGAGTCAGTCAGTGGTGGGATTGGGGCTTTATATATATTGGATAACTCGGCCTTTCATGTACAATTTTCTGAAACTTTGAGTGAAGTTACGAGCTAGGCACATTGTAGCTCTGTTTGTATACTCTGTCCCGAGAGTGACTCGAGAGTGCTCGACCAATTAACGCGTGAGAGGGAACAGGGAAAATGGGAGAAAAAGGAATTTTAAATTCGTCGTTGAAATCTTCAGTGATACTTATTCTAAAGGTAAAAGGTAAATATAATCTACGTGCATTGAATCATGCTGTGAAGGTACACAGGGGTCAAAGGTGGAGCTCTCCCACCGTTGAAAGACCACAAGGTGAATGCAACGCGGTCCTGGAAACTCTCCCTTCTGAAGCATGACATCATATGAGTTGCAGAGGCGGGTCCCGTTCCTCTGTAGGCAGAGAAGAAGTGAATTGGTGTTTGCAAAACAACAATATTTCATGAGCTTTAGAATATTAGGAGGGAACATTTAAGAAAGTCAACATCTTCTAAAGTCCAAAATTTAGCACTAAAATATTTCTCTAGAGCACGGGATACTTTAGTTAGTCGTTAAACTCACACCTTGGAGTAAAAAGTATTTTGACAATTAGGCTATTATCAGTCCTTCTGATTTTTATCAGCCTGGCGTGCAGCATTTTTCATTGCATTGTATGGGTCATACGTAGATAGCTCGGTGGTCGAGCGTGTTCAGTGGTAAACTGGCGACCTAGGTGCCAATGGATCCGGGTTCGATTCCCTGTGTGAGGTGTAAGGCGTGACGTTTGTGAAGAGTACGAATTCCACGCAGTAAAACCCTGGACCGCATTCTGCAGAATAATGAGGATCTGGAGCCCAGATGCACGGACAGTATAATCCTCTGCGGTTGCGTGTTGGCGCCCTGCATGCTAAGTTGCCCTTCGCAACATCTGTTTTTAACTAGGGTGTACAGACTTGAGTCTTCAGACGACGGCAGTTCTAGTATTTGCCTCGACTGTACGTAATCACTGGCGTAGGCCGAGGGGGGATGGTTGAAGGGGCTACGGTCCACTCCGAAATTTTAAGAAAACCAACATTTTCAAATGAAGGCAGTGAAGAACTGGGAAATGGGGGACCAGAGTGAGTGTTAAATGTGCTGACGTGTCCATAATTTAAATAAATCAATCAAGTATTTTTAAGTTCCGGCCTGCATGAGTCTACCTTTGTAAGTGTAACTCATAATTCATCTTCGTCGTCGCCAATAGTGGCTGAAAAGCGATGTAAATATTAATGAATGCAAACATAAATTCTAGCTCTACGCTGTAGCAATTCTGACCACCTCTCGTACATAAATCAATTTTGTATACTTTTTCTCCATGTCGATGCTTCTCAACAATATCTGGTTAGTAAAGGTAGAATGAGAATGAGAGAAAGAGAGATGTTTCCAGATGTTTCCAGCTTTGGCTGCAAATCGCTTCTCCCATCTCGCTAGAACTCGAGAAAGACCAAACTGTTAAAATTCCAATTTGGAGGCATTACGGGAAATATAACTTTCATTATTGTAGTGGTTGTTTCTACATATTTTATTTTTTGAGGACACATTCCAGGGTGGTCAGGCACCATTGGCACCCCCCGTACGCAAGACTATGCCCTCACATATCAATTTTCATTTGCTTCATCTGTAGAAGAAAGTATTGACGGTAACCAAAATTAGCGATGTTGTTTGAAAGTGTGTTAATATCGGGTGTGTTGTAGAAGAAAAGAAAGCATTATTTACACTGTTACTCTTCCTTGCACTCGTATTGTGTTTCGTTTGTTAACTGGGACCTCCCCGTTGGTGTAGTGGTAACGTCGTCGCCTTGTAATCAAGGGGTCCCAGGTTCGATAGCGGATGAAGGCATAGGAATATAGTGTTTCGGGTTCCACCTTCAACTGTAGGTCTAGTCCCGATTAGCCACACTGTGCATAAAGTGTACTTAAAACACAAAGTCAATCAATGAATCGTTTGTTTACTGAACGATGCTATTCGAATATGAGCAAAGCGCTTTCGTTACTTACGAAAAATGCTTCTACTTTAACAGAATTATAATCGAACCTTTTTATATCTTTCAGCTATGATTGCTTGGAAAAGTTAAAGGACGTTAGGATTGTAAAATCTCGGTGGACTCATTATCTTAGCACCAAAAATTCTGGGTTGGAATTCCTATGTCAGTTTCGTATCTCTAATGAGGCAAATAGGAAATAATTTGGAAATATGCTCTGCCCCAGGTTTCTCTGCAGCGGCCGAACGAAAGCAAGTCTCTGCGCAATCAGTCAATATGGAGGACTGACTAACGAACGCGTGCGAGGGAACGGGATTGTGGTAAAGGTGAACAACGACCACCCTTTCCAGCAGCGCTCCGCTTACTCACTCTTCCCCTTTCTTGCGCAGCCTTGCTCCATAGATACCCGGGACAGAGTATAGAGAGAATTGGAAGAGACAGCAAACGTGCCATTTTGGTGGCAGAAGTCCTCACTGCATCTACGCACAGTATCGGCAGTTTTAAAAAAAAACAATGGCATCTATTTGAGTTGGTAATACATCAAAAGGTGAAGAAAAGCAAATGCTGTTATTCACTTTGTTGATGTCTGGTTAAGTATTTTCCTATCTCGTTGTTGTTAACTTTATCGAAAGAGATTTTTTTTTTTTTACTCTGCAAAAGATAAATCGTAATTTTGTCACGCCTTGCATGTATCCTGCAGCTAAATATTGACAACAGTAAAAACGCAACAAAACCAGTGTAACAAAGGACTTTGGCCACGTGTGTAGAAATGAACGTTCCTTTCAACGAAACTCGCACGACTCCACCGCTAACTTTTACTGGCGCCTAAGAGTCTGGACTCTGGAGTTGTTTCGCCCAGACATGTGTGCTGGATCTGCTGCGAGAGCTCGAGTTTCGGGTTCACTTCCAAGTAAACGAGAGTAATGTATACACCCAAGCATCAGTGGCGTGTGCAGGGGGATAGTTATAGTTGGGAACGCAATACCCCCAATTGATTCAAGTTCGCTGCACAATTAACGTGAACTGCAAAGAAAGATGGGGAAATAGTATGACTGCTGTCCACTATCGCAAGTCACGTAGTGGTAACGGTATCACATGCAACGATGCGGCGGTCCGGCGTTCGAGCCTCAGTGGTTCAGTTTCCACTGGATGATATTCATTGCGCGAAATCACACCCACCGTCATGGCCACGATTTCGGCAAACATTTCGGGGTGTTTTTTTAACACACTTGATAGGCATTGCGCCTACAGTATTTGTGGCAGTGACTGAAGGTACGCATATAACGATTACATTCTAAATGCAGTTCTTCTTCATTTTGTTTTAGTCTCGTAAAGATTAACAGACTATCTATCAGACTATCTAAAAAGATGTGTAAGGCCTCACACACTCTTCGATCCCGGCCAATTTGGAGGTGATGTGATCAGCACTACGTTCCTGTCGCCTTTACACCCCAGAGTTTTACCTCTAGTTACCCACCATTTATTTGAGGCTGGATGAGCTCCAGTCGCTTTACGCGGGGACAACGACGGAAACATTTCGACCTTAGATCATCCAAGGGACTCCCGTGCGGCTGACAGGCGCCCTACTGACTAGATTACATTATATTGTGCATAACCATTATTTATTTGGAATCAGCCCCTCCCCCGCGCCCTTAATTAAAATGATATATTGTTAGCACTAGCTTACCCGGGGGGGGGGGATTCCAGGCCAACCAAATTCTCAACTGTGGACATTTGTATATAAAAAATGAAAATAAATTGAAATACGTTGCAATGGTCCCTACCAATATTTCTGAATTACTTTTGCTCATACAATGATGAAGGTAACGTACATAGGAGGAAAATTCACGCTGTGGGCCTATCAGTATGTTCCGCCATGAAACTTGTGCCTGCAACAGTGTACAATTGGTTGATAATTATGGTAATTAATGTAGTTATATTATAATTACTTGAGAACAGCACATACGAAAACAAGAAATACCATCGATTCAACATTAACATGTAATTTTGAGATCTAGTGAATGATAAAATGTGTGTGAGACTTGTGTAATAATTGGTTCACATGATGGTCATTTTGCAATTATTATATTTGTTATATAAGTTATATGAAAAACAAAAGAAGAAATGATTCATTAAAAAATTGTTCCATGAATTTTAATTTTAATGTTAAAAAGGAAAAAAATGTCTGGGCCTCTGAGGCCCCCTCAGGTATGTTAATTTCTTGTACGGCAGGGGAAGCTAGGGATAAGAAAAACCAAACTTATTCCAGTCTTAACTGTAGTTCTTTTGTAAAACAATGGTTTTATGCTTGCAATCATGTATTATATGGTATTGCTGCAAGAGTTCTTCGCTTTGGTCAGATTCCCATTCATTCAACAATTTGGCTGCCACCTTTCCTCTTCTGTCTTTTACTCCTGAGCTAGAATACAATTCAAATGTAGTCGAAAAAAGGTATAGGCTAGGTGATGTAATTTGTACCTCTTTCATCTTCGATTCCTACAGATCATAAAATTCTAAAGTCACGACTTCAATAACATAAATAATTTTCGTCGGAATAACAGTTTTAAGTAAGGTATAAAAATGGCTACAAATTGGCCGTTGTTCAACTCTAGATATTAGAGAACCAAGTTATATCATTTGAGCAGGTAAAAATACAAAATACGTATGTTGATAGGATATACGTATTGTAGAACAAAGTGAAAACTATAAAAACCAGTGAAATTGAAATAAATCTACATTTCTCAAGTAAGCATAAAGGAAAGGAAGAGTAACGCACAATTCTTGCAGTAATGATAAAATATTACTAATTTCGAGAGCTTAACCGTGAAACGATTGCCCCGCCATCGATATGGAGACACACGGGAACGAGTCATACAATTCGACAAAGACTGCTAGGCCTCTATTTTGACGTGAACCAAGCTTCGTAAGTTCTTTTTAACAAACATTGTTTGAATGTGCGCGAGCTACACCTCCGCAGTTCTATTCACTGGGAATGACCTACTAAAAGCGCGAATTTTCATGAAAGGCTAGCATGTGAGTCAATGTGTGAAGAACCACGTCTCCTCGGATTAAAAGCGCGGAGTTAGAGTAGAACCCAGAGCCCCCTGGTAGCAGCAGATTTTTTGGCGGATGGAGTGGGGGAGGGTTGCACGTAATATTTCGTTTATGCTGTAGGAAAGTTCAAGTCCGTGCTTCTCAAGTAAGACATGGATGCCGAAATATTGAGGACAGCGACAGAGTGCTGAAAACAACTTTTACCACCCTCTTTTTTAATTTTTTTTTTACTAGCGTTTTGGATAAGATTGATTGATTAATTTTTTGTTTCAAGTCCACTTTATGCACAGGAAGGCTAATCGTGTTTTGGATAAAAGTATTTACATTTTGAAGACATAGTTTCCCTTCCCTTGTAGGAATAATGCGGTGAATTCAGCAGTCCTACATAAAAGTAAAACATTTTACCAGTAGTCTTTAGGTGAGCCTACCTACAAAGATTTAATTTTCCATAATTGTAATTGCTAGTCAGTTAACAAAGCATACACCCTTAATCCACCATCGTGGAATTAACATTTATTTTCGCATGCATTTCTCAAAGTTCGACTACAGAAACACAATTAATTGACTTGGTGTATTAAGTCCACTTTATTCACAGTCAGATTAATCGGGACTGGACCTACAGTTTAAATTGGGATCCGAACCACTAGTGCCTCCACCGGGTATCGAACACGAGACCCCTTGATTATACAGAAACACAATGACCGAAAATATGGGAATAAATAATATCACCCATGAAACAGCAAAATCAAGTTAAGGTTTTGCAACTGATGTGGTGAACGCTCCGTGCAGACTTGAAGACGCCAATGCAACAGTCTCTTTTCATCTTCCCAGTTATATCGTGTACGTCTCGGAAATCACTCCCGCAAGCCGGCTCTGTGGCTGAATTGTTAGCGTTGCGTGCCACAAAACACACGGTGTCCTAGGTTCGCATCCCGGTTAAAAAACCTGGACATGAAGTTGTGTTTGTTCCAACAGTCTGTTTCATCATTCATCCTAGCCTTCACATTATATGCGACATTTGCATGAAGACACAACATTTGCTGCTGTTATCTACTTATTGATTTGATTAGTTTACATCTCGCTTCTGTCTCTTTTGGTCACGCGAAGATTAGGGTGAAATTGAAGCCAGGCAATGACGAACACGCATGGGCGGTTAGCAACACACAGACTGAGTGTGAGTCTAGACGCCAAAGCCCCGTTTGTGTGCAAAATGCACACTCTGTACTAATAGCACTTGTGTAGTTTAAAATATCGATACATCTGATTAAAAATATTCATTAAACTTCGTTGTCCTTTAAAACTGCCACTTTCAATATATATTTCGCCATATAACACAAATACCGCAAACGCACTAAAGGAAAACAATAGCCACAATGGACGCGAACCAAGAAACAAGGATGTTGATTTCAGCCTTCAATATCTCTCCACTTGACTTTTAATTGTTGGCATTCAAAATGTTTACATTCTTATTTCGAGGAACAATTGTTTATATTCGAGCAATAAAATTGTACATATTGTTTGTATCACGTGACCTTTGAAAATATGGTCATGATGTAAGAACTTATTTAAGCGCTAGATACTCCTTCGTTCATGAAATTAGCAAGAAAAAGGATTTGACATGTTCTATTCTGCTATTATAACAACGTTAAGAAATTTTAATAGTCCATGGTCTTCTTCACTTCTGCTCCTTCAGCTTCTCATTTTTGTGCGGCCCTAGGTATCCTAGTACCAACCCCCGCCCCCCTTCCTTGAGTCCATCGTGTCATACCTAAAAGAGACGTTGTCATTTAGGCGCTTGAAGGAAAGTCATCCCTTACACCCCGCTCCTGTTTGTGGGTAATATTCCCACCCTTTCAGTGGCGTGCCTATAAATGTAGTAAAGGGATGTGAGCATAAGGAGATTATGAGTTATTTCTTACCACTCCTGGATCATGCAATTTTTTCCTAAATTTGACGTTTTCTTAAAAGGAAAGTTGCTCTAAAACCCCTTGTACGAGTAGATAGGCAGCTGTTCCATAACTTTCCAGCTGGCATATCATAACCAAGTGACAGAATTCGGCTCTGTTTAGCGTGAAACACAATACAAGCTGACGTAGTGGTTAGGATAACAGACTGATTCTTCAATATTTTCCCGCTCATCTTATCAATTAATCATCTATATAACAGTCACGATGAATAAACTCCGTGGCGAAACTGCCCTTGAATAACAAACGCCTGTTGATTGGTTGACACGTGATCAGAACATCGAATCGCATTGCCGCTGTTATCTGGTTTTCTCGATCGGATCCCACTAATTCACGTAGCTTCCCACCTGGCTTCAAGAGCCAGAAATGTTCGAGCTCCCACCGGTAAATAAATCTGTTATCACGCTAACTTGATTTCTTAGTTTACTTTATGCTAAGATGGGCTCATCAAGACTGGACCTACAGTTTAAAGTTGTATCCGAACCACTGTGTGTCTCCCCCGGGTATCGAACCCGGATCTCCTTGATTACAGGCCGAAGAAATTACCACAACTACATAGGGCTGGCCGTATATGTTAGGCAATAACCGTTCGACTGCTTCAAAGCACTTTGAAAATCGTGGGTTGAGTACGGAAATAATATTGGTAAAGCAAACACAGTTACAGTAATCTTTGCGGTAATGAATTACCAGTAAATCTTTTGAACAAACCAAAGAAAAGTTTCGCAAAGATACTCCGTAACACCGTCTTTCAGCCCTGAAAGATGGGTCAAACGTTCCTTTTGTAGCATTTTGACTATCTATTCCGTCCGCACCACCGGACACAGGTCTTCTTGTACTGCATGTACAATGTAGTTTGGCGAAAGGGGAAAAAAAAGCACGCAGTTCTTATCGCTTTCTTGCAGGAAGGGAAAGTGACAGAGCAGAAACGTTTTTCATCCTCTTAGCTTCTTAGTTCTTACACAAGGCATGATTTTTCCTGCATTTACTTGGGTCTCCCCGATGGCACAGTTGTAGCGTCGTCGCCTTGTAATGAGAGGTCCCGGGTTCGATACCCGGTGGAGGCACACAGTGGTTTGGATCCCACTTTAAACTGTAGGTCCAGTCCCGATTAGCAGAAAGTGCTATTCAAACACCAAATCAATCAATCCTGCATTTACTTGAAAGGTGAAAACGTATCAGCATCAAAGGACGGAATTAGCCGAAGAATGATTGAAAGTCGAACTTCAGCTAAGAAAAATAGAGAGAATGAATTTGATGTTTAAGCTTGACCAAGATGAGAAAAATCCACTGGCCCTGTTATTTAATTTTCAACAGTAAGGGAGCGGTCGGAGAGTAGTGACGCAATGAGCTCTTTACCATGTGATCCTGCCCCTGCGTTGCCAAAATGTTCAGCATTCTTCAACAGATGGTCGTCACCTTTATTCAGTGCTAAGCATTATCATTATGAACGTCACACATCGAAAGTCGAGATGTAATATTTATCGTTGTTGAAGCTTTTGATAACGAAGGAGTGAAGGAAACTGGCAACACGGCGGTACTCGAGTAAATGCGGAAGAGAGAGGACAAAACAAATGACTGCCAGTGACGGATCTACATATTTTGGGCCCATGGCAAGCATCACTTAAGGCCCCTTCAATGTAAAATACAGAAGTATGTGAAAGGAAATGTCAAAATCTTTGCTGCTATTCCGTTTCTTCAATGTATGTATATATTGTTCGTGTGTGCGGGCCCATGGAAAAATTTGATTTTGTTATTTAGCGTCGCCTACAGAGTGTGTCTAATCGCGACGATGAGGATGAGTGATGATAGGATGAAATTACGGAGTGGATGCAGCAACACTCGCAAAGAACAGCCATGCCCAGCAGAGATGCGAACCCGTTACCACTGGCGTCGTAAACTCTGTGCTAACCACTTCGTACGGAGGTCGGTATATCTCTGGATTTTTTACGGATAGTTTTAAGTCCATTTTTATGCACAGGTAGGCTAAATGGGACTGGACCTAACGTTTTAAAATGAGATCCGAACCACTATGTGCCTCCACCGGGTATCGAACAAGGTATACCTCTGAAGAGGAAGGTGGAATTGGAAAGGTAGAGTTTTGCAAAATCATGGACAGATGAAACTTTTGATAAGTCACTTATGAGAGATGTCTAAAGATAAAACTCAGCTGGGAATGATGGACCAATAACTGTTTCTTAATACATTTCATTCTACATTTGCTCGTTATTACTTTTAATATGTCAAGCTTTGGGCTGGGTATGCAGTAGTGTTTAGGTAAGCAAATCATGTTTTGATGGTTCCCAATGTAAATAGTAATTTCGTTCTATCCATGGGATTTTCGTCCCTTGCTCCGCCTGTCTGTCACAATTACAAGTATTATATATTCATTGGACAAACCATTCGTAATATTAATACTATGAAGGTTCTCTCCAAGAACCAAGTACGAAGGTTCACTTTGGCATTCCGAACTCAGTCTCCCTTTGTCTCGGGGGATTAACAATTTCAAATAAGGTATTCTTACTTTTCTTTGATTGTCGTTGTAAATACAAGATTTAGAAAAATAATACAATAATAATATTACATTTAGAAAAACTGGGAATGAAACGTTCGACCACAGGTGAGTTTCCTAAGTAAACTGTCACAGAAAAACCAACGCTGTTATTCATTACGTTAATTCATAGTTCATAACTTTGATATCCCGTTGTTGTTAGTTATTGGGAAAGAGAAAAGTATTTCACTCCGCAAAAGGGCAATCATAATTAATCTCTAATAATAATCGTCATGTTATATGTGGCATTAGGTATAATTTTGTTACACCTTGTTACCCGACCCTGTGGCCTAGTGGTTAGCACATCGCGCTGCGACGCCAAGGGTCCCGGGTTGGAATCCCGGTCGGGTTTGGTTGTTTGTAAATGTCCATTCATCAATTTCATCATTTCATCACTCATCCCCATCTTCGCAAATTAGCCAAGAGGCACAAAACGCGAAGTAAAATAAACTAAATCAATCAATCATGTTACACCTTGCTTGTAGCCCGCAGCGAAAATTAGATACCAGTCAAAATAATTCTTACGCACTACTCTCGCAGCCAAACAAGTGGGAGAAGCGGAACGACTGTAGATTACGGCAGCAGATAACACCCACTTGCGCAAGCAGTAGAAAAACACTGCCGTTGAAATATCGAATTGGGACGTTAGTACAGTCACTGACACTGCTGGTTTGTAATTGTCGAATTGAAAGTCAATGAAATCGTTACAACCCAGAACTGTTCGTGACTGTACAGCTGTCATGATGCAAGAAAGACAAGTACAAAGCATGCTTTTCTGGGATTCGAAACCTGAAACGTTACCCTTGCGCGCTGCACGTAAATAAAGACGGACTGGAAGTAAAATTTAGATCTGACATTTATGTTAATCAGGTTCACCAGAATATGACGAAGAGAAACACTCGTGTTTTAATTCTTAGTTGAAGTTTGTTGTGAAGGAGAGAGTATAAGCAACATATCTTTGGTCTTTGGAAACACTCATGTAGTCTGCAGGTCATGCTAATTTCGTGTTAAAGAAAGGAACATACTAGTATTACATTTTCGGGTTAGTGTACTATTTTTTTTATTTGTCCCTAAGTAATTTGGAGTTCTCGATTATAATTTGGCTGGTGTGTCTTTAGAGGCTCTCCCCGATGGTGTAGTGGCAACTTCGTTGTCTTGTAATAAAGATGTCCTATGTTCGATGGAGACACATAGTGTTATGATTCAACTTTAAACTGTAGGTCCACCATGACTAGCCTATTTCTACACAAAGTTGATTTATAATAAAAGCTCAAGTCAATTTAAATCACCTGGTTCGTCTAACCTATTATGCACAAAACATCAACAAAACATAGGACAGCTCTATTATTCAGAAATCCTGGTAACGACGAATTGTCCATCGCCAGAGGTGGCAAGGGGGCACTTCCTCCCTTTTTTTGCAACTTTTATGCTAAACCTTATATACAAAGGGAAACTAAACTGTCCTTGCCACCTTCCCCCCAGTTTTGGCATCTTCCCCCCCCCCCCCCGTTTTGGCACCTTGCACAGCAGTTTTGGCACCTTGCACCCCAGTTTTGGCGCCCAATTGCCGCCACTATCCATCACCATTTTCATTCAGTCTGTATTACACAGTGTGATAAGAAATATTTGAAATAATGACATCAATAAGCAGAGGCCATTGCCCGCTTCGAACTAACGTAGTTTACTCCTAAAAACAACATAGCATGTACAATAGAATGAAAATGTAATGAAAATAGCGTTGGGCAATTTTCCTACCATTATCTTTGCCGTTGACTGTGCCTTGGAAGTGTCAATCCCAGAATAAAATGCGTAGGACAGCCAGTTATGGATTTTAGATACCAGGTTTCGGTGTATCGAAATACAGGTCACATCGAAGATGCAGAACATATTTGTTTGATGCCAATACTTGGGGGTCTGCTATATTGATATTTCCAGCAGCCGTAATAAGTATCACGTTTCTTACAAGTTGTATTTATATTGCAATCAGACAACGTCCTGCATTTCTGCACTTCTGTGGGTCCAGTTCCGATTAGCTTATCTATGCATAAAGTGGCCTTAAAATACAAACTCAAAACTAAAAATATATGGGGGGTGAACGTGCGTTCGTTTTTTTTTTTTTTTACTATATTGGGAATCAACGCAAAAGGGATAAGCTTTATGAAAATAATGCAACTTTAGACAAATTAAGTATTACTTCTATTTATACTAAGTAATTTTATGGCACTTTTGTTTGTATTGGGTTAACCGTGACGATCTTATATACTTCTAAACTGTGAATAATGTGAGTAATGTTTTACTAATATATTAGTTTAAGCGTATCCTTCTCTCACTGACATTCGCCAGAATGCACAGTCAAACAGCTAAACCATAGGAAAGGGGAAAGGGGCGTGACTTTTCGTGATAGGCAAACGACGGGTCAATTTTCCATTTCGGCTAATTATAACACACATAATACGTAACGTCGTTAACTTGTAATGAAAGGGTTCGATACTCGGTCGAGGCGTAGTCATTTCCCACTTTAAAGTGTGGCCCAATCCAAATTAGCCTTTTTGTGGTACTTAAAAAGTGGAATTAAAACAAATTCAACAAGAACCACCACATAATATTGTTTGTTACCGAGACACTTTTAACTGATTGTTGAAAATTTTTCCGTTTTTCTTACTTGATTTGGTTATGCATAGCTCAGGGCACGGTCTCTCATAATGCACCACCTCCAACATTTCGGTAGAAGTTCTTCAACTGAATGAAAAAAGATCCCTAATCGAGTACTTACCTGCACCACTGCAAATCGGTGGCTCGTCTGGTTTGTCATCCATGGCGGTCATTTTCAATATAGACCCTACTTTCACTCGAGATAGCAGAAGCACCACACGAAAGAACAGAATGACACAGGACGATGGCCACAGTAAAGAAAACGCGTGTCCGCAGCACCCACGCTACGCTACCAAATAGCACCCTCTTCCTCACCCTATTTGCAATGTTACATACGCTCTATATTTCGGAGTTACTGATCACATGCAGGATATGCCCAAGTTTTGGTTGGTGATTTTACTTATAATAATATACCATACGGCCATTGATCATTGCCTAACTTTATAAGGTAATGTGTTGATTACTGAAAAGTTTCACACACGCATAATCGTACCGAGTTAGCTGGTTCCACTGATGCATGTAAAATTCTGGAATTTAGAACACTTTTGGGCAGCGTAGACGAGTTCTTTCCAACACCCTTGCCAAGGACAAACGCGGGCCTGGAATCGCTTTTTATTTAGCGTGAAGGGGGACGCACAGTGACCATGTAAGAACTGCATAAAGCATGACGTCCACTGAGACGCGGAGAAACTCAGCAAATGAACACGACAGACCCGTTTCCGGCGTCTCAGTGGGCGATAATCTGTAAGATAACCTGCCAAAAATTTCGTGCTTCGGTTTCGCGCGTTTCACTGTAGTGGGCGTTACACCATTTGATTTAAGTAGAAGCAGACAGCAGATCTGTTGCCGGAAATTTCCATGTTTCGCCGCGTCTCAGTGGGCGTCAAGCTTCAGTCTCTTCCTTGTAACGCGATCAGCTAACCCGCGTGGCTGAGCGAGCCGGTTTATGTTTGCAGGCAATACCACTGCAAATAGGAGAACTGAAAGGTCTGCACATGTAAATATGTTGTAGAAATTAATTCCATTCTAAGGTGTTAAATGCATTGAAAGACATGAACTTAAGATACAAAAATGTTAAAAAAAAAACAAACGCAAGTTGTGCTTGCTCCGTTTCCTTTACCGCACGCTTCTGAAAAAAAAGGGGGGGGTGTTTTCCCAGTGCGTCTCGGTCATCAGCTGTGGCTCTTTCTACGCAACTCAATCGCCCTTCTGCTAGCTCGCTGCCTGTTGGGGCAAAGAATATATACAAACCATAATAATATTAATAGTGATAATAATAAAATCGTCTTTACTAGAGCGGGCGCTTTTCATCCGTTTCTAGCCCGACCCTGTGGCCGAGTGGTTAGCATATCGCGCTGCGACGCCAAGGGTCCCGGGTTCGAATCCCGGTCGGGCTTGGTTGTTTGTGAATGTCCATTCATCAATTTCATCATTTCATCACTCATCCCCATCTTCGCAAATTAGCCAAGAGGCACAAAACGCGAAGTAAAATAAACTAAATCAACTCAAATCAAATCATCCGTTTCTATCATAAATATAACAATGAGTCGAAGTGGTTGGTAGATGAGAGCAAATAAATTCAGACGCGCACAAATATTCTCGTAGGGCCTAACGTTAGTGCCTCTACTCTTCAACCTTACAAGATATAAATGAATGTCACCAATAAAGAGAGTACTTTATGTTGGTTACCGAAGATACCGAAAATGTCGGTTCTCAGTATATCGATATTTAGAGGTTATATTTTCGAGTACAGATAACGGATATCGATGGTTTCAGCAACCGGCCTCCGTGTCGGAGTGGCTAGCACAGCGCGCTACGAAGCCAGGGGTCCCTGGTTCGAATCCTGGCCAGGGCATGGGTGTTTGTGCGAGTCTCTTCATCAATTTCATTAGGCCATATCATCACTCATCGATGGCGCAGTGGTAGCGTCTTCGCCTTGTAATCAAGGGGTCCTGGGTTCAATACCCGGTGGAGGCACATAGTGGTTCGGATCCCACTTTAAACTGTAGGTCCAGTCCCGATTACCCTTACTGTGCATAAAGTGGACTTAAAACACAAAATCAATCAATCACTCATCCTCAACTTTACAATTAAGAGGCAGAAAAGCGAAGAAAAATAAACCAAATTAATCAATAGTTTCAGCAGCACTAAATATACCCCGATTATGCAACCATTTCAGGATATTTTTGTTTAATTTTGCCTGCTTTACGGTGCATTATATACACCAGCAAGTTAACCTCAAGGAAATGAAGTAATTAGCTCACGAAGCGGATTACATAAAAAGTAACTCCATCGTAGGTTCCAGCCGAGGCTACTCCCTTAATATCGTGCCACAGTAACCATCAGCCATGGAATCACTTCTTGGTGAACAAGGGTAATTACATTAACATATTATTATTAATAATATTAAATAGAATAGGATTATACACAGTGGCGGCGATTATGGGGGCGTGGGGGTAGTTGTCTCCTCCCAAAAAGCCCCCGCAACTGCGTCCTCTAACGAAATTTCCTGACACTCCACTCATCTCCACTTCAAAATCAATGGAATAAAGAAATGAGTATGTTAAGAATTAATGACCACAATTAGAGGCAAACCAGAAGAGTGATCATGTGAGAAGTCGACCCAATCCTTGAAATAATTTGATTTCGATCAGTCAAGTATGAGTTTTTAAACATTTAACAACGTTTTAGATGAAAATCTTTTTATTACATGAATGTGTGCGTTTCGTTGGTTCTCTTCCTACCGCGCCCATTTGCCATTCCTTTCTCTCCAACGTAAAGTTTGGGGGAGATTCTAACCCGAGGCCACGTGATCAACAGCTTGACATGCTTTGCCCAGATGTCAGCTCGTTTTGCCCCGTCGCACGGTAAAACTAAAAAGGAGCTCCTCTCCTATCAGGAGAAAGAAAACCTCGCAAAGTGACACCCCGCAGACTTCCTGACGTGAGGTGATGATCATTACTAGGGCGAAAAGGGGCTAAAACATCACCCTAGTTGTTGCAATCAATGGCAGAATTGCGATCCAGTCCCATGTCTTCATCTTTGCTTATGGGCGCGAGAAATCCCCCCTTCCTTTCCCTCCTGCAGCCTGAGAATTCTCATTTCAAGTGCTGGAGAGTAAACTTATACCTTGCAAGTGTCAGTCTTAGAATATTACGAGTACAGAGTGAGTTTTAGATACCCTGGTTCAATATCTCGAACTACCGGTTACATCGAAATTGCAGAAAGTACCGGAAAATAACGAAGGTACCGTTTCGATATATCGATATTTCGTTGTTGCCAATACCTGAGATTCCTGTATTTTCAAGTAACGGTAAATCAATAACTCCACCGTCTTTAGAAAATATCACGTTTCTTATCATTCATATTTATTTTCTAATCACACACTTTTACATATGTATACATGTGGAGTCTGTGTGCCTGTGCATTGCTTCTTTCGGAAGAAAGTATTCAGGTACTGTTTCTAAATTCGTAAGCAACACAAAAGGAAAATCCAAAGTTAATAAACAACTATTTATACTCGGTTATTTACAGCGCGTTCAATTTAAAATTGTACCGCAGTCCGCCTATTTACGAATACCTAACGCAATGCATTTATATGTTTGTAATGGTAACACGACGGCTGCATAGTCACGTAGCTTGGTGTGGAACGAAGAGGCAAGGAAATGGAAAAGGAAATTAATACTTACTCTCATGATGCTTTTCCGGGCTTATCTTCCTGTTTTGTTAATCGCGACGATTTTACATTTAGGTACTCCAAATTAATAATTTTGTATATTCACACGTCAACCTGCCATTATCCTTTACAGTTATGTTTTTACTTTATCAGTGACTCACTGGCAATTGCCATAATACATAGTCGAACATCTAAGCAAAAAAAGGGCGAAAGAAAATATTATCGCACTGCATCTCGGTTCTATTTAGGGGTGAAACCGTTGCACATTACTCTATCGCGTCTGAACTGAATCTCCTACCTGCCCCAAAGGAACGATTGATTGATTATATTGCTTTACTTTACTTCTCTTTTTGTGCCACTTTTGGCTAATTTGCGAAGATGAGGATGAGTCATGATATGATGAAATTGATGAATAGACACTCACAAACATCGATGCCCAGGCCAAGATTCGAACCCGGGACCCCTAGCGTCGTAGCGCGATGTGCTAACCACTCTGCCTTCTGGGGCCGGCCCAAAGGAACGAGTAGAAGTGGTTAGTTATCTAATTAACTTACATATGTTTGTTGGACGAATAAACTGGTCGCTGCAGATAATGGACATTGCTTTGCGTTGATTAAAAAGAGTCTCAAAATATTTTATCATATATACTTGCTTCAAATTAGCAATCTCGTTACATAATTTTGTACAACCTTCATGCTTTTCGCGTCTTTAAATATGTTGGCTAAAGAAGAGTAGTTGGATAGCCTCAGGCTGAATTTTGTTAAAGAAAAGACGAATTGATCTAAAGTTAAAATATTTTCTGATCATTTTATAAATGTATTTAACAGTTCTGCTGTACACTCAGCGGCGAAAGAAACAGTAGGCGAATTGTCCACCCCATTTCCATTCAGTCTGTATTACACATTGTGATGATACTGAATCTAAATAATGACGTCAATATGAAGAGGGCAATGCCTGCTTCGAACCAACACAGGATGTAGAATAAAAAGTAATGAAGATAGCAATGGACAATTTGCCTACCATTTCTTTGCCGTTGACTGTACAAAGTAAAACGAAAACACTCCTTGGTGGGTTCCTTTATTTTCCACAGTGGTCTTTCAGAACACCACAAGCGATAGCTAATGCTGTGCAACTTGCTTCTTGACCTCCCTTGCTGGCAGCGTCAGCTGAGTAAAGAATGGCACCAGGAAGTCTCATCCCCCGGTCGGAAAAGCTACAGACGCAAAATTGCGTTTGCATTCGCTGCTAGTCACTACGTACTTCGTTTTTCCCATCGTTGGTAATATCTGTCTATCAAACTTTGCCCATCATCCACTTAAGAAGGATATAATTGAAGTCAATACATGCGAACTACAAAGCAAAACGAATGAGTGGGGTGGGGGGGGGGGGTCAATGTTGTTTCATCGTTTACTTATTATACGTGTCAAAGCAAAACTTTGGTCAAACCACGCTTATCTGTGGTTTAACTTTGTTTTGAGTCCACGTTTTGCATGATAGGCTAATCGGGAAGGACCTACAGTTTAAAGTGGGATTCGAGCCTCTGATCAATCTGCCCCAAACAGGCATGAAAGTTCGATCTCGAAACCTCTTCATTACAAAGCGACAGCGTTGGGCATGAACAATCAGGGAGGCCCTTATCTTTGAAACGGAAGGCAGAATATGGGTGTAACATCATCATACCGACTCTTCTTCGTTGCCTTGTAATCAAGGGGTCCCGGGTTCGATGCCCGGTGGAGACACATAGTGGTTCGGATCCCACCTTAAACTGTAGGTCCAGTTCTGATTAGCCTTACTGTGCATAAAGTGAACTTAAAACACCAACTCAATCAATCAATACTGACTCTTCTTCTTTTTGCTTCGTGTACATGGTGTGAAATCACTGGTTGAGGTTTACAAAGATCTTAATCTACACGTACGTGCGCGCTAATATGTATACGTATTTTAAATACAACATTACTAATTACTAAATCACTAAATATTTAAAAATAACATTATTAAATACATTTAAAGGATTTTTTTTACTTTTATAAATATCAGATTTGCATCAAGTAGTAAACTGATTTCTTTACTAAGTGGTTAAAGATGTCAATTAACTTCAAAATTGTTGATGTACAATGAAACCGATGAAGGGACACTCACAAATACCCATGCCCAGGCCGGGATTCGAACCCGGAACCTCAGGCGTCGTAGCACGCTATGCTAACCACTCCTCCACGGATGTCGGCGTAACACTTGAAACATTGTGTTTAGTTTTTCTATTAATATAAATCAATTAGGTTTCATTCTTATATTTATTGTCCTTTCTTGTTTCACATTAATTGTGAATACGTTGCTATTGCTGTAGATCTGTTAATGATCTTTTGAAAGATAGATTGTTGGGGAAATACCCCCATTGCACCTTGCCCTTGGACCTCTCCACTCCCAATAGTTCTCATGCACTATCATCCCCTGAGAAGAGATCGTTTCCAGGGATATTGAGCAATCGAGTGTTACGGTTAAAAACCTTCCTTCGTTTCACTTCAGGTGACAAGAAAATCGCAAAAAATCAAGTATAAAGAACAGATTGAACTGTTTGTGACATTTTGATCATTTTTGTAAGATTGTACGTGTAAGATGTACATGGTAAGATTTCACTTACCGTGGTTTGCACCAGAGCCCTTCATTTAATGAATTTATTTTGCCTATAATTTTAGTTTTACGTTCAGTAACTCAGGGCTGGACCTAAAGTTAACTTCTCAGTACGGACCTTCGGGTGCACGAGTTTGGGATGGCAAAATGCATTATCTTATTTAAATCTTCTTTTCGTTAACATTCGTGAATTCTAGTGATAGTGAGTTGCATGTTATTGAGTAGGAAAGCAAGCAGAGAACAGCAATTTCAGGAAATCAGGCTGTGATTCAGCCCGTTGGAAAATTATTTCTCACTTATTGCAGACGATTATTTGAACAGAACATTTGATAACTTGCAGGAAACATCCCGTTTCTTCCGTTCTGTACGCCCTCTCATATCCACAACAAAATTATATGCAAGGTAATTTCGTACTTTGTAAGTCAGAAGTATATAACCTATACTGAATAAATGAATGAATACTGCATTTAATTTCTTTGAATATTGCTCATGTATTTGGGGAGTCTACAGACCCCACCCCCCACCCCCGGTACGCTCTCAGATAAAAAAATGTAGAGTAAAAAGTAAAGTTGTTGCGTGGAAATATGGCCATTCTATTCAATTGCTATTGCCTTCTGTTTGTAGACCGATTGATTATAAAAAAAAGTGTTTTCTAAACTTTTTTTCGAATAGCTTGCATTTTCTGCAGCTTGCGTTTGCAACGTATGACGTTGCAACCAGGAGACAGGACAACCTTACTGTCAAGCAGGCGATCTTGTTTCTCTGCTATCGGTATCTAAGGTTGCCAGACACTCATCTTTTATGCTTAACTTCGCTGCTTTTAAATAACGTTATTTTTTCAACATTAAAACATAAAGTTGGTTTACACATTTTAAATTGAGAATATTTCTGTTATACGTTTCGTGAAGCAATGCAGAGAGAACACGGGAGGGGGCGTTCTTAGTTCTCTCTCTTCCCACACGACCTGCATGTGTATCTGAGGCAGTGGCAACCATGCCCACTAAGTCCCTCGCCCTCGCAGACAAGGGATGGGGTGAAAACCACTCGGTGTTTTTAGATGTTATCTGTAGAAGCACTTCCCAGGTTTCTCTCGCTCTTCTTGTGTAATTTGCGAAAAGTACAGAATTCCTATGTTGTGCGTACAATCGAAGGCAAATGTAATAATAGACGAATTGCTCATCATTGTTAATTAAATCTGTTTTTCTCAATGTGATTTTGAAGGATCGGAATTCTCATACAGCTTCTTAAAAAAAAGCCACTTTATTCACATAAAGCATACACCCCTTGTTTGGGAATGAATGTTTTATTTTTGTGTAGTGTATCGTGCAGTGGGTAACACTGTTGCCTTGTAATCAAGGGGTTCCAGGTTCTATTCCCTGCGGAGGCACATTGTGGAGTGCCTCTTTAAACTGTAAGTCCGATCTTAGCAAGAGGTTGACTTAAAACAAATTTTTAATTATTTTTTGTCATTTTTTGTCTTCATCATTTGTTCCCATCGTCGCAATCAATCAAAAGTGTCAGAGAGGAGACGTAAAATGAAGAAAGTTATAATACGACAAAGACGCTTTTCTGATGTCTTGGCTGATATTGAACAATTTATCAGAAGAATAATTCAATCTAGAGTTTGGTATCCAATGCAAATTACGCTAACCAAACCACTTAACGAAAAGTTCTTTCAGTAGGGGGAAAAGGAAAAAGAGAATGTATGAATTGATGTAATCTTAGACGTTTTTGTTTCAGAATGTATACAACCAGTATACAGTACTTACAAAAATGTGTATATTTTCACTATTTTATCGCTTGTCGCCACTGTGTTGCATGTTGCGCGGAAATCTCAAACCATTATTATATTTTCTGGAAATTGCACTCGTAAGTCCTATTGACCGAGATACATAATTTGTAAACACATGTAATAAGTTATCGTGAGAATTTGTTTTTAATCACTTTCTGCATTTCTAAGTACGTATTCTTTAATCTTGAATTCTGAGAATTCTTGAGATGCTCAAAGTTAATAACTTCTGCATTTGTTTTCTCATATCCCTACAAAACAGCTACTTTAGTTGACCGGACAAGGTTTTCAGTCAACTCAGTCGTGAAACAAACTGGACGCAGGGGTGTCCGGGGTTGTGACACGATGCTTGATGGGAATTACTGGAGGGGAAAACAATATTTGAGCTTTGATAATATAATACCAAAACGTTTAAACGTATGTTTATACTATTTCTACCACTTCTACCTAACTTCACACAAAAATGTGTATATATGCATGTGTGGTTGATTTGAATTGTTAATAAAGTGCACTTTATGTACAGATAGGCTAATCGGAACGGGGCCTACAGTTTATAGTGGGATCCGAACCACTGTACTATGTGCCAGGACCTCTTGGCAAATCGACAACGGCCCGACCCTGTGGCCGAGTGGTTAGCACATCGCGCTGCGACACCAAGGGTCCCGGGTTCGAATCCCGGTCGGGCTTCGTTGTTTGTGAATGTCCATTCATCAATTTCATCATTTCATCACTCATCCCCAAATTAGCCAAGAGGCACTAAACACGAAGTAAAATAAACTAAATCAATCAATCAAATCGACAACGTTGCAACTACACCATCGGAGAGGCCCCAGGTATTACGTGTGTGGCGTGTTGGAGCAGAGGATTACTTGCGAAAGTCAAACTAACAAATAACCAAGAGCACGGTTCGATGCGCTAAAAAAAAGTGCAAAGTTTGTTTTGTTTATTTTTATGTTTCATAACATAAAGTGTTCTTAAATTTCCTTGGACAATCTTTTAATTTCAACTTCGGCAATGGAGATTTGAAAGATGCGCGGATCCAGACACTGCCAGTTTTATTTTCTTCAGCCTTGGTTTCAAGTTTGGTCCTGAAAAATGGTTAACGGATTTGCGACCGCCCAAAGGGATGGTCTGATTTCTCCGGCCCATTTCTTTCAAGAACTTTTAAGAAATAGTCGGGCTGTTTGCTTTGCTTTATATCCTGTGTAAACTCACTTTTCTAGGGGGCCACATATCTTCGCTTACCTACGAACATTTGAATCCTCTATTAAATCTGTTTGTAATTTTAAATCTCCTCTCCTTGCCTTCTTTCGTTTATTTTCGAATTAAACTTGCAATTTAACTACCAGGTTATTAGTTCTTACTAGTGTCGCACAATATATCGTCAATAAATTTCAGAACATCTATCGTGTCAGCGATATATCGTCACGACATTTGGCGATATTTATCGTGAAGACGATATATCGCCGCGGCAGGCCCCCGTGGAGGACTGGTTAGCACATCGCGCTACGACACTAGGGGTACCAATTTCGAATGCAGCCTAGGCAGGGATGTTTCTGTGTTCATTTATCAATATAAGGACTAAAAGTGGTAAACGTTGTAAGTGTCAAAAGCGAAAGTGTTGTGAAATCGCATCGTTCCGCACATCAGCCGTAAGAACGTGCACGCTAGTGACCTCTTTACACGCCCTTTGAACTACTTAGAGAGCTACCAGCCACATTTCACGTTTATCACATTATAAAGCATGGCACGTTTCACAGTTTAACGTGGAAAAAGGTGTTTGAAGTATTGTGGCACTTACAGCGTTTACCAATTTTAGTCTTCAATTTTATCTCAATTTTCGAAAATAAAGGAAATCGATATATCACCGTTATCATTATACGTAAAAATATCGTATCGTCTGTGATGATGTTTTCGAGATATCAAATTTCCGATATCGTCCATTCCTACCTCTCTCTAACTCTAAAGTGGATTTCATGAAGTAAAATTTTATTTTTATAACAAGGGTACTGCTTCTGCATTTGTGCATGTTTTCACATTCAAATATCTTCGGTTGTTGCCACCTCGCCTTTCCTTCATGTTGGCTACATGCAGAGGATGCAAGATTGCTGGCGCCTTTAGCTGCGGCGGAGGGGAGAGGGATGCGTCACCCCACAAGGTAAGGAGAATGAAATACGTATATGTATGTTATTGAGTTTCTTTGTATTATATCCCGCCCGAAACAAAGTTAAAGTACCTACACGTGTGATTGCAAGTACGTTTAGTTCCACGCCTACGCGCATTTGCGTATTATTAATGTAAGAAATGGTCGAACAGTTAACAGTGTTTACCAGTTTTCGATGTTTAACAAATGTAAAAGAATAATCATGCTTAAACGCTTTTCGAAATCATTTTAAATACAGATGTCTGAAAGATATGTGCAATCAAACCATGACCAGTATTAATGGAAGGACTATTATGCCTACTCATTTTATACAGGCACACTTTGTGCTTGGGGGAAGTGGGTGGTCTGACGAGGCACTTTCTGACTCTCCCAAATAAATCAACATTACATTTTGACCTCCCAGCAGCCTCTTACGGTTAACAACATTTTACTGTAGTATGCAATTTTAGACTAAATATTTGGTCAAAATTGCCTGTTTTACCCTCAATTTTGCAAAAAAATATTTCTTGCTTGCTTCGATTGTAATATAAACATTTCTACACGTCACATTTTGAAAGAATTTGCGACCTATTCAATTAAAATGTTTCCTATATAGCTATTTCTATTTTGGTTATTTTACGTCACCGATCTATTTCGTGGATGAATCCAGACAATGATGTGGAATGATAAAACGTTGAAGGTAGAATTACGATGTCCATGACACCATATTATCGAGTCTATTCTTTAGATTTAGCTATACTTTGTATAACAAGTATTAATGCAATCTTTCAAACCAGAATTTTGGTAATAGTTTGAGACCCTCAACGCAACCCATGTACGCAATTGGATCTCCGACGCTGTTTTTTCTTGCTTGTGGGCTAGGGGACGTCAAGGAAGGGGAGGGAGTGGGTGACGCCGTTTTTGGCTGATTCCAGGGTTGTCGCTTGAAAGTACGGAAAGGGGGGAGACTATGCCATTCCTGTTTTCTCTGTGTTGTTACTATTTGAGGGCAATTGACCTGAAAGGGAATGATTGTCTACAGTCGGATTAAACATTATGGAAACTCGAGTTTGAGCTCCAATCAAAACATTAACCAGTAGAGCTACGTATTTAAATTTCGTCACAATTGGACCACAAGTTTTTTTAATTACAGAATCTCAAAGAGAGTGTAGTTTGGAAAACACCAAAAAAGCGGCATTTTATTTGGTTCTCACGAGGATAAGAAATTGAAGGCATAATTTAAAAAAATAGTTATTATAGCTTAATTCACAATTCAATAACTTAACTGGCTAATTTTTAATTCGAGAGCAAACTCGAGTAGCCATAATTTTGAATTGGACGGTAGTTCGGCGGAATCTTTCTTTATTGTTTCATTTATGACGCAGTGTTTGTGCAAGAGATCGTGATGATTAGATATAATGAGATATCGCTGTTCGGGAACAGCACATGTTAACGGCTTGTAAAGCAATCGCCTGTTCTCTGTCCCCTTAGCACATTTTAAGTCTTAGCGCCTTTCAACTCATTCAGCAAAGTGTCATGATGTTTTAACTTGATATATAAATAGCAGATATTAACATACTAATTAGTTTAATAATTTAAATGAATAATAGAAATATGGGTACACATAACACGTACGCAAAATTAAAAAGTATTTAATAAATTGTGTTTCAAATCGGAGAAACTTGAATTCAATTTATCATCATAATTATTTTCTTTCTTTCACTTTCCGATCTCGGAATGTAGTCTTGAGGCTTGGGCCCCCTTCTTTCGCAGTGCGGTGTGTGCGAAGTCACCTATACCACTAACACTGCGTATATTTTTCGGGCGAAGAGAGACAGCATAGAATTGTTGCAGTAATCAGGTCATCTTATCATATTATGCCCTATAACTCCACAGTCCACACTCCCGTGATATTCAGTCATGGCGCAATGCACAGGGAACAGCTGTACTTTACTGCATAGACAGGTCCCTAGCTTCCCCCTTCCCTGCATTGAGGGAGCTGCTGCTATGCCACTGGTCACCTCTGAAACCTACTTTGTTCTTTTTTATGTCTTATATTTTGTTCAGTTATAAGCCCACGAAATGATTCCCTGTTCAAAAGGGACGTGGGGGGGGGGGGGGAGTTATGGACTGTTAGGTTAATTTGTGCAGTTATGGACAGTACGAAGCTTTGTCGTTGGCCAGGCCACTGTTTTTTAGAAGTAATTTGTATTTGATATTTATTATTTATTTTACGTCTCTTTTCTTCCATTTTTGGCAATTCACGACGATGAATCTTGATTATGTTAAATGGATGAAGAGAGACTCGCAAAACAGCCTCGTCCAGGCTGACGGGACTCGAACCCGGAGTGTACGATCACCCAACGCACTCAACAACAGAGTCGAACTTTTATAAATGGGGGAATTCATCTTTTCGCACCATATTTCTCAGGAAATTACGTTACGACTATGCGTCAATCAGTGAGTGAAAATATGAATATATGTTAATAATAAGTTGAGATAGGATTATTTGTGTGTAAAATATTTGTGTTGACGTAAGAAAGTGAAGAGAAAAAGCTGTATAGTTTGATCGGGTGAACAGGCTCTTTCGTTCCAGCTGTAAGGGATTAAGGGATTAGCGAGCAACCGATAAGTAGGTCAGTGGTACAAACATTGTTCGAACGTCGATCTCTCCTTCTCAGGACGAAGCAGCTGAAATAGGCTGGAATAAAATACTTGAGTGATGCGGCAATGAACTTTCTTATGAGGGAGCAATAGAATGTAGTTGTTTTTTTTATGTGGTACCATATAGGCAAAATTAGAATAAAAAATTTGACATGTTGTATCATAATGTGGAGGAAAGTAAACGAACCGTGAAAGAAATGAGCGTCCGGCTGGAAGATAAATTGGATAAGTTAGAAATTAAAGTATATTAATTGAAAGAGTAATGTAGTTTAATGTAGAAAGATAGGTCCAATGTTCCATTTGTAACATTTTGACTATCTACTCCGTCCGCAGTCAACCACCGGTCACAGGTCTTCTTGTACTGCATTTGACATGTTTAACTCAATGTAGTTCGGCGAAAAGAAAAAAAGAAGCAAGCACTTCTTATCGCTATCTTGCAGGAGGGCGAGGGACAGAGCAGAAACGTTTTTAATCCTCTTAGCTTCTTACAGAAGGCCTGATTTTCCTGCATTTACTTGGGCCTCTTCGATGGCGCAGTGGTAGCGTGGTCGCCTTGTAATCAAGGGGCCCCGAGTTCGATACCGGATGGAGACACACAGTATTTCGGGTTTAAACTTTAGGTCCAGTCCCGATTTGCTTTACTGTGCATAAAGTGGACTTAAAACACCAAATCAATCAATCCTGCATTTACTTGAAAGGCAAAAACGTATCAGCAGCAAAGGAAGTGAATTATCCGATGTATGATTAGACGTCGAACTCCACCTAAAAGAAGTAGATATAATGATTTTGATTTTGATGTTAGAGCTTGAGCAAGATGAGAAATTCACTGGCGCTGTTGCAAAATTGTCAACTGTAAGGGAGTTGCCAGAGCCTGCTTGACGCAATGAGCTCTTTACCATGTAATCCTGCCTCTGCGTTGCCAAAATGTTCAGCATTTTTCAACGGATGGTCGTCACCTTTATTCAGTACTAAACAGTATAATCATGAAGCTTACGCATCGAAAGTAGAGATGTGATATTTATCGTTGTTGAAGCCTTTGTCGACGAAACATTGATGGAAACTGGCGACGTCTCGATACTCGGGTGAAGGCTGTACGGAAGGGAGGAAAAAAACAATTGACTGTCAGTAACAGACATATTTTGGATCCATCGCAAAACATTACTTAATGTTCCTTCAATGTAAAACACACGTAATTGTGAACTGAAATGCAAAACTTTTACTGCTACTAAGTTTCTTCACTGTATGTATGTTGTTTGTGTGTGATTTGATTTTGTTATTTTGCATCGCTTTGCTATCACTTTTGGCTAATCGCAACGATGAAGATGAGTGATGATACGATGAAATTACGAAATTGATGCAGGAACACTCACAAAGAAAACATATGTCGTTACCATTGACGTCGTAAACTCTCCTAACCACTCCGTACGGGGGTCGGCATATCTGTGGATCTTTTTTACGTAAGTTTTTAAGTCCACTTTTATGCACAGATAGGTTAAACGGGACTGGACCTACAATTTTAAAATAAAATCCGAACCACTATGTCCCTTTACCGGATATCGAACATGGTATGTATATACCTATAGACAGGAAAGTAGAATTGTAAAGGTAGAGTTTTGCAAAATAATGTGCAGATGAAACTTTCCATAAGTCACTTACGACAGATGTTTAAATATACAATTCAGCTGGAAATGGTGGACCAATAACTGGTTCATAATATTTCTACATTTGCGCACTTTTAATTTCAATTTGTCAAGTTTTGGGCTGGGTATGCAGTTCTGGTTTTGTTGTATCCACGGGATTTTCGTCCTTTGCTCCGCCTGTCTGTCACAATTACAAGTATTATACATTCATTGGACAAACCATTCGTTATATTAATACTATGCACGTTCTCTCCAATAACTAAGTACGAAAGTTAACTTTTGCATTTCAAACCCCCTCAACCTTTGGCTCAGGGCGGTTAACAATTTGAAATAAGACATTCTTACTTTTGTTTGTTTGCTTGTCCTTGTAAATACAAGATTTAAAAAAATATTTGTAAAATAATAATAAATTTAAAAAAAACTGGGAACGAAATGTTCGATCACAGGCCAGTTTCATAAGTAAAGCGTCAAAGAAAGGCAAACGCTGTCTGGTAGCTATTGTCTTTGTTTTGATTCATAGTTCTTTACTTTGCTATCTCATTGTTGTTAACTTTAGCGAAAGGGAAAACTATTTCACTTTGCAAAAGAGCAATTCATAAATAATCTCTAATAATAATCGTCATGTTATATCGCATGACTAATTATTTTGTTAGACCTTGCTTGTAGCCTGGAGCGAAAATTAGATACCGGTCAAAATAATTCTTACGCACTACTCTGGCAGCCCGATGAGTGGAAGAAGGGGAACGACTTGAAGATTACTGCAGCAGATAACACTCACTTGTGCAAGCAGTAGAAGAACTCTGCCGTTGAAACCATTTGTACAGTCACTGGCTCTTCTGGGTTGTAATTATCCAACTGAAAGTCAATGAAATCGTTACAACCCAGAACTGTTAGTGACTTGTCATGATGCAACAAAAGACAAGTACAAATGCATCCTTTTCTGGTATTCGAACCCTGAAACGTTACCCTTGCGTTCTACACGTAAACAAAGACGGACTAGAAGTAAAATTTAGATCTAACATTTTTGTTTTTCAGACTGTCCAGTATTTGACGAAGAGAAACATTCCTGTTTTAATTTTTTATTGAAGTTTGTTATGAGGAGAGCGTATAAGCAGCAGATCTTTGGCTGCGACTAATGCTAATTCCGTGTTAAAGAAAGGAACATGCTAGTATTAAATTCTGTGAACTAAGATATTTTTTCGTGTTACTGTAGTATTTTTTTTGTCCCTAAGTAACTTGGAGTTATGAATTATAATTTGGCTCTCTTATGTCTGTAGGGCCTCCCCGATGGTGTAGGAGGAACGTCCTTGCCTTGTAATCAAGGGTCCTGTGTTCGATGTAGACACATAGTGTTATGATTTAACTTTAAATTGTAGGTCCACAATGACTAGCCTATTTATATATAAAGTGGGTTTGAAATAAAGCTCAAATCAATGTAACTCACCTGATTCATCTAACCTATTAAGCACAAAACATTAACAACATTTAGGACAGCTGTATTATTCGTAAATCCTCGTAACTTCTTTTTCTCTTAAATTTTACAATTATTTTACACTTCTTCTTACAATCCAGTAATATAGTATTTTTCCCAGTGCTGACATTTTTCTGTACATATATTAATAGTGGACTAAGAACGCTGCCACTATATAATCAAGCTTTGTAAGCTAGTGGTCTCAGATTGGATGTCAGGTGGAGGCACATAGTCCGGATCCCATCCAGTCCCGATTAGTTTATCTGTTTAAAAAGCGGACTTGCAACAAATCTTTAGCTCTTTACCTGAGCAGTAAGTTGTTGATCTGAAATAATTCTACACACGTTTATGTAATTTATTTATTTGTATTAACATCATTAGAATTAAATGCAAAATTAACATTAAAAGTTTTCCTTCTAAATGCTTTGAATTCAAAGCTTTATTCTTCCATAGCATTTGAGCTTCAGAGGGAAGCAGGCGTGAGAAGAACGCTTGGCACCTCGAAGTCTGGACAAGACTCCCCGAAGATTAGGGATGAACAAGCGAAAATAACTAACAATTATACCAACACAAAATTAGATTTATTCAATTACTTTAATTTTGTTACTTCCAGTTTCCAAATGCAGCAGTAGGCAAGTTGTCCATCATTGTGAATATTATGCACATTGTTGTATGCAACAAAAAACGAGGATTGAAAGAAAAGCTCTAAGAAAACCGAACACAATATCAGAATGTCAAATAACAGGCACACAGTAGTGATAAGAGAGATGGGAGAAGATAATGTAACGCAACGTGCACACGTCGCGAAAATTGGCTGCTAAGGCCTAAGAGCCTTAAACTTGCCCTCCTAACCTAACAACGTAGGCAGTATTAGAATTATAATTGTAAAAAATATATACCTGCTAGTTACTTAGGAGTGTTAAGTTTGATGCAGTAAGCAAATTTTATCATCACTTGATCCCGAGCGGCGTTCACCGACAAGAAAACATAGACCGGCTCTATTTAGTGCCCACATCAGTGAATTTCGAGTTCAAATTTTGTCATTGTTGACGTGCATTTTGTCTATTTCGTATTTTTTTTTAAAAAAAAAAACCGACACTGTATAAAATCTCAGGAGCTTAGAGACCACCATCGCGGGGGCGGCTGCTATGTCACTGTCATAAAGGAAAGAAATCGCTATCTTCAACTCAAGGTTTTTTCCTTCCCCAAAGTTTCCTGGTGGGGACCATTACCAAAGGTACATTCATTGTTCTCTCTGTTGTCTTGTATATAGGAAAATGTATTATACGCATAGACGAGTATCAATGCTAATATCCCTGCGTAAATATTTGTATGTTGTTTCTTTATATTTTTACTTTGAATGCACACATTTAAACAGAAAGTTCGGCAAAAGACAACGAGTTTTGGGCGCGGCCTTGCCAGATGGAGCTGGAATACTGTGACCAAGGATTATAGAGTATTATAGAAAGAGCATTCCGATACACAGCGGTCTCTCATTGGCCAGGAGCAGCTACAAGCTCTGACGTGAACAAGGCATGCGAGTCTTAATCGTACATATCTTGGTTCTATCAACCATTTACAGTAGGGTATTAAGCAAAAAGCAAGGAATAAGACCTAGGCAATAATATGAAGAAGTTTACGGCACGTAATAACAATAAATTGCGTTATACAAATCAAGCAAAAATGACTATCATCAAGTATCAAATATCAAAAAGTAATCACGCTACATTGAAATCTAAAGTTGCTTGTGGGAAAATAAATGCAATTTTACGTATGAAATATTTCGCTACGCCACCAACACTTATTATCCTTCATACCTTCAAATTTCCACAGATGTTCGTTATTTATAATGGCGTGTTCATAATAATTTATATATGTCTTGTATATGTAGGATGCAGCTGTTGATATTTGACGTCGCTTTCTACGTCTTTATGGTAACCGCAACATTAAAAATGAATGATGAAATGATAAATTTGATGGGACCGTAGGCAAGATGAGTGTGGACACTCTGTTCAAATCAACATTTCCCACGTAATTCACTGTCCACAAACTATGGGAAAACTGCAGAAATATTCTACCTGAAGTGATTTGTGTTTAGAAAACCGTAACTCAGATATATTTTATTTTTTAAAAATTGAAATATGTCTTCTAGACATTGTAAAAGGATAGAATCTAATGTCGTGGGAAAACGTAATCCATCAATAAAAGATTAACTTCCTCCTCCCTTTGTGAAACTCGTGCCAGCTCGATGGCCAATGTTGTCAAGTGCGTTAAGTGTTTGATTTTGGATCCCGTCATTAAAGTTCCCGAGTTCGAGTCACTCGTGGGCATGGATATTCTTTGTGACTGCCCTCACTCATCGCCGCGATTAACCAAAAGTGGTTAATCGCTTGTCGCCTGTTACGTGTCGTTTGTCGCTTCAGTGTGAAATTTCCCTTACAAAGCGAGAAGCTGGACAGGCGACAAGCGATATGGAGAATTCACACAGAAGCTGTAAGCGACAAGCGACACCATGGACGGTATTGAGAAAACGGGCCAGTTTGAGCGACACACAAGCTTCAAGCGGCACGTGCGGTTTGTTCTGTCGCTTCTGTTGGAAAGGTTCACTTGATTACTGGGGGTTCGTTTCCAAGCGACTCGTGTCGCTTGTCGTCTGTCGTTTGTCACAAGGTGTGAAATCTCTCTAAAACTAAACATTCACTGCGAACAACGGACTAAGACAACAGGATTATAAAAGCCCAATTCGAGCAATACGCGAACGACAAGCGACATAGGCAGCTTCTCTTATCGCGTGTTTCTTTCCTCTCGAAGCTACATTAAGCTATTATTGTATTGTCTTCACCTAAGGATAGGAAGAAAATGCTTACGCAAAGGCAGTATCCGCAGAACTTTTGCAAAGCCACTCACTACATATTTTCTGTGCACACTCAGTGTGCACTATAATCTACTGAAGCGACCCTAAAAAAATATTGCTGAAACTAAGTTTTCACCTTTTTCAACGTTCTGAAATGTCAGTCACAATACAGCTGTTAAGATCCTTGCGCCCTGGGCGTGATCAGATTTAGGATACCCTTCAGTCAACTACAATAGATTGATTGATTGATTTGCTTTATTTTACTTCGCTTTTTGTACCACTTTTGGCTACTTTGCGAAGATGGAGATGAGTGATGACATGGTGAAATTAATGAATGGACATTCACAAACATCATGCCCAGGCCGGGATTAGAACCCAAGACCCCCGGCGTCGTAGCGCGATGTGATTGATTGATTGATTTAGTTTATTTTACTACGCGTTTTGTGCCTCTTGGCTAATTTGCAAAGATGGAGATGAGTGACGATATGATGAAATTGATGAATGGACATTCACAAACAACCAAGCCCGAGTGGGATTCCAACCCTGGACCCTTGGCATCGCAGCGCGATGTGATAACCACTTCCCCACTTAACTAAAATTTTACCTCTGTTGGAATTATTTGATTGGGGGAGGAGGAGGTCGCATCACGTGGCTTTTGCGAATATACTATATTTCAACAAAGAGAGCGAAGGAAAAAGTCACTTATTTCATTCCTTTTTAAAATGACGATAGTGTTAATTTTAGAAGGCCGCCGTGGCTCAGTCGGTAACGCGTCTGACTACCATGCTCAAGATCCCGGGTTCGATCCCCGGCCGGTTCAAATCCGGGAACTTTTCTAACGTTGGAAGCGGCCCTGGCGCACACCCAGCGTCGAATGACAGGGGACAGGGGCATGATGCTGATCACATCACCCGCACTCACGACCGGATCAAGAAAGTGTGGGGCGTTACCCCCACACCCCCTATACGCCTTCATGGCGTGGTGCTAAGCACAGGGGAGCACTTTACCTTTTGATAGTGTTAATTTCTCAGAGATCCAGTACAGTAAATTTACAAGAATAAAATCGTGTCTCTTAATGGAAATTTCAATAGAATCTTTCATCTCAAACAAATTCAATATTAATTGAATAGTGCATAATTGAATAAATATCTAATGAAAGTAGAGAGTATAAACTTGATGTGAAGTTTACAGAAATGTTTGTTTCGCGAGTGGAGCGAAGATGAAAACGTTTTCTAAATCTCATCCTTTGTAACCACCCAATCACGATAACTGTTGGTCACCTGACCTCTACTTCCACGTCATCCAAGAAATCTGCTGGTGCTTCTTTGCGTCCAAGTTCATAGACAATTAGCCTTTCGTTTTTGCGCCTTTTTTTTTACCGGACTCC
This sequence comes from Lepisma saccharinum, assembly GCF_977018435.1. Taxonomy (NCBI): domain Eukaryota; kingdom Metazoa; phylum Arthropoda; class Insecta; order Zygentoma; family Lepismatidae; genus Lepisma; species Lepisma saccharinum. Next base: position 110,062 of record NW_028142987.1, read on the forward strand.
GCTCCTTTCTTATTTCGGGATTTGTCCCTGCAGTGAAGCACGAGAAATACGAGTTCCACCTGCGCCAAAAGCAAGCATACAGTCACGTTTAAATATCGTGTGTGGATGTCGATACCCTGTCTCAAACGCGGGATACAATAAAGAACCCTTTTTACCACCTTGTTGCCTCGAAACACTTCATCCTTGCGATAGGCAACCGCAGGGAGCAGGCAAGGTTGAATGAATGAATGATTTGATTTATTTTACTTCGCTTCTTGTGCCACTTCTGGCTAATTTGCGAAGATGGGGATGAGTGATGATATGATGAAATTGATGAATGAACACTCACAAATATCCATGCCCAGGCCAGGATTCGAACCCGGGAACCCTGGCGTTGTAGCGCGATGTGCTAACCACTCCGCCACGGGGCCGGCGCAGGCAAGGTTGAGACCAACCTCTTCTCAGCCTTTCATATACAAGATTATGAAACTTCGAGTGACGTTATGAGGTAGTGACATTGCACCAATGTTGTTTCTGTGTCCTCTGCGTCTCTGTGTTGATTCAGTGACATTTTTCTTTGGAATCTCTGCCCGTCAGCATCTCATTGTAAAATACGAGTGTATTTGTTCTGACAGACAGTTGTTACTCGTGTACAGTAAAATATATCACATATTCCTTTATTCTTCCTAGCTTACTAGAAACATACTTTGTACATTTTTCAAACTTTACAAAATATTTCCTCTTTAATGTGCTGTTGCAACTTACATTTGAAACTTCTTTCGTGTAATATTCATTTTGTTGCAGCCCACCTCCCCCGTGGCGGAGTGGTTAGAACATCGCGCTACGACGGCAGGGGACCCGGGCTTGAATCCCGGCCTGGGTATGGATATTTGTGAATGTCCGTTCAATCCTCCGTACTTTCACGTGTCGCCAAAATAGAAAAACGCAAGTACAATCTATACTTGGACTCCCTTTTCGGTTGCCGTGTTCTTGTGGATCCCTCGCTGTTCTTTTGTTTTCAATCCAGCGCGTCGTTAGGTAGTAATATACAGGTGGGTCCATTATACTTGTTTCGGCGATTTGAAGTGTGACGTCAGCAGGAGTAGGTTATTACGTACTTTTGAATATCAAATTCAATTAACGGTTTCACCTTATTAATGTTGTGTTATATATTTAATATTATTTTCTAATTAATTATTTTTATTTTCTACCTATTAAAAAGAAATTGTATCGATAATGATGCATGATTTTTATATGAAGTTCACTCACAAATGAACCAACATGTCCTGATCAAGACTCGAACCTTTAAACTACAATTTTGCCCGACCCTGTGGCCGAGTGGTTAGCACATCGCGCTGCGACGCCAAGGGTCCCGGGTTCGAATCCCGGTCGGGCTTGGTTGTTTGCGAATGTCCATCATCAATTTCATCATTTCATCACTCATCCCCATCTTCGCAAATTAGCCAAGAGGCACAAAACGCGAAGTAAAATAAACTAAATCAATCAATCAATTTAAATTACAATTTCGAAATCGCGAGTCGACCACTCAACCAACCGAATCGACTGCCAGAGGCAGTGGCGGCGATTGGATTCCAAAATTTGGGGACAAGGTGTAAAAAGTGGGGGTGGGGGCAAGGACAATTTACTTTCCCTTGGTACATAAGATTTAGCATAGTGCGGGGACAAAAGTTGGAAAAAGTGGGTGGGGGCAACTACACCCCTCGACCCCCTAATCGATGCCACTGGTCAGAGGCTTTTTCGAGTCCCTTACCTCTACCTCATAGCGCTGATGGAACCAGTCGGCTGTTGCCTCAAACATGGCCTAAAGGAATACGTAGAAAGGTAAACTGAAGTGACATCCATCCCAGTCACTAATGATTCCGTCCATGATATCTGAAATCGTATCCAAGTTAAACGATTTATGCTGAGCCCTGAATGTCTATGGTACAGTGATTCGGACCCCATTTTCAACTCTATATCCAGTCCCAATTAACCCCGATTAGTGGCTCTAATCGGTTTGGCGTCCGACTGCCACACGGGATACAAGAGTTCTATTCCCAGTGTGGTGATCTAAATTAGGATTTTTTTCGGCCTTGTCACCGAATTAAGCGGCTCTGGGGGCTATCCAGCTTCAAATCAGTGTGTACCTGGAGGCAAACCTACAGGTTAAAGGCGGCGCTGGTGCTGATCACAACACCTCCAAAATGGCCGAGATCGAGAATGTGTGGAACCCTAACCTAGTTCCCCTGAATGTGGCACGGTGCAGTATGCACGGGGAAGTTACCTTTACGTTACCAAATCCTTTCAACTAGACAGAGATACGAACAGAGGGTCTGTTAAAAAGGTTGTTATGTATTATTACAATATAACTTAATTCCAGTCGGGAAGGACGCGGACGCCTTGTAAAAAATGAGTACCAGGTACGATTCCTGGCGAGACACATTGAACCGTGATTTGAATCCGACATTTGAGAATAAAGTGAATTTGAAACCAATTTGGCTAATCAGAAAGACTAATCCCAGAATCACGTAAAGATTTCTCAAAATTGTAAGGGCAATTACGCTGTAAATGTATGGGAATTACAAATCTATTTATTAATTCTATAATATAACACATGGGGGAAAAATATAAGGACAGATAGAATAGGGAGAAAGAAGGGTGGAGCAGAGAACACTGGAAGCTACGCATCGTGATTCCGTGGCGCCGTCTTGTCCGAATCGAATAACAGTTGCAAGAGGCTTAACGATTTGAGAGATGGTTTGATAAGGTAACATCTGCTGCAGTCTGACTAAGCTTTTCTGTTGTTTGGTGTAGTCACTTCAGGCCACTGGCGTACGCACAAGGGGGGGGGCTAAATGGGCTACAGCCCCCTATATTTTTATAAAATAAACAAATGAAAGCAGAAAAGTCGGGAACCCCCCATTAAAGTAATCCCCGATAACCATTGTTGTCTTTCAATAACTTTTAAAACGAAGGTTTAAAATCGTATTTGGAGCTCATATCTGATAAAAAAAAGGGACATTATAGAAATTGACTTACAGCGATGTAGCTTATTCTATGATCCAAGAAAGATATAATCTCTGAACCAGCGTTCACATTCAGCTGTAGATATTGGAACAATTTTGATATAATTCACATAAACTTTGAGTGACGTGGCAATGTGTTGTGGAGTTTCTTTGTAGGTGCGAAGATTTTTAACTATTGACGCACACATCCTTTCGCTTACAAAGTTTGCCTGACATCTCACACACCTTCACAATTATCTAAATACCATGTATGTGCATTTTATGGGACTGTATGCGAAAATATACCTGAGTCTTCAAACCGGCTATTCATATTATTCACCAAAGAAGAAAATGCTTTGGAACATGGTTATCCTTAACTCTGAAACTATCGTCCTTCAAGGTGAATCAATTGTTTTCGATGCTTAAAGTGTAGCCATGTCTAAATATCTAAGAAACTGAACTGACGAGACGAAACTGAACGCTTCCAGATAATCACGAACCGGAAGCCGTTCCGGTCGGCTACGGTCCATTTCGAGCCCTGGCCTCACCTTATGCTTCGTCTGTGTTTGTAAAATAACAATCTACGTGTAAATATTTTGTGCCAAACTTCCTTTGTTTTCGTTTTTGTAATCGGTGTAAAATGGGCGCACAGTACTGTAGGTACTAGGTAAATAAACAAATAATGTGGTGTCCTGAACTGCTTTATTTGGGTTAAAGGTATTTTACCAGTATTGTATGAAAGACGGAATTGTCCATTTCCATCATGAAACTGTGCGCGAGGGCAGGAAACAATAAACTGAGAAAAGAAGAGCGCGTCCAACAGCAAGGCGCCTTGAATTCCAGAGGTTAGGTTACGATGAACAGAAATGTATAGCTTACACTACGTACAACACGGGTTAAAATATTGAAATAATATATATTAGTATTTTAAACGATAGTTTTGTAAGACAGTAAATAAATTCTCAAGTCCGACTTCGCCACCCACCAAACACCCCCTCGGGTCCCAGCTGTGAGTCGCGCCCCATAGGTTGAGAAACGATGCGATCCAATGCCTTATTCCCCTTAGCATTTGAGTCGGACAGAAACAAGTTTGGGAAGAATGCTTCTGCAAGCTGTGTCAGTGTATGGCTGTTGGAAGTCTGGAGAAGGGTCGGCGAAGAGTAGGAATCAAGGAAGGAGAAAGATAACGTTTGCTTCCACAAATTAAACTTGCAGTCAGTGGCGTGCCCAAGGGGGTGGGGGATTAGTGGCGGTTATAACCCCCCGTTTGGCCCAGCATTCCTAAAAGAAAAATGTCAAAGGTAGGAAAATATGACAAAATGAGGGCAGACTGCCAAGACAAAGTATACGTAACCCCTCATTTTGTAAACTCCTGGGCACGCCACTGCTTGTAGTAGCATACTTTTATTTGCATTCTCTTATTTTAAGTTTGCAGGCAAGTTGTCCTTCACTATGTTTATAACTATGCCATATGCAATACAAAATTTAAGGATTGAAAGAAAATCGCTAAGGAGACCTAGGACAACGGCAGAATATAAAATTGCACGGCGTACTTCGGCGATAACATAAAGGGGATAAGTTCTATACAACCTCTCACCTCACTGAAAGCAATAAACGATCTTTCAAACCCATATATTTTATCTTCATATGTTTTTATGGGTATCACTGTAGTTGAGCCTGTGACATTTTGTAAGCTAAGCCTAATGGCGGCAAGCGACTAAAAAGTTGGGAGTTGTGTTAATCACGGAGGAAAAAAAAGTTTCTCGTACATTTTTAAAGCGCACACATCGATCTCTTTTACTAGCAGATATCTGCATTTCTTATCGCTTTTATTTTCTATTTAAACTCATGTAGTTGTGGAAGAAGGGTTTCCTTTAAATAACAGTGCGTGATGACTAATTCGACTAAAATATCGGGATAAAACTAGAGTTCAACTTCATCTTCGCGATTTGCCAAAAGTGGAAGAAAAGTGAAGTAAAATCAAATCAATTAATCAATTAGTAGTGTGTCATTACCGGTCGAGCATCCTTTTCTCCGTCGTTATTTAGATAACGATACGATACGCAGTCTCATTCATGCATCATGATGCCGGGGAATACATATTCAGCTTCTGGAAATGTCACTTATACGTTTGGTTAATGAATTTTTCAAATATACGCTCTCCTTTCTCTCTCCTCCCCTACACATGCGCACGTGCAGACTAATTCATATGGGAGTGCCTAAAGGAGTGTTTCAGTTGACTATCTGGACAATGTTAGCCTATTTGTCACAAGTTAATTTTCCCCTTTCACGGAAACCATAAGGTGTGTGAAGATGAAATTTTAACTTATGGTTTATGAGTATGCGTTTTCACGTGAGCACACGTTTTCTTATTTTTGTGAAGATATTTACGTTATTTACACATAAATAAATCTAATTAGAATTCAGTAACGCAACTGATATGCAAGAAAAACTGTATGCCATGTCTAGTAAATGGAATAATAATAAAGAGAATATTGATCTATTTTACGTACTTTGTGATGAATACTATAAATGTTGTGAGGTTGAAAAGTTTGTACTTCGCTAAAACACGGGACGTTAGAGATTTTATTGCCACAGCCAATTCCTGACGCGCACTTCTTCTCTGTGGAGGCAATGGAAACTGTTTGAGGAAATCTAATAAAACAGGGGAAAGTCAAAATTCTACAAATAACTAAGTTGGTACTTTCTTCAGCATTCCTTGGCACTTTCTATTTCTTTTCAACCGATAGCTGCACTGAGTTCACTATTCGAAGAGAAATGTACAAGAACCAGATAATTATTTATTATTACCCACACAGATTGATTTGATGGCACCCAACAAATGTCAATCATTTCGCTAATTTCCATCATTGTTGTTTCTACTGCTTGACCACTCTAGAACAGATCCTATTATTTTTTTCTGAAAATAAAATAAAGTGCATCCATAAAATATTTAGGGTACAATGACTACCTTTCTTAAAAAACATCTTGAAGAGCAAGCTCGAAATTATGACTCAAACAGTGTCATTCCATTCAAAGTACACGTTCAGAGGGGGACATTTTCTTCCCATGGTTGGGAATGAAAATATAAATGTAGAGCAGAGCATGGGAAAAATAGAGGGGGGAAATTCCCCGGTTCACCCCTTCATTCGAATACTGCTTCATCCATCCGATCCTATTATCATTCACCTTCATCTTCGTGATTAGCCAAAAGTAGAAGAAATGCGACGTCAAAAAAATCAAATCAATCGGACTCTACTTCAAACCCTGTTTTCTCTAACGTAGACTGTTGCACCACTACAAACATCGCACTGATTACGTAGATCATTTTGCAAACTATTGTGGGTATTGTTAGCATTGTATTATTATTGTTTTGTCAAAATAGTTTGCTTGACACTCGTTAAGCAATCAAGGATTTCCTCTTATCACTGGTGAATCCCGAACGAAGGGTCATCTTTCTAGGCGGATTCCAGCTTTGGCTGCAAGTCGTTTCACTCTTCTGTCTTTAACTTTAGAAAGATCCGACCATTAAAATTCAAATCTCGAGACAGCAGAGGAGACATTATTTTCATTGTTATAATGGTACTTTCTACATTCTTAATTTTTTGAGGACGCATTTTGAGGTGTTCATGCACCACTGGCAACCACCGTGCGCACTCCTATGCCCTCACATATCAATTTTAATTTGCTTCATATGTACAAGACGTTGTTTGAAAGTGTGTTAATATCGGGTGTTTCATAGACGAAAAAGTATATATATATATATATATATATATATATATATATATATATATATATATATATATATATATATATATATATATATATATATATATATATATTGGTTACTGGGACTCCCTGTTGGCGTAGTAGTAAATGTCGTCGCCTTGTAATCAAGGAGTACCGTGTTCGATAACCAGTTGAGACATAAAATGGTTCGTATCCCAGTTTAAACTGTACGTCTAGTCCCGATTAACCATACTGTATGTAAAATGGACTTAAAACACGAACTCGATCAATCTATCAATTTGTTTACTGAAAGGTGCTATTCGGAAATGAGCAAAGCGTTTTCGTTACTTAAAAAAAAAATATCCAACTTTAACCAACAAAATTATAATCGAAACGTTGCTTTATATATCTCGGCTATGACTGCCTGGAAAAGTTAAAGGACGCCACGATTGTTAAATGTCCGTCAACTCATTATATTAGCACAATAAATTCTGGGTTCGAATTCCTATGTCAGTTTCATCTGTCTATGTGGCAAATAAATAATCAATTAGAACCAGAGATATACGTATATAAAGAGACAGTAAACATATCATTTTGGGGGGAGGGGTACTGACTGCATTTACGCACAGCATCGGCAGTATTAAAAACAAGGTCGGTAATTGCTTTGATAATATATCAAAAGGTAAATAAAGCAAACGTTGTTATTCACTTTGTTGATTTCTGGTTAAATATTTTTTTTACTATTTCATTATCGGAAGAAAAAATTCTTACACTCTACAGAAGAGAAATCATGTATTAATTTCCGAATAATAGTAACCATTTTATATCATATGCATATCATTAACATTATTCTGTTAAGGCTTGCATGTATCCTGCAGCGAAATAGGACACCTGCCAAAATACTTCATCGCAACCAAAGCAGTGACTCAAAGGCCAAGACAGTAGAAATGCATGTTTCAACGAACATCAGTGGCTTAACCGTTATCTGTTTCACAGCGCCTGGAGTTGTCTCGCTGAGAGCTCGAGTTTCGGTTTCGCTTGTAAGTGAGTGAACACTTATATACACAAGCAACAGTGGCGTGTGCATGGGGGCAATTAGTTGGGAATACAGTAATCCCAATATGATTCAAGTTCGCTGTATTATTAACTTCAACTGCAAATAAAGATGGCGAAAAAGTGTGAATGTTTTCTGCTATCGCAATTGTCCCCAATGGCGTAGTGGTAACGGTATCACATTTAATGGTGCGGTTAGGCGTTTGATCACCATTAGAACCTCAGCGGCTGTTTCCATTGGATGATATTCAGCCAACAACTTCCCCGAAAATTGTTTGCGCGAAATCACACCCATTGCAATGATTATGGCAAACCTTTCGGAGCGTGTTCCAAACACTTTATAGACATTGCACCTTCAGTGATTGTGGCAGTGATTGAAGGTGCAAATATAACGATTATATTCTAAATGTAGTCCTGCATTTTGTTTAGTCTCTCAACAATGACAAGACTATCTATTAGACTAGATAAAACGATGTGTAGGGCCTCCCACATTCCTCAATCGCGGCTAATTTGGAGGTGCTGTGATGTGAACAAGAAAAAGCATTGATTCAATATTAACATATTATTTTGAGGTTTAGAGAATGATAAAATATGACGTGTGTAACACTCGTGAAATAATTCGTTCCCTATTTATTAATGATGATAATTTTGCAATTATTTGCAACAAAAGAGGAAATTATTCATTAAAAAATTGCTTCTTGAATTTTAATGTTAAAAAGTATCAATATCTATTCATGTTACTGATTGGGAATGATCTACCAAAAGCGCGGATTTTCATAAATGACTAGCATGTGAGTCAATATGGGAAAACAACCGTCTCCTCGAATTAATAGCACGGAGTTAGTGTAGAAACTAGAGCCCCTGGTAGCAGCAGATTTTTCATTTATCCTTTATTAAAGTTCAAGTTGCTGCTTCTCATATAGTACATGCATGCGAAATATTGAGGACAGAGTGCTGAAAACAATTCTCCCTCTTTCTTTGTTGCTACTAGCATTTCTAGTTTTAGATGAGAGTATTTACGTTTTGAACGAGTTTCCCCTCTTCCCTTGAAGCAACAATGCGGCGAATTCAGCAGTCTTTCAACAACCACCCCTTCGCCCTCTGTGATGTCCCCAACTTAAAATATATATTAGCTTCAAGTACATTAACTTGACATTTGTGTGAAAATGTAAAACAATTTACCAATTGATTTTAGGCGAGTTTAACCACAAATATTTAATTTTCGATAGTTATAACTGCGAAAGTCAGTTAACAAAGCAACACCTTAAATCCACAATCATGCAATTATAATTTATTTTATTTTAACGGTTATCCCATTTTTCATATGTCCCTGGTCATTAACACTGTGTTACACATACATATCTGTAAGTTGGACGGCAGAAATACAACAACTTGAAGTATGGGGGCATACATACTATTCACCTTGAAACCACATCAAGTTGAGGTATTGATACCGATATGGTTGAATGCTCGGCGGAGACCTGAAGGCGCCAATGCAAGTCTTATTCATCTTGCCACTTATATCGTGTGCGTCTCGAGAATCACTCCTGCAAGCACAAAGTATTTCAGGTCGGCTCTGTGGCTGAATGGTTAGCGTAGCGTGCAACAAAACTCGGTGTCCTAGGTTCGCATCCTGGAAAACCTGGACATGAAATTATTTTTGTTCCAACAATCTGTTTCATCATTCATCCTAACCTTCATGTTATATGGGATATCTGCGAGAGGAATCCTCAATTTGAGGAAGACACAGCCATTTGCTGGTGTTATATAGAGATTAATTCGACTAATATTACTTCTCGCTTTTGTCTCTTTTGGTCAATCGCTAAGATTAGGATGGAATTGATGCGAGGGCAATAACAAGAATGTATGGGCAGTACGCAACAGACTGAATCTGAGTCTAGACGCGAAAGCACCGATTGTCTGCAAAATGTAGCCCATCCAGAGCGGGATATATAGAATTTGGACTATCCTTTATTTTGGGCACTGTAGACATTTTTATTAATAATTTGTTCTCATGGTACTTAATTTTCACTAACTGCATCATGCTCTGTACTAATAACACTTGTAAAGTTCAAAACATTGATACATCTGATTAAAAATTACTCATTAAACTTCGTTTTCCTTTGAAACAGCCACTTTCAATATATATTTCGCCAGACAACACTAATACCGCACACGCACTAAAGGAAAACGAATCAACACTACCTTATGGTAGCCACACTGCACGCGAACCGGTAAATCGGTAAACAATGATGTTGATTTTGGTCGCCAATATCCCCCCAATTGACTTTTATTTGTTGGCATTCAAAATGTTTACATTAGTTTTTTTCGAGGAACAATTACTTATATACGAACAATAGAGTTGTACATACTCTTTGTATGATCTAGGTGACGTTTGAAAATAGGCCATGGTGAAAGAACTTATTTAATTGCTAGATAGTCCTTCGTTAACGAAATAAGCAAGTAAAAGGATTTGGCATGTTTCAATTTGCCATGGTTTTCACTTCTGCCCCTTCAGCATCTCATTTTTGTCTGGCCCTAGGTTATAGCCTAGGATAGCCTAATGGCAACCCCCCTTCCTCCCTGAGTCCAGGACGTGGAAGAGAGGTTGACATTTAGGCTCTTGCAGGAAAGCCATGCATTACACCCCGCTTCTGTTATCGTTATTTAAGGAACCCTCTCCATTTTATTTGCGGGCAGTATTCCCCACGCTTTCAGTGACGTACTCACAAATGCAGTAAAGGGATGTGAACATAAGGTGGTTATAAAGGAGTCCCGGGTTCGAATCCCGGTGCAAGCACATGTGGTTCGGATTCCACTTTAAACTGTAGGTCCAGTCCCGATTAGCCTTACTGTGCATAAAGTGGACTTCAAACAACAAATCAAATCAAATCAAATCATAAGGGGGTTATCAGATATTTCTTACCACTCCTAGATCATGCCATATTTTCCTAAATTTTATTTTTATTTTATTTTAAGGAAAGTTGAGCAAAAATAAGACTACCTAGTTCTAAAACTCCTTCTAAATACGCCACTGTTCTTAACTTTACAGCTGACATATCATAACACCCATCTATCACCCAGTAACAGAATTCACCTCCGATTAGCGTGAAACACAATAATAGCATGTTTTGTTAATATTTTCTCGCCAATCTTATATAAAATTAATCATCTCCATAACAGCTACGATGAAAAAACTCCGTGGCGAAACTGCCATGAATAACAAAGGCCTCTTAAGTGGTTTCCTTATAAGTTGACACGTGGTCAGCACATCGAATCCCTTTGCCTCTGTTATCTTTATCCTCTATTTCACGTAGCTCCCAAATTGCCTTCAAGAAACCGAAATGTTCGGTAATGGAATTGAGTTCTAAGTCTACTTTATGCAAAGATGGGCTAATCGGTGCTGACCTATAATTAAAAGTGGTATGCGAACCACGACGTGTCCAACAGTAAGGGAGCGGTCGGAGCGTGGGTGACGCAAGCAGCTCTTTACAATGTCATGCTACCCCTGCGTTGTCAAAATGTTAAGCATTCTTGAACAGATGGTCGTCGCCTTTATTCAGTGCTAAGCATTTGTATCATCATGAACCTTAGACATCGAAATAAGAGATGTAATATTTTTCTTTTTTGAAGCTTTTGACAACGTAGCTATGAAGGAAACTGGCAACAAGGCGGTACTCGGCTAAAAGCGATGTGGAGAGGAGAAAACAAATGACTGTCAGTGACGAATCTACATATTTTTGGCCCATTATTTAAGTTGCCTTGAATGTAAAACAAACACACTTGTGAAAGGAAATGGTAAAACATTTCCTCCTGTTCAGTTTCTTCTATTTATGTATGTTGTTTGCGTGTGTCTGCAAAGATTTGATTTTGTTATTTAGCATCGCTTTTATACCACTTTGGCTAATCGCGACGATGAGGATGAGTGATGATAGGATGAAATTAGGAAATTGATGCAGAAACACTTACAAAGTACACCCACGTCCATGGGGAGATGCGAACCGTAACCATTGGCTTCATAAACACTGTGCTAAGCAGTCCGTGCGGAGATCGGAGTTTTTTAAATGTATAGTTTTAAGTTCACTTTTTTGCACAGATCGGTTAAATGGGACAGGACCTATAGTTTTAAAATGATATCTAACATGGTATACCTCTGTAGAGGGAGGTAGAATTGGAGAGGTACTGTTTGGCAAAATCATGTGCAGATGAAACTTTCGATAAGTCACTTGTGACAGATGTTTAAGGATACAATTCAGCTGGGAATGATGGACCAATATCTATTGCATAATATTTCTACATTTGCTCGCTTTTACTTTTAATTTGTCGAGATTTGGGTTGGGTATGCAGCGGTTGTTAGGTAACTAAATCACGTTTGATGGTTCCCAATGTAAATAGTACTTTCGTTCTATCCACGGGATTTTCGTCCCTGTCGCAATTATTAATCATTCATTGAACAAACCATTCGTTAACTTAATATTACGCACGTTCTCTCCAAGAACCAAGTACTAAAGTTAACTGTTGCATTTCGAAGTCCCTCCCGCCTTTCGTTTCACGCTACGGGGTTAAGAATTTCAAATAAGACGTCCTTATGTTTCTTTGTTTGATTTTCCTTGTAGATACAAGATTTAAAGAAGAAGAATATAATATATAATAACGAAATATTGGATCACAGGTCTGTTTCCTAACTAAATCGTCAAAGAAAAGTAAACGCTGTTATTAATTTAGTTGATTCATAGTTCATTCTTTGCTATCTTCTTTATGTTAATTTTAGCGAAAGAGAAAACTATTTCACTAATTAATATTTAATAATAATAATAATAATAATAATAATAATAATAATAATAATCGCCATGTTATAACACATGAGGTATAATTTTGTTACACATTGCTTGCAGCCAGCAGCGAAAATTACATACCAGTCAAAATAATTGAAAGCACTACTACTCTCGCAGCCTGGCAGGTGGAACACGGGAGTGTAGATTACTGAAGCAGATAACATCCACTCCTGCAAGCAGCAGAAGAGCTCTGAAGTTGAATTATATCGAGCTGAGGCATTTGTACATCTTATCATGATGCAAGAAAGGACAAGTGCAAAAACATGCTTTTCTGGGTTTCAAACACTAAAACTTTAACCTTTCGCGCTACACGTAAACAAAGACGGACTGCAAATAGAGAAACGCTCGTTCGTTTTTTTTTTATTTTTAGTTGATCTTTGTTATGAGGGAAAGGGTATATGCAGCAGATCTTTGGAAACACTCATATAGTTTGCAGGTAATGATAATTCCGTGTTAAAGTATTATATTCTGTGAAGTAAGGTATTTTTTGGGGGATCAGTGTAGTATTTTTTTTGTCACCAACTAACTTGAAGTTCTAAATTATAATTTGACTGGTACAGTCCGGCCAAGGGAAACGAAACTAGCTGGAAAGTACGATTCCAAACGCGAGAAGGGAAGCAGGTAGAACACCACCCTGTGGCTCTTGCTTGCTACAGTAAAGCCACAAGCAAAAAAACCTGCTCAGACCAGCAAAGCCTGTGCACCGTACTCCTGCGAGGAGAGGAGGGGGAGAGTGGACCAGGCTTCCTTATGGCACGAGCTGAACGCTGGGACATTTCGTCCATGGTTTTTTTCCTTGTGGTCGCTCTGTATGGTCCGCTTGCTGTGTTTATTACTGCTTTCTGTGTTGTGTTTGTGATGTCTCTTACAATTCGTAACAAACCGTTTCGAAGTGGAACAAAGAAAACAAAGACGTATTGGTCCCTGTTGCACATTCTACAAAACACCCTTGATATAATACACAATGCCACAAACCAATCAGTTACTACATGTTCTTTACTGTATTTATAATAGTTTGCATAATAATACTGTTGATACTATTCTGATTACTGCTGTGTACATTTGTGCTAATTATACGATTTAATAAGGATACCAATTTAATTGAATGACCGAAAATGAAGTTCCATGTTTACAAACAAGTTTATCTACTAATGTGACGTAATGAATACTTTCCTGATATGTTCCGTTTGCTTATATAGTATATGGATGGTTATTTCTTTCATTCTGTACCCTTACATAATTCGTAAACATCTATACGTATTTTGGCGGCGATGTTACTACGTTTGAAACTTCATTGTTTTTTCAACAGCTGACGATTTTCACGAAACCGGCTTCCTGAACAAAGTGCCCCTATTTTGCCAATGCGCACTTTCGTCCATGGTCTCAGCTAAGGTAGCCAGACAGTATGTCTGTAGGGCCACCCCGATGGTGGCAATCTCTGTGCCTTGTAAGCAAGGGGTCCTGTGTTGGATGGAGACACGTAGTGTTATAATTCAACATTAAACTCTAGGTCCACCATGACTAACCTATTTGTACATAAAGTGGATTTATAATAAAACCTCAAATCAATTTAACTGATTCTTCTAAGCTTTTAGGCCCAAAACATTAACAAAATATAGGATATATATTATTCGTAACTCCTTTTCGCTCTTAAATTTTACAGTGATTTTATACTTCTTTTTTTTAAATCCTGCAATATTGTATATTTCCCACTATTGAAATTTTTCTATACATATATTAATGCTGGACTAAGAACGCCTCAATTTCCAATCAAGCTTTGTAATCAAGGGGTCCCGGATTCGATGTCTAGTAGACACACATATTGGTTCGGATCCCATTCAGTCCCGATTAGTCTATCTGTTCACAAATCAGACTTGCAACAATCCATTATCTCTTTACCTTAATATCCAGGAACGGTAACTTGTCGATCTGAATTCTAATTTGCTAATTCTTCACATGTTTACCAACACGAGTCTGCGAGGAGTAGCGATCGACAAGCGAAAATAACAATTATACCAATACAAAATTAGATTATAGCAGTATACATTGACTTGCATTTTGTTACTTCCAGTTTGCAAATGCAGCAGTAGTCACGTTGTCATTGTGCACATATTTTGATTGAAAGAAAAGCTATAAGAAAACCGAGGACAATGTCAGAATGTCAAAGAACACGGCACACAGTAGTGGCAAGAGAGAGGGGTGAAGGTACACGTCGCGAAAATTGGTTGCTATTGCTAAGACCCTTCATTCATTTCTGACATTCACTTGCAACCTCGCAATTAGCCAGAAGTGGTAGAAATGCGACGTCAAATAAACTAAGTAAACTAACAATAAGTATAAAACAATTGCAAAAAACATGCATGACGCTTCGAAATATGGATTTTTGAATTTAGTAATCCTCTCTCAACAGTGGCGTAGCAACATATAGCGAAGCCCTGGATGAGATTAGAATGCGAGGCCCCCATCCAATGGTGGAAATTAAATGGAAGTGGGGGTGAGCAGTCGCTCCCCTCTTTTTTCAGAACTGTGCTGAACCTTATCTGCCAAGGGAAACTAAACTGACCTTGTAATTTTTGTTTTCTAATCATTGATGCGTGTTTACAAGACATTCCAATTTAGTCGGAACAGTCTATTCTTTCAAATCCCTGTCCCAATTTCTTTCAAACTCAAGTCGTAATTTGACTAAATGTTTCGAGGTTTTATTTTGGAGGCGTTAACCCCCATTTAAACATGTTCTTCATTTTAATAATGATTGCTAATTATTAATAATAATTAATTAATAATTATTTCTTCCCGATACTTTGGACCTTAACATTGCAACTCTACAATTCTACAATTAGGAAAGATAATAGTAGGCAAATTGTTCACCACCATTTTAATTCTCTCATTACTCTTTAGTGTTGCCCATGGGACGAGACGGGACAGGCTTTTAAAAATTCGAGACGAGACGAGCTTGACCATGTGTCATAAGACAAACGAATATTTTCGAGACGAGACAGCATTTCCACGAGACTCCACGAGACGAGATAGGCCAAAGTCTCGTCTCGTGGGCAACACTACTCTACATCCTGTGTTCTTCTAAGGGGTCATTGATTCTTTTGATGCGAAGCTTATGTTGACTGCGTTTCTATTTCAACCCATTATCATGACACTGTGGAAAACAGACTGAATGAAAATACAGTGGAGATGGACATATTGCTTTTACCGTTGGGTGTACACTTAGCACTATTCGAGCTACGAGCTAGCACTAGCTCGTACAATAATACTACCGAAACATTGGTGGTCACATCCAGTACTCCCAACAGCATTTCACCGACCAGGGTCGACCACCTGGTTAGCACAACGCGCTACGACGCTGTGGGTTCCGGGTTCGAATCCAGGGTTGGGCATGGACGTTCTTTGTGAGTGTTCCGTGATCAATTTTCATCATATCATCACTCATCCTCGTCATCGCGATCAGCCAAAAGTGTCAGAAAATCGACGTAAAATAACCTAACTCAACAAATCCAATAGAATTTCGGATCTTCTCTTTTGTTCCACATTTTTGGATCTGTCTCCAACCTCCTCAAAAAAATTCTGGGTACGGGCCTGTTCTAGGAAGGAAGGAAACAACGCAAGCGTTGAAATGTCTCGCGCTTGTTTCGTGCCAGTTAGAGGTGTTTGTTGTTAACTTATTAAAATCGGGAGTGCAGGGTCAAGAGATTGAAGAGAATACAAGACAAAGGACGTTCTATTCAATGAAAGAATAAATGTGTAAAAATGTCTAAGCAAGTTTTCGTAAATTTTTCCTAACTGTTTCACATGAGAAATACGACGATCATTTTTTACTTCTTTCGTGCCCCTTAGACTTAAGACCTGCCTGCCTGTATGTTATGCCTCTGATTGGACGTATTCTTTCAAATTATAACGTTTAACTAGAATTTAAAACCAGATAAATACAGAATGTTTTAATATTACTGCTCACAAAAAAATAGCATTTTCCATGACCCCCCCCACTTCTATTTATAACATTTTTCATATCAAGCTCCTTTAAGCGCGAAGTCCCGTGCGGTCGCGCACTTCTTCCACCCCTTGCTACACCCCTGCCTCTCAATGCCTTGGATTGTCTCGAAAGTGAATATTCTTTACGTTGCTAAACTAACATTTTCCCCCTAGGATAGTGAAATGATCCACATTAATGAAGCGACTGAAGAATGCGACGTATGTTTACGTTAATTTTAAGCGTTTTTCTACGTCGTAGGTTAATCGTTAATGAGCATTAATGGTGGAATCCAAATGAACACGATGATATATTCATTCCTCACCCAGGATTCAAAAGTAGGGCTTCTGGCTTCGTAGCCACTTCTTCATGGAGGCTGGAAGGTAAGTAATGAATACATTTGATTAGATGATTTTTAGCGTCGCTTTTTTCATTTTTGGCTAATCCAAACGACGAGGATGAGTAATAATATGATGAAATTGATGAAGGGCACCGTCAAGGGAACACCATGCCATGTTCCTCCACCGCGTGTCGAACCCGCGACCCCTAGATACATCAGAGCGTGGTGTGTATCATTCATGTATCCTTCACTACGGCAGAGATCGAGAATGTGTGGAGCCATATCATTTGCTCGAATGGTGTCACGGCAGACTGCCATACACAGGGGAGAACTTTACCTTTTGTAGCAGTCGCCACAGATATTTTGATGGCATAAAATCTTCGCTGTCCCTTCAAGTACAGTTGCTTCTGTAACTTTGTAAATATTGTTATATAAAGACCACACGGAGGGAAGGAATACGCTATCTTTCACTAAACCTGAATACTGTGTGACCATTTACTTCATTGCATTATTAATTATAAAATTCAATCAAATACACGGCTATAAATTATCAGGTTTAGAAACGGGAAGAGTATTTATGTCGTTTACATTTTATTTTGCCATCTAGAAAGTAATGTTTACTACAGTGGATTTAATATTTTCGTTAAGGTCATAGAAGGCAAATATGTTGTTTTCAGGCATTATATAAAAAATTAAATCGATGTCTTCAACTCGAGCTTTTTCCCTCAAAGTTTTCTGGTGGGGAACATTATCAAATGTACATGTCATTGTTCTCTCGGTTGTTTTATGCATAAGATGGCGCAGTGGTAGCGTCGTTGCCTTGTAATCAAGGGATCCTGGGTTCGATAACCGGTGGAAGCTCATAGTGGTTCGGATCCCACTTTAAACTGTAGGTCCAGTCCCGATTAGCCTTATTGTGCATAAAGTGGACTTAAAACACCAAATCAATTAATCAATTATGTATAAGCGAATATCTCTGCGTAAGCATTTGTATGTTATCTTTTTACATTTGAACTATGAAGAAACACACGCAAACCGAAGTGACGAGCAGGACACAGTTCCTACTTTGTGAAAATAACGCAATGGAGAGATCAAGCGTAAGATACCGTGACAACAGACACAGGGGGAAAATGCGCGGTAAACTTACTACAAGCAAGGAAGCGATTGTTTTGCCCCTGCGACGTTGTCGGGTGAAGACTTTCCCCTCTCGTTTAGTCGCACGTTAAACAGAGCGAGCGAGTACAGAAGACGTCAAATACGTGTAGCATGCAACGTCGCAAAAAGACATCGCAGCTCTCTGTCCACGGTTTCGGCGCGGCTGCAGAGGCGAGAGTGAAAACTTCGCTTCACTTATCAGTGTTGCCAAACACGACTGTTAAAAAAGAACTGCATTGAAATTAAATGTAGTTAAGGATTGCAATCAAGCCGTTAACTTTGAGAAGTATAAACGTTTGTCTTCGTGTTCTACGAATAGGGATCCTATGTTCGAATACCGTACGAGTCTTGGGATGCTTTCAGACCGAAGCGAGAAGCGACACGTGTCACTTGGAAACAAACACTCAATAATATATGCTATGCTGCACGGGTAGTGTTACTTCAGTGAGAAACCCCTCGTTGCTCGTCGCTCGTCGCTTCGTCCCAATGGAACTTTCGTACCGAAGCGATAAATGGCTTTGGAAACAAAAATTCTTAAATAAATAAAACTTTCTAACAAATGTGATATGACAAACTACACGTGCCACTTGCATGTTTCACGCACTGGGGACGTTATGGTGTTACTTCAGTCTGGTGGTCATGCCTACGCATTGAATGCTTTCTTGCAGAGAGATTTTAAACCGAAACGACAGGCAACAAGTAGCAAACGACGGCTGCAAATGACACTGAAGTTCATACCGAAGTGACAAGCGAAAAGAAAGACAAGCCACTTCAGTCTTCAAGTAAGCCTTCACTGTTAAAGCCCGAACACCAGACCTAGGTGACCCAATTCAGGATATTGACAAACGGAAGTAACAGGCGAGACTTGCTTCTTCGTTTCGAAACGTGTCGCTTCTCGGCTTCCGCTTCTGAAAGTCATGGATGTCATGCAGCGTGTCGCCTTGGTCTGTTAGAGCATTTGAGAAAAACGCTTGCTTGTAGACAGAGGTATCGTGTCACTTGTCACTTCGATATGAACACCCCCTCCCTTTTGCCGGATCGCTTGTCGCCTTGGTCAGAAATCTCCATTCTTATCCTCATCATGGCCGAAAGGAGACAAGTAACGAGTTTCTACTGATAGCATCGTTTCCTGGTAATGGAAGAAAATGAGCTTTACAAATGGATTTCTGTTTACCAGTATTATAGTAAAACCCAACTAATAATTTGTTATAGGCACATTTAGAAGGGTCACATTTGGAGGAATAAATTCTATTGTAGCATTTTGTTTGATTGCAGGATTAAAGCCGACCCCCGTGGTGGAGTGGTTAACACATCGCGCTACGACACCAGGGTTCCCGAGTTCGAATCCCGGTCTGGGCATGGATGTTGTGGGAGTCGATTCATCAATTTCATGATATCATCAGTCATCCCCATCTTCGCAAATTAGCCATCAGTGGTACAAAAAGCGAAGTAAAACAAAACAAATCAATTACAATTACACTTGGAGGGTTAGAAGATAATAGAAAAACAGATCTGGTTCCAAAGTTTTAAGTTGGCAACATTGACAGCTCGGAAGCAACAAGACGGCCAGGCGAGAGGGGAACCCCGTCGGCATTTGCACGTACCTTTCCTCGCCTCTCAACCCCCTGGGATGTTCGGTACCAATACATGCGAAATAGATCCAAGATTTTACACACCCACACTTCACGGTACCAAGGGATGCGATTAAACACCACAGTTTTACACAGCCTTGAAGGTACCAGGTTTCACCAGCAGGTGGCAGAGTGTAACACAGCGACATAAACACTAATCCAACAAATATGAACTTTTTGGTACCTTCGAAATACTTCGCGTACAGGTCGCAAGGGCTCTCAGGAGTCTCGAAATGCCTTTTCCTTATTGGGACCGGCAAAAAGTCCCAACATTTTTTTTGGTCCCATTAAGAAAGGTGTTTAAAGATACGCCGGTCCTAAGAAGAATATATCTGCGTACCCACACACACACACACACACACACACACACACACACACACACCAACACACACACACACACACACACACACACACACACACACACACACACACACACACACACACATACGTGTAAACGTGGTCTTATAAGGCCCGAGTGAGTGTACATATGTTGTTGGAACCACTATAATTTGATAAATTAGCAAAATCAAATTCATTTTAAAATGTCGAGACCATGCATGTGATTACAAATACCACCGTGGTTTTTGAAAATTATCATTTATGCAGTTTTCCTGACGAAAAAATGGTTACTATTCTTGCTGGAACCTGGTACCAATATCACCTGTCTAATTTACGTGTTGTAATTTTAATACAATTGCATCCGTTGTGGGTACCAATCAATATTGCAAAACCCGTCCAACCAATCACAATTCTTGTAGGTCACATGATTTCTTCCTGTGTGTAAGCAGCTACGTGCCATACCGAATTGAGCAAAAAGTTGTGAAACGCGCTTTACAGCGTCAATTGAGAGCGCGTAGCTTGTCTGTCTCAGCGCAGAGCATTCGGAAGGGGAGGGGGAAAAAAAAGAAGAGTTCCTCTCGCGGCGGAGTTAGGAAGGGATTAACTGCGGCGCAGTCTGTGGCGTACTTAAGGAGTTTATGCCCCACTGTAGAATTGAGAAAATAATCACATTTACCCTAATCGCTGACTCTTAATTTTTACTTTGCATACTTTTATGTGTTGTTTGAAGATTTCAGAAATCAAAGCAGGCTTGTGTGGCCTATCATGCCGCAACTGTGTGAAACGAAGCTCTTTATTAGAACGCTACCAAGCGAAACGCAATATGTAACAAGCGACAAGAGATACGTATCGCTTGGAATTGAACCCTCAGTAATCAATTCGACCTTTCGCATTTATGCGACAGGGCAAGCTGCACATGTCGCTTTCGGCTCGGTGCATTAGGTTTTTCGCGCATGAGCGGTGAATTTCTTGCTTTAGATCGAAGTCGCCAGTGTTCATGGGAGTCCGTAAGGGGGGGGCAAGGGGGACCCGTGCCCCCTTTTGGAAAATGAAAGTCAACCAAAAATTATATATTTCACACATATAATTCCATTTCAGCCACAATAATATGTGTTAATTAATGCACGAACATGATAAATTCAAATGTAAGCAATGTTTTTTTGAAGGAAGATTGGGTAAAATGTGGCTTATTTGCTCCCCCTGGAAAAAAAATACCTTCCTTGCCCTTCCCTGGAAAAAAACCCTGCTGACGTCCATGCCAGTGTTGTCTGTCGATTGTCGCCTGCCACTTGTCGCTTCGATCTGAAGTCTCCTTGAAGGGGTCAGGGGAAGAATTCTGACGGAGGCGACAAGCGACAGTGTGCTTCCACGTCGACAAGAGACACGGGTCCCTTTTGTCTTGTAGACTAAAACATTCACCGCCCGTGCACGGCAAGTGGAGGCATCACGATGCACAACATTGATAAAGTAGCCAGTTTGAGTGACACAACCAAGCGACATGCAATATTTGCAGCTTACCGTGCTGCATCATTCGAAACGTTGCAATGATTACCGAGGCTTGTCGCTTGTCGCGTTACGCTTCGGTCTGGAATCTGCTTAAACGGCATAAACGGCAGGCGACTAGCGACATGGAGATTTTATACCAAAGCGACAAGCGACATTAGACCATTCAATATAAGGCATAGCATTCACCGCGCATGCGCGAACAAAAGTACGAAGCGACATGATGCACGGTATTAACAAAACTGGCCACGCAAGCTACAAGCCACACCTGCATCTTGTCGTGTCGCTTCTGTTCGAAAGGTTCAATTCATTACTGCTGGTTCGCTTCCAAGGGACATGTGTTGGTTGGCGCTTTCGTGTGTAATCTCCCTTACAAGGCAAGAAAGCTGCAAACGACAGACGACAAGTGACAGGCGACAAGCGACACGGAGAATTCACACAGAAGCTGCAAGCGGCAAGCGACACTAGCACAGTTAGTCTAAATCCAAACATTCACCGCGCATGAGCTAACAAGAGCACTAGGTGACAGGATGCACGGTATTGAGAAAACGGCCTAATCAGAGCTACACGTGCAGCTTGAACTGTCTTGATACGAAAGGTTGCATTTATTTCTGAATGCTGGTTTGCAAGTTAAGCGTGTCACGTGCCGCTCCCCTCTGAAAGCTACACCAAGCCATTGTTTTATTGAATTCTCCTCAGGAAAGGAAGAGAATGCTTATACAAATACAGTCTCCGTAGATCATTTGCGAAGCCACTCATTATATTTGAAACTCTACTTTATGTGCACACTCAGCGTGCACTATAATCAACTGAAGCGGCCCTAACAAATTATTCGCTGGAACTAGGATCTCACTTTCCTCATCGTTGTGAAGGGTCACTCGCAATAGAATTGTTACGATTTTATCTCTCTGGTTGAGAACAGAATTTGGAGACTATAGTCGACAAAAAAGTTATTTCTCTTGGAGTTATTAGATTGGGGGAGGAGGGTGGTGCTTCAGATGGCTGTTCCATGTAGACTGTACATTTGAACAAAAGGAGCAAAGGAAAAGTAACTTATTTAATTTCTTTGTAAAATGAATTAAGTGTTAATTTACCAGAAGTCCAGTACAGCACAACTATCCAAGTTTATAATGGTGTGAGTCTTAATGGACATTTTAATTAAACCTTTCTTAACAAACTGATTCAATATTGAATAGGGTAGTGGTTCCCTAAGGGTGCGCCGCGGCGCCCTGGGGTGCCGCGAAATGTTCCGGAATTTTAACTGAAATGCCACTTACTTGTTAGTCTACACAGGGTTTTAGATATGATTGTTCCAAACATGTGCTTATTTAGTACTTTTTACATAAACAATGTTTCTGAATTTGAAATATGTGCTTATTTTTTAACATAAGGCAAGCAACCTAACAACACTAACTTAGCGTTGCAAGTTTTAGATAGGCCTATGCCTATATTCTGACTTGGGCACCGCGGAAAACTTTTGAAACTACAAAGTTTGGGATCCCCTGAAATAGGGAATAATTGTAATAATAAATGATTGACGTATAAACTTGATG
The DNA here is from genome assembly GCF_977018435.1 of Lepisma saccharinum. Taxonomy (NCBI): domain Eukaryota; kingdom Metazoa; phylum Arthropoda; class Insecta; order Zygentoma; family Lepismatidae; genus Lepisma; species Lepisma saccharinum. The sequence continues at coordinate 133,163 of NW_028142987.1, forward strand.
TGAATCGTAGAGAAATGTTTGTCTCGCGAATGGAGCGAACAAGAAAATTTTTTTTTAAACCTCATTCCTTGCAACCACCCAATCACAGTAACTGTTGATCACCTGACCTCTACTTCCACGTCACCCATGAAGCCTGCTGGTGCTTCTTTGCGTCCTAGCACCTGGACCACAAGCATTTCGTTTTCGCGCCTTTTTTACCGGACGCCCGGTCCTTTCTTATTTCGGTAGTTCTTCTCGCAGTCAAGTAGGAGGGGTACGAGTTCCACTTAAAGCCTCCCCGATGGCCCTGTCGACCTCCGTGACGGTGTGGTTATCACAGAGCGCTACGACGTCAGGGGTTCCGGGTGCGAGTCCCGGTTAAGGCACGGGTATTTGTTTGTCCAAATGAGAAAAACTGAAAATTGAGAATAACCGAGAAATGAAAATCTTGATAATATAGTGAAAAACGGGGGATACTTCCGGTTAGGGGTATTCCTTAAAAAAAATGGCGTATTGGTTGCTTCGTCGCCTTGTAATCAAAGGGTCCCGGGTTCGATACCGGTGGAGGCACTTTGTGGTTTGGATTCCACTTTAAACTGTAGATCCATTTCCAATAAGCCTTACTGTGCATAAAGCGGACTTAACCAAGCACAATATGTACTATTTTGCGAATGTGGGAGTTGTTGAAAGGTTCCCAATATAGCTATTTTGTTCTTTGATTATTGGGCTGGTTTAAATAGAATTAGTGAAGGCAACGAGAGCAAGTGAAATATTCATTCGAGAATTAGACTGCAAGAATCACTAGCAGAGTTGTCTGTTTCCATCCGAATCGTGGCGCGCCAAAAGCAAGTTCCGAGCGACCCAGCTGGCCGCTGGCGCCAAAGTGTCTGGAATCGTCTCAAGCAGACCGACCTGCAGTGAGCACACAGGCAATGAATTCGGTTTCTGGTGAAGTGACACTTATATATATACAAGACCAGGAACGTGACCGGGGATGGAGGGTTGGGACAAGATATACTTTGTTAAATTTGGACCAAGTTATCTGTTTTTACCATGTATTTAGTAACTCTATAGTCCAACAGCCTTTTGAAGACCAGAGCTTATCAAATGGGTTCTTCGTTGATCGCATTCAGTCCCATCGACGCTGTTATCAGACTTTCTCAATAGGAGTCAGATCGTCCTTATTAAAAAAAAAAAGTGAAGGGAAAGTGCTCCCCTGTGCAATGCACCACGCCATGAAGGCGTATAGGGAGCGTGGGGTTAGGGCCTCACACTTTCTTGATTACGGCCGAAGGTGGGGGTGACGTGATCAACACCACGTCCCTTGCCGCCTTTACCCCCAGAGTTTCCTCCAGGTACCCACTTTATACGACGATGGGTGGACGCCGGAGCTGCCTGAACAGGTGGAAAAATTTCCGGTTCTCCCCCGCCTGGAGAACCTTATTAAGTCTTTGAATTATATTAATTGTGTTGCGTCATCACCCAAATTTTGGAGCTCTCATCTAAGTTCGAACCCGGGACCGCAGATAATACGCAGGAGACCTTTTCATGGTAAGAGTATGATAATTACAATGGAATGAGAAGCCAGGAGCTAGATATTTGGCACCCTAGTAGTAGGGTGCCCATAATATTTTGACCCCAAAACGGGACATCCCAAGGAGATCAGTGTACCTCCTCCCCTCCTGAAAAATCAGTTAGGCCTAATTATAAATTTATTGTTATAATTAAAGTATTATTATTATTTTATTATTTGAAATATGATCTCTCGTTGTCAAAAGCTATTATTTATTATAATCTCGGTGTGACTTACACAGTATTTCTGGTTCCTTCTGATCAACCTTTGATGTTAGCCCTACGCAGAAGTTGGGGAGTGCCAGAAGTATGTATCAGAACAATCAATCTTCTTGAGAGCGGCTTTATTTTTCACCAACCGTTTGTAAATCTCCTCAAAAACCTTACCCCACACATCTGACGCGTGATTTCCCACTTCAGTTTGTGGTTTGTCCCAAGTTCATATTGAAACTGCATATACGTTTCTTGGGCATGCTTATGCACTCTCTACAAATAACGGAACACACGCAAAACAATACAACTTTTTTTTTTTAGCATGAAATGTCTCAACTTTATACTTGGTTTTCAAGCTAACCCCTAGGCTTTTCTAAAACGGTACACATAGTGTTTTTAAATAATATCGAAGGGACGACCGGGACACGCCTCTCAAACGGGACTGTCTCGTCACCCTATATAAATGACAACATAACTAAGGACCTAATGAGTGAACTGTTAGAAGGCACTCCAATATCAGCGTTTCCACTTCCATGTAACACGCCTCAGAAACTACGTTCTTGAAGGACATTGATGCTAAGTCCATAGTTAGTACATATTCTGCTAGGTTGTTAGTTATTCTGCGATTTGTCCATTAAGTACCGACGCTCCTCCACAGCCAGTTCTTACTGTTGCCTTAAAACTATAGTAGCTATTATTTTCTTCCTCTGTAACTGAATCATCACGTTATTGTATTTACGGCTGGAACAGAAGGGGGAAGTCTAAATCACTCGCTCGCTCCTTCTGAATTCCAGATATTTCAAACCATCAACATGCGCATGTAATTTGATATGATCGAACAGTGGCGTGAAGAAGAAGGGTGGCCAATATTCCGACTGTGCTGCAGCGTTTCTATGTGGAAAGACTCGCGCACTTTTGGCGTGGCCATTGGCCACGACTTGTACGCTCGCATGCTTGACCTTCGGCCACGTTGTGGGCCCAATCATGTTATAGCTGGGGTTCCTCAGTGATCTTAATGATTTTGAAGATGCGTGCATGTTGTATTGGATGAAGGGAAACAAGTGTATAAGTTCGCTTGCGTGTGTATATGCTCTAATATTTTACAAATATTTAACACATATTATTGTCTAGTTTCATTATAATAAACTGGGTACATATGGTCCGTTTCAAAATATTTAGATATTTCATATAAACGAATTAAATAGCGACATGTCTCGTGCGCTCGCCGACGTGGCTCCCTTATTTGAAAAGTTCTGAACATAAAGTTATGTGTGTTCGGCCTCTTGTTTACTTTCTTAATAATAAGCTGGGTAAGTAAAAACAGTTTCAAGATAGTTAGTTGGATGTTTTCCGTAAACGGATTCAATAGGGACACTAAATTGGAAAAGCAATATTTACGTATTTTGTGGTTTTCACAAATTAAAACGTAATTGAAAAATAATTGTTCTCCGTCATTCCCCTCGAATTCCTCTGTAATAAATTATGAGGCTCATATTTTGAAATTCGAACAGTCTAGCATAATTCACTTAGTAGTTTCTGGGGTGAAAATGAAGTTCCCTAGCAACGTCTGTTGCCATGGTCAACAACAAGCAAGTTAAGCTCTGATATCATAGTAAAAAGCCTGGAATATGAGCAACTTCAAAAGAATTCCATTTCAACAACAACACAACTAAACACCTGGCTAAACAACAACAAGCTTTCCCTGAATGTTAATAAAACAGTTCTAATAAATTTTAATCCAGCAAAACAAATAAAAAACTTAAGAAGTCGTCAAAGAATGCAATGCAATAAAATTCTTAGGAGTATTGACAGACACAAACCTGTCTTGGGACATGCAAATTACTAATTTAACTCAAAAGTTAAGCAGGCTCTGCTACATGATGAGAATTTTGAGAAATGTTTTAACTTTGAATGTTTTAAGAACAGTATATTTTTGGACAGATTCAAACTGTGCTTACATATGGTATCTCTTTCTGGGGCAGCTCACCCAAAATGCAGAAAATTTTTATTTGGCAAAAACGCAAAACGCAAAACGCAAAAGTCAACATCTTCTAAAGTCCAAAATTTAGCACTAAAATATTTCTCTAGAGGATGGTTTACTTTAGTTAGTCGTTAAAGTCACACCTTGGAGTAAAAAGTATTCTTTGACAATTAGGCTATTATCAGTCCTTCTGATTTTTATCAGCCTGGCGTGTAGCATTTTTCATTGCATTGTATGGGTCATAAGTAGATAGCTCGGTGGTCGAGCGTGTTCAGTGGTATACTGGCGACCTAGGTGCCAATGGATCCGGGTTTGATTCCCTGTGTGAGGTGTAAGGCGTGACGTTTGTGAAGAGTACGAATTCCACGCAGTAAAACCCTGGACCGCATTCTGCAGAATAATGAGGATCTGGAGCCCAGATGCACTGACAGTATAATCCTCTGCGGTTGCGTGTTGGCGCCCTGCATGCTAAGTTGCCCTTCGCAACATCTGTTTTTAACTAGGGTGTACAGACTTGAGTCTTCAGACGACGGCATTTCTAGTATTTGCCTCGACTGTACGTAATCACTGCCGTAGGCCGAGGGGGGATGGTTGAAGGGGCTACGGTCCACTCCGAAATTTTAAGAAAACCAACATTTTCAAATGAAGGCAGTGAAGAACTGGGAAATTGGGGACCAGAGTGAGTGTTAAATGTGCTGACGTGTCCATAATTTAAATAAATCAATCAAGTATTTTTAAGTTCCGGCCTGCATGAGTCTACCTTTGTAAGTGTAACTCTCAATTCATCTTCGTCGTCGCCAATAGTGGCTGAAAAGCGATGTAAATATTAATGAATGCAAACATAAATTCTAGCTCTACGCTGTAGCAATTCTGACCACCTCTCGTACATAAATCAATTTTGTATACTTTTTTCTCCTTGTCGATGCTTCTCAACAATATCTGGTTAGTAAAGGTAGAATGAGAATGAGAGAAAGGGAGATGTTTCCAGCTTTGGCTGCAAATCGCTTCTCCCATCTGGCTAGAACTCGAGAAAAACCAAACTGTTAAAATTCCAATTTGGAGGCATTACGGGAAATATAACTTTCATTATTGTAGTGGTTGTTTCTACATATTTTATTTTTTGAGTACACATTCGAGGGTGGTCAGGTACCATTGGCGCCCCCCGTGCTCAAGACTATGCCCTCACATATCAATTTTCATTTGCTTCATCTGTAGAAGAAAGTATTGACGGTAACCAAAATTAGCGATGTTGTTTGAAAGTGTGTTAATATCGGGTGTGTTGTAGAAGAAAAGAAAGCATTATTTACACTGTTACTCTTCCTTGCACTCGTATTGTGTTTCGTTTGTTAACTGGGACCTCCCCGTTGGTGTAGTGGTAACGTCGTCGCCTTGTAATCAAGGGGTCCCAGGTTCGATAGCGGATGAAGGCATAGGAATATAGTGTTTCGGGTTCCACCTTCAACTGTAGGTCTAGTCCCAATTAGCCACACTGTGCATAAAGTGTACTTAAAACACAAAGTCAATCAATGAATCGTTTGTTTACTGAACGGTGCTATTCGAATATGAGCAAAGCGCTTTCGTTACTTACGAAAAATACTTCTACTTTAACAGAATTATAATCGAACCTTTTTATATCTTTCAGCTATGATTGCTTGGAAAAGTTAAAGGACGTTAGTATTGTAAAATCTCGGTGGACTCATTATCTTAGCACCAAAAATTCTGGGTTGGAATTCCTATGTCAGTTTCGTATCTCTAATGAGGCAAATAGGAAATAATTTGGAAATATGCTCTGCCCCAGGTTTCTCTGCAGCGGCCGAACGAAAGCAAGTCTCTGCGCAATCAGTCAATATGGAGGACTGACTAATGAACGCGTGCGAGGGAACGGGATTGTGGTAAAGGTGAACAACGACCACCCTTTCCAGCAGCGCTCCGCTTACTCACTCTTCCCCTTTCTTGCGCAGCCTTGCTCCATAGATACCCGGGGCAGAGTATAGAGAGAATTGGAAGAGACAGCAAACGTGCCATTTTGGTGGCAGAAGTCCTCACTGCATCTACGCACAGTATCGGCAGTTTTAAAAAACACAATGGCATCTATTTGCGTTGGTAATACATCAAAAGGTGAAGAAAAGCAAATGCTGTTATTCACTTTGTTGATGTCTGGTTAAGTATTTTCCTATCTCGTTGTTGTTAACTTTATCGAAAGAAATTTTTTTTTTACTCTGCAAAAGATAAATCGTAATTTTGTCACGCCTTGCATGAATCCTGCAGATAAATATTGACAACAGTAAAAACGCAACAAAACCAGTGTAACAAAGGACTTTGGCCACGTGTGTAGAAATGAACGTTCCTTTCAACGAAACTCGCACGACTCCACCGCTATCTTTTACTGGCGCATAAGAGTCTGGACTCTGGAGTTGTTTCGCCCAGACATGTGTGCTGGATCTGCTGTGAGAGCTCGAGTTTCGGGTTCACTTCCAAGTGAACGAGAGTAATGTATACACCCAAGTATCAGTGGCGTGTGCAGGGGGATAGTTATAGTTGGGAACGCAATACCCCAATTGATTCAAGTTCGCTGCACAATTAACGTGAACTGCAAAGAAAGATGGGGAAATAGTATTTATTACTGCTGTCCGCTATGGCAAGTCACGTAGTGGTAACGGTATCACATGTGACGATGCGGCGGTCTGGCGTTCGATCCCCATTAGAGCCTCAGTGGTTCAATTTCCACTGGATGATATTCATTGCGCGAAATCACACCCACCGTCATGGCCACGATTTCGGCAAACGTTTCGGGGTGTTTTTTTAACACACTTGATAGGCATTGCGCCTACAGTATTTGTGGCAGTGACTGAAGGTACGCATATAACGATTACATTCTAAATGCAGTTCTTCTTCATTTTGTTTTAGTCTCGTAAAGATTAACAGACTATCTAAAAAGATGTGTAAGGCCTCACACACTCTTCGATCACGGCCAATTTGGAGGTGATGTGATCAGCACTACGTTCCTGTCGCCTTTACACCCCAGAGTTTTACCTCTAGTTACCCACCATTTATTTGAGGCTGGATGAGCTCCAGTCGCTTTACGCGGGGACAACGGCGGAAACATTTTGACCTTAGATCATCCAAGGGACTCCCGTGTGGCAGACAGGTGCCCTACTGACTAGATTACATTATATTGTGCATAACCATTATTTATTTGGAATCAGCCCCTCCCCCGCGCCTTAATTAAAATGATATATTGTTAGCACTAGCTTACCCGGGTGGGGGGGGATTCCAGGCCAACCAAATTCTCAACTGTGGACATTTGTATTTAAAAAATGAAAATAAATTAAAATACGTTGCAATGGTCCCTACCAATATTTCTGAATTACTTTTGCTCATACAATGATGAAATTAACGTACATAGGAGGAAAATTCACGCTGTGGGCCTATCAGTATGTTCCGCCATGAAACTTGTGCCTGTAACAGTGTACAATTGGTTGATAATTATGGTAATTAATGTAGCTATTATAATTACTTGAGAACAGCACATACGAAAACAAGAAATACCATTGATTCAACATTAACATGTAATTTTGAGATCTAGTGAATGATAAAATGTGTGTGAGACTTGTGTAATAATTGGTTCACATGATGGTCATTTTGCAATTATTATATTTGTTATATAAGTTATATGAAAAACAAAAGAAGAAATGATTCATTAAAAAATTGTTCCATGAATTTTAATTTTAATGTTAAAAAGGAAAAAAATTTCTGGGCCTCTGAGGCCCCCTCAGGTATGTTAATTTCTTGTACGCCAGGGGAAGCTAGGGATAAGAAAAACCAAACTTATTCCAGTCTTAACTATAGTTCTTTTGTAAAACAATGCTTTTATGCTTGCAATCATGTATTATATGGTATTGCTGCAAGGGTTCTTCGCTTTGGTCAGATTCCCGTTCATTCAACAATTTGGCTGCCACCTTTCCTCTTCTGTCTTTTACTCCTGAGCTAGAATAAAATTCAAATGTAGTCGAAAAAAGGTATAGGCTAGGTGATGTAATTTGAAACTCTTTCATCTTCGATTCCTACAGATCATAAAATTGTAAAGTCACGACTTCAATAACACAAATAATTTTCGTCGGAATAACAGTTTTAAGTAAGTTATAAAAATGGCTACAAATTGGCCGTGCTTCAACTCTAGATATTAGAGAACCAAGTTATATCATTTGAGCAGGTAAAAATACAAAATACGTATGTTGATAGGATATACGTATTGTAGAACAAAGTGAAAACTATAAAAACCATTGAAATTGAAATAAATCTACATTTCTCAAGTAAGCATAAAGGAAAGGAAAAGTAACGCACAATTCTTGCAGTAATGATAAAATATTACTAATAGCGAGAGCTTAACCGTGAAACGATTGCCCCGCCATCGATATGGAGACAGATGGGGACGAGGAATACAATTCGACAAAGACTGCTAGGCCTCTATTTTGACGTGAACCAAGCTTCGTAAGTTCTTTTTAACAAACATTGTTTGAATGTGCGCGAGCTACACCTCCGCAGTTCTATTCACTGGGAATGACCTACTAAAAGCGCGAATTTTCATGAAAGGCTAGCATGTAAGTCAATGTGTGAAGAACCCCGTCTCCTCGGATTAAAAGCGCGGAGTTAGAGTAGAACCCAGAGCACCCTGGTAGCAGCAGATTTTTTGGCGGATGGAGTGGGGGAGGGTTGCACGTAATATTTCGTTTATACTGTAGGAAAGTTCAAGTCCGTGCTTCTCAAATAAGACATGGATGCCGAAATATTCAGGACAGCGACAGAGTGCTGAAAACAACTTTTACCACCCTCTTTTTTAATTTTTTTTTTACTAGCTTTTTGGATAAGATCGATTGATTAATTTTTTGTTTCAAGTCCACTTTATGCACAGGAAGGCTAATCGTGTTTTGGATAAAAGTATTTACATTTTGAAAGCATAGTTTCCCTTCCCTTGTAGGAATAATGCGGTGAATTCAGCAGTCCTACATAAAAGTAAAACATTTTACCAGTAGTCTTTAGGTGAGCCTACCTACAAAGATTTAATTTTCCATAATTGTAATTGCTAGTCAGTAAACAAAGCATACACCCTTAATCCACCATCGTGGAATTAACATTTATTTTCGCATGCATTTCTCAAAGTTCGACTACAGAAACACAATTAATTGACTTGGTGTTTTAAGTCCACTTTATTCACAGTCAGATTAATCGGGACTGGACCTACAGTTTAAATTGGGATCCGAACCACTAGTGCCTCCACCGGGTATCGAACACGAGACCCCTTGATTATACAGAAACACAATGACCGAAAATATGGGAATAAATAATATCACCCATGAAACAGCAAAATCAAGTTAAGGTTTTGCAACTGATGTGGTGAACGCTCCGTGCAGACTTGAAGACGCCAATGCAACAGTCTCTTTTCATCTTCCCAGTTATATCGTTTACGTCTCGGAAATCACTCCCGCAAGCCGGCTCTGTGGCTGAATTGTTAGCGTTGCGTGCCACAAAACACACGGTGTCCTAGGTTCGCATCCCGGTTAAAAAACCTGGACATGAAGTTGTGTTTGTTCCAACAGTCTGTTTCATCATTCATCCTAGCCTTCACATTATATGCGACATTTGCATGAAGACACAACATTTGCTGCTGTTATCTACTTATTGATTTGATTAGTTTACATCTCGCTTCTGTCTCTTTTGGTCACGCGAAGATTAGGGTGAAATTGAAGCCAGGCAATGACGAACACGCATGGGCGGTTAGCAACACACAGACTGAGTGTGAGTCTAGACGCCAAAGCCCCGTTTGTCTGCAAAATGCACACTCTGTACTAATAGCACTTGTGTAGTTTAAAATATCGATACATCTGATTAAAAATATTCATTAAACTTCGTTGTCCTTTAAAACTGCCACTTTCAATATATATTTCGCCATATAACACAAATACCGCAAACGCACTAAAGGAAAACAATAGCCACACTGGACGCGAACCAAGAAACAAGGATGTTGATTTCAGTCTTCAATATCTCTTTACTTGACTTTTAATTGTTGGCATTCAAAATGTTTACATTCTTATTTCGAGGAACAATTGTTTATATTCGAGCAATAAAATTGTACATATTGTTTGTATCACGTGACCTTTGAAAATATGGTCATGATGTAAGAACTTATTTAAGCGCTAGATACTCCTTCGTTCATGAAATTAGCAAGAAAAAGGATTTGACATGTTCTATTCTGCTATTATAACAACGTTAAGAAATTTTAATAGTCCATGGTCTTCTTCACTTCTGCTCCTTCAGCTTCTCATTTTTGTGCGGCCCTAGGTATCCTAGTACCAACCCCCGCCCCCCTTCCTTGAGTCCATCGTGTCATACCTAAAAGAGACGTTGTCATTTAGGCGCTTGAAGGAAAGTCATCCCTTATACCCCGCTCCTGTTTGTGGGTAATATTCCCACCCTTTCAGTGGCGTGCCTATAAATGTAGTAAAGGGATGTGAGCATAAGGAGATTATGAGTTATTTCTTACCACTCCTGGATCATGCAATTTTTTCCTAAATTTGACGTTTTCTTAAAAGGAAAGTTGCTCTAAAACCCCTTGTACGAGTAGATAGGCAGCTGTTCCATAACTTTCCAGCTGGCATATCATAACCAAGTGACAGAATTCGGCTCTGTTTAGCGTGAAACACAATACAAGCTGACGTAGTGGTTAGGATAACAGACTGATTCTTCAATATTTTCCCGCTCATCTTATCAATTAATCATCTATATAACAGTCACGATGAATAAACTCCGTGGCGAAACTGCCCTTGAATAACAAACGCCTGTTGATTGGTTGACACGTGATCAGAACATCGAATCGCATTGCCGCTGTTATCTGGTTTTCTCGATCGGATCCCACTAATTCACGTAGCTTCCCACCTGGCTTCAAGAGCCAGAAATGTTCGAGCTCCCACCGGTAAATAAATCTGTTATCACGCTAACTTGATTTCTTAGTTTACTTTATGCTAAGATGGGCTCATCAAGACTGGACCTACAGTTTAAAGTTGTATCCGAACCACTGTGTGTCTCCCCCGGGTATCGAACCCGGATCTCCTTGATTACAGGCCGAAGAAATTACCACAACTACATAGGGCTGGCCGTATATGTTAGGCAATAACCGTTCGACTGCTTCAAAGCACTTTGAAAATCGTGGGTTGAGTACGGAAATAATATTGGTAAAGCAAACACAGTTACAGTAATCTTTGCGGTAATGAATTACCAGTAGATCTTTTGAACAAACCAAAGAAAACTTTCGCAAAGATACTCCGTAACACCGTCTTTCAGCCCTGAAAGATGGGTCAAACGTTCCTTTTGTAGCATTTTGACTATCTATTCCGTCCGCACCACCGGACACAGGTCTTCTTGTACTGCATGTACAATGTAGTTTGGCGAAAGGGAAAAAAAAAGCACGCAGTTCTTATCGCTTTCTTGCAGGAAGGGAAAGTGACAGAGCAGAAACGTTTTTCATCCTCTTAGCTTCTTAGTTCTTACACAAGGCATGATTTTTCCTGCATTTACTTGGGTCTCCCCGATGGCGCAGTTGTAGCGTCGTCGCCTTGTAATGAGAGGTCCCGGGTTCGATACCCGGTGGAGGCACACAGTGGTTTGGATCCCACTTTAAACTGTAGGTCCAGTCCCGATTAGCAGAAAGTGCTATTCAAACACCAAATCAATCAATCCTGCATTTACTTGAAAGGTGAAAACGTATCAGCATCAAAGGACGGAATTAGCCGAAGAATGATTGAAAGTCGAACTTCAGCTAAGAAAAATAGAGAGAATGAATTTGATGTTTAAGCTTGACCAAGATGAGAAAAATCCACTGGCCCTGTTATTTAATTTTCAACAGTAAGGGAGCGGTCGGAGAGTAGTGACGCAATGAGCTCTTTACCATGTGATCCTGCCCCTGCGTTGCCAAAATGTTCAGCATTCTTCAACAGATGGTCGTCACCTTTATTCAGTGCTAAGCATTATCATTATGAACGTCACACATCGAAAGTCGAGATGTAATATTTATCGTTGTTGAAGCTTTTGATAACGAAGGAGTGAAGGAAACTGGCAACACGGCGGTACTCGGGTAAATGCGGAAGAGAGAGGAGAAAACAAATGACTGCCAGTGACGGATCTACATATTTTGGGCCCACTTAAGGCCCCTTCAATGTAAAATACAGAAGTATGTGAAAGGAAATGTCAAAATCTTTGCTGCTATTCCGTTTCTTCAATGTATGTATATATTGTTCGTGTGTGCGGGCCCATGGAAAAATTTGATTTTGTTATTTAGCGTCGCCTACAGAGTGTGTCTAATCGCGACGATGAGGATGAGTGATGATAGGATGAAATTACGGAGTGGATGCAGCAACACTCGCAAAGAACAGCCATGCCCAGCAGAGATGCGAACCCGTTACCACTGGCGTCGTAAACTCTGTGCTAACCACTTCGTACGGAGGTCGGTATATCTCTGGATTTTTTACGGATAGTTTTAAGTCCATTTTTATGCACAGGTAGGCTAAATGGGACTGGACCTAACGTTTTAAAATGAGATCCGAACCACTATGTGCCTCCACCGGGTATCGAACAAGGTATACCGCTGAAGAGGAAGGTGGAATTGGAAAGGTAGAGTTTTGCAAAATCATGGACAGATGAAACTTTTGATAAGTCACTTATGAGAGATGTCTAAAGATAAAACTCAGCTGGGAATGATGGACCAATAACTGTTTCTTAATACATTTCATTCTACATTTGCTCGTTATTTCTTTTAATTTGTCAAGCTTTGGGCTGGGTATGCAGTAGTGTTTAGGTAAGCAAATCATGTTTGATGGTTCCCAACGTAAATAGTAATTTCGTTCTATCTACGGGATTTTCGTCCCTTGCTCCGCCTGTCTGTTGCAATTATTACTCATTCATTGGACAAACCATTCGTAATATTAATACTATGCAGGTTCTCTCCAAGAACCAAGTACGAAGGTTAACTTTTGCATTCCGAACTCAGTCTCCCTTTGCCTCGGGGGATTTACAATTTCAAATAAGGTATTCTTACTTTTCTTTGATTGTCGTTGTAAATACAAGATTTAGAAAAATAATACAATAATAATATTACATTTAGAAAAACTGGGAATGAAACGTTCGACCACAGGTGAGTTTCCTAAGTAAACTGTCACAGAAAAACCAACGCTGTTATTCATTACGTTAATTCATAGTTCATAACTTTGATATCCCGTTGTTGTTAGTTATTGGGAAAGAGAAAAGTATTTCACTCCGCAAAAGGGCAATCATAATTAATCTCTAATAATAATCGTCATGTTATATGTGGCATTAGGTATAATTTTGTTACACCTTGTTACCCGACCCTGTGGCCTAGTGGTTAGCACATCGCGCTGCGACGCCAAGGGTCCCGGGTTGGAATCCCGGTCGGGTTTGGTTGTTTGTAAATGTCCATTCATCAATTTCATCATTTCATCACTCATCCCCATCTTCGCAAATTAGCCAAGAGGCACAAAACGCGAAGTAAAATAAACTAAATCAATCAATCATGTTACACCTTGCTTGTAGCCCGCAGCGAAAATTAGATACCAGTCAAAATAATTCTTACGCACTACTCTCGCAGCCAAACAAGTGGGAGAAGCGGAACGACTGTAGATTACGGCAGCAGATAACACCCACTTGCGCAAGCAGTAGAAAAACACTGCCGTTGAAATATCGAATTGGGACGTTAGTACAGTCACTGACACTGCTGGTTTGTAATTGTCGAATTGAAAGTCAATGAAATCGTTACAACCCAGAACTGTTCGTGACTGTACAGCTGTCATGATGCAAGAAAGACAAGTACAAAGCATGCTTTTCTGGGATTCGAAACCTGAAACGTTACCCTTGCGCGCTGCACGTAAATAAAGACGGACTGGAAGTAAAATTTAGATCTGACATTTATGTTAATCAGGTTCACCAGAATATGACGAAGAGAAACACTCGTGTTTTAATTCTTAGTTGAAGTTTGTTGTGAAGGAGAGAGTATAAGCAACATATCTTTGGTCTTTGGAAACACTCATGTAGTCTGCAGGTCATGCTAATTTCGTGTTAAAGAAAGGAACATACTAGTATTACATTTTCGGGTTAGTGTACTATTTTTTTTATTTGTCCCTAAGTAATTTGGAGTTCTCGATTATAATTTGGCTGGTGTGTCTTTAGAGGCTCTCCCCGATGGTGTAGTGGCAACTTCGTTGTCTTGTAATAAAGATGTCCTGTGTTCGATGGAGACACATAGTGTTATGATTCAACTTTAAACTGTAGGTCCACCATGACTAGCCTATTTCTACACAAAGTTGATTTATAATAAAAGCTCAAGTCAATTTAAATCACCTGGTTCGTCTAACCTATTATGCACAAAACATCAACAAAACATAGGACAGCTCTATTACTCAGAAATCCTGGTAACGACGAATTGTCCATCGCCAGAGGTGGCAAGGGGGCACTTCCTCCCTTTTTTTGCAACTTTTATGCTAAACCTTATATACAAAGGGAAACTAAACTGTCCTTGCCACCTTCCCCCCAGTTTTGGCATCTTCCCCCCCCCCGTTTTGGCACCTTGCACAGCAGTTTTGGCACCTTGCACCCCAGTTTTGGCGCCCAATTGCCGCCACTATCCATCACCATTTTCATTCAGTCTGTATTACACAGTGTGATAATAAATATTTGAAATAATGACATCAATAAGCAGAGGCCATTGCCCGCTTCGAACTAACGTAGTTTACTCCTAAAAACAACATAGGATGTACAATAGAATGAAAATGTAATGAAAATAGCGTTGGGCAATTTTCCTACCATTATCTTTGCCGTTGACTGTGCCTTGGAAGTGTCAATCCCAGAATAAAATGCGTAGGACAGCCAGTTATGGATTTTAGATACCAGGTTTCGGTGTATCGAAATACAGGTCACATCGAAGATGCAGAACATATTTGTTTGATGCCAATACTTGGGGGTCTGCTATATTGATATTTCCAGCAGCCGTAATAAGTATCATGTTTCTTACAAGTTGTATTTATATTGCAATCAGACAACGTCCTGCATTTCTGCACTTCTGTGGGTCCAGTTCCGATTAGCTTATCTATGCATAAAGTGGCCTTAAAATACAAACTCAAAACTAAAAATATATGGGGGGTGAACGTGCGTTCGTTTTTTTTTTTACTAAATTGGGAATCAACGCAAAAGGGATAAGCTTTATGAAAATAATGCAACTTTAGACAAATTAAGTATTACTTCTATTTATACTAAGTAATTTTATGGCACTTTTGTTTGTATTGGGTTAACCGTGACGATCTTATATACTTCTAAACTGTGAATAATGTGAGTAATGTTTTACTAATATATTAGTTTAAGCGTATCCTTCTCTCACTGACATTCGCCAGAATGCACAAACAGCTAAACCATAGGAAGGGGGAAAGGGGCGTGACTTTTCGTGATAGGCAAACGACGGGTCAATTTTCCATTTCGGCTAATTATAACACACATAATACGTAACGTCGTTAACTTGTAATGAAAGGGTTCGATACTCGGTCGAGGCGTAGTCATTTCCCACTTTAAAGTGTGGCCCAATCCAAATTAAATTAAAACAAATTCAACAAGAACCACCACATAATATTGTTTGTTACCGAGACACTTTTAACTGATTGTTGAAAATTTTTCCGTTTTTCTTACTTGATTTGGTTATGCATAGCTCAGGGCACGGTCTCTCATAATGCACCACCTCCAACATTTCGGTAGAAGTTCTTCAACTGAATGAAAAAAGATCCCTAATCGAGTACTTACCTGCACCACTGCAAATCGGTGGCTCGTCTGGTTTGTCATCCATGGCGGTCATTTTCAATATAGACCCTACTTTCACTCGAGATAGCAGAAGCACCACACGAAAGAACAGAATGACACAGGACGATGGCCACAGTAAAGAAAACACGTGTCCGCAGAAGCCACGCTACGCTACCAAATAGCACCCTCTTCCTCACCCTATTTGCAATGTTACATACGCTCTATATTTCGGAGTTACTGATCACATGCAGGATATGCCCAAGTTTTGGTTGGTGATTTTACTTATAATAATATACCATACGGCCATTGATCATTGCCTAACTTTATAAGGTAATGTGTTGATTACTGAAAAGTTTCACACACGCATAATCGTACCGAGTTAGCTGGTTCCACTGATGCATGTAAAATTCTGGAATTTAGAACACTTTTGGGCAGCGTAGACGAGTTCTTTCCAACACCCTTGCCAAGGACAAACGCGGGCCTGGAATCGCTTTTTATTTAGCGTGAAGGG
This sequence comes from Lepisma saccharinum, assembly GCF_977018435.1. Classification (NCBI taxonomy): domain Eukaryota; kingdom Metazoa; phylum Arthropoda; class Insecta; order Zygentoma; family Lepismatidae; genus Lepisma; species Lepisma saccharinum. The sequence goes on from NW_028142987.1 coordinate 149,266, forward strand.
GGACGGACAGTGACCATGTAAGAACTGCATAAAGCATGACGTCCACTGAGACACGGATAAACTCAGCAAATGAACACGACAGACCCGTTTCCGGCGTCTCAGTGGGCGATAATCTGTAAGATAACCTGCCAAAAATTTCGTGCTTCGGTTTCGCGCGTTTCACTGTAGTGGGCGTTACACCATTTGATTTAAGTAGAAGCAGACAGCAGATCTGTTGCCGGAAATTTCCATGTTTCGCCGCGTCTCAGTGGGCGTCAAGCTTCAGTCTCTTCCTTGTAACGCGATCAGCTAACCCGCGTGGCTGAGCGAGCCGGTTTATGTTTGCAGGCAATACCACTGCAAATAGGAGAACTGAAAGGTCTGCACATGTAAATATGTTGTAGAAATTAATTCCATTCTAAGGTGTTAAATGCATTGAAAGACATGAACTTAAGATACAAAAATGTTAAAAAAAAAAAAAAAACCAAGTTGTGCTTGCTCCGTTTCCTTTACCGCACGCTTCTGAAAAGGGGGGGGGGGGTGTTTTCCCAGTGCGTCTCGGTCATCAGCTGTGGCTCTTTCTACGCAACTCAATCGCCCTTCTGCTAGCTCGCTGCCTGTTGGGGCAAAGAATATATACAAACCATAATAATATTAATAGTGATAATAATAAAATCGTCTTTACTAGAGCGGGCGCTTTTCATCCGTTTCTAGCCCGACCCTGTGGCCGAGTGGTTAGCATATTGCGCTGCGACGCCAAGGGTCCCGGGTTCGAATCCCGGTCGGGCTTGGTTGTTTGTGAATGTCCATTCATCAATTTCATCATTTCATCACTCATCCCCATCTTCGCAAATTAGCCAAGAGGCACAAAACGCGAAGTAAAATAAACTAAATCAACTCAAATCAAATCATCCGTTTCTATCATAAATATAACAATGAGTCGAAGTGGTTGGTAGATGAGAGCAAATAAATTCAGACGCGCACAAATATTCTCGTAGGGCCTAACGTTAGTGCCTCTACTCTTCAACCTTACAAGATATAAATGAATGTCACCAATAAAGAGAGTACTTTATGTTGGTTACCGAAGATACCGAAAATGTCGGTTCTCAGTATATCGATATTTAGAGGTCATACAGATACAGTACAGATAACGGATATCGATGGTTTCAGCAACCGGCCTCCGTGTCGGAGTGGCTAGCACAGCGCGCTACGAAGCCAGGGGTCCCTGGTTCGAATCCTGGCCAGGGCATGGGTGTTTGTGCGAGTCTCTTCATCAATTTCATTAGGCCATATCATCACTCATCGATGGCGCAGTGGTAGCGTCTTCACCTTGTAATCAAGGGGTCCTGGGTTCAATACCCGGTGGAGGCACATAGTGGTTCGGATCCCACTTTAAACTGTAGGTCCAGTCCCGATTACCCTTACTGTGCATAAAGTGGACTTAAAACACAAAATCAATCAATCACTCATCCTCAACTTTACAATTAAGAGGCAGAAAAGCGAAGAAAAATAAACCAAATTAATCAATAGTTTCAGCAGCACTAAATATACCCCGATTATGCAACCATTTCAGGACATTTTTGTTTAATTTTGCCTGCTTTACGGTGCATTATATACACCAGCAAGTTAACCTCAAGGAAATGAAGTAATTAGCTCACGAAGCGGATTACATAAAAAGTAACTCCATCGTAGGTTCCAGCCGAGGCTACTCCCTTAATATCGTGCCACAGTAACCATCAGCCATGGAATCACTTCTTGGTGAACAAGGGTAATTACATTAACATATTATTATTAATAATATTAAATAGAATAGGATTATACACAGTGGCGGCGATTATGGGGGCGTGGGGGTAGTTGTCTCCTCCCAAAAAGCCCCCGCAACTGCGTCCTCTAACGAAATTTCCTGACACTCCACTTCAAAATCAATGGAATAAAGAAATGAGTATGTTAAGAATTAATGACCACAATTAGAGGCAAACCAGAAGAGTGATCATGTGAGAAGTCGACCCAATCCTTGAAATAATTTGATTTCGATCAGTCAAGTATGAGTTTTTAAACATTTAACAACGTTTTAGATGAAAATCTTTTTATTACATGAATGTGTGCGTTTCGTTGGTTCTCTTCCTACCGCGCCCATTTGCCATTCCTTTCTCTCCAACGTAAAGTTTGGGGGAGATTCTAACCCGAGGCCACGTGATCAACAGCTTGACATGCTTTGCCCAGATGTCAGCTCGTTTTGCCCCGTCGCACGGTAAAACTAAAAAGGAGCTCCTCTCCTATCAGGAGAAAGAAAACCTCCTAAAGTGACACCCCGCAGACTTCCTGACGTGAGGTGATGATCATTACTAGGGCGAAAAGGGGCTAAAACATCACCCTAGTTGTTGCAATCAATGGCAGAATTGCGATCCAGTCCCATGTCTTCATCTTTGCTTATGGGCGCGAGAAATCCCCCCTTCCTTTCCCTCCTGCAGCCTGAGAATTCTCATTTCAAGTGCTGGAGAGTAAACTTATACCTTGCAAGTGTCAGTCTTAGAATATTACGACTACAGAGTGAGTTTTAGATACCCTGGTTCAATATCTCGAACTACCGGTTACATCGAAATTGCAGAAAGTACCGGAAAATAACGAAGGTACCGTTTCGATATATCGATATTTCGTTGTTGCCAATACCTGAGATTCCTGTATTTTCAAGTAACGGTAAATCAATAACTCCACCGTCTTTAGAAAGTATCACGTTTCTTATCATTCATATTTATTTTCTAATCACACACTTTTACATATGTATACATGTGGAGTCTGTGTGCCTGTGCATTGCTTCTTTCGGAAGAAAGTATTCAGGTACTGTTTCTAAATTCGTAAGCAACACAAAAGGAAAATCCAAAGTTAATAAACAACTATTTATACTCGGTTATTTACAGCGCGTTCAATTTAAAATTGTACCGCAGTCCGCCTATTTACGAATACCTAACGCAATGCATTTATATGTTTGTAATGGTAACACAACGGCTGCATAGTCACGTAGCTTGGTGTGGAACGAAGAGGCAAGGAAATGGAAAAGGAAATTAATACTTACTCTCATGATGCTTTTCCGGGCTTATCTTCCTGTTTTGTTAATCGCGACGATTTTACATTTAGGTACTCCAAATTAATAATTTTGTATATTCACACGTCAACCTGCCATTATCCTTCACAGTTATGTTTTTACTTTATCAGTGACTCACTGGCAATTGCCATAATACATAGTCGAACATCTAAGCAAAAAAAGGGCGAAAGAAAATATTATCGCACTGCGTCTCGGTTCTATTTAGGGGTGAAACCGTTGCACATTACTCTATCGCGTCTGAACTGAATCTCCTACCTGCCCCAAAGGAACGATTGATTGATTATATTGCTTTACTTTACTTCTCTTTTTGTGCCACTTTTGGCTAATTTGCGAAGATGAGGATGAGTCATGATGTGATGAAATTGATGAATAGACACTCACAAACATCGATGCCCAGGCCAAGATTCGAACCCGGGACCCCTAGCGTCGTAGCGCGATGTGCTAACCACTCTGCCTTCTGGGGCCGGCCCAAAGGAACGAGTAGAAGTGGTTAGTTATCTAATTAACTTACATATGTTTGTTGGACGAATAAACTGGTCGCTGCAGAAAATGGACATTGCTTTGCGTTGATTAAAAAGAGTCTCAAAATATTTTATCATATATACTTCATTCAAATTAGAAATCTCGTTACATAAGTTTCTACAAGCTTCATGCTTTTAGCGTCTTTAAATATTTTGGCTAAAGAAGAGTAGTTGGATAGCCTCAGGCTGAATTTTTCAAAAGAAAAGACGAATTGATCTAAAGTTAAAGTATTTTCTGATCATTTTTTAATGTATTTAACAGTTCTGCTGTACACTCAGCGGCGAAAGAAACAGTAGGCGAATTGTCCACCCCATTTTCATTCAGTCTGTATTACACATTGTGATGATACTGAATCTAAATAATGACGTCAATATGAAGAGGGCAATGCCTGCTTCGAACCAACACAGGATGTAGAATAAAAAGTAATGAAGATAGCAATGGACAATTTGCCTACCATTTCTTTGCCGTTGACTGTACAAAGTAAAACGAAAACACTCCTTGGTGGGTTCCTTTATTTTCCACAGTGGTCTTTCAGAACACCACAAGCGATAGCTAATGCTGTGCAACTTGCTTCTTGACCTCCCTTGCTGGCAGCGTCAGCTGAGTAAAGAATGGCGCCAGGAAGTCTCATCCCCCGGTCGGAAAAGCTACAGACGCAAAATTGCGTTTGCATTCGCTGCTAGTCACTACGTACTTCGTTTTTGCCATCGTTGGTAATATCTGTCTATCATCCACTTATGAAGGATATAACTGGAGTCAATACATGCGAACTACAAAGCAAAACGAATGATTGGGGGGGGGGGGTCAATGTTGTTTCATCGTTTACTTATTATACGTGTCAAAGCAAAACTTTGGTCAAACCACGCTTATCTGTGGTTTAACTTTGTTTTGAGTCCACGTTTTGCATGATAGGCTAATCGGGAAGGACCTACAGTTTAAAGTGGGATTCGAGCCTCTGATCAATCTGCCCCAAACAGGCATGAAAGTTCGATCTCGGAACCTCTTCATTACAAAGCGACAGCGTTGGGCATGAAACAATCAGGGAGGCCCTTATCTTTGAAATGGAAGGCAGAATATGGGTGTAACATCACCATACCGACTCTTCTTCGTTGCCTTGTAATCAAGGGGTCCCGGGTTCGATGCCCGGTGGAGACACATAGTGGTTCGGATCCCACCTTAAACTGTAGGTCCAGTTCTGATTAGCCTTACTGTGCATAAAGTGAACTTAAAACACCAACTCAATCAATCATTACTGACTCTTCTTCTTTTTGCTTCGTGTACATGGTGTGAAATCACTGGTTGAGGTTTACAAAGATCTTAATCTACACGTACGTGCGCGCTAATATGTATACGTATTTTAAATACAACATTACTAATTACTAAATCACTAAATATTTAAAAATAACATTATTAAATACATTTAAAGGATTTTTTTTTACTTTTATAAATATCAGATTTGCATCAAGTAGCAAACTGATTTCTTTACTAAGTGGTTAAAGATGTCAATTAACTTCAAAATTGTTGATGTACAATGAAACCGATGAAGGGACACTCACAAATACCCATGCCCAGGCCGGGATTCGAACCCGGAACCTCAGGCATCGTAGCACGCTATGCTAACCACTCCTCCACGGATGTCGGCGTAACACTTGAAACATTGTGTTTAGTTTTTCTATTAATATAAATCAATTAGCTTTCATTCTTATATTTATTGTCCTTTCTTGTTTCACATTAATTGTGAATACGTTGCTATTGCTGTAGATCTGTTAATGATCTTTTGAAAGATAGATTGTTGGGGAAATACCCCCATTGCACCTTGCCCTTGGACCTCTCCACTCCCAATAGTTCTCATGCACTATCATCCCCTGAGAAGAGATCGTTTCCAGGGATATTGAGCAATCGAGTGTTACGGTTAAAAACCTTCCTTCGTTTCACTTCAGGTGACAAGAAAATCGCAAAAAATCAAGTATAAAGAACAGATTGAACTGTTTGTGACATTTTGATCATTTTTGTAAGATTGTACGTGTAAGATGTACATGGTAAGATTTCAGTTACCGTGGTTTGCACCAGAGCCCTTCATTTAATGAATTTATTTTGCCTATAATTTTAGTTTTACGTTCAGTAACTCAGGGCTGGACCTAAAGTTAACTTCTCAGTACGGACCTTCGGGTGCACGAGTTTGGGGTGGCAAAATGCATTATCTTATTTAAATCTTCTTTTCGTTAACATTCGTGAATTCTAGTGATAGTGAGTTGCATGTTATTGAGTAGGAAAGCAAGCAGAGAACAGCAATTTCAGGAAATCAGGCTGTGATTCAGCCCGTTGGAAAATTATTTCTCACTTATTGCAGACGATTATTTGAACAGAACATTTGATAACTTGCAGGAAACATCCCGTTTCTTCCGTTCTGTACGCCCTCTCATATCCACAACAAAATTATATGCAAGGTAATTTCGTACTTTGTAAGTCAGAAGTATATAACCTATACTGAATAAATGAATGAATACTGCATTTAATTTCTTTGAATATTGCTCATGTATTTGGGGAGTCTACAGACCCCACCCCCCACCCCCGGTACGCTCTCAGATAAAAAAATGTAGAGTAAAAAGTAAAGTTGTTGCGTGGAAATATGGCCATTCTATTCAATTGCTATTGCCTTCTGTTTGTAGACCGATTGATTATAAAAAAAAGTGTTTTCTAAACTTTTTTTCGAATAGCTTGCATTTTCTGCAGCTTGCGTTTGCAACGTATGACGTTGCAACCAGGAGACAGGACAACCTTACTGTCAAGCAGGCGATCTTGTTTCTCTGCTATCGGTATCTAAGGTTGCCAGACACTCATCTTTTATGCTTAACTTCGCTGCTTTTAAATAACGTTATTTTTTCAACATTAAAACATAAAGTTGGTTTACACATTTTAAATTGAGAATATTTCTGTTATACGTTTCGTCAAGCAATGCAGAGAGAACACGGGAGGGGGCGTTCTTAGTTCTCTCTCTTCCCACACGACCTGCATGTGTATCTGAGGCAGTGGCAACCATGCCCACTAAGTCCCTCGCCCTCGCAGACAAGGGATGGGGTGAAAACCACTCGGTGTTTTTAGATGTTATCTGTAGAAGCACTTCCCAGGTTTCTCTCGCTCTTCTTGTGTAATTTGCGAAAAGTACAGAATTCCTATGTTGTGCGTACAATCGAAGGCAAATGTAATAATAGACGAATTGCTCATCATTGTTAATTAAATCTGTTTTTCTCAATGTGATTTTGAAGGATCGGAATCCTCATACAGCTTCTTAAAAAAAAGCCACTTTATTCACATAAAGCATACACCCCTTGTTTGGGAATCAATGTTTTATTTTTGTGTAGTGTATCGTGCAGTGGGTAACACTGTTGCCTTGTAATCAAGGGGTTCCAGGTTCTATTCCCTGCGGAGGCACATTGTGGAGTGCCTCTTTAAACTGTAAGTCCGATCTTAGCAAGAGGTTGACTTAAAACAAATTTTTAATTATTTTTTGTCATTTTTTGTCTTCATCATTTGTTCCCATCGTCGCAATCAATCAAAAGTGTCAGAGAGGAGACGTAAAATGAAGAAAGTTATAATACGACAAAGACGCTTTTCTGATGTCTTGGCTGATATTGAACAATTTATCAGAAGAATAATTCAATCTAGAGTTTGGTATCCAATGCAAATTACGCTAACCAAACCACTTAACGAAAAGTTCTTTCAGTAGAGGGAAAAGGAAAAAGAGAATGTATGAATTGATGTAATCTTAGACGTTTTTGTTTCAGAATGTATACAACCAGTATACAGTACTTACAAAAATGTGTATATTTTCACTATTTTATCGCTTGTGGCCACTGTGTTGCATGTTGCGCGGAAATCTCAAATCATTATTATATTTTCTGGAAATTGCACTCGTAAGTCCTATTGACCGAGATACATAATTTGTAAACACATGTAATAAGTTATCGTTAGAATTTGTTTTTAATCACTTTCTGCATTTCTAAGTACGTATTCTTTAATCTTGAATTCTGAGAATTCTTGAGATGCTCAAAGTTAATAACTTCTGCATTTGTTTTCTCATATCCCTACAAAACAGCTACTTAAGTTGACCGGACAAGGTTTTCAGTCAACTCAGTCGTGAAACAAACTGGACGCAGGGGTGTCCGGGGTTGTGACACGATGCTTGATGGGAATTACTGGAGGGGAAAACAATATTTGAGCTTTGATAATATAATACCAAAACGTTTAAACGTATGTTTATACTATTTCTACCACTTCTACCTAACTTCACACAAAAATGTGTATATATGCATGTGTGGTTGATTTGAATTGTTAATAAAGTGCACTTTATGTACAGATAGGCTAATCGGAACGGGGCCTACAGTTTATAGTGGGATCCGAACCACTGTACTATGTGCCAGGACCTCTTGGCAAATCGACAACGGCCCGACCCTGTGGCCGAGTGGTTAGCACATCGCGCTGCGACACTAAGGGTCCCGGGTTCGAATCCCGGTCGGGCTTGGTTGTTTGTGAATGTCCATTCATCAATTTCATCATTTCATCACTCATCCCCAAATTAGCCAAGAGGCACTAAACGCGAAGTAAAATAAACTAAATCAATCAATCAAATCGACAACGTTGCAACTACACCATCGGAGAGGCCCCAGGTATTACGTGTGTGGCGTGTTGGAGCAGAGGATTACTTGCGAAAGTCAAACTAACAAATAACCAAGAGCACGGTTCGATGCGCTAAAAAAAAGTGCAAAGTTTGTTTTGTTTATTTTTATGTTTCATAACATAAAGTGTTCTTAAATTTCCTTGGACAATCTTTTAATTTCAACTTCGGCAATGGAGATTTGAAAGATGCGCGGATCCAGAAACTGCCAGTTTTATTTTCTTCAGCCTTGGTTTCAAGTTTGGTCCTGAAAAATGGTTAACGGATTTGCGACCGCCCAAAGGGATGGTCTGATTTCTCCGGCCCATTTCTTTCAAGAACTTTTAAGAAATAGTCGGGCTGTTTGCTTTGCTTTATATCCTGTGTAAACTCACTTTTCTAGGGGGCCACATATCTTCGCTTACCTACGAACATTTGAATCCTCTATTAAATCTGTTTGTAATTTTAAATCTCCTCTCCTTGCCTTCTTTCGTTTATTTTCGAATTAAACTTGCAATTTAACTACCAGGTTATTAGTTCTTACTAGTGTCGCACAATATATCGTCAATAAATTTCAGAACATCTATCGTGTCAGCGATATATCGTCACGACATTTGGCGATATTTATCGTGAAGACGATATATCGCCGCGGCAGGCCCCCGTGGAGGACTGGTTAGCACATCGCGCTACGACACTAGGGGTACCAGTTTCGAATGCAGCCTAGGCAGGGATGTTTCTGTGTTCATTTATCAATATAAGGACTAAAAGTGGTAAACGTTGTAAGTGTCAAAAGCGAAAGTGTTGTGAAATCGCATCGTTCCGCACATCAGCCGTAAGAACGTGCACGCTAGTGACCTCTTTACACGCCCTTTGAACTACTTAGAGAGCTACCAGCCACATTTCACGTTTATCACATTATAAAGCATGGCACGTTTCACAGTTTAACGTGGAAAAAGGTGTTTGAAGTATTGTGGCACTTACAGCGTTTACCAATTTTAGTCTTCAATTTTATCTCAATTTTCGAAAATAAAGGAAATCGATATATCACCGTTATCATTATACGTAAAAATATCGTATCGTCTGTGATGATGTTTTCGAGATATCAAATTTCCGATATCGTCCATTCCTACCTCTCTCTAACTCTAAAGTGGATTTCATGAAGTAAAATTTTATTTTTATAACAAGGGTACTGCTTCTGCATTTGTGCATGTTTTCACATTCAAATATCTTCGGTTGTTGCCACCTCGCCTTTCCTTCATGTTGGCTACATGCAGAGGATGCAAGATTGCTGGCGCCTTTAGCTGCGGCGGAGGGGAGAGGGATGCGTCACCCCACAAGGTAAGGAGAATGAAATACGTATATGTATGTTATTGAGTTTCTTTGTATTATATCCCGCCCGAAACAAAGTTAAAGTACCTACACGTGTGATTGCAAGTACGTTTAGTTCCACGCCTACGCGCATTTGCGTATTATTAATATAAGAAATGGTCGAACAGTTAACAGTGTTTACCAGTTTTCGATGTTTAACAAATGTAAAAGAATAATCATGCTTAAACGCTTTTCGAAATCATTTTAAATACAGATGTCTGAAAGATATGTGCAATCAAACCATGACCAGTATTAATGGAAGGACTATTATGCCTACTCATTTTATACAGGCACACTTTGTGCTTGGGGGAAGTGGGTGGTCTGACGAGGCACTTTCTGACTCTCCCAAATAAATCAACATTACATTCTGACCTCCCAGCAGCCTCTTACGGTTAACAACATTTTACTGTAGTATGCAATTTTAGACTAAATATTTGGTCAAAATTGCCTGTTTTACCCTCAATTTTGCAAAAAAATATTTCTTGCTTGCTTCGATTGTAATATAAACATTTCTACACGTCACATTTTGAAAGAATTTGCGACCTATTCAATTAAAATGTTTCCTATATAGCTATTTCTATTTTGGTTATTTTACGTCACCGATCTATTTCGTGGATGAATCCAGACAATGATGTGGAATGATAAAACGTTGAAGGTAGAATTACGATGTCCATGACACCATATTATCGAGTCTATTCTTTAGATTTAGCTATACTTTGTATAACAAGTATTAATGCAATCTTTCAAACCAGAATTTTGGTAATAGTTTGAGACCCTCAACGCAACCCATGTACGCAATTGGATCTCCGACGCTGTTTTTCCTTGCTTGTGGGCTAGGGGACGTCAAGGAAGGGGAGGGAGTGGGTGACGCCGTTTTTGGCTGATTCCAGGGTTGTCGCTTGAAAGTACGGAAAGGGGGGAGACTATGCCATTCCTGTTTTCTCTGTGTTGTTACTATTTGAGGGCAATTGACCTGAAAGGGAATGATTGTCTACAGTCGGATTAAACATTATGGAAACTCGAGTTTGAGCTCCAATCAAAACATTAACCAGTAGAGCTACGTATTTAAATTTCGTCACAATTGGACCACAAGTTTTTTTAATTACAGAATCTCAAAGAGAGTGTAGTTTGGAAAACACCAAAAAAGCGGCATTTTATTTGGTTCTCACGAGGATAAGAAATTGAAGGCATAATTGAAAAAAAATAGTTATTATAGCTTAATTCACAATTCAATAACTTAACTGGCTAATTTTTAATTCGAGAGCAAACTCGAGTAGCCATAATTTTGAATTGGACGGTAGTTCGGCGGAATCTTTCTTTATTGTTTCATTTATGACGCAGTGTTTGTGCAAGAGATCGTGATGATTAGATATAATGAGATATCGCTGTTCGGGAACAGCACATGTTAACGGCTTGTAAAGCAATCGCCTGTTCTCTGTCCCCTTAGCACATTTTAAGTCTTAGCGCCTTTCAACTCATTCAGCAAAGTGTCATGATGTTTTAACTTGATATATAAATAGCAGATATTAACATACTAATTAGTTTAATAATTTAAATGAATAATAGAAATATGGGTACACATAACACGTACGCAAAATTAAAAAGTATTTAATAAATTGTGTTTCAAATCGAAGAAACTTGAATTCAATTTATCATCATAATTATTTTCTTTCTTTCACTTTCCGATCTCGGAATGTAGTCTTGAGGCTTGGGCCCCCTTCTCTCGCAGTGCGGTGTGTGCGAAGTCACCTATACCACTAACACTGCGTATATTTTTCGGGCGAAGAGAGACAGCATAGAATTGTTGCAGTAATCAGGTCATCTTATCATATTATGCCCTATAACTCCACAGTCCACACTCCCGTGATATTCAGTCATGGCGCAATGCACAGGGAACAGCTGTACTTTACTGCATAGACAGGTCCCTAGCTTCCCCCTTCCCTGCATTGAGGGAGCTGCTGCTATGCCACTGGTCACCTCTGAAACCTACTTTGTTCTTTTTTATGTCTTATATTTTGTTCAGTTATAAGCCCACGAAATGATTCCCTGTTCAAAAGGGACGTGGGGGGGGGGGGGGAGTTATGGACTGTTAGGTTAATTTGTGCAGTTATGGACAGTACGAAGCTTTGTCGTTGGCCAGGCCACTGTTTTTTAGAAGTAATTTGTATTTGATATTTATTATTTATTTTACGTCTCTTTTCTTCCATTTTTGGCAATTCACGACGATGAATCTTGATTATGTTAAATGGATGAAGAGAGACTCGCAAAACAGCCTCGTCCAGGCTGACGGGACTCGAACCCGGAGTGTACGATCACCCAACGCACTCAACAACAGAGTCGAACTTTTATAAATGGGGGAATTCATCTTTTCGCACCATATTTCTCAGGAAATTACGTTACGACTATGCGTCAATCAGTGAGTGAAAATATGAATATATGTTAATAATAAGTTGAGATAGGATTATTTGTGTGTAAAATATTTGTGTTGACGTAAGAAAGTGAAGAGAAAAAGCTGTATAGTTTGATCGGGTGAACAGGCTCTTTCGTTGCAGCTGTAAGGGATTAAGGGATTAGCGAGCAACCTATAAGTAGGTCAGTGGTACAAACATTGTTCGAACGTCGATCTCTCCTTCTCAGGACGAAGCAGCTGAAATAGGCTGGAATAAAATACTTGAGTGATGCGGCAATGAACTTCCTTATGAGGGAGCAATAGAATGTAGTTGTTTTTTTTATGTGGTACCATATAGGCAAAATTAGAATAAAAAATTTGACATGTTGTATCATAATGTGGAGGAAAGTAAACGAACCATGAAAGAAATGAGCGTCCGGCTGGAAGATAAATTGGATAAGTTAGAAATTAAAGTATATTAATTGAAAGAGTAATGTAGTTTAATGTAGAAAGATAGGTCCAATGTTCCATTTGTAACATTTTGACTATCTACTCCGTCCGCAGTCAACCACCGGTCACAGGTCTTCTTGTACTGCATTTGACATGTTTAACTCAATGTAGTTCGGCGAAAAGAAAAAAAGAAGCAATCACTTCTTATCGCTATCTTGCAGGAGGGCGAGGGACAGAGCAGAAACGTTTTTAATCCTCTTAGCTTCTTACAGAAGGCCTGATTTTCCTGCATTTACTTGGGCCTCTTCGATGGCGCAGTGGTAGCGTGGTCGCCTTGTAATCAAGGGGCCCCGAGTTCGATACCGGATGGAGACACACAGTATTTCGGGTTTAAACTTTAGGTCCAGTCCCGATTTGCTTTACTGTGCATAAAGTGGACTTAAAACACCAAATCAATCAATCCTGCATTTACTTGAAAGGCAAAAACGTATCAGCAGCAAAGGAAGTGAATTATCCGATGTATGATTAGACGTCGAACTCCACCTAAAAGAAGTAGATATAATGATTTTGATTTTGATGTTAGAGCTTGAGCAAGATGAGAAATTCACTGGCGCTGTTGCAAAATTGTCAACTGTAAGGGAGTTGCCAGAGCCTGCTTGACGCAATGAGCTCTTTACCATGTAATCCTGCCTCTGCGTTGCCAAAATGTTCAGCATTTTTCAACGGATGGTCGTCACCTTTATTCAGTATTAAACAGTATAATCATGAAGCTTACGCATCGAAAGTAGAGATGTGATATTTATCGTTGTTGAAGCCTTTGTCGACGAAACATTGATGGAAACTGGCGACGTCTCGATACTCGGGTGAAGGCTGTACGGAAGGGAGGAAAAAAACAATTGACTGTCAGTAACAGACATATTTTGGATCCATCGCAAAACATTACTTAATGTGCCTTCAATGTAAAACACACGTAATTGTGAACTGAAATGCAAATCTTTTACTGCTACTAAGTTTCTTCACTGTATGTATGTTGTTTGTGTGTGATTTGATTTTGTTATTTTGCATCGCTTTGCTATCACTTTTGGCTAATCGCAACGATGAAGATGAGTGATGATACGATGAAATTACGAAATTGATGCAGGAACACTCACAAAGAAAACATATGTCGTTACCATTGACGTCGTAAACTCTCCTAACCACTCCGTACGGAGGTCGGCATATCTGTGGATCTTTTTTACGTAAGTTTTTAAGTCCACTTTTATGCACAGATAGGTTAAACGGGACTGGACCTACAATTTTAAAATAAAATCCGAACCACTATGTCCCTTTACCGGATATCGAACATGGTATATACCTATAGAGAGGAAAGTAGAATTGTAAAGGTAGAGTTTTGCAAAATAATGTGCAGATGAAACTTTCCATAAGTCACTTACGACAGATGTTTAAATATACAATTCAGCTGGAAATGATGGACCAATAACTGGTTCATAATATTTCTACATTTGCGCACTTTTAATTTCAATTTGTCAAGTTTTGGGCTGGGTATGCAGTTCTGGTTTTGTTGTATCCACGGGATTTTCGTCCTTTGCTCCGCCTGTCTGTCACAATTACAAGTATTATACATTCATTGGACAAACCATTCGTTATATTAATACTATGCACGTTCTCTCCAATAACCAAGTACGAAAGTTAACTTTTGTATTTCAAACTCCCTCAACCTTTGGCTCAGGGCGGTTAACAATTTCAAATAAGACATTCTTACTTTTGTTTGTTTGCTTGTCCTTGTAAATACAAGATTTAAAAAAATATTTGTAAAATAATAATAAATTTAAAAAAAACTGGGAACGAAATGTTCGATCACAGGCCAGTTTCATAAGTAAAGCGTCAAAGAAAGGCAAACGCTGTCTGGTAGCTATTGTCTTTGTTTTGATTCATAGTTCTTTACTTTGCTATCTCATTGTTGTTAACTTTAGCGAAAGGGAAAACTATTTCACTTTGCAAAAGATCAATTCATAAATAATCTCTAATAATAATCGTCATGTTATATCGCATGACTAATTATTTTGTTAGACCTTGCTTGTAGCCTGGAGCGAAAATTAGATACCGGTCAAAATAATTCTTACGCACTACTCTGGCAGCCGGATGAGTGGAAGAAGGGGAACGACTTGACGATTACTGCAGCAGATAACACTCACTTGTGCAAGCAGTAGAAGAACTCTGCCGTTGAAACCATTTGTACAGTCACTGGCACTTCTGGGTTGTAATTATCCAACTGAAAGTCAATGAAATCGTTACAACCCAGAACTGTTAGTGACTTGTCATGATGCAACAAAAGACAAGTACAAAGGCATGCTTTCCTAGGATTCGAACCCTGAAACGTTACCCTTGCGTTCTACACGTAAACAAAGACGGACTAGAAGTAAAATCTAGATCTAGCATTTTTGTTTTTCAGACTGTCCAGTATTTGACGAAGAGAAACATTCCTGTTTTAATTTTTTATTGAAGTTTGTTATGAGGAGAGCGTATAAGCAGCAGATCTTTGGCTGCGACTAATGCTAATTCCGTGTTAAAGAAAGGAACATGCTAGTATTAAATTCTGTGAAGTTAGGTATTTTTTTCGTGTTAGTGTAGTATTTTTTTTGTCCCTAAGTAACTTGGAGTTATGAATTATAATTTGGCTGTTATATCTGTAGGGCCTCCCCGATGGTGTAGGAGGAACGTCCTTGCCTTGTAATCAAGGGTCCTGTGTTCGATGGAGACACATTGTGTTATGATTTAACTTTAAATTGTAGGTCCACAATGACTAGCCTATTTATATATAAAGTGGGTTTGAAATAAAGCTCAAGTCAATTTAACTCACCTGATTCATCTAACCTATTAAGCACAAAACATTAACAACATTTAGGACAGCTGTATTATTCGTAAATCCTCGTAACTTCTTTTTCTCTTAAATTTTACAATTATTTTACACTTCTTCTTACAATCCAGTAATATAGTATTTTTCCCAGTGCTGACATTTTTCTGTACATATATTAATAGTGGACTAAGAACGCTGCCACTATATAATCAAGCTTTGTAAGCTAGTGGTCTCAGATTGGATGTCAGGTGGAGGCACATAGTCCGGATCCCATCCAGTCCCGATTAGTTTATCTGTTTAAAAAGCGGACTTGCAACAAATCTTTAGCTCTTTACCTGAGCAGTAAGTTGTTGATCTGAAATAATTCTACACACGTTTATGTAATTTATTTATTTGTATTAACATCATTAGAATTAAATGCAAAATTAACATTAAAAGTTTTCCTTCTAAATGCTTTGAATTCAAAGCTTTATTCTTCCATAGCATTTGAGCTTCAGAGGGAAGCAGGCGTGAGAAGAACGCTTGGCACCTCGAAGTCTGGACAAGACTCCCCGAAGATTAGGGATGAACAAGCGAAAGTAACTAACAATTATACCAACACAAAATTAGATTTATTCAATTACTTTAATTTTGTTACTTCCAGTTTCCAAATGCAGCAGTAGGCAAGTTGTCCATCATTGTGAATATTATGCACATTGTTGTATGCAACAAAAAACGAGGATTGAAAGAAAAGCTCTAAGAAAACCGAACACAATATCAGAATGTCAAACAGTAGTGATAAGAGAGATGGGAGAAGATAATGTAACGCAACGTGCACACGTGGCGAAAATTGACTGCTAAGGCCAAAGAGCCTTAAACTTGCCCTCCTAACCTAACAACGTAGGCAGTATTAGAATTATAATTGTAAAAAATATATACCTGCTAGTTACTTAGGAGTGTTAAGTTTGATGCAGTAAGCAAATTTTATCATCACTTGATCCCGAGCGGCGTTCACCGACAAGAAAACATAGACCGGCTCTATTTAGTGCCCACATCAGTGAATTTCGAGTTCAAATTTTGTCATTGTTGACGTGCATTTTGTCTATTTCGTATTTTTTTTTAAAAAAAAAACCGACACTGTATAAAATCTCAGGAGCTTAGAGACCACCATCGCGGGGGCGGCTGCTATGCCACTGTCATAAAGGAAAGAAATCGCTATCTTCAACTCAAGGTTTTTTCCTTCCCCAAAGTTTCCTGGTGGGGACCATTACCAAAGGTACATTCATTGTTCTCTCTGTTGTCTTGTATATAGGAAAATGTATTATACGCATAGACGAGTATCAATGCTAATATCCCTGCGTAAATATTTGTATGTTGTTTCTTTATATTTTTACTTTGAATGCACACATTTAAACAGAAAGTTCGGCAAAAGACAACGAGTTTTGGGCGCGGCCTTGCCAGATGGAGCTGGAATACTGTGACCAAGGATTATAGAGTATTATAGAAAGAGCATTCCGATACACAGCGGTCTCTCATTGGCCAGGAGCAGCTACAAGCTCTGACGTGAACAAGGCATGCGAGTCTTAATCGTACATATCTTGGTTCTATCAACCATTTACAGTAGGGTATTAAGCAAAAAGCAAGGAATAAGACCTAGGCAATAATATGAAGAAGTTTATGGCACGTAATAACAATAAATTGCGTTATACAAATCAAGCAAAAATGACTATCATCAAGTATCAAATATCAAAAAGTAATCACGCTACATTGAAATCTAAAGTTGCTTGTGGGAAAATAAATGCAATTTTACGTATGAAATATTTCGCTACGCCACCAACACTTATTATCCTTCATACCTTCAAATTTCCACAGATGTTCGTTATTTATAATGGCGTGTTCATAATAATTTATATATGTCTAGTATATGTAGGATGCAGCTGTTGATATTTGACGTCGCTTTCTACGTCTTTATGGTAACCGCAACATTAAAAATGAATGATGAAATGATAAATTTGATGGGACCGTAGGCAAGATGAGTGTGGACACTCTGTTCAAATCAACATTTCCCACGTAATTCACTGTCCACAAACTATGGGAAAACTGCAGAAATATTCTACCTGAAGTGATTTGTGTTTAGAAAACCGTAACTCATATATATTTTATTTTTGAAAAATTGAAATATGTCTTCTAGACATTGTAAAAGGATAGAATCTAATGTCGTGGGAAAACGTAATCCATCAATAAAAGATTAACTTCCTCCTCCCTTTGTGAAACTCGTGCCAGCTCGATGGCCAATGTTGTCAAGTGCGTTAAGTGTTTGATTTTGGATCCCGTCATTAAAGTTCCCGAGTTCGAGTCACTCGTGGGCATGGATATTCTTTGTGACTGCCCTTTCATCAATTTCATGTGATCATCACTCATCGCCGCGATTAACCAAAAGTGGTTAATCGCTTGTCGCCTGTTACGTGTCGTTTGTCGCTTCAGTGTGAAATTTCCCTTACAAAGCGAGAAGCTGGACAGGCGACAAGCGATATGGAGAATTCACACAGAAGCTGTAAGCGACAAGCGACACCATGGACGGTATTGAGAAAACGGGCCAGTTTGAGCGACACACAAGCTTCAAGCGGCACGTGCGGTTTGTTCTGTCGCTTCTGTTGGAAAGGTTCACTTGATTACTGGGGGTTCGTTTCCAAGCGACTCGTGTCGCTTGTCGTCTGTCGTTTGTCACAAGGTGTGAAATCTCTCTAAAACTAAACATTCACTGCGAACAACGGACTGAGACAACAGGATTATAAAAGCCCAATTCGAGCAATACGCGAACGACAAGCGACACAGGCAGCTTCTCTTATCGCGTGTTTCTTTCCTCTCGAAGCTACATTAAGCTATTATTGTATTGTCTTCACCTAAGGAAAGGAAGAAAATGCTTACGCAAAGGCAGTATCCGCAGAACGTTTGCAAAGCCACTCACTACATATTTTCTGTGCACACTCAGTGTGCACTATAATCTACTGAAGCGACCCTAAAAAAATATTGCTGAAACTAAGTTTTCACCTTTTTCAACGTTCTGAAATGTCAGTCACAATACAGCTGTTAAGATCCTTGCGCCCTGGGCGTGATCAGATTTAGGATACCCTTCAGTCAACTACAATAGATTGATTGATTGATTTGCTTTATTTTACTTCGCTTTTTGTACCACTTTTGGCTACTTTGCGAAGATGGAGATGAGTGATGACATGGTGAAATTAATGAATGGACATTCACAAACATCATGCCTAGGCCGGGATTAGAACCCAAGACCCCCGGCGTCGTAGCGCGATGTGATAACCACTTCCCCACTTAACTAAAATTTTACCTCTGTTGGAATTATTTGATTGGGGGAGGAGGAGGTCGCATCACGTGGCTTTTGCGAATATACTATATTTCAACAAAGAGAGCGAAGGAAAAAGTCACTTATTTCATTCCTTTTTAAAATGACGATAGTGTTAATTTTAGAAGGCCGCGGTGGCTCAGTCGGTAACGCGTCTGACTACCATGATCAAGATCCCGGGTTCGATCCCCGGCCGGTTCAAATCCGGGAACTTTTCTAACGTTGGAAGCGGCCCTGGCGCACACCCAGCGTCGAATGACAGGGGACAGGGGCATGATGCTGATCACATCACCCGCACTCACGAACGGATCAAGAAAGTGTGGGGCGTTACCCCCACACCCCCTATACGCCTTCATGGCGTGGTGCTAAGCACAGGGGAGCACTTTACCTTTTGATAGTGTTAATTTCTCAGAGATCCAGTACAGTAAATTTACAAGAATAAAATCGTGTCTCTTAATGGAAATTTCAATAGAATCTTTCATCTCAAACAAATTCAATATTAATTGAATAGTGCATAATTGAATAAATATCTAATGAAAGTAGAGAGTATAAACTTGATGTGAAGTTTACAGAAATGTTTGTTTCGCGAGTGGAGCGAAGATGAAAATGTTTTCTAAATCTCATCCTTTGTAACCACCCAATCACGATAACTGTTGGTCACCTGACCTCTACTTCCACGTCATCCAAGAAATCTGCTGGTGCTTCTTTGCGTCCAAGTTCATAGACAATTAGCCTTTCGTTTTTGCGCCTTTTTTTTTACCGGACTCCGCTCCTTTCTTATTTCGGGATTTGTCCCTGCAGTGAAGCACGAGAAATACGAGTTCCACCTGCGCCAAAAGCAAGCATACAGTCACGTTTAAATATCGTGTGTGGATGTCGATACCCTGTCTCAAACGCGGGATACAATAAAGAACCCTTTTTACCACCTTGTTGCCTCGAAACACTTCATCCTTGCGATAGGCAACCGCAGGGAGCAGGCAAGGTTGAATGAATGAATGATTTGATTTATTTTACTTCGCTTCTTGTGCCACTTCTGGCTAATTTGCGAAGATGGGGATGAGTGATGATATGATGAAATTGATGAATGAACACTCACAAATATCCATGCCCAGGCCAGGATTCGAACCCGGGAACCCTGGCGTTGTAGCGCGATGTGCTAACCACTCCGCCACGGGGCCGGCGCAGGCAAGGTTGAGACCAACCTCTTCTCAGCCTTTCATATACAAGATTATGAAACTTCGAGTGACGTTATGAGGTAGTGACATTGCACCAATGTTGTTTCTGTGTCCTCTGCGTCTCTGTGTTGATTCAGTGACATTTTTCTTTGGAATCTCTGCCCGTCAGCATCTCATTGTAAAATACGAGTGTATTTGTTCTGACAGACAGTTGTTACTCGTGTACAGTAAAATATATCACATATTCCTTTATTCTTCCTAGCTTACTAGAAACATACTTTGTACATTTTTCAAACTTTACAAAATATTTCCTCTTTAATGTGCTGTTGCAACTTACATTTGAAACTTCTTTCGTGTAATATTCATTTTGTTGCAGCCCACCTCCCCCGTGGCGGAGTGGTTAGAACATCGCGCTACGACGGCAGGGGACCCGGGCTTGAATCCCGGCCTGGGTATGGATATTTGTGAATGTCCGTTCAATCCTCCGTACTTTCACGTGTCGCCAAAATAGAAAAACGCAAGTACAATCTATACTTGGACTCCCTTTTCGGTTGCCGTGTTCTTGTGGATCCCTCGCTGTTCTTTTGTTTTCAATCCAGCGCGTCGTTAGGTAGTAATATACAGGTGGGTCCATTATACTTGTTTCGGCGATTTGAAGTGTGACGTCAGCAGGAGTAGGTTATTACGTACTTTTGAATATCAAATTCAATTAACGGTTTCACCTTATTAATGTTGTGTTATATATTTAATATTATTTTCTAATTAATTATTTTTATTTTCTACCTATTAAAAAGAAATTGTATCGATAATGATGCATGATTTTTATATGAAGTTCACTCACAAATGAACCAACATGTCCTGATCAAGACTCGAACCTTTAAACTACAATTTTGCCCGACCCTGTGGCCGAGTGGTTAGCACATCGCGCTGCGACGCCAAGGGTCCCGGGTTCGAATCCCGGTCGGGCTTGGTTGTTTGTGAATGTCCATCATCAATTTCATCATTTCATCACTCATCCCCATCTTCGCAAATTAGCCAAGAGGCACAAAACGCGAAGTAAAATAAACTAAATCAATCAATCAATTTAAATTACAATTTCGAAATCGCGAGTCGACCACTCAACCAACCGAATCGACTGCCAGAGGCAGTGGCGGCGATTGGGTTCCAAAATTTGGGGACAAGGTGTAAAAAGTGGGGGTGGGGGCAAGGACAATTTACTTTCCCTTGGTACATAAGATTTAGCATAGTGCGGGGACAAAAGTTGGAAAAAGTGGGTGGGGGCAACTACACCCCTCGACCCCCTAATCGATGCCACTGGTCAGAGGCTTTTTCGAGTCCCTTACCTCTACCTCATAGCGCTGATGGAACCAGTCGGCTGTTGCCTCAAACATGGCCTAAAGGAATACGTAGAAAGGTAAACTGAAGTGACATCCATCCCAGTCACTAATGATTCCGTCCATGATATCTGAAATCGTATCCAAGTTAAACGATTTATGCTGAGCCCTGAATGTCTATGGTACAGTGATTCGGACCCCATTTTCAACTCTATATCCAGTCCCAATTAACCCCGATTAGTGGCTCTAATCGGTTTGGCGTCTGACTGCCACACGGGATACAAGAGTTCTATTCCCGGTGTGGTGATCTAAATTAGGATTTTTTTCGGCCTTGTCACCGAATTAAGCGGCTCTGGGGGCTATCCAGCTTCAAATCAGTGTGTACCTGGAGGCAAACCTACAGGTTAAAGGCGGCGCTGGTGCTGATCACAACACCTCCAAAATGGCCGAGATCGAGAATGTGTGGAACCCTAACCTAGTTCCCCTGAATGTGGCACGGTGCAGTATGCACGGGGAAGTTACCTTTACGTTACCAAATCCTTTCAACTAGACAGAGATACGAACAGAGGGTCTGTTAAAAAGGTTGTTATGTATTATTACAATATAACTTAATTCCAGTCGGGAAGGACGCGGACGCCTTGTAAAAAATGAGTACCAGGTACGATTCCTGGCGAGACACATTGAACCGTGATTTGAATCCGACATTTGAGAATAAAGTGAATTTGAAACCAATTTGGCTAATCAGAAAGACTAATCCCAGAATCACGTAAAGATTTCTCAAAATTGTAAGGGCAATTACGCTGTAAATGTATGGGAATTACAAATCTATTTATTAATTCTATAATATAACACATGGGGGAAAAATATAAGGACAGATAGAATAGGGAGAAAGAAGGGTGGAGCAGAGAACACTGGAAGCTACGCATCGTGATTCCGTGGCGCCGTCTTGTCCGAATCGAATAACAGTTGCAAGAGGCTTAACGATTTGAGAGATGGTTTGATAAGGTAACATCTGCTGCAGTCTGACTAAGCTTTTCTGTTGTTTGGTGTAGTCACTTCAGGCCACTGGCTTACGCACAAGGGGGGGGGGCTAAATGGGCTACAGCCCCCTATATTTTTATAAAATAAACAAATGAAAGCAGAAAAGTCGGGAACCCCCCATTAAAGTAATCCCCGATAACCATTGTTGTCTTTCAATAACTTTTAAAACGAAGGTTTAAAATCGTATTTGGAGCTCATATCTGATAAAAAAAAGGGACATTATAGAAATTGACTTACAGCGATGTAGCTTATTCTATGATCCAAGAAAGATATAATCTCTGAACCAGCGTTCACATTCAGCTGTAGATATTGGAACAATTTTGATATAATTCACATAAACTTTGAGTGACGTGGCAATGTGTTGTGGAGTTTCTTTGTAGGTGCGAAGATTTTTAACTATTGACGCACACATCCTTTCGCTTACAAAATTTGCCTGACATCTCACACACCTTCACAATTATCTAAATACCATGTATGTGCATTTTATGGGACTGTATGCGAAAATATACCTGAGTCTTCAAACCGGCTATTCATATTATTCACCAAAGAAGAAAATGCTTTGGAACATGGTTATCCTTAACTCTGAAACTATCGTCCTTCAAGGTGAATCAATTGTTTTCGATGCTTAAAGTGTAGCCATGTCTAAATATCTAAGAAACTGAACTGACGAGACGGAACTGAACGCTTCCAGATAATCACGAACCGGAAGCCGTTCCGGTCGGCTACGGTCCATTTCGAGCCCTGACCTCACCTTATGCTTCGTCTGTGTTTGTAAAATAACAATCTACGTGTAAATATTTTGTGCCAAACTTCCTTTGTTTTCGTTTTTGTAATCGGTGTAAAATGGGCGCACAGTACTGTAGGTACTAGGTAAATAAACAAATAATGTGGTGTCCTGAACTGGAGAAGGGTCGGCGAAGAGTAGGAATCAAGGAAGGAGAAAGATAACGTTTGCTTCCACAAATTAAACTTGCAGTCAGTGGCGTGCCCAAGGGGGTGGGGGATTAGTGGCGGTTATAAAACCCCGTTTGGCCCAGCATTCCTAAAAGAAAAATGTCAAAGGTAGGAAAATATGACAAAATGAGGGCAGACTGCCAAGACAAAGTATACGTAACCCCTCATTTTGTAAACTCCTGGGCACGCCACTGCTTGTAGTAGCATACTTTTATTTGCATTCTCTTATTTTAAGTTTGCAGGCAAGTTGTCCTTCACTATGTTTATAACTATGCCATATGCAATACAAAATTTAAGGATTGAAAGAAAATCGCTAAGGAGACCTAGGACAACGGCAGAATATAAAATTGCACGGCGTACTTCGGCGATAACATAAAGGGGATAAGTTCTATACAACCTCTCACCTCACTGAAAGCAATAAACGATCTTTCAAACCCATATATTTTATCTTCATATGTTTTTATGGGTATCACTGTAGTTGAGCCTGTGACATTTTATAAGCTAAGCCTAATGGCGGAAAGCGACTAAAAAGTTGGGAGTTGTGTTAATCACGGAGGAAAAAAAAGTTTCTCGTACATTTTTAAAGCGCACACATCGATCTCTTTTACTAGCAGATATCTGCATTTCTTATCGCTTTTATTTTCTATTTAAACTCATGTAGTTGTGGAAGAAGGGTTTCCTTTAAATAACAGTGCGTGATGACTAATTCGACTAAAATATCGGGATAAAACTAGAGTTCAACTTCATCTTCGCGATTTGCCAAAAGTGGAAGAAAAGTGAAGTAAAATCAAATCAATTAATCAATTAGTAGTGTGTCATTACCGGTCGAGCATCCTTTTCTCCGTCGTTATTTAGATAACGATACGATACGCAGTCTCATTCATGCATCATGATGCCGGGGAATACATATTCAGCTTCTGGAAATGTCACTTATACATTTGGTTAATGAATTTTTCAAATATACGCTCTCCTTTCTCTCTCCTCCCCTACACATGCGCACGTGCAGACTAATTCATATGGGAGTGCCTAAAGGGGTGTTTCAGTTGACTATCTGGACAATGTTAGCCTATTTGTCACAAGTTAATTTTCCCCTTTCACAGAAACCATAAGGTGTGTGAAGATGAAATTTTAACTTATGGTTTATGAGTATGCGTTTTCACGTGAGCACACGTTTTCTTATTTTTGTGAAGATATTTACGTTATTTACACATAAATAAATCTAATTAGAATTCAGTAACGCAACTGATATGCAAGAAAAACTGTATGCCATGTCTAGTAAATGGAATAATAATAAAGAGAATATTGATCTATTTTACGTACTTTGTGATGAATACTATAAATGTTGTGAGGTTGAAAAGTTTGTACTTCGCTAAAACACGGGACGTTAGAGATTTTATTGCCACAGCCAATTCCTGACGCGCACTTCTTCTCTGTGGAGGCAATGGAAACTGTTTGAGGAAATCTAATAAAACAGGGGAAAGTCAAAATTCTACAAATAACTAAGTTGGTACTTTCTTCAGCATTCCTTGGCACTTTCTATTTCTTTTCAACCGATAGCTGCACTGAGTTCACTAATCGAAGAGAAATGTACAAGAACCAGATAATTATTTATTATTACCCACACAGATTGATTTGATGGCACCAAACAAATGTCAATCATTTCGCTAATTTCCATCATTGTTGTTTCTACTGCTTGACCACTCTAGAACAGATCCTATTATTTTTTTCTGAAAATAAAATAAAGTGCATCCATAAAATATTTAGGGTACAATGACTATCTTTCTTAAAAAACATCTTGAAGAGCAAGCTCGAAATTATGACTCAAACAGTGTCATTCCATTCAAAGTACACGTTCAGAGGGGGACATTTTCTTCCCATGGTTGGGAATGAAAATATAAATGTAGAGCAGAGCATGGGAAAAATAGAGGGGGGAAATTCCCCGGTTCACCCCTTCATTCGAATACTGCTTCATCCATCCGATCCTATTATCATTCACCTTCATCTTCGTGATTAGCCAAAAGTAGAAGAAATGCGACGTCAAAAAAATCAAATCAATCGAACTCTACTTCAAACCCTGTTTTCTCTAACGTAGACTGTTGCACCACTACAAACATCGCACTGATTAGGTAGATCATTTTGCAAACTATTGTGGGTATTGTTAGCATTGTATTATTATTGTTTTGTCAAAATAGTTTGCTTGACACTCGTTAAGCAATCAAGGATTTCCTCTTATCACTGGTGAATCCCGAACGAAGGGTCATCTTTCTAGGCGGATTCCAGCTTTGGCTGCAAGTCGTTTCACTCTTCTGTCTTTAACTTTAGAAAGATCCGACCATTAAAATTCAATTCTCGAGACAGCAGAGGAGACATTATTTTCATTGTTATAATGGTACTTTCTACATTCTTAATTTTTTGAGGACGCATTTTGAGGTGTTCATGCACCACTGGCAACCACCGTGCGCACTCCTATGCCCTCACATATCAATTTTAATTTGCTTCATATGTACAAGACGTTGTTTGAAAGTGTGTTAATATCGGGTGTTTCATAGACGAAAAAGTAAGTATATATATATATATATATATATATATATATATATATATATATATATATATATATATATATATATGTTACTGGGACTCCCTGTTGGCGTAGTAGTAAATGTCGTCGCCTTGTAATCAAGGAGTCCCGTGTTCGATAACCAGTTGAGACATAAAATGGTTCGTATCCCAGTTTAAACTGGACGTCTAGTCCCGATTAACCATACTGTATGTAAAATGGACTTAAAACACGAACTCGATCAATCTATCAATTTGTTTACTGAAAGGTGCTATTCGGAAATGAGCAAAGCGTTTTCGTTACTTAAAAAAAAAATATCCAACTTTAACCAACAAAATTATAATCGAAACGTTGCTTTATATATCTCGGCTATGACTGCCTGGAAAAGTTAAAGGACGCCACGATTGTTAAATGTCCGTCAACTCATTATATTAGCACAATAAATTCTGGGTTCGAATTCCTATGTCAGTTTCATCTGTCTATGTGGCAAATAAATAATCAATTAGAACCAGAGATATACGTATATAAAGAGACAGTAAACATATCATTTTGGGGGGAGGGGTACTGACTGCATTTACGCACAGCATCGGCAGTATTAAAAACAAGGTCGGTAATTGCTTTGATAATATATCAAAAGGTAAATAAAGCAAACGTTGTTATTCACTTTGTTGATTTCTGGTTAAATATTTTTTTTACTATTTCATTATCGGAAGAAAAAATTCTTACACTCTACAGAAGAGAAATCATGTATTAATTTCCGAATAATAGTAACCATTTTATATCATATGCATATCATTAACATTATTCTGTTAAGGCTTGCATGTATCCTGCAGCGAAATAGGACACCTGCCAAAATACTTCATCGCAACCAAAGCAGTGACTCAAAGGCCAAGACAGTAGAAATGCATGTTCCAACGAACGTCAGTGGCTTAACCGTTATCTGTTTCACGGCGCCTGGAGTTGTCTCGCTGAGAGCTCGAGTTTCGGTTTCGCTTGTAAGCGAGTGAACACTTATATACACAAGCAACAGTGGCGTGTGCATGGGGGCAATTAGTTGGGAATACAGTAATCCCAATATGATTCAAGTTCGCTGTATTATTAACTTCAACTGCAAATAAAGATGGCGAAAAAGTGTGAATGTTTTCTGCTATCGCAATTGTCCCCAATGGCGTAGTGGTAACGGTATCACATTTAATGGTGCGGTTAGGCGTTTGATCACCATTAGAACCTCAGCGGCTGTTTCCATTGGATGATATTCAGCCAACAACTTCCCCGAAAATTGTTTGCGCGAAATCACACCCATTGCAATGATTATGGCAAACCTTTCGGAGCGTGTTCCAAACACTTTATAGACATTGCACCTTCAGTGATTGTGGCAGTGATTGAAGGTGCAAATATAACGATTATATTCTAAATGTAGTCCTGCATTTTGTTTAGTCTCTCAACAATGACAAGACTATCTATTAGACTAGATAAAACGATGTGTAGGGCCTCCCACATTCCTCAATCGCGGCTAATTTGGAGGTGCTGTGATGTGAACAAGAAAAAGCATTGATTCAATATTAACATATTATTTTGAGGTTTAGAGAATGATAACATATGACGTGTGTAACACTCGTGAAATAATTCGTTCCCTATTTATTAATGATGATAATTTTGCAATTATTTGCAACAAAAGAGGAAATTATTCATTAAAAAATTGCTTCTTGAATTTTAATGTTAAAAAGTATCAATATCTATTCATGTTACTGATTGGGAATGATCTACCAAAAGCGCGGATTTTCATAAATGACTAGCATGTGAGTCAATATGGGAAAACAACCGTCTCCTCGAATTAATAGCACGGAGTTAGTGTAGAAACTAGAGCCCCTGGTAGCAGCAGATTTTTCATTTATCCTTTATTAAAGTTCAAGTTGCTGCTTCTCATATAGTACATGCATGCGAAATATTGAGGACAGAGTGCTGAAAACAATTCTCCCTCTTTCTTTGTTGCTACTAGCATTTCTAGTTTTAGATGAGAGTATTTACGTTTTGAACGAGTTTCCCCTCTTCCCTTGAAGCAACAATGCGGCGAATTCAGCAGTCTTTCAACAACCACCCCTTCGCCCTCTGTGATGTCCCCAACTTAAAATATATATTACAGTCGGGACGCGCTAGCAAGCGGCGTGGGACCACCCACTCTGGTAGCGACGCGCTGTTGCCGGATTGACCTACTTCAGGATTTTCGCGAGCCCACAGAAACATGAGGAAGGCTGAACTACTGCAGCTCCTTATGTTACACAAACCCCAGTTCCCCATATATCGAATAGACAAGCTTGCAGAAGAAGCGGGACATACGGTGGTCCGTCTCGCGCCTTATTATTGTATGTACAATGCAATCAAACTTATTTGGGCACAGGTCAAAGGGCTGGTAGCACAGAGGAACACTTTGCCACTTTTTACACCGTCTAAAATTTTGCAATTGACAGACCAGGCTATCGGGGATGTGACAGCAGATAGGTGGCGTTCGGCTATAGAACACACAAGGAAGATTATTTCCGAAGCATGGGAAAAGTAGGGAGTTGAAGAGCAGCAAATGGAGGATTTTGTAATTTCACTTGGGCGGGAAGACAGCAGTGACAGTAGTAGCTCAGATGAAGATGTTCCTTTACCAACCAACAATGAAGATGATCTTGGGATAGCGCCACTGTAATGGTAGCCGGTAAGCAAAAACAACTGATTCTTTAACTACTACTTCTGTTCTTTCATTCATTTTTTATGTTTTTACGTACAGGTAGCTCAAAGCATTAATAACACATGTACCAAATGTATCATTAATGTTAAGGAAATCGAGCAATTGCCACGCGTTTCGTTGTAATTTAATGAACTCTGTATTGCCAGAGCCTGCATTCTCATATAGCTCCCAAATTATCTCACTTCACACACCCACATGTGGCTCCCCGATGGCACAGTGGTAGGGTAAGTGTTGTAGCCTTGTAATCAAGTAGTCCTGGGTTTTATACCCTGTCGAGGCACATAGTGGTTCGGATCCCACTTCCAACTGTAGGTCCATTCCAGATTAGCCGTAGTGTGCATAAAGTGGACTTTAAAACACCAACTCAATCAATCAATTCACACACAATTGATTTCTTCTTGATAAATTCTTCTCCGTAATACAGTAACTCAGTTCTGTAAAATTCTGTTTTGGAGGTGATTTTTTGTAGGTTCTCCAAAATATAATTTAAAAACGTGTTAACGAAACGAAGTTGTACGTAATTTGTTTCTACGTAATTTGCCATAATTTTCAAGAAATACATTTCATTTGTACGTTCTGAAGCTTCAACAATCGCGGCGTGACAAAGAAGGCAAAGAGAGGCGGCATGAAATCAAAGGAGAACGATTTGCCACAGTGTTGTTCATAACACAAGACGCATTTTCTTTTGTTGGTAATTGTGATACGATACAACATAAGTAAAAAGATGCCGGTAGCTGATGCTTGCAATGTACCATAATAAAAACACAACAAATGATCTTTCAGTGAAGGTTTTCGGTTGCTGTGTAGTTAGCGTCAACCTACAAGAAACTTCAGATTCAAACTTCTAGATTCGTTAATTTATCACTTTACGACGGAAATAACATATATTAGCATACTGATACGTACGTGCTTAATTTCGCGTGACACTTTTTTCCCGAGCTTGCCAACAGCTGACTAGCCTGTCCGTGTGTTTGTGCGAACGTGGCAACGTAGAAACCCCCCAGCCACATGGCAGCCAACGAGGAGACAGAATTTGGTCACGTTCTGCCGTTCTGCGTTCTGATTGCACGCCGCTTCTTATCGCGTCCGTACTGTAGCTTCAAGTACATTAACTTGACATTTGTGTGAAAATGTAAAACAATTTACCAATTGATTTTAGGCGAGTTTAACCACAAATATTTAATTTTCGATAGTTATAACTGCGAAAGTCAGTTAACAAAGCAACACCTTAAATCCACAATCATGCAATTATAATTTATTTTATTTTAACGGTTATCCCATTTTTCATATGTCCCTGGTCATTAACACTGTGTTACACATACATATCTGTAAGTTGGACGGCAGAAATACAACAACTTGAAGTATGGGGGCATACATACTATTCACCTTGAAACCACATCAAGGTGAGGTATTGATACCGATATGGTTGAATGCTCGGCGGAGACCTGAAGGCGCCAATGCAAGTCTTATTCATCTTGCCACTTTTATCGTGTGCGTCTCGAGAATCACTCCTGCAAGCACAAAGTATTTCAGGTCGGCTCTGTGGCTGAATGGTTAGCGTAGCGTGCAACAAAACTCGGTGTCCTAGGTTCGCATCCTGGAAAACCTGTACATGAAATTCTTTTTGTTCCAACAATCTGTTTCATCATTCATCCTAACCTTCATGTTATATGGGATATCTGCGAGAGGAATCCTCAATTTGAGGAAGACACAGCCATTTGCTGGTGTTATATAGAGATTAATTCGACTAATATTACTTCTCGCTTTTGTCTCTTTTGGTCAATCGCTAAGATTAGGATGGAATTGATGCGAGGGCAATAACAAGAATGTATGGGCAGTACGCAACAGACTGAATCTGAGTCTAGACGCGAAAGCACCGATTGTCTGCAAAATGTAGCCCATCCAGAGCGGGATATATAGAATTTGGACTATCCTTTATTTTGGGCACTGTAGACATTTTTATTAATAATTTGTTCTCATGGTACTTAATTTTCACTAACTGCATCATGCTCTGTACTAATAACACTTGTAAAGTTCAAAACATTGATACATCTGATTAAAAATTACTCATTAAACTTCGTTTTCCTTTGAAACAGCCACTTTCAATATATATTTCGCCAGACAACACTAATACCGCACACGCACTAAAGGAAAACGAATCAACACTACCTTATGGTAGCCACACTGCACGCGAACCGGTAAATCGGTAAACAATGATGTTGATTTTGGTCGCCAATATCCCCCCAATTGACTTTTATTTGTTGGCATTCAAAATGTTTACATTAGTTTTTTTCGAGGAACAATTACTTATATTCGAACAATAGAGTTGTACATACTCTTTGTATGATCTAGGTGACGTTTGAAAATAGGCCATGGTGAAAGAACTTATTTAATTGCTAGATAGTCCTTCGTTAACGAAATAAGCAAGTAAAAGGATTTGGCATGTTTCAATTTGCCATGGTTTTCACTTCTGCCCCTTCAGCATCTCATTTTTGTCTGGCCCTAGGTTATAGCCTAGGATAGCCTAATGGCAACCCCCCTTCCTCCCTGAGTCCAAGACGTGGAAGAGAGGTTGACATTTAGGCTCTTGCAGGAAGGCCATGCATTACACCCCGCTTCTGTTATGGTTATTTAAGGAACCCTCTCCATTTTATTTGCGGGCAGTATTCCCCACGCTTTCAGTGACGTACTCACAAATGCAGTAAAGGGATGTGAACATAAGGTGGTTATAAAGGAGTCCCGGGTTCGAATCCCGGTGCAAGCACATGTGGTTCGGATTCCACTTTAAACTGTAGGTCCAGTCCCGATTAGCCTTACTGTGCATAAAGTGGACTTCAAACAACAAATCAAATCAAATCAAATCATAAGGGGTTATCAGATATTTCTTACCACTCCTAGATCATGCCATATTTTCCTAAATTTTATTTTTATTTTATTTTAAGGAAAGTTGAGCAAAAATAAGACTACCTAGTTCTAAAACTCCTTCTAAATACGCCACTGTTCTTAACTTTACAGCTGACATATCATAACACCCATCTATCACCCAGTAACAGAATTCACCTCCGATTAGCGTGAAACACAATAATAGCATGTTTTGTTAATATTTTCTCGCCAATCTTATATAAAATTAATCATCTCCATAACAGCTACGATGAAAAAACTCCGTGGCGAAACTGCCATGAATAACAAAGGCCTCTTAAGTGGTTTCCTTATAAGTTGACACGTGGTCAGCACATCGAATCCCTTTGCCTCTGTTATCTTTATCCTCTATTTCCCGTAGCTCCCAAATTGCCTTCAAGAAACCGAAATGTTCGGTAATGGAATTGAGTTCTAAGTCTACTTTATGCAAAGATTGGCTAATCGGTGCTGACCTATAATTAAAAGTGGTATGCGAACCACAACGTGTCCAACAGTAAGGGAGCGGTCGGAGCGTGGGTGACGCAAGCAGCTCTTTACAATGTCATGCTACCCCTGCGTTGTCAAAATGTTAAGCATTCTTGAACAGATGGTCGTCGCCTTTATTCAGTGCTAAGCATTTGTATCATCATGAACCTTAGACATCGAAATAAGAGATGTAATATTTTTCTTTTTTGAAGCTTTTGACAACGTAGCTATGAAGGAAACTGGCAACAAGGCGGTACTCGGCTAAAAGCGATGTGGAGAGGAGAAAACAAATGACTGTCAGTGACGAATCTACATATTTTTGGCCCATTATTTAAGTTGCCTTGAATGTAAAACAAACACACTTGTGAAAGGAAATGATAAAACATTTCCTCCTGTTCAGTTTCTTCTATTTATGTATGTTGTTTGCGTGTGTCTGCAAAGATTTGATTTTGTTATTTAGCATCGCTTTTATACCACTTTGGCTAATCGCGACGATGAGGATGAGTGATGATAGGATGAAATTAGGAAATTGATGCAGAAACACTTACAAAGTACACCCACGTCCAGGGGGAGATGCGAACCGTAACCATTGGCTTCATAAACACTGTGCTAAGCAGTCCGTGCGGAGATCGGAGTTTTTTAAATGTATAGTTTTAAGTTCACTTTTTTGCACAGATCGGTTAAATGGGACAGGACCTATAGTTTTAAAATGATATCTAACATGGTATACCTCTGTAGAGGGAGGTAGAATTGGAGAGGTACTGTTTGGCAAAATCATGTGCAGATGAAACTTTCGATAAGTCACTTGTGACAGATGTTTAAGGATACAATTCAGCTGGGAATGATGGACCAATATCTGTTGCATAATATTTCTACATTTGCTCGCTTTTACTTTTAATTTGTCGAGATTTGGGTTGGGTATGCAGCGGTTGTTAGGTAACTAAATCACGTTTTATGGTTCCCAATGTAAATAGTACTTTCGTTCTATCCACGGGATTTTCGTCCCTGTCGCAATTATTAATCATTCATTGAACAAACCATTCGTTAACTTAATATTACGCACGTTCTCTCCAAGAACAAAGTACTAAAGTTAACTGTTGCATTTCGAAGTCCCTCCCGCCTTTCGTTTCACGCTACGGGGTTAAGAATTTCAAATAAGACGTCCTTATGTTTCTTTGTTTGATTTTCCTTGTAGATACAAGATTTAAAGAAGAATAATATAATATATAATAACGAAATATTGGATCACAGGTCTGTTTCCTAACTAAATCGTCAAAGAAAAGTAAACGCTGTTATTAATTTCGTTGATTCATAGTTCATTCTTTGCTATCTTCTTTATGTTAATTTTAGCGAAAGAGAAAACTATTTCACTAATTAATCTTTAATAATAATAATAATAATAATAATCGCCATGTTATAACACATGAGGTATAATTTTGTTACACATTTCTTGCAGCCAGCAGCGAAAATTACATACCAGTCAAAATAATTGAAAGCACTACTACTCTCGCAGCCTGGCAGGTGGAACACGGGAGTGTAGATTACTGAAGCAGATAACATCCACTCCTGCAAGCAGCAGAAGAGCTCTGAAGTTGAATTATATCGAGCTGAGGCATTTGTACATCTTATCATGATGCAAGAAAGGACAAGTGCAAAAACATGCTTTTCTGGGTTTCAAACACTAAAACTTTAACCTTTCGCGCTACACGTAAACAAAGACGGACTGCAAATAGAGAAACGCTCGTTCGTTTTTTTTAAATTTTTAGTTGATCTTTGTTATGAGGGAAAGGGTGTATGCAGCAGATCTTTGGAAACACTCATATAGTTTGCAGGTAATGATAATTCCGTGTTAAAGTATTATATTCTGTGAAGTAAGGTATTTTTTGGGGGATCAGTGTAGTAATTTTTTTGTCACCAAGTAACTTGAAGTTCTAAATTATAATTTGACTGGTACAGTCCGGACAAGGGAAACGAAACTAGCTGGAAAGTACGATTCCAAACGCGAGAAGGGAAGCAGGTAGAACACCACCCTGTGGCTCTTGCTTGCTATAGTAAAACCACAAGCAAAAAAACCTGCTCAGACCAGCAAAGCCTGTGCACCGTACTCCTGCGAGGAGAGGAGGGGGAGAGTGGACCAGGCTTCCTTATGGCACGAGCTGAACGCTGGGACATTTCGTCCATGGTTTTTTTCCTTGTGGTCGCTCTGTATGGTCCGCTTGCTGTGTTTATTACTGCTTTCTGTGTTGTGTTTGTGATGTCTCTTACAATTCGTAACAAACCGTTTCGAAGTGGAACAAAGAAAACAAAGACCTATTGGTCCCTGTTGCACATTCTACAAAACACCCTTGATATAATACACAATGCCACAAACCAATCAGTTACTACATGTTCTTTACTGTATTTATAATAGTTTGCATAATAATACTGTTGATACTATTCTGATTACTGCTGTGTACATTTGTGCTAATTATACGATTTAATAAGGATACCAATTTAATTGAATGACCGAAAATGAAGTTCCATGTTTACAAACAAGTTTATCTACTAATGTGACGTAATGAATACTTTCCTGATATGTTCCGTTTGCTTATATAGTATATGGATGGTTATTTCTTTCATTCTGTACCCTTACATAATTCGTAAACATCTATACGTATTTTGGCGGCGATGTTACTACGTTTGAAACTTCATTGTTTTTTCAACAGCTGACGATTTTCACGAAACCGGCTTCCTGAACAAAGTGCCCCTATTCTGCCAATGCGCACTTTCGTCCATGGTCTCAGCTAAGGTAGCCAGACAGTATGTCTGTAGGGCCACCCCGATGGTGGCAATCTCTGTGCCTTGTAAGCAAGGGGTCCTGTGTTCGATGGAGACACGTAGTGTTATAATTCAACATTAAACTCTAGGTCCACCATGACTAACCTATTTGTACATAAAGTGGATTTATAATATAACCTCAAATCAATTTAACTGATTCTTCTAAGCTTTTAGGCCCAAAACATTAACAAAATATAGGATATATATTATTCGTAACTCCTTTTCGCTCTTAAATTTTACAGTGATTTTATACTTCTTTTTTTTAAATCCTGCAATATTGTATATTTCCCACTATTGAAATTTTTCTATACATATATTAATGCTGGACTAAGAACGCCTCAATTTCCAATCAAGCTTTGTAATCAAGGGGTCCCGGATTCGATGTCTAGTAGACACACATATTGGTTCGGATCCCATTCAGTCCCGATTAGTCTATCTGTTCACAAATCAGACTTGCAACAATCCATTATCTCTTTACCTTAATATCCAGGAACGGTAACTTGTCGGTCTGAATTCTAATTTGCTAATTCTTCACATGTTTACCAACACGAGTCTGCGAGGAGTAGCGATCGACAAGCGAAAATAACAATTATACCAATACAAAATTAGATTATAGCAGTATACATTGACTTGCATTTTGTTACTTCCAGTTTGCAAATGCAGCAGTAGTCACGTTGTCATTGTGCACATATTTTGATTGAAAGAAAAGCTATAAGAAAACCGAGGACAATGTCAGAATGTCAAAGAACACGGCACACAGTAGTGGCAAGAGAGAGGGGTGAAGGTACACGTCGCGAAAATTGGTTGCTATTGCTAAGACCCTTCATTCATTTCTGACATTCACTTGCAACCTCGCAATTAGCCAGAAGTGGTAGAAATGCGACGTCAAATAAACTAAGTAAACTAACAATAAGTATAAAACAATTACAAAAAAACATGCATGACGCTTCGAAATATGGATTTTTGAATTTAGTAATCCTCTCTCAACAGTGGCGTAGCAACATATAGCGAAGCCCTGGATGAGATTAGAATGCGAGGCCCCCATCCAATGGTGGAAATTAAATGGAAGTGGGGGTGAGCAGTCGCTCCCCTCTTTTTTCAGAACTGTGCTGAACCTTATCTGCCAAGGGAAACTAAACTGACCTTGTAATTTTTGTTTTCTAATCATTGATGCGTGTTTACAAGACATTCCAATTTAGTCGGAACAGTCTATTCTTTCAAATCCCTGTCCCAATTTCTTTCAAACTCAAGTCGTAATTTGACTAAATGTTTCGAGGTTTTATTTTGGAGGCGTTAACCCCCATTTAAACATGTTCTTCATTTTAATAATGATTGCTAATTATTAATAATAATTAATTAATAATTATTTCTTCCCGATACTTTGGACCTTAACATTGCAACTCTACAATTCTACAATTAGGAAAGATAATAGTAGGCAAATTGTTCACCACCATTTTAATTCTCTCATTACTCTTTAGTGTTGCCCATGGGACGAGACGGGACAGGCTTTTAAAAATTCGAGACGAGACGAGCTTGACCATGTGTCATAAGACAAACGAATATTTTCGAGACGAGACAGCATTTCCACGAGACTCCACGAGACGAGATAGGCCAAAGTCTCGTCTCGTGGGCAACACTACTCTACATCCTGTGTTCTTCTAAGGGGTCATTGATTCTTTTGATGCGAAGCTTATGTTGACTGCGTTTCTATTTCAACCCATTATCATGACACTGTGGAAAACAGACTGAATGAAAATACAGTGGAGATGGACATATTGCTTTTACCGTTGGGTGTACACTTAGCACTATTCGAGCTACGAGCTAGCACTAGCTCGTACAATAATACTACCGAAACATTGGTGGTCACATCCAGTACTCCCAACAGCATTTCACCGACCAGGGTCGACCACCTGGTTAGCACAACGCGCTACGACGCTGTGGGTTCCGGGTTCGAATCCAGGGTTGGGCATGGACGTTCTTTGTGAGTGTTCCGTGATCAATTTTCATCATATCATCACTCATCCTCATCATCGCGATCAGCCAAAAGTGTCAGAAAATCGACGTAAAATAACCTAACTCAACAAATCCAATAGAATTTCGGATCTTCTCTTTTGTTCCACATTTTCGGATCTGTCTCCAACCTCCTCAAAAAAAATCTGGGTACGGGCCTGTTCTAGGAAGGAAGGAAACAACGCAAGCGTTGAAATGTCTCGCGCTTGCTTCGTGCCAGTTAGAGGTGTTTGTTGTTAAATTATTAAAATCGGGAGTGCAGGGTCAAGAGATTGAAGAGAATACAAGACAAAGGACGTTCTATTCAATGAAAGAATAAATGTGTAAAAATGTCTAAGCAAGTTTTCGTAAATTTTTCCTAACTGTTTCACATGAGAAATACGACGATCATTTTTTACTTCTTTCGTGCCCCTTAGACTTAAGACCTGCCTGCCTGTATGTTATGCCTCTGATTGGACGTATTCTTTCAAATTATAACGTTTAACTAGAATTTAAAACCAGATAAATACAGAATGTTTTAATATTACTGCTCACAAAAAATAGCATTTTCCATGACCCCCCCCACTTCTATTCATAACATTTTTCATATCAAGCTCCTTTAAGCGCGAAGTCCCGTGCGGTCGCGCACTTCTTCCACCCCTTGCTACACCCCTGCCTCTCAATGCCTTGGATTGTCTCGAAAGTGAATATTCTTTACGTTGCTAAACTAACATTTTCCCCCTAGGATAGTGAAATGATCCACATTAATGAAGCGACTGAAGAATGCGACGTATGTTTACGTTAATTTTAAGCGTTTTTCTACGTCGTAGGTTAATCGTTAATGAGCATTAATGGTGGAATCCGAATGAACACGATGATATATTCATTCCTCACCCAGGATTCAAAAGTAGGGCTTCTGGCTTCGTAGCCACTTCTTCATGGAGGCTGGAAGGTAAGTAATGAATACATTTGATTAGATGATTTTTAGCGTCGCTTTTTTCATTTTTGGCTAATCCAAACGACGAGGATGAGTAATAATATGATGAAATTGATGAAGGGCACCGTCAAGGGAACACCATGCCATGTTCCTCCACCGCGTGTCGAACCCGCGACCCCTAGATACATCAGAGCGTGGTGTGTATCATTCATGTATCCTTCACTACGGCAGAGATCGAGAATGTGTGGAGCCATATCATTTGCTCGAATGGTGTCACGGCAGACTGACATACACAGGGGAGAACTTTACCTTTTGTAGCAGTCGCCACAGATATTTTGATGGCATAAAATCTTCGCTGTCCCTTCAAGTACAGTTGCTTCTGTAACTTTGTAAATATTGTTATATAAAGACCACACTGAGGGAAGGAATACGCTATCTTTCACTAAACCTGAATACTGTGTGACCATTTACTTCATTGCATTATTAATTATAAAATTCAATCAAATACACGGCTATAAATTATCAGGTTTAGAAACGGGAAGAGTATTTATGTCGTTTACATTTTATTTTGCCATCTAGAAAGTAATGTTTACTACAGTGGATTTAATATTTTCGTTAAGGTCATAGAAGGCAAACATGTTGTTTGCAGGCATTATTTATAAAAAAGGAATGAAATCGATGTCTTCAACTCGAGCTTTTTCCCTCAAAGTTTTCTGGTGGGGAACATTATCAAATGTACATGTCATTGTTCTCTCGGTTGTTTTATGCATAAGATGGCGCAGTGGTAGCGTCGTTGCCTTGTAATCAAGGGATCCTGGGTTCGATAACCGGTGGAAGCTCATAGTGGTTCGGATCCCACTTTAAACTGTAGGTCCAGTCCCGATTAGCCTTATTGTGCATAAAGTGGACTTAAAACACCAAATCAATTAATCAATTATGTATAAGCGAATATCTCTGCGTAAGCATTTGTATGTTATCTTTTTACATTTGAACTATGAAGAAACACACGCAAACCGAAGTGACGAGCAGGACACAGTTCCTACTTTGTGAAAATAACGCAATGGAGAGATCAAGCGTAAGATACCGTGACAACAGACACAGGGGGAAAATGCGCGGTGAAGTTACTACAAGCAGGGAAGCAATTGTTTTGCCCCTGCGACGTTGTCGGGTGAAGACTTTCCCCTCTCGTTTAGTCGCACGTTAAACAGAGCGAGCGAGTACAGAAGACGTCAAATACGTGTAGCATGCAACGTCGCAAAAAGACATCGCAGCTCTCTGTCCACGGTTTCGGTGCGGCTGCAGAGGCGAGAGTGAAAACTTCGCTTCACTTATCAGTGTTGCCAAACACGACTGTTAAAAAAGAACTGCATTGAAATTAAATGTAGTTAAGGATTGCAATCAAGCCGTTAACTTTGAGAAGTATAAACGTTTGTCTTCGTGTTCTACGAATAGGGATCCTATGTTCGAATACCGTACGAGTCTTGGGATGCTTTCAGACCGAAGCGAGAAGCGACACGTGTCACTTGGAAACAAACACTCAATAATATATGCTATGCTGCACGGGTAGTGTTACTTCAGTGAGAAACCCCTCGTTGCTCGTCGCTTCGTCCCAATGGAACTTTCGTACCGAAGCGATAAATGGCTTTGGAAACAAAAATTCTTAAATAAATAAAACTTTCTAACAAATGTGATATGACAAACTACACGTGCCACTTGCATGTTTCACGCACTGGGGACGTTATGGTGTTACTTCGGTCTGGTGGTCATGCCTACGCATTGAATGCTTTCTTGCAGAGAGATTTTAAACCGAAACGACAGGCAACAAGTAGCAAACGACGGCTGCAAATGACACTGAAGTTCATACCGAAGTGACAAGCGAAAAGAAAGACAAGCCACTTCAGTCTTCAAGTAAGCATTCACTGTTAAAGCCCGAACACCAGACCTAGGTGACCCAATTCAGGATATTGACAAACGGAAGTAACAGGCGAGACTTGCTTCTTCGTTTCGAAACGTGTCGCTTCTCGGCTTCCGCTTCTGAAAGTCATGGATGTCATGCAGCGTGTCGCCTTGGTCTGTTAGAGCATTTGAGAAAAACGCTTGCTTGTAGACAGAGGTATTGTGTCACTTGTCACTTCGATATGAACACCCCCTCCCTTTTGCCGGATCGCTTGTCGCCTTGGTCAGAAATCTCCATTCTTATCCTCATCATGGCCGAAAGGAGACAAGTAACGAGTTTCTACTGATAGCATCGTTTCCTGGTAATGGAAGAAAATGAGCTTTACAAATGGATTTCTGTTTACCAGTATTATAGTAAAACCCAACTAATAATTTGTTATAGGCACATATAGAAGGGTCACATTTGGAGGAATAAATTCTATTGTAGCATTTTGTTTGATTGCAGGATTAAAGCCGACCCCCGTGGTGGAGTGGTTAACACATCGCGCTACGACACCAGGGTTCCCGAGTTCGAATCCCGGTCTGGGCATGGATGTTGTGGGAGTCGATTCATCAATTTCATGATATCATCAGTCATCCCCATCTTCGCAAATTAGCCATCAGTGGTACAAAAAGCGAAGTAAAACAAAACAAATCAATTACAATTACACTTGGAGGGTTAGAAGATAATAGAAAAACAGATCTGGTTCCAAAGTTTTAAGTTGGCAACATTGACAGCTCGGAAGCAACAAGACGGCCAGGCGAGAGGGGAACCCCGTCGGCATTTGCACGTACCTTTCCTCGCCTCTCAACCCCCTGGGATGTTCGGTACCAATACATGCGAAATAGATCCAAGATTTTACACACCCACACTTCACGGTACCAAGGGATGCGATTAAACACCACAGTTTTACACAGCCTTGAAGGTACCAGGTTTCACCAGCAGGTGGCAGAGTGTAACACAGCGACATAAACACTAATCCAACAAATATGAACTTTTTGGTACCTTCGAAATACTTCGCGTACAGGTCGCAAGGGCTCTCAGGAGTCTCGAAATGCCTTTTCCTTATTGGGACCGGCAAAAAGTCCCAACATTTTTTTTGGTCCCATTAAGAAAGGTGTTTAAAGATACGCCGGTCCTAAGAAGAATATATCTGCGTACCCACACACACATACACTCACACACAGAGAGATTTTTTCCAAGTTTACAGGATTATTCTCTAATTTTACCAAGGGGACTATAACTGGACGTTTATTTTCCCCCTTAAATATAACAATATAATGACAAATCACAGGGCAAGACGATGCTAGCAGATGACTATGTGGCTTTTAAGTCCATCTGCCAAACTTTTTTACTATGCTATTTAGCCTTATAGTTTTTATTCAGGGTAATTTTCAATTATTACTGACTTTTTGAGTGATAGACTTAATATCAGGGGTTATTTGTATCTGTTATATTATGCGAGTTTTATTTTTACTACAATT
The DNA here is from genome assembly GCF_977018435.1 of Lepisma saccharinum. Lineage (NCBI taxonomy): Eukaryota > Metazoa > Arthropoda > Insecta > Zygentoma > Lepismatidae > Lepisma > Lepisma saccharinum. The sequence goes on from NW_028142987.1 coordinate 190,276, forward strand.
ATGACTAAATTCCACTGACTGAAGATTAAAGCTTAGGCTCTAAAGGGGCCATTTAACATGTATAGTGACAATTCATAGGACAATATGAACCTTACAGAGGCTTGTAGGAGGCATAGGAACACATGCCAGAGCTTTATTAGACTGCAAGAAGCACTTACAAGGAGTACTGCGAGGAAACGAAGTTGATTTTTTGAGTGCTTTACCAGTTACACAGCCAATATTTGATATTGTGACACACAAAGTGTGTCTTGTCAAGTTTTGTCTATTTATTTCAAAATTTTATGTAATTGTTTTATTCTAATAACACAATTTTAACTATTCAGGCAACATTTTTTTTGCAATTTGGACTTACAAAGAGATTTTTTTAAATCTTTGTATTAAATTTCCTATTTATTGCGTTTTGTATCTCACATTCGATATTACAAAGTTCTAAGGTGTGTATAATATTTCAAAGTATTTTCAGGGTGTATTTGTTAATGCATTTGGATAATAACTATTAGGTTTTTGAATGAACTAATGTTAAGAATAGGTCAACCAATCAGAAAACGCGTCGGTTTTATTTCATCCAATTAGAAAACGCGTTGGTTTATTTCAACCAATCAGAGAAGGCGTCAGTTTTGCTTATGAGGTATAAAAACTGCGTAAAAGCTAGCAGAAGCTATTTTGAGAAGTATTTGTGAAGCAATGTGTCAGAGAAGACATCAAGCTGTGATTATTGGCCGTGAGTTTCAGACAAAGAACTCAAGAGAAGCTATAATTAAGGTAAATGATTTTTATTATGTAGCGTGTTTTTAAATAATATGTAAATGCAAATATTGAAACGAAGAAAACGTCAATGCAAACCAAAAAGAATATGCGTAATGTGAAGAAGTACTACAACTATTTTTCTATTTTTCAGGTGCTTCTAATTTTGTATGTGTGACTGGAAGGAACTTTTAGTGAAAGATGGCGTTTTAAGCTCTACAAACAGGACTAACCACACTGCGGTGAGTATTTTGCAAGAGATTTTACCTTTGGAATGTATATTTCCCCAATAGTTTTTTTTAATAATATATAAATCTAGAAAACAAAGAAACGAAGAAAAAGTAAATACCAAAACGAATATGCGTAATGTAAACAAGTACTACAACTATGTTTCTATTTTTTCAGGTGCTTTTATTTGTGTACCTGTGAGTGGAAGGATCTGTTACTGAAAATGTTGTCAACGAAGTAACCGACAAGGGCATGAGTAACATGATTTCAGATGTTATCCATAAGGATTCTGTGTTGGAGATTTTGAAGAGGTATACACCTAGCAAGTATATTATATGCAGGGGTTGTTATCTAAATGTAGGCAACCATTTTTATGAGTGCGAGTGCGTATGCTGTAAAGATGAATTTCTGATTTCCGAATGTTTTTCTATTTGCCAAGGGGAAAGCCGTTTGTATGAATGCCAGAATTGTGTTGAGTGGATGTGCGAGAGAATCCAGTGTTATTTGCAGGATCAGGACAATACGAGGCATATTTTTGATTTTTATGTTGCTGACCATGAAGATGTTGCTGGTGCTTTGAAGGCACAGGAGGAATCGACAGGATACAGAGACTTTTACAGTGTGTTGTGTGAAATTTCAAATGATGTCGAACTAGTAAAAACTCTTGTAGCGCCTATACGTGAAGCGGAGCTTGCTTATGGTAACACAGGATTTTTGGGAGAGTTGAATAAAGAGAAACTGACCAATAACAGCGAAAATGGTGAAATACATTATTGATGTACAAGGCTTTATTTATAACAGTCAATTTATATTGCGTGAGATTTGTGTGAGTTCTACAAATTTGGACACTGTGTATTATGCACTTGTGAGTTTTCCCGATTATTTCAAAGAGAACAAAGAATCTCGCTGGATTAAAGACAATCTCCATGCATTAATGTATAATATTCCTTGTGGATGTGAAATATACTATGCTAAACTCTCAAATTTACTGTCAACTCATCTTCTACTAGCAAAGTTTTAGTATCATTTGTCCGTAATTAGATATAGTGTAACTTCTTATGTGTGCCAAACACAAAATCTTCAACAAATTGAACTATGTAACGTCAATTTTGAAAGCTAAATGATCTCTAGCGTTTCGAATTACATATATTAAAGGCCTCCCTAGTGGTAAAATACATCCAGTCGGTAAAATTTTGGAAATGCCTTCTCCTTCTCTGTCGACCCAGACCAAAAGTGTTCTCAAATGATATTGAACAATAAATATTACCGTTGCATATCGCGGGTTCGAGTACCGGGATCGTCTTCTTTCGTACCATTAACACCGTTCATAGCGGTTCATAAACCGTAAACTCTTATTTTCAATATTATAAACATTAATATTAACATTTTATACATTACATACTTTGCAGTAATGAATATAAAACCATATGCATAGCGTTTAGTTCCTCTAATTACCTTCTATATACATATTTTTCATAAAATAAATAATTATATATTCATAAAAGTTATAAACATGCAAATACATAAATGTAAAGTATTGTAAGTACGTGCAAATTAGTTCTAAGTACGTGCAAATTAATTAAAACCCGTGCAAATTAGTTATAAGTACGTGCAAATTAATTGCGAATATTAAATAGCGACCGATGTTAGCGCAGATACCATCTACTTACGAACATTTAACAACCGTATTTGTGATTTTATAAAATGAAGCACTGGCACTCTGCTTTCATGCAGTCTCTTTTACATTGTCCAAAAGGATTTCAATGGCTTCCAAAACCTCACTAATATTACATGTTAATTCTATACTGTCGAACATTTCCAGGAAATATATTGCATCTTCAATATCATGTGTAGTTGAAACCTTAAGTAAAAATCTCTTTGCGTAAATTTCAACTCCGCGATAAAACATTGACAAAGAGAGTGAGTCATTTACAACAACATACTTAACTGCATGATGGTTTTCTGAGAGGTTGAGGGATAAGAAAATAATGCAACTTTCCTTTTACAAAATATCCAACTGAAAAGAAATAAGGATTTTGTTAATCTGATCCTTCAATTCACTTAAGGTCGAAAATGTGTGAGTTCCCTATTCTTTCTCCCTATTCTGTCTGCAATTGCTCTTCTTAAAGCTTCTGCCTCCCTCCCTTCTTTCTTCTTTTCTGGACATTCTCGCGCCTCTTCATTTTGCGTTCCAGAAGACAGGTATGATGGACATCCAGGGAAAATTGATGGTATTGCACCTGGACGGATCCTAAACCTTGCCAAAGCAACTCTGAAGATTTTTCCTGTACGGTCATCCACATGCATAATCTCCCATTCAATGTCCCCAGTCTTGAAATGTGCCTGGCACACCTGGAAATAGCATAATGAAAAATGGCATTATAACTGGGAAAATAAAGCTAAAGTGGAGCTTTAGAATGAAGTGAACTATTAGGTACTTGCTTTATACAAGCAGAACTTAAGATATAAGAGAATGCAAATCTTGCAGAAATTGTGACCGTTTTTGAAATATAGAAATACAAGTATGTGTTTACCATGAAAATTTTCGGCAAATCATAACTTGAGGTTAAAAATGCCACGAATTGGCAGTAAAAAGACCATAGGCGGGTACGACATTCATTTTCACCAGCATAGAATGAACAAACTGGGAAAGCTCTTACAATGTATTAACAATGCACATCTACAGTATTTAGTTACTTATCCTGTCCTCAAGCAGACATGCAATAATTTTGTTGAATGGAAAATAATATCTCTCCTGGAGGTCTCCTGACATCAGAGCCGGCCTCCGTGGCTGAGAGGTTAGCACAGCGCGCTACAACGCCAGGGGATCCAGGGTTCGAATCTGGCCGGGCACGGAAGTTTGTTTCCAATAACCAAACATCAGTAAAAATATCTAAATCATTTCGATTAGGCACATAAAAGTTTTTAGAGCCAAAATAATTGATACACATGCAAGTAAAGAATTTGATTAAATATACTCAAGAAAAATCAATTTAAATAAAATGACAATGTTTGCTTATTCACATACCTCCGTAAAAATATATGCTCCTTGTGTGAAAACGTTTATTTGACACATAAACAATATGTTCTTGTATAATTATACAAGGAAATATTCCATCAAATTGCTTGTTGTTACACAATGTACTTTGTATTTCAATGCATAACCTAAATATCAACTTGCCTTCCATTACCTCCGATTAACCTAAGGAGGCAGAAAAGCTGGCTAAATAAGAATATAAATGTGCATATTTTTCAATTTTTGCTCAGTTCTATAGTTTTCTTTCCTTAAGCATACTTTGAAACTAAAAATTTGTATACATTGTATAGAAGTCTCAATGAACATGAAGAACATGTTATCGAAAACAGTAGATTGCTTTGGTAGATGTGACAATATTTTATAACGTTGAACAATTAATTTTGCAACGATAAACAACTATGTAACGTTAACCAAATATAGTAATTCAAGTTAAATTATTTGGCATTTCTAAAGAAATTAGCTTGGTTACATTTACCAATTCGATACTGGTGATCAAAAATGATTTGCAAGAAACAAGTAAAACTTGACCAAATCTACAAGTATGTTAGATGCCTATTTCGTGCACATCTTTACATTATGAACTAAACTATTTCTCTCGTTTATTTATAAGTATAAAGTCTGTGTTACTTACCCTGGAGTTGATCGTAGGGACAAAATTACGTGGAATTGCCCTAATATATTTCTCCTTTTCAGTAACGTCTTGAGGAAATCTAAATACATTAGTCTTACTGTTCTCATCATAATTTCCTCTACAATTGGGAACACAACACTTATAGACCATATTCCTTGTACGTTCCCAATTCACTTGAACTTCGTTGCAGTTCTTAAAATTTCATTGCAATTCCACATTCGCTAAAAAAGATACAACATTACTTCAACCAAATAAATCAAACATGGCGGCTGTCTCGCCTACAGATGATGACGTCGTTCACGTGACTAGAACAAGCCATTCGGCTTTCTCCAGTTTGAGAAGGTGATGGCTGTACCCACTGTGAGTCGACACCGTAGTTCGTTTGGATGAGAATCGTGTCTTGAAGTTCCCTGTCATACAGTACGACCATGTGGGGAAGCTCAAGCTGAGCATGTTCGATGCGTTGTAAGACGAACTTCGCCAGAAGATGCGCTCCTACATTGACAAATTTATCACCGACATAGAGGCAATCTTTGGGATACGCGTGTACAGAGAGGTGGAGGAGGAGGGAGGTCAAAACTTAGTGAGAAGAAAAACATTGCGTGGAGAGCAAGATAAGCGAGCGACCTCTTCTTTAGTCTGACTTTACCGATTCCAGAAGAACGGACAGTACCCACCTACGAGGAGGAGGAGGAGGAATACCAGAGCGTGGTACATGCCTGCAGAGGGGTATGGCGACTATACAACAAACCACAATATATAGAAAAGGAAGAAGAATGAGCCAAACTCTTACCAGTACCGGGACAACGTGAAGGTGTTTTCCACGAAAAACACAATCAAGGTTGGTCGTGACGACCACATCCTGGAGCTACCTCCACAACTGTACACATCTCCAATAGTGATTCGATGAAAGTAACGGAAACACTCATCCAGGCTAGGATTCGAACTCAGAGACCTTGACTAACCAATCAACGGGGTCGGCAACCTAGGAGAAAAGTTATATCCAAAGTCATCGTCGCTTTTTGAACACCCCGTGGATTACAATGCATAGCACATTCACCTTAACAAATTACATGACACAGAAACACCAATATGTAGCGAAAATATACATTAAACAATAACATTAATCACAATAATGTTCCTTTGCATTAGAAGAGTTACAAAACTCATTGTAAATAAATTACACACAACATATTATTGAAATACAAAAAAAAACTGTTCAACATTAACAATATTAACGCTAATGAACATTTGTGTAAATAAATGTATTTTATTATACGTTACTAATATCAACGTTAGTGGATTTGAATTACCAGGTTAAAAATAATGAAGGTGCGTTACATCATCTAAAACTAATATCAAAGTGCAAGATAATGGGGCACTGGTTAAATAAAATCAATCATTTTAAAGTTTATCACAAATAATCACTCAAAAGCTCATGAAGACTTGCTAATACATAGCCAATAAAATTTGTTGGAAATAAAGAGAAAATAGTTTCAGGTAACCAAAAGTTTGTTTAAACAGCTCACAAACAGATGTTTGATTGTCATTGACAAATGATTTTTAGAAAATGTTCACATTGGTTTGTAGATACAAAATAACTCGATAAATGTTATCATAATTCAAAAAGGTTGCCATTTTTCTTACCAAAAATATTGAGAAAACGTACTTTTTTAATACATAGTCGTCTTCTCTGGACATTTTGAGTGAATGTTCTATTTCTATTTAACTACCTATTAGGTTAATCACAACAATGGGAGTGAAAGATGAACAAATTATATTTATAATGAGGAACACAAGAATACGTCCATGCGTTGACTAGGATTCGAACATGGAAGTTGGTTCGAAGTGACTGACGCTGGTTACTGCAACACTCAGGACAAGATTCGTTGCTATAAGTATATTCTAAATACTAGTGTTCTCCGAAGATAGATAAAGGGATTCCATCTCTGAAAATATGTCCGAAAACAAGGGGCTACCTAAATTATAAGGCATCTTCAAAACACCAAAAATGGAGGAATAGGTAAACTCAAGGTGGATTCCTTGCAAACAGAGCTGGTAGGAGAAGACTAAGATTTTGAAGTAAACCCTTTCCTAACTATGTGATACAAAACAGAAAATAAAATAAACTGTATTCAGTTTGTTGTTCACAACGATTGAACACGCGACAATGAGACACGTGAATCAAAATGAAAAGTTAATTTGAACATACCTACAGAAGTAAAGATTGATCTGATTAAGATTTGATTTATGAAAGTATATTAAAATGATAGAATATAAGGTTTAATGTGAAAATGTGACATATCATTCTCCGGATCTTATTGTGTATTGTTGTTCTCCACAAAGGAGTCTTACTCTTCTTTATGGAAATAATAATACATTTTCTCTGAGACAAATACAATTGAACTGAGAGTCAGACCAAATATGAGAATGGCAAAAGGTTCATTAGGTTCTCCAGTTGAATCACAAAGACCTCTGGCTCATCTTGGAATTTCCCTATCTTCGTTACATTTCGCATCATGTATTCATATACGTCTTTCTTCCACTTTGGAGGGAGCCCCGCTTCAACACTGGAGTCAATTATCTGCTGAAAGTGATCCCTGAAGGGAGAGCTCCTGGGTAGGAGGAAGAATTGAGGTGCAACAACTAGTTTCTCGGAAGTAACATGGAACAATAACTTTCCGTAAGAATCGAATAGCTTCTCGACAAACGCGTCATTATAAGATCCAAAATTATATAACTGAATTGCGTAGTCACCGTCAATTGTGACACGTTGTAAGACCTCGGAAAATTTTTTCTCCAAGTCCCAATTCTCAAGGATCTTCCTATAAAGTGGTTGGTCACTTAGCAGTCCTACATTGGATTTTCTAATGCTATCACCTCCAACAAGCAAATTGGCATTTACAATATCTTCCAAGCTGTCGATGAGAGGCGTTCTTTTTGATTCTGTAATGAAGCCAAACTAGGCTGACTGATACACTGTGCATAAGATCACAGAAGACACAGACCACAGTAAAAGGATAGACCTGAGAGTAAGTACAGGAGGGGGAGGAGTAGGGATGGTTGCAGCTAAAGAGACAGGCAGACCATGAAGGAAAGGGAACTCATAAGTGGTCCTTCCCCACAGACGCAACAGAGCAGCAGTGAATCTCATCCAAAAGACAAAGGTCAATAAAGTGAAGAGAGTGACGACCCACAGATGTGATTGAAATGGAAAATAGAGATTCATCCATTGAGGATAAGGTCGACTTTTTGGAACAGCCCACGCAATTTTAACGAACAGACGGGTGTGTATCTGCTCATAGCACCAGAGTGAATATTGACCTGTGTCACCATCTTTCAAGACACCATCTAATTGTCCTAAAAGCATCGATAGATGCAGTACCATTCAAAAATACCATACCATTTCTAGCAGGTTCGTTATATATGTCGTTTGTTTCCAGAGTCAAATTCATTCTTCCCATTATATTTGTAATAAAACTACCCAATACACCTAAGTATGAACTATTGCTTTTCGAGGTGAAATCCGGCATAAAGATTGATGGGTAATAAGATGCCTTCATCCTGATGGGGCACTTGTGCATGTTCTCTACCTTGTCTGGATACAAATGCCTTTCCGTAAGAAAATGCCCGTTGCTCCAAATATCCATAACTTCTCCACCATCAGCCGTTCTGCAGTGGGACTCGGTGAAAGGGAAGTAGGAATAGAGGACGAAGGATTCGCTTTCTGAGAGAGACGGGTTTCCAAGAGAAGGAGCAGCAATTATAATATTCACCAGGAGATGGGTCTGTGCTGCCAAGATCAACCCATTAATTTCTTCCATTGTGTTATTCCCAGTCAGGACGACTAAATATTTTGCATTCCGTCTATAGTTATTGAAATGCCAAAACTCCTCTATAGGACGCTGTATAGATGAAGCTTTTCGTACAAGAAACAAGTAATAGATTTCTGTTCTCACCCAGAACCAGTCAAAGGTCCATGATGGGTTCCATTCATACAGGAAACTAGTTTTAATTACAGTTGTTGCGTTTTCATATTCCTGAGTCACAATATCCGCAAGGAATGTTGAGTCTTCGTCGTAGTAAACAACCAATGTCCGAGCAGTGTGAAAGTAGTTCTTCAAAATGCTAGCTGTAAGCTGAAATCCACTCTCAGTTGATTTCGAAGGCATTATAGGAGAGAGTGAGCCACAGAAGGAAATGAAGATCAAAACCGAAAACATCAGCAATGATATCTTCATATTTTCGGCCACCTGCAACAACGAATGTTCTCATGTAATCAAACTTTAATATAATGTAAAATTTAAAGTCTAAGAGAAGTATGTAATTTATTATTAATATGTTTTTCACATGTTGGAAAAGATGGAAAACTTCCACAATCTGGGAGAAGAACCAGCAGTATATTTTAAACGTTACGATAATTTATACCTTCATGGCGAATACTGGAAGCAAATTTGGAAAAAATAAGTTTGAGTGCATTTTCTTTTTAAATAAAAATTTGAAATGAGGGAACATTTAAGTCGACTTATTCAGACGATGTTCACAAAAGCCAAATATCGCTCTGTGTGTGGTGTGGGCTACGTTTATCCGGGAGGAGGTTTATGAACGGTTGGTGAAGAATAAATCTGTTCTCAAGAAGACTGGTTCTTCTTCTTCTGATAAGTATTTCCGGATTTCCTCAACTTTAGTGTAGGACTAACATCAAAGGTTATTTAGAAGGGACCGGAAACACTATGTAAATCATACCAAGAGTATAATGAATGATACCTTTAGACAACGGAAAGTCATATTTCATTTATTATTTATTTCTATATGTGGTATATACGATGGACAATCAAGTGAAAACCTTAACTTGTCTTCTTTTTTATCTAGTTGATTTCTGAATGTAGAGTTGCACAAGTTTGCTGCATTTTAGCATATATCCATTGCTGATGCACGTATATTTTCAAGCCTTGAATTAGTGTCTGCATATCTCAGGAATAATAATCTTTTGGGATGCACGCACAGTCACTCATGACTAGAACTCGGATTTGTATGAAATTACATATTCTATTCCTTTCTAGATACATACCTTGAACAGGAAAATGTCAACGAATTATATAACTGACATGATTTTGCATAAGATTTAGGATACATATTCTTACATATTTGCTCATTTACTTTACATAAAACAACATATTTCGGTAATTTCTTCCTGTCTTGATCCTTTTCCCGAAGTTTGCGTTCTCTGAAACGTGAAGAAAACTTGTGGCTCATATGATGTCATATTTTCAATGAGATGCGTAGCGCTTACTGACATCTAGTCGACTGCCAGTCGACAGATAGGCTGAAGACCAAAAAGATATAACGAGAACTTATTTATCGAACGATTCTGGAGTTTAACCTAGCTCCCTTCTGCTTATGATATGTTAGTCTCGATTTTAGGTTTTGGCAAGAACATAGCAACTTGGCATCGGTGGACAAGAAAGCTACTTTCATGAACGTAGGGAGTTATACAATATGTTTGTTCCCTTGTACAAAAAAGTAGCTATGTATTTTCATTCGATTGTTCTCTGTTTACAATGTTTCGAATGTTACAAAGAGCTCTTACAATCTACATATTATACAATAATTTGCGATGTGAAAAGTAATTAATAATTGACAAAATTTGTTTCTTAAAAATATACACATTGATGTGCTTTTTTGAGTTTATAAATTTCATATAACTTTTAATTTCAACAACTTATGTTCTTAAATGAAGTTGAATACGTTCAAATAAAATATCTAGCGGAATTCTCGAAATTGCTTGGATACTCGATTGTTATTAATATTACATATTGTTTGATACTTATCCCTTTGATAATACACATTTAGGTACATATTTGATCAATTATTGTTACATATTTATGTATGTATTTTGTATTTTGATATTACCCGAAAATCCGAGGTCTACTAATGACACATTGGGAAGGTCGTTCTGCCCATTTTCCTGCAAACTGATGCCATTGTACACTTCTGCAAATGTTACTTGAAAGTCCTGAAATATTTCTAGATCCAGAAATCGTTAATTTGACAACATAGCTATTGTGAACCAGCAGAGAGTAGCCAACTTTACTGCAGGTTTCTGTACTTCAAGTATTTAAGAAACACACGGTATTATTAGCGATTACGGTGTGTGATTGTGGTCATGTGCGTACTAAACGATTTCATATTTGCTGTAATTTTCAATCTAACTTACATTACATCAATTTCTAATTCAAGAACATCTCTTATTCTGTTGCTCTGCGGAGAGTACATCCACGTTGGCCGGCCCTGTACAAAGATTTTTGTACGCGTGTTACTTTAGGTTCACCAGGCTCATACGAAGCGAAATAATCCTTTACATCTTAAAGATGGAAATTCTCTTTTGGACGATATGAACCCTGCTACAATAGCCTTGTTCCTATATGCTCCATGTACTTCTGTCTAACTGGAGACATCTTTTTCCATTATGACAACCGTTCTCTCTGACAGACGGCTCTCTATGAATGTTGAAAACTACAAAAAGAGTTTAGGACAATTACAACAGCGGACATTTGCGATCAAGGCAAAAATGCGGACGATTGCGATAGCTTCCCTCTTTCAAAGTTGAAGGACGGACAATTCCGACCAGGTCGACCGACCTTCACCGAGAAAACAAAGATACTAAAAATCTGAAAATCTAAAAATTCAGCTACTCTATTCTGGAAGCATTGCAGTACCCCACTCTTAAGCTAAACTTTCACAAGATATTACATCGGGACTTACAAATCTGTTTGCTGCTTGGTGAAGAGCAAATATAACTCTCTAAGTATGTATGTTTCATATTACACAGAGACGCATTTTTGCTTACTTATTGATTGATTGCATCGGCAGGTATGGCCTTTTTGCATCCTCCTAAGTATATGAGGAACAATCCCTTTACCTAAAACCCTTGAAAAAGGTTAAAAGTGCAAGATTTAAAAGGAGTTGCACTGGACAAACATAACACTAAAAATGTTAAAAAGGATACTCTAAAAGATTCTTCAGAAACAGTGCAGTTTAAATGAGCAGCTAATTTTCACTAAATTGATAATCCATGCTGAAACTTGAGAAATATTATAATAAAATAACAAACAACCTTTATAAAGTTTGACTGAAGGTTTTAAGAAGAAAATGTGATACTCTCTAATTCAATTTTAATTTGTTGATGGATGGGTGTTGGATTTATTGATATTTATTTGGAGGTTTACATGCATTATATTTTTTATGTAGTAATAATATACTGTGTCCAAAGTTTCTCTTGTTACATGAAAATTAAATCATTTTAGAATAATCGTGCAACATAATTATCCTTTGTAACCATGGATGTTCGGAATGGACTGCAAGGGAGGAGGGGGCCACTCCCCCGTTGAAAATGAATGTCGACCTAAAAGTATAGATTTTGCACATATAATTTCATTGCAGTCACAGTCATTGATGTCAGCTTGTATGAGAGCGTTGCAGAAAATTATAATTTCAAAGTGAAGGATGTTTTTTGAGGTGCCTGGAAAAAATACCTTGCTTGCTTGGTCCTTCCTGTAAAAAAAAAAAAGTGCGAGCAACCTCATCTGCCACGTCTTTATTTCACATCTTCAGGTAAAGATGTAGTATATAATACCCATATTGCGCTATTTCTAGGATAGAAAAGTAGGGAAGCTTGTTAAATGGACTTAGTTTCTTGTAAAACCTTGAATCGTTAATTTGCACTGAGCATCCAATAGAGGAAACCACACAAGAGTTTGAACAGCATGCATGTCAGTGCTCTACTATTCCTAGATCGATGAACAAAAGCTGGACCGAGGCTTGAATTCTACAATAGAGTTTCCTAAACAAAGTATTTTCCTAAATACACTGAAAGAACACCTATGTGGTCATCTTGGAAGATTTATTTTTGCAAAGATAGACAAGCATTACGTGGGAATGGGGCAAATGTTCATTATTTGTCAAAGCAGGTAATAAGGTTCCTCCTTAACATTACTTGGCAAAATATGATCCAGACCACGTTTTCAGACATTAGTGTGCAGAAACAAAAAAAAGTTTTCCACACTGTCTACTTACCTCGTTCCTATCTGGAAATAAAAGAAAAATCTGATGGAACTGTTCAAATTGCATAGGATGAATATTTTCATGTAGCACCGAATATTCCAAGTATCATCTTCTTCAGCAGAGCCCTTGGAACCACCAGGATGAAACTTTGGGGAATAATAGGCCCTGAATCGACTCAGAACTAACAGGAACAAATGTGGAAATGTCAATTGATTTTTATATTACTTGGCCGCAACTTGGTTATGCAATAGCGAGGAAGACGTGGAGCCATATTTACCTATGCCTTAGCATTACCTGAAGCCTAATGGTGTCATTGTAAAATGAAGAATACATACGAAGTGACATTAGTGTATAGGACATCAACAAAAGGTAATTTATTTTACAACAATTGTGGTAGAACTGCTTAATTGCACGCGTGGGATGTCCTACTTGTACGTCTATCGTCAACATTTAAGTTATCATGTTTCGTAACTGTCTTTTTAAGAGTCCCGAGTGGAAGGGGCAATGGGGGAACTGAAGACTTGAAAACTTAATGCTAACCTAAAATATATACAGGACGATCCAAATTACTATCCCACTTTTATAGTTAGGCTGGATGACTAAGTCCACTGGTACAATGTAGTACTTTCCGTGTCATTTCTTACTTACTAATTGCTAACTGTTTCTTGTCATTTGTCAGATTTTGGCGACTGGAAATGGCGTTCAAGATATCGGTGACTGATTGTGCCCGACTTGCACCTCAGTCAGGAGTGTTGTAGTGTAGAATTCCCATACAGAGATAGTGGAGAACGTGAGAAATGCGAAATTGAACATCAAAATAAATAAGAGATTTCACTCCAACTTGATATCCAATAGTTCAGTGAATGAGCAGACGTGTGTCGAGTGGACAAAGAGGTCACATATCACCTTATATCGAAAATTGCGTCACTTGTACTATTTGAATTTAACTTCCAGACAGAAAAGTTAGGCGGAAGCATTTAAAAACTTTATTTTTTTGTCTGAATATTATCCGTTTTATCTTTATATGTACATTTAATTTCAATTGATCTAATTTATCTGTTCACTACATCAGACAGATGGGTATTTTAGATATACATTCTCCACGCATATGTTCAGTCATCATTGAAGTCATTCCAATGTCTACCTGGCTATCAAGATGATCTGTTTAGATCTCCAATTTCTCAAGTTTCATTTTATTCGTTGAGAAATTATTACATCATCTCTTTACATAATACTCACTTAACACTTTCGGGAGGGGCGAAACTGCCCCTTAGACCTCCGCTGTCTCTCTCCATGGAGTTTTCTCAATGAAATTCTGCACCATTGGGAAAGTGCGCGTAACAGAAAGAAAGTCGGCGAAGAAGTGCGAATTTCACCTAAATCCCACAAAATTTCCAGTAGCTACAAATGTCGCCGACCTCCATCGCTACGACGCCAAAGGTCCCGGGTTAGAAACGTTGCCTATTGCATGGGTGTTCTTTGTGAGTGTCCCTTCATACATTTCGTCGTATCATCATTCATCTTCATCATCGTAATTAGCCAAATATTGTAGAAAAAAGTAAAATAAACCAATTCAACATACAACAACAGTTATTGATGTCAAAACATTGTTTAACTTCCACTTTGTTCGTCCTCAGCATTGAATTGCATGAGATAAATAATGTTGCCTATGTAGAGTTCTGATAAGATCAAAAATGGTCAGATGTTGGATTATATTGTATATGTTTTTAGTACCGTTGTTCTCCGGCTCCGCTGATTCTTCACTACGGCCATCTCTCACTCTTACCTTCGACTACTTCAAAAGAATTTACACCAGAATTTCTAAGTTTGATAAATCTAATAAGATTGCCTTAAGAAAAAATTAAGATAATGGCAGCTAACTGCAGACGGGTATTTTGAGTTTTACTCAACACACAACCAAAACTGAATAATTTTCCATGACGCAGACTTCTTAGAAAAAAGAGTTAATTTTGGCCTGTAATTAATACTGTCTGCATTTAGAGTACCATGGAACCAGTACCAGGAGAAATCATTGGCCATAGACTTGGTTAATGTTACCAATGCATTTATTACTCAAAAAGATAACTCAGTACCAAAATAGGTGCATTAAGTGCATGTGTGAGAGAGAGAGTGTGTGTGTGTGCGCGGGCATACACCTAGGGGACAAGGTACTTTGCTCCCACCACCAAATGCCTCAAAAGCAGTGAACATATTATATATAAGATATTGCCTATATGATCCTTGTCAACCCTAAACTTATCTGAAGTTGGAGCTACTGTTTGAACGTCACATGTATTAGTGTTCTATTACTCCTAGATGCCAAAAACGTGGTCCTCTACCCACACTCCACAAGGGGCGTCTCCTCGAAATAGTGGACTTTCCCATACAAAATGCATTAAAAGAAGCACATCTTGGAAGATCCTTCCAGGGAAATAAAAGCATTATACCTGAAGGCGACAAGACTCTTACTTTTCCTAAAAAACAGGTATTAAGCATTCCCCACCATTACTTGCAAAGGTTATCCAGAATCCTTTTTCAGCAATGGCTTTTCGGGTGCAGAAAGAAAATTGTCTACTAACTCAGTTCCTTCCGTCAGACACAAGAAAAGTCTGCTGGTACTGTCTGCTAAGTATTTTGGTGGATCACCCAACACTACAAGTATCCTCTTCTTCAGCACAACCCTTGGAACCACCAGGACGTGACTTAGGCGCAGAAGAGTCTTGAAATCGATTCTGAACTGACAGAAGCAAATGTCGAAATGTCAATTGATTATAATATTAGTTTGATACGTCTTAGTTATGCAATAGCAAGGAAGACGCTGCGAAATATTTACAAATACTTTAACTTTGGTATTACTTGAAGCCTAATGCCGTCATTAAAGAACGAAGAATATATACGAAATGACTGTCTTATATAGAACATCGCCAATGTATAAGAACAAATATGAGACAACTCCTTAATTGCCATCGAAGGATGTTCTACTTTGTATTCGGTCAACATTTAAAGTAGAGATAGTTGATATGTTCAAGATGATACTTGGTACGAGGCCTATTATTTTTATTAATTTAACCACAATGGGAAACCTATTTTGACGATGTTTTTTTCGATTTTATACTATTGCAGCTCTGTGATTTTTCACCTCGTACTTGGTACGAGTGTACGAGCCCTATTAATTTTATTAATTTAACCACAATGGAAAACCTATTTTGATGATGTTTTTGTTGATTTTATACTATTGTAAATCTGTGTTTTTTCATCTCGTACTTCGTACCAATGTCATAATTTCTTACGAGTTATAGTACACCTACACCCATCTACACCCATCTACACCTACCCATGCCCACCCATGCACACCCATACCCACCTACACCTATTTACCTCCGGTCTAATTTCGGTCTACTTACGGTCCACTTCCGGTTTACTTCCGGTCTATTTCTGGTCCACTTGACAGACACCTGAGAGTTTTTTCAGTTTTTTAATTATACACCCACGCACACCCACTCCCACCCACGCAAATTTACTTCTGGTCTACTTCTGGTCTACTTGGTTGGTTATGACGTAATGGGTGTCTTCTGATTGCTTGGATTATGACGTAATGCGATGACGTGTTGTTTTCTGATTGGCTCAATGTTTCTGATGTTTTCAACGCGGTCCGCGCTTAGGTTATTTAAATGCGAAAGCATTACAGGTCAGTCAGTATCGTGAGAGTGTTTGAAGAGTGCGGACGTGTTGTTTCAGTGCTGCTCATATTTTTTTTTGTTAAAAGTTAAGTATTTAATTTATTTGAAAGCTACATAGTTCATAATAATTTCGATCAGCTTGAGTTTTGGTGTGATCAGATGTTACTTGTTGTCTCCGGAAATTCTGTATAAATAACATAGCTGAAAATTTTATTGTAATAGCTACAATTATTTTATCTTGAAGGTGGTTCAAGTCGTTTTTCACACAGATTGAATTTGTATGAATTTGTATTTGTATTGAATTTTGTATTTTTTCCGAGAAAACTTATATATAAATACCAGAGCTGAAAAGAAATTATTATAATTATAACTATTGTCTTTTTTAAGTTACATTCTATCAATTATCGTAAGTTGAAAAGAATCTTATTGAATTTTGACTTGATTGTGCGTCTTATTGTTATTTACTTAAAGCATATTAAAAAAATGTCATCTACCAAGTTGATCGAATGTGCTATTTGTGGGAAATTCATCTCCAAAAGTAATATTAGCAAGCATAGAGCAAGACGTAGCGAAACAGGTTCGAAAATAAATCATTTGTTACCGTAGACCTTGTACTCAATGCGAAAAAATAATTAGCATTACTAATTTAAGTAAACACATGAACATTTTGCAAGGCACCAACCGGACATGGAATATTGAAAAAAAAAATGATCATCCTGTAGCTGAAGCTTCTACTTGCAAACAAATTAAGATGCCTAATGACCAAAAGCCGATTAGATCTGCATTGAACAACCAACTCCAGGATTTCTGTTTTACTTCGAACCCACGCTGTGATATTTCTAGTTTCTTGAGTGAAATTAAAACATCTATTATAAATATTTTAAAAAATAAACTGGAAAACATCTCCATAAAAGTATATGTTGATCTAATTTGTGAATACGAGAAACCCAATGGTACAAGAAATATTTTCTTTCACAAAACGAAAAACCAAGTTCTTTATTTGGCAGACATTGATAATTTGAACGTTTTCTATTCTAATCTTACTAGTGAATTGATTAGGAAACACGATGAATTCGAGGCTTAGGGGTCAGGTTGGTCTTTATGTAGAAGTCCTCACAGGTTAATCGCTTATGTAAACAAATTTACACCTTTTTCTGCTTCGAGCTACGTTCCACTTTCGGTAGAAATTCAGGTAGAAATTCAGCATAAGAGAGTAGTGCTGAACATTCATAACACCGACAATAAGTGTTTTATGTGGTGCATTTTAGCAGCGCTTCACCCGATTCATTGTTCAAATAATCCACAACAGGTTAGTCATTACACACAATATATCCATGAGATTGAATATGCTATGACAGGCATCGAATACCCTGTTGCTATTTCCGACATAACAAAGTTTGAAAACAGGGTACGAAATGGAGAAGTAAAACGATTAGCTATAAATGTACCGTGCGTCCATTTCGATCTTCAGCCGAGAGATCGGGAAAAGCGTGGCGCGCGGCGCTGACGGAGATGCCGACATTTGCGGCCTGTAATGCCCGCTTATTTTTATGGACGTATGCAGACATTTATATAAATATTGCAAAACGAGCACTAACCTGTGTTATAAGATTACGGTTTTAATTTTAGTAGCTTAGTGGCTGTATGTGCCGATGATTTTGACACGCCCACCTCTTGTGAAACACGGCGTAGAGGTTTGTTTGGAGAACGTTCTAACGCTGCACCAATTTCATCGAGTTTTGCTTGGGTTAGAATCCGTCGTTTTTGCTTAGGTGTTTTAAAATTTAACGATCCAGTTTCTCGTAATTTAAGGACAAGATGTCTAACCGTATCTCTATGTGGAGTTGAAACGCCTGGGAAGTTCTGTACAAATTGCCTACACACGTCTCGACACGAGTCTGTTTTCATGTACGTGTCATACATAATAAATCTTTGTTCTAACGCGAACCTTGCGGCTGGCATTCCAATCGTCTAACTGACACAACACACATACACACTGCAATAACACAAACAAGTAACTGCAAGTAACCAAAAATAACACTCTTGCGCACAGTACGAAATTAACACGCTCTCGGTTTACATTGCTCGCCACTATATTCACAGCTCTGTCTTCATCTAGTCGCGAAGGAACAAAAAAACTCGAGCTCGGAGATATCGGATTGCAAGGAAGCTTACGAAAACCATTCACTTTTAACGGTCTCATCTGCAGCGTAATATTGATACAGTGTTGCACATTCGAAACCTCCAAACGATCCCCATCGACACAAAACTCTTTCAAGGATATAAACTTAAGCAGGACGTTACTGGTCAAAATTATAATTAAAATGTTTTATTAACTGTGGCTCTTAACATCGTTTCTAAAGCGTATTTTTTTGTGTATATAAGGGCAGAACTTGGATGAATTACAGATGATAAATTATAACACAGGTTAGTGCTCGTTTTGCAATATTTATATAAATGTCTGCATATGTCCATAAAAATAAGCGGGCATTACAGGCCGCAAATGTCGGCATCTCCGTCAGCGCCGCCCGCCACGCTTCTCCCGATCTCTAGGCTGAAGATCGAAATGGACGCACTGTATATTCGTATACTTCAGTTAAGAATTTTGTGCATCCTGTTAGGATAACTAATATTGTTGATGACGAAGCAATGGAAATCAATCTGCTTCTCATTGCTGATGATGATGTTCATCATTACACGCTAATTCGTTCACTCTCCCGCTTGATCAGAAGCCAAACAACCAAGTTTTGTACACACATTGTAGTTTGTCCAAGGTGTTTAACCGTATTCGACGATCGTAACCAACGTAATTACCAACATTTCAAAAATCAAGAAATTGACAAACAAAAACTTGCTGAACAATCTACTGTGGAGTCAACAGACCGGCTCGCATGTTGATGACCAAAGCAAATGAATTCGAAGAATTTAAAATGCACAAGGCCTTGTTGGAACATCCGGCCATCATCATTGCAGACTTTGAGGCTTTTCTCAAACCATTGTCTTATTGCGATCCGTATCCCGAATTTTCTTCCACAACACCGTACCAGGTTCATGATCCAACTAGTTTTGGATATGTTGTTGTTTGGCAAGATAGGATAGATAAACCATATATATATCGCGGACCGAATGTTATTGAACACTTTTTTTCAAAAGGATGGTGAAGGAAGTTGAGAACATTGGCAGCTTCTTATGTCAATCGAAATCAATGCTTCCATTATCCAGCAATGAACTTCAATCTTACAATAACATTGAAACGTGTCCGGTGTGTATTTCACCACAATCACTTCACCGGAAACTACATTAGTGGAATCTGTAACACCTGCAACCTCAAGATCCAGAAGCCCAAATTCGTACCAATATTTTTTCACAATGGATCTAATTACGATTTCCATTTCTTAATTAGAAATCTTGGATACGATACGCAAAAAATAGATATTCTTGCTCAAAACGAAGAGCGTTATATTTCTATAAGTAAAAAAGTTAAAATTCCAGCAACGAATGAAATAATAGAGATGAGGTTTCTGGATTCTTTTAGATTCCTATCGACAAGTCTCGATGCTTTAGCGAGTAAACTTACTAACGAACAATTTAAAATTACAAAAGCTAGTTTTCCCAACATACACCTAGAACTGATTAAAAGTAAAGGCATTTATCCTTACGAATATGTAACTGATGAATCTAAATTTGACGATGACACTCTCCCACCTCAAAAGGAATTCTTCAGTCAACTGAAAAAAACTGGAATCACGGACGAAGAATACGAACATGCGAAATTAATATGGAAGGAATTGAGATGCAATACTCCCGGCGATTATCACGATGCGTATCTCAAATTAGACGTAACAATACTTGCTGATGTATTCCAAGTATTCAGAAAAAACAGCAATAAATATTTATAAATTAGATCCAGCATACTTCTACAGTCTTCCTGCTTTGGCGTGGTCTGCTATGTTGCTCCAGACAAGGATCAAGGTGGAATTGATATCGGATGTGGACATGTTTAGTGCATTCGCAGACGTTAAACTACGTTAACACGAATAATTTACTGCCCCCGCTGCAATCCAGATTTCGTGAGAAACACAGCACAGCCACTGCTCTTGCTAAAGTTGTGGATGATATTCTCTATGCCATTGATAAACAGCAAGTCACTATTTTAGTACTTCTGGATCTCAGTAAGGCTTTTGACACTGTGCAGCATGATTTATTATTAGCCAAACTTAAATATTACAAGTTTTCTCCTTCAACATTAAACTGATTTCAAACATATCTATTTAACAGACATCAAAGGGTCGTATTACATAATTCACCATCTCACGTGTCTCAACCTATAACGCTGAAAGCAGGCGTGCCGCAAGGATCGATATTAGGCCCCCTCCTCTTCACCCTTTACACTGCAGATTTGCAGCATGTCATAAGATTCTTCACTCCACATTTTTACGCAGACGATACCAAGTTATATTTCTCAGATCATTACGCTTCGTTGGAACATAAGATTCAGTCACTAAATTCTGACTTGAACATCGTCAGTAACTGGTGTGTATCTAACGGTCTTAAAATAAATCCATAAAAATCCACTTTCATGATCATTGGTTCTAATTATTCAAGGTCGTTAATTAAAAATATTAAGATCGAGCTCAAAATAAACAATTTGTCCATTGTCAGGAATAACACTGCTAAAAATCTTGGTCTGATTTTTGACGAAATTTTTGATTGGACAGAACATGTAAAGACGCAATGTAAGAAAGCTTATGGAACACTTAGGAATCTGAATCGTTTCCGTGACTTCCTCCCTGTGGAATGCAAACTAAGACTCATCCAAGCGTTAATCTACCCATTGTTCGACTATTGTGATAATGTTTACGGCCCGCAACTTTCTCAAAAGCTCAGTAAAAAAAATACAAATGGTGCAAAATGCGTGCTTCCGATACATTTTTCAAGCCAAAAGATCCGATCATATTATTCCATTATTAAATAGTAATCAGGTTCTTACCATGGCAAACAGAAGGAAGTTGCACTATCTCTGTTTTATACGCCGCATACTGACAAAAGGTAAACCGCAGTACCTGTTTGAGAAGATGAATTCCCGTAGGGAAATCCATCAGTATGTTACCCGTAAGCGGAACAACTTCGATTTACCCCATCACTCTACCACGGCCTACAAATCATTCTTCTCCTTTTCGGCCCCCAAAGCATGGAATGCATTGCCTGCAAATATCGCTAGTGTAAACAACCCATTATATTTCAAAGGTAAAATAAAAGATCTGCTGTTAATGGAACAATGGCAGAGTCGGGGCACATACTGAAGGTATCAAGTCACTCACTATGAGGAATTGTATTGTTGTATTATTATTAGTATTGTCTTTTGTATTTCTAGTTACACTTTTTTTTGTATCCAACTAATTCCTTAGTATTTTTTTCTTTCTTCATTTTTTTATTATTATTATTTTACGTTTAGCTTACTGCTCCATAAGTTTATATCATCTCATATGTATTATCATATTGACAAAGGTTAGGTGGCAGAGCAGCCCTTGGCTAAACCTCGCCCGCTGAATAAAGAAAATTTATTATTATTATTATTATAGAAAGGGGGATACGTGCAATGTTCGCAGAGATACGCAAAGGCAAACAATATTCACATGTCTGAGAATCAATACGATGCAAATCGACCATCGAATTACATATTTTACGCTGACGTAAATAATCTCTACGGGTTCGCAATGATACAAAAACTTCCATACAGAGGATTCGAGTGGCTGGATCCTATTTCAATTGATATTAATCGTTTCGACGATCGTGAATTTGGTCTGTTCATTGAGGTAGACATTGAATTTCCAAATACTTTGCATGCTACTTTTTCCGATTTACCTCCGGCTCCAGAAATTAAATGTCAACCTGATTCTAATCAAAGCAAGCTTATGTTAACTCTGGAGAGAAAAGAGAGATATGTCGTCCACTACAAGAATCTCCAGTTTTTGATTGGGAAGGGTGTTCAGGTAGTAAATATGAGAAGAATTCTCAAGTTCAAACACTCTCCATGGTTAAAATCTTATATTGAGACCAACACGAGACACAGAACAGCTGCCGTTTCAGAAATAGATAAAGATTTTTATAAACTAATGAATAATGCCGTTTATGGAAAAACGATGGAGAACGTCAGAAAGCATGTAAACATAAAATTTGTTTCAGATAACAATAAATGTAGAAAATTAGTATCTGATCCTAGATTCAAATCGCGAAACATTTACAACGATAATCCAACACTTTTTAATCTAGATATAAAATTGATAAAATTCAGGAAACCTATTTACGTTGGTGCAACAGTTCTCGACTTGTCAAAACTGTACATGTTCGAATTTCATTATAATATTATGAAACCCTTCTATAATGATAAGCTGTCAATTTTGTACATGGACACCGATAGTTTTATTTATGACTTACAAACATCTAACCTCTAAGAAGATCTTAATCATCCTTCCATGCTTGGGTATTTCGACACATCTTCCTACTCTCACCCCAACAGATTTGGAATTCCTTCCCACAACAAGAAGGTTCTCGGCAAGTTCAAAGATGAATGTAACGGTGATATTATTGTTGAGTTCGCTGGTTTGCGTTCGAAGATGTATACATTTAGAACAGAGAGCAGCTTCACGAAGAAAGCAAAAGGAACGTGCAAAGATACTGTGGAAAACAAACTAACATTCCAAGATTATATTTGTTGTCTTTCTTCACAGTCGAGGATACTTCGAGAGGATAATAGAATACAAAGCTCAACGAATAAAAAAAAGTAGCCCTGGATCCACACGAGACAAGAGGTGTATTCTCGAGTGTGGAATCCATACTTTGCCTTGGGTGCACTTTAGTTTAGAAGTTAATAATAATTGCAGTCAACACATGTGAAAAAAAAACCTAACATCAAACTAAAATTTTGAAAAAATAACAAAAAATCTACACGTAGTTTAATTTTTTATATATTATTCTCTACTATTAAAATTTTTCTATCACTCTTTCATTTTTTACATCATAAATATATGATTTATCCACAATTAAAATTGCACTGCATGTAGTATTTTCAGGTAGAGTTTCATGAAATTCAAATATCAATTTAATATTAGTTCGATCATTTATAACTACCAATTTTCTTTTTGACGCATTGATTAAAAACATTGGTCTGTGAATTATGAACTCATCTGGATTATAATACATGTCTATGTTACCTTCAGTTACTCTTTTAAATGCACTATAAGCTTCATATAATTTTAAATAATCTTGTTCTGTAATGTTTAAATTGTAATTTTCACTCACGAGGAAATACTTCGTTTCTGCCATTCTTCAGATACACATTTTTAACTTTACAATTATCAAACTGGCTGCTATCTTTTTTCTGATTGTCATCTCTCCCTGTTTGAAACAGAACAGCTACAAACTCTCGCATGTCATATTGCAAAGATTGGAACTGATTAGTAAGATCAAATTCAAACAATTTACCCTCCACTGACCTCTGTATGCATTGATAAGTGTAAAATTGAATCGGAATTTGAGGATTTTTCAAAATGTTGGCTTTGTATTTGAGAGCATAATTAGATTCATATTCAACTATAGGCATTCGCAACTCCATAGACTGGATCACACATTTCGCAGCTTCGGGTAAACTAGTCTCATTGGTTGTTCCATCTGCATTCAAAGTTTTGTATCTCATGATGGCATTATGATCATTGGGTGCTCTGCGAAATATGACACTCAAACCACCTTTCCATGTAATTTATTTATAATCAGAGAAAAATCCAAATAGCAATCTCATAGGGAACAGTACTGTGTGACTTTTTGCTTGAATTTTTGTTCCAGCTTCGAACCCACCAACTTTATATTATAATATATTCACTCTCTGATTTGGACAGTTTCAATGTCCCTACTGTAGTGGATGTAATTACAGGGCAATCAATCCTGTCCATGACTGTACCATGCTTTCTGACTTCAATTTGAGAAAATAAGAATGGAACTAAATTATCTATAAGTTTTACATTAGCCCCAGGGAGGGAATATTCTTCACCATTACTTTGTTTTACAATATCAAATTTTATACACAGATCAGATCTATGTGGATGAATAAACACATCCCCTACCGTGATGGCATACTGTATCTCTTTGTTGGGCTGATTCAAATTTGCAAATGTCCTCCTGTTTGGAGGGAAGGACTGTAATTCATAATTCTCGATATTTTCCATCTTGGTATCTTCCATCTATATATTTTAAATATTAATTTCTATTATCGCAGTGCTATTAGCACTGGCAAAATCGATGATCTCGTTTTTCTCATTCGTAATTGTTATCTCTATGTAACTAACTTTATCAATAGAAACAGGGAATAGACTGGTGGGATTGGGGAATAGAAGATAGGTTCCATAAATTCCGAATTCGGTTTAAATGTAGCAATGATACCTGTCTCCTTGTGACTGCCAATCGAAATTTCTTCTGCTTTGATAATCATACCTTTGGCAATGTTACAGTGAATAGTCAATGTCTCAATAGCTAAGAATTTTGGTATAAATTTACCTATGTGCCTAACACCTGGTTCTAATTTGCTATTGTTTTCAAATCCTAAAAGTTCCTCCATGGTATATAAGTCCACTGTTTCATTGGTAGTTACAATCTCCACTCTGTGTGTTACAGAATTTTGAGAAAGCAAGACAGTGGTTGGAAGTTCAAATTGTAAAGTAGATAAGTTATACTGTCCAGGAGGAATAATTATTTTTTCATTACCTACTAATATAGTATTGTTGAGTCTAGTTACATTCGGTATCAGATACATACTGTAGAATGCTCTCAGAGCTATTGATTTTGGATAGATAATATCACCGTGAAGATGTAGTTGCAAAACAGAAGTCTCGCTAGGGAGATGAAAAATTTCCATATTTAATATATAATACAGCTTTTTGAAAAAATTTAATTTGATGTTTGGTATTTTATTTAAAATTCTGAGCATCGTAATGCAAACATGGCCACATATAATTTGATCGAAATCTTGAATACGATCGTCGTTGTAATACATTTTAACATGTTTCAAGTAACGAATTAATTCTGTAGGGTGTACCCCTCCGGAAGAATCGAAAATAAAAGCATTGTTATTGTGTTTATAATAGAATATCCAGTGAGTACCAACGTTCTCGGACTGGTCCAAATTCACCACGCCACATTCTAGAGAGTGAGGCAGTCTATTTCTTTGTGACGACCCAGTGTAAAGAAATTTCTAATTTCATTCTGATTTTCTAGAATAACATCATCGAACACCAGAACAGAATTTTTCAAACATTGGTCGAGAGGTTTTATTGTTGATGCAAATGTAGCTATGCACAGTCCCTCGTACAGTTTCATGAGTTCTTGGTATTTCGGTTGTTCTAAACTCTTTGAGAATACATACAAGTGTCTATTTTTCCAATCTTGCCAATTGCGGGCAAGCAACAAATTATCAACCAGCAAAGTGTTTTTTCCACAACCTGATGGGCCTGCAATGAGGCATCTTATGTTATCAGGTAACAACTCTCCATTTTTTTTATTCGCTTCCACTACATCTGGTAAACGCTGTACCACATTCCATGTTGGTGTCAAAGAATCACCTGGTTTGCTTCTATCCGACTTTTGTCTGGTAGATGTAACCATTTCACATACAATTTATTAATTTACTTCTTCAATATTTTCTCGATTAGATATGTATCTCGATATTTTGTTTTACTAAGTTCCTCTTCATAGAATCGCCCTTTCAATATTTTGTTATGATTATCTTTTAAGATATATGTATTTCTATTCCCTGGTATAACTTGAACCACTGAGAATAACTCCGTACTCCAATTTTTAGTAAAACCTTTCTCGAATAACTGTTTATATTTACTGACCCTTACCTGATCCTCTATTTTATACTTTGGCTTCTTGGTAGTGTATGTATATTTTTTACAATAAACAGTAGAAATCAATCGTAGCTTATCAGATTTGGTTACCTCAGCAGGTTTCATGTGAATAGTACTATGTACTGTATTGTTGTAATCATGAACTAGCTCGGGTAAAATTTGCACCCAGTTATAATTGCCTTGTAGAGTAAATTGTCTCCACATGCGATTTTTTAATGTCCTGGTGAATCGTTCCACTATACTAGCTTTCAGATCACTGTATGTAGAATAATGTTGAATTTTATGTTGTTGCATTAACTTAGCAAATGTAGAATTGTAAAATTCTTTTCCTCTATCTGTCTGTAAATATTTTGGTATCCTTCCCTCACTGAATATCAACTGAAAGCCTCGGTAACACAAGTACCAGTCTTGGATTTTAGGAGAACAGCCCATACATATTTGCTAAAAGTATCAATAACTGTAAGCATATATTTGTAACCATGATTTATCTTATCCAAATTTTTAAAAGTCCCCCTTGGAGGAGCCATCTCGATGAGATCAGCCTGAAACAAATAATTTATACCTTTTGTTACTACACTTAATCGCTTGTAATTGCGACGGGCTGGTTTGTGTAATTCATGAACGATATCTTGTCTTGACATCGAGTTCGAAGTGAGAATATCGCATAAAATGGATTGTCGTCAGGGTATATCCGCTTTATGTCAAATATTAGCTTGTCACCAATTTCAATATCAAAAACTGATAATTGTTCGTCGTCATGTACTTTATATTTATTGGTAGACTCATCCCAGTATGCAATAGGTATTTGAACTGCCTTGTGTATACCATCTTTCCGCACTATAGTAAACTGAGGAACTTCAATATGTTTTCCATGTTTTAGAAAACTAAACTTCAGAAATCGTAAACTACCATTGACAAAAAATTCATGTACCTGAGTGTACGGATATAATTTGTAAACATTGCCAGCATTGGCGTACGTCCAGTAACCTCGAGCATTTGGAACACTTTGTAACCTAGCAATTTCCATAGAATAAAATTGACGAGTATCTATGGCATCTAGTCTGCTTAATACCGGTTCCAAGTGTTCGTTGATAGTACGAACCAACTCATCGTAGCTAGGTTTGATTTTTACATCAACATACAGTTGTTTATATTCCTCTTTGAGATCGTGAAGTTGAGTAGCAAAACCTGATAAAGCAGATTCTTGACTTGCTTCAAGAGTAGTAATTTGTGACGTAATATTAGAAATAATCTCTTGTAAATTTTCCACAAGTTTCAATTTAGAACTCTGGGTAGCAAGATCGTGTACTTGACTTCTGATTTCTGTAAATAATGCATATAGTTCGTTAATTATTTGATTGTTGGGGAGACTAGCAACAGTTTCTCTGATTTGCGCAATTTCTGCTTGAATGTTTTATATATCCTCAGATTTTAAAATTCGATGTACTGCTCTCCTCATAGCTCTGATTTCCTGACAAGTAGGCAAAGCAGCTACAGTATTCTGAAGTGTGGTAAGAGTTAATTTTATAGCATCGAGTTCTGTTGCATCAGATGCATTTTTCAAAATTTCTTGCAGTTGCGTTATGTCATCCTGCGTAGGTGTATACTGTTGCAGAGTCTCTAATTTACTCTGAATGTCGTCAATAAGATGATGGAAATGCGATAATTCTGATTCAGTATTCAAGCTTTCAAGCTTAGTAACTTGCTGTTGAACTATAGCTAGAATATCAGTAATACCAGGCAGTTTCGATTGCATAGTTTCCTGTACACTTGTTAGCTCATTTCTCATAGTTGCCATAATATCTTCTATGTGAGCTATGGTACCTTGTATCTTCCCAAAATCTTCATAAGCCTCCAACTGCAATTTGATGCCGGCAACGCTCCGAGCAATAGCATTTAATTCAGAAGATGAAGGTAAATTATTGATAAAATCTTCCAATGTCTGTAGTTTCGATTGAACTTCTGTTATAGCTGTATGCAGTTCATCTGTCTGTAATTCAGATTTGATACTTTGCAATGTAGGAACTTCGAAAGATTGAAACTGTTCTTGCAATTTAGCAATACTAGCATTTACCTGCTCATATTCTTCTTGAGTTTTGATATTCTGGATGATGGTTTGCAGTTCGGTACGAATACTATTTGCCTGGTCATTTAATTGCTGTTTCAGCTATTCGGTATTCGTTCTTTGGATTTGTCTAAATTTATCAAGTTCTTTTTTTCAAGTTGGCAATATTCTCTTCTAATTTGATGATTATCTATTGAAGCCAAATTAGTATATTTCTCAAGCAAAGATTTGAGTTCTCCATCAAGTTTTACTATAGGATCAATCAGTTGAGTTTGAAGATTTGTAATCTCTGCTTGAATATTTAGATTTAGCGAATTCTGTAATATGAGTAAATCTGTTTTCAGTTTCTTTAGACGTGCATCTAAACTAGCAATCTCGCTGGAATTATCTGGAATCTCCTGTCGCCTTCTATTACCAAATATATCCATCTTTTTTTTTGTTTTTAGGTATTTTATATATTAATAAGAGGATAGATTATTCTTATTTCGATAAACAGAGGAATAAATTTAGCATACTCTCCAATTATCTCAGCATACAAAAATTCACCAGCTTCCACATCATAAGACGTATCAGGAAGTAATGTAGTATGTTTAATTCTATACAAATTTCGACCTATGTGCAAAACTGCCGCATTGGGTGGTGAAATGTTTATTTGAATTTTCCCACTACCAGGTAACTTATATGATGATACGTTATTATTAAATACAAATAAGTGCTTTCCAGTATCCTCGTCAACATGAGACCAAATACTATTCAAGTGAACAAGAAGTAACCCTTTCAATTGATGATAAATTTCTCTAAATACATCCATGTTTAATGGAATTCTCTCTACAGACTGATTATGTTGTTGCTTTTTAAACCCAAAAATATTCATGACGTTTTATTTTATATTAGCTATTTTTATTATATATAAAATATATATTTGTACTAAGTATAAAAAATTAATAAGCACATATAGGAAAAAAATACCACCCTGTGCTTAGCACATGAATGAAAATTATAAGCAGCACTGCAACAACACGTCCGCACTCTTCAAACACTCTCACAATACTGACTGACCTGTAATGCTTTCGCATTTAAATAACGTAAGCGCGGACCGCGTTGAAAACATCAGAAACAGTGAGCCAATCAGAAAACAACACGTCATCGCATTACGTCATAATCCAAGCAATCAGAAGACACCCATTACGTCATAACCAACCAAGTAGACCAGAAGTAGACCAGAAGTAAATTTGCGTGGGTGGGAGTGGGTGTGCGTGGGTGTATACTTAAAAAACTAAAAAAACTCACAGGTGTCTGTCAAGTGGACCGGAAGTAGATCGGAAGTAAATAGGTGTAGGTGGGTGTGGGTGTGCGTGGGTGGGCAGGGGTGGGTGTAGATGGGTGTAGAAGGGTGTAGGTGTACTTTAACTCGTAAGAAATTATGACATTGGTACGAAGTACGAGATGAAAAAACAGATTTACAATAGTATAAAATCAACAAAAACATCATCAAAATAGGTTTTCCATTGTGGTTAAATTAATAAAAATAATAGGGCTCGTACCACTCGTACCAAGTACGAGGTGAAAAATCACAGAGTTGCAATAGTATAAAATCGAAAAAAAACATCATCAAAATAGGTTTTCCACTGTGGTTAAATTAATAAAAATAATAGGCCTCGTACCAAGTATTATTTTGAACATATCAACTATCTCTACTATTTAATAACATTTTGTAAGTATCTGTACTAGAAGGGAAGGGTTGACGTTGGTTCTTCTGGAATGTTAATGTTAACCTAAAATATATACAGAGTGATCCAAATACATGTCACCATTTTTATTTCGGTGTGTTCGTCTAAGTACAAGGTTGGAAGACTAACTGCAGTGCTGTATCATTTGTTTGTTGTTAGTTTTTAAATGTTTCTTGTCATTTATCGGGTTTATCCGACTGCAAATGGGGTTGAAATTATTAGTGACTGAGAGTGCCCGAATTGCAGGTCAGACAGGGTTATATGAGTCCGCAATTCTAGTGTGTATATATAGTGGAGAAGGGGAGACATGCGAAGTTGGATATGAAAATAATTAAGAGTCTTTTCGCCAACTTGTTGGGATGCAGGCGCAGTCACTTAGGACTCATTGCGAAGGATTTTCCACCCATCTGCCTGCGAACTGAAGCCATTGTCTAACTTCTCCCACCTTTCGTGAACTTGCTGGCGTGGTAATCATGCATAGAGATATTAAATCTTCATTTGCCAGAGAATTTCTACAAGTTTTAGGTTTCCCGATGGCAAGAAACGAGTGTTCTTCGCTGGTGCAAGTGTGTGAAGGAGGCGCCGTATTTAAAAATGACGAAAATGGTTTCGCTGGATCAGTATTGCACAGTTGAGGTAGTTTTGTAAATAACAGTTGATACCTGATGTAAATTTCATCTGTATACAGTTTGTCATATAATTTTTATCGAACTTTGAAGCTTTTAATTTGACTCTCCATTGTACTTTAATAAATAATAATAATATGTTAATAACAATAAATTTATAATTTTCCCTAACCCATATCTTAAGAGGGGGTAAACAAACCTCCTATTTTGGGGTCAAAATATTGTGGTCAAAATATTGTGGTCACCCTAGTTTCAATATAAATCTTATTGGGAATAAACTATTGTTCGAATTACAGAATAATTCGAATTTTCCCAAGTTCGATTTAAATAGTTCTCTGTAGTTTTTTGTAGTGTAAAAGTATACACGAGGAAAGAGCACCCCACGTAGTCGTCTTCGAAGATGATTCAGGCAAGTTGTTTAACAATAGATATTCGTGCAAGGAAAGATATCCGTTATCGAAACTGAATATTTACTTCGTTCCTTCCCCGAGATGCAAGAAAAATCTGATGGAACTTCCAAGAAACACTGTCACTGACTAAATATTCTCGAATTGGGCCAAATACTACGAGGATCTTCTTCAGCACAACACTGAGAAAGGCCCGGATGAGACTCTGGCCAATGAGAGACCTTGAATCGCCTCAGAAATAACAGACGCTTATGTCGTCATACAAATTGATATTAGGTTTGTGCGTCTTCGTTCTTCAAGTGCGAGCAACACGCGGAGGAATTTTTAGCATTACATTATGTTTAACATTGCTCGTAGCCTAATGATGTCATTAGAAAAGAAAATATAAGAAATGGCTGCCTTGTACCAAGAGACTGTTTACAACAAATATGGAAGAAGTCCTTAGTTGCCCTCATGGGATATTGTACTCGTATTTTTCTGTCACCATTTTAGAAGAAAATATAAGAAATGTCTCTCTTGTACCAAAAACTTGTGTACAACAAACATGGAAAAATCCTTACATATTTCTCTGGACAATATTTAAGTCGTAAAATGTCGTAACTATCTCCACAAGCGTCGAAGAGGAAATTGGTAAGGGGGTGTTCCCTCTTCCTTGAAAATGAACGTCAAGCTTAAAAAAACATATATTTCACAAATGTTTCATCTCAGTCACCGAAATAAACGTTAATTATTATAAATGCTTTATAATTACAAGTATAGCTGGTGGAGATTTTTGGAAGTACACATCAGCATACTGAGGTTGTGTTTTTTGGGGGGGGATCCTTGCCCCCCACCCTAACGCTTTAATAATCCATAAGGATGTCCACCACTATTCCTTGTGAAAGTTCCAAAAGTAAGTCGTTAATAACGCCTTAGGACTCTCTGAATTATCTTTATTTTCATAATTCATTTCATTTCATCTTATTTATATTACGTATTTATTTTTCGCGAGATTTGTAGCTCGATCCGACAGATAGGTGAATTAAAAATATCCTATTTTCAGAAATGTCGGTTAATGAAATGTTCGCAATGTTCGACTCAACATAGATCCTGTCATACCTTAACCTAAACAAAATGTTTTATCCATTTTTGTAGACAGATCTCTGTTCGCATTGTAATAAAGAGGTCAGGGTTCGATACCCCGTGGAGGCAAGTAGCGGTCCCGATCCAACTTTAAACTGTACGTCCAGTCCCGATTAGCCTGTCTGTGCATAAATGTGAATTAGAAACAATCTCTGATGAAATACGCAACGACTTAAATATGTTTACGAATATCTGTAATTCAGCTGGTCTGAAATGGAAACTTCATATACCCTCGGGGGATATTCTCACTGCATGTCTTTTGCCAACATTTAAGTCTTAAAACTTCGAAACAATCGCCATAGAAGTCTCGATTTGATGCAGTAAAGGGGGTGCTCCATTTTGTTTTGTTCTTGTGCGTGAGCGCACTATACAAAACAGAGTACTGATGAGTGAAAACCGAAAAAGAAGGATTATTAAACTTTTCCACTGTTCCTTCACTATTTTTTCTTTTCAACTTATTTTGTGTTTTGTGTAATCTTAAATAAAACAAATATACCTTTATAAGCTTTCATTTAGCCTGCGTGCTGCTTCAAGAACAACGTTGAAACTAACAATACGACAGATAGTTACAACGTTGTTCTCTCTGTAAATAAAACTTTTTAGTATATTTTATAAAATACCACTCACAATAACAGGGAAAATCGTTTTGGTCAGTGTAGGGTGGGATCAATTACAGAGGATTTTGATTTATTTCAAACTAGTATTAAATACGAATTTGACAAATTATATTCGTCTCCAGAGAAATACTTACTTCGTTGGTTACATGTTTGTTCGTGGAATCATTCATGATCATTGTCGCGATTATCCCAATAGAAAAAGCAACGCTAGAATGTTTAATGTTACAATGAAACCTAACACTCCATGCTAGTTGCTAGTGAAACTCGAGCCCATTTTGATGTCACATGACCACCTTTCCATTTACGAAACTGAAGTTGACTCCAAGATGAAGCCATCACCCGCATCGCGTATCGTTGGGGGTATTGGGTTGGAACATGTCAGGCAGTTTGGCTTTTATAGGGGTGGTTCCACACTTCTAGCCCAACGCTAAACAAAGTATGTGTAGGTATAAGTAGCAGAAGCATGAAACAATTTATATTATCCACTTTAATATTGGGTGGTGGTTATAGAATGCAAGCAATTGTTTAAGTACAGGATATCCTAGTTAAAAGTACCCACTCTCCGATCAACAGGTACATGCCAAGGATCATGGAAAGAAATGAAGTGTGTGCACTAATGACCTTGAGTACCTACCACGGTTCACGTTACAATGGACTATTCCATTTTACTGGTGAAATATAGACCCCATTTGCCTCATGGACATGTGTCTTTGGGCCAGGCTATTTTTGACTGGAACACCCAGTATTAGACAAAATAATATTTAGAAAGAGCAATTAAGTTGATTTTACACTGACCTTTCAACTTCCTGAGAACTATTTGGGTATACAAGAGATTTGAAAAGTTGAAATTTTCAAGCATGTTTTTTCTTTTCTGGTTGAAAAGTCTCATAAATGAAGTATAGCTTCCTATTAATACATAAATGCAACATGTATAAAAACAACACACCTACAGCAACTGCTAACACCAATGACGGAATAGCTTGTAGAATTGATGCAGTGATCATGGCCAAGTCCTCAGGTAAAATCATGTGTTCCGAGCATCGTCTCAACTACAATTTCACTGAATGAACGTAAATTAAATCTAACCAATCACAAACTTGAATTTATTCCAGAATTAAGAAAGACATGTGTCGACATGGCAATTGATTTTGAACTCCTGTTTTAAACAACCCTCATGCATGGAATTCCATAGACAGTTTTCGATGTTATTACAGCAAAGAAAGTTTCATAGTCACCACGGAAGATGTTTGCAAGAACAGAAAATATTACGAAATAAGCTGGAGAAGTTGATAACATGAGGAAAATAATAAATTGCAAAAATAACACTTTTGAAGCTGTATGTATTAATCGCCTATAGTAAAAATCGCTGTTGTTTATCAGAATGTACGGGAAAAAGTAAATAGTAAACGAGATGAATGCTTGAAGAAATTGTATTCTCGTTGTTTAATATCCTGGATGATAACCTGGTCATTTTTCTGCAAAGTACCTGGTGAGCATAAAGTCTTACCTTGATATAAAAACATTTTTAAAAATGCACAGAAACTACGCTGGGTAGAGATTCTTTTTTTCGAAATGAAAGTCATGCTCAAACATTTTTGTCATGTTAGGCAGAGATATATAGCGCTTTCTAAATGTCCCCCTAAATCACAAGTTTGTTGTTTTATTCATAAATTTCAACGTGCACACCATTTCATACACGCAGAATGTCTAAACGATGCTCAATTTCTCTCCATGTATTAGATAACATCTCCACATTGAGGTTTAGGTATTTGTGGAACTCAAGTAACATGTTTTCAACGTCTGGATTGGGATGGATGGTCCATCATCAAGCCCTTTATGTTCACCTCTAGACTTTTCTCTATTGGTATTCACAATTCACCAGTTCAAGATGCTGAAACATGATGGCGAGGACGACAGTTGTGCTAGCGACGGTGACTGAAGAGATGTTGTCTCACAAAAGGCCATAATTTGAATATCGTTTAGACATTCGTTGTGCATCAAATACTAGCACACATATTGAAGTATATGAAAAGAAAACTTGTGATTTTGTCGAACATGCTGATGGTTAACATAAGAAAACGATTTTAAGTTTCGGTGTCATTTAAATTTAAAAAAATGGAAGTTTCTATCTGGCGTGTTTTTTATGTGTTTTTAATGTTTGGAACCAGGGAAAAACGTCATCCTCACTCATAGGCTATATCGGTTTGGAAAAATAAAGTTTTGCAGTTTACTTACCGATTTGGTTCCCTTCTTGAAGTGCAGCAGATGAGATTGCTGATATAACCCAGATCTGAGGACTTCAGAGTGAAGCAAGTAACCCAAGCAACTCCTTCACGGTAACTTTGTTGAGTGACCAGGATGAAACTCCAGCCAGTGAGAAACCTTGATTCTTCCTACGCAATACCAGAGGTCGAAATGTCAATTGATTTTGATATAAAAACTACTTCTTGGTTCTGTGAGACGTGAAGCAATGTTTACCAAGGAGCGGGGATTTCTGCCGCTTTGATATTTGTCGTGGCTTAATTATATAATTAAATAGCCTTCAGGAGCAGAATATTGGTCAATGGCTCTAAGAATCCACACCAGAGCTCGGTTTTGTATTGCATTTAATGTTTACAAACAGAGCTAATTTGTTTTACAATAAATATGAAACATCCCAAAATACATACGTACATATAATAATGTTAGC
This sequence comes from Lepisma saccharinum, assembly GCF_977018435.1. Lineage (NCBI taxonomy): Eukaryota > Metazoa > Arthropoda > Insecta > Zygentoma > Lepismatidae > Lepisma > Lepisma saccharinum. The sequence continues at coordinate 225,815 of NW_028142987.1, forward strand.
ATTTCAATCTAGTTTCGAGCTATGTTCTTCTCGTATGTGCTTATTCTACATGTACGGCACTATATGTCGTAACGACGTCCGGTGTAAAATTCAATACATTGAACGCAAGGATTGTGTCATGCCATCAATGTTACATTTAGAATACAAATGAGGTTCTTTCTATTCTCCTGTACTTTGGTCAAAGGTTTCAGATTTCGAATTTAGCTACGACAGAAATGCACTTGGAGATATAGATATAGTGAGACCACATGCAAATAACTTGCGCAGAACCGCGGAGGGGAGGGACAGAGTGGAGCATGCTTCACCATGTTCCGAGGCCGGCTCCGTGGCCAAGTGGTTAGCACATCGCGCTGCGACGCTAGGGGTCCCGGGTTCGAATGCCGCTCGGGCGTGGTTGTTTGTAAATGTCCATTCATCAATTTCATAATTTCATCCCTCATCCCCATCTTCACAAATTAACCAAGAGGCACAAAACGCGAAGTAAAATAAAAACAAATCAATCAAATCAATCTGACTTGGGCGTGAATGTTTGTGAGTGTCTATTCATCAATTTCATCATATCATCACTCATCCCCATATTCGCAAATTTGCCAAAAGTGGCACAAAAAGCGAAGTAAAATAAACGAAATCAAATCAAATCAACCATGTTCTGACGTGAGGGGATGGAGGGGAATATGTGCGAAGGTTTCCGGCCGAAGTTTCTTTTGTTTGTGGCGTGTCTGTACACTCGTGTCTGATCTGATCTCAAATGTTTATCTTTATTTGGATATCTTTCATTTGATCCAATTTCTGTTACAAGTTATTTGCTAGATTTGTAACAAGATGACACACAGGTAAAATGAAATTAGTATCACATTTTCAGGAATGCTGGAAAGAAATTAAATTCTCTCGACGTGTTCCTTTCTATGGATCCTCGGGTGCCCGAAATAGAACAGAATGCTCTATTCCTTTGTTAAACAAATATCTCCTCGCTATGTAATAAAGAGGGTAGGGATGCGATATCCCGTACAGTGGTTCGGATCCCAATTTATCGTTAATCACATCTTATAATAATAAAGAGAGCGTGCCTGGACCTACCAAAATCACTCCTCTCCTCAAGGGGGCGAATAACTCATTGTATTGATAAAATAAAATCTCTGGTTTTTAATGTGTAACAAAAATCTCCGTCCTCCTTAGTTGCCGTGCGGTTTAAGGCACCTTGCCTTGGACAGCGGCTGCGGGACTGCATGGGTTCGATCCCTGGTTCAGTCTCCGACTATTCCAATCCTGGTTGAAGAACTCCACGCTTAGAGGTGACGAAGGAAAGCGTGGGAGGGGGACCGGCAGTCGGTAGGTAAGCCAAGGCCCTTCATGGGCTGTTACTCACAGGATTATTATTTATTTTTACAAAGATCTCCAATACCAACATAGAAAGTCTTGATTTCCAGAAGTTACAAACCGTATGTTGACTCGTGCCTTGATTTTGTATTGTTTCTGTAATTGCGATCAAAACGTGAAACGTCGTGTGCTTCTCCAACATTTGTTAAGATTTAAAATCAAGATATTAAGGTATTTCTCACATGTTGTACAAAGTTTTTATTTTTAGTACAAACTCCTTCTTTAGGTTCTACACCAGATATATTGATGCTCAATTTTCAAAAATTAAATAAAAAAACTAGCATTTTAAAATAGCTGTATCCAAAAGATGAAACCAGTAACAGAGCTCCCATATATTTTGCTAAATTTTTGAATGTATATGTTTCCTCTGAAACAAATTACAGCTCTGATATTACATTACGTCCCTACTAAAAAAAAGATACTAAACTTTGATTTTTGTTGAAAGTTGAATATCGTTGTTGGTCCTGAATTTCACCCATTTGCATAAGGAATGGTTAAAAAGGTAGAGAACATGAAATGTAGATTGATATGTACCAAAGCAATTATTTTAGCCCCTCTTTCTATCATCTTTATTATCTGAATTATCATAATTATCGCAACTCTATGCAAAGGCCAAAAATGCCACAAGTCGTGAGAGAAAATGTCCAGCATTTTTAAACAAAGTCAAGTTTGAGAAAAGACAACGTCTGTTTTGAAATACCCTTGCATGAGGATTAAAAAATCAAAACTGTGAACATTTTTATCAGTATGGACTCGCGCACTTTCGACGTGGCCTGTGGCCACGTCTCGTGCGCTCGCCGACGTGGTTCGCTTATTTGGAAAGTTTTGAACGTAAATTTATGTGTGTATGCGCTGTAATATGTACAAATAATCAAAATATTATTGGTTTCTTTGTTAATAATAAGCTGGGTAAGTAATAACAGTTTCAGGATAGTTAGTTAGATGTTTTATGTAAACGAATTCAATAGCGACACTAAATTGGAAAAGTAACATTTTACTTCTGTAGTCAGTTTTACATTTTTAAACATAATTGAAATAAAGAAATGTTTTCCTTCATTCTTCGCAAATTTCTATCTCTCCTCTGCAATGAATTCTGATGCTCACATTTTAAAATTCGAAAACTCTAATACTGTGCACAAAGTGGACTTAAAACACCAAATCAATCAATCAATCAATCAATCGAAAACTCTAGCATAATTCCCTTACAGTAGCATTCGGGGTGAAAATAAACTTTCTTTAAGTTCCCTAGCAACGTCCGTTTCCATGGTGAACAACAAGCACGGCAAGCTCTAAGGAATTGCATGTCATTATACCCCCTAAACATTTAGTTGAAACAAGCACGATGCAGATATTTACGCATTGAGTATAACAATATATACGTAATTGTATCTGGGCTGAAACTCCTTATTATGTAGATGTCACCCTTGTTTCAGGCACCTTTTCAAAACCAGGTGTTGATTCATCTGTGTGTTACTTATCTGTGAGAAATATAATGTAGCTGGACAATTAAGAATTGAAGGAAACAATGTGTGCAAAAGAAATGCCCGTGGCAACGGTTGCTAAGGACGTGAGAAAAGGGCATTTTCACCCTTAAGGAAGGGCCGATTGAGAGATTTTTCAATTTTCTCGGCCTTTCGGGACGATTTCATGGGGGGTCGTAATCGGGCGTTTTTCGCCTCCGGGGTTCCTTCACGGAGAACATTTATGTCAGTGAGTGAGTCAGTGGTGGGATTGGGGCTTTATATATATTGGACTAGAAAACCAGTCGAAATAACACTTTTATGGTTCCAGAAGAAAAAAATAATGATGTACATTTCAGAATAAATACCCCCTTCCATAACTGATATCGTGGATGTTAAAACATTTTTTGAAAAACTGTATGACATTTTTGTTACTAAGGAAATACAAGAATACTAAGGTGAAACAACATGTGTATCCACAATTATAAGAGCCAAAAATTATTTATTTACTTATTCTGCATACAATCAATTACAACAATCAATGGGCAATTCCACGGAAATGTCAACCTCCAGCCCAAAAACTGAAAAGCTCTGTAATAAAAATGAAGATAATATCATACAAGTGTTATACTTGTAGTTAATGGAACATGCTGTTGTTTCATTAAAAACAATACGGCAAGTGGTTAGAAACAGTATGTTTCAAGATGGCCGCAATATACATGGCATGATGTGTTAATTGCGGATTTTAACGATTCATGAACTCACTGTATATGGCAAGAAGGAACTAATATTATGATAGTACGGTAAGATTAATGTCCCCTAGAAGAACAAATTGGTGTATTTCGCTACGTTATAGTGTGTTTGTAAACTGAGATATACACGTCTTTTAATACATAAGGCAAAATGGTAAATCCTTCATAACTTTTCAGTTTTTTTCGCATAAAAACGTGGGTTAATGATACAAGGAAGTAAAACTTTTCCTGCAAAGGTAGGTTTTGGTACAACTCACATGTGTAACACTTACATTTGCAGCAATGTTCATGGAATGGCTGTACATCACTGTGACGGAATTACCAGCTGTGTGTGTTGGAATTACCAGTGATACCTGGGAAATGCTCCAAGTGTTATTTGTGAGGTATCATACTGTTAGCTAATTATCTACATATTGCTAACTCATTTTCAGTTTAATCTGTATCGTTTCTGGAGTATAATGGCTAAGACAGCAGATTAATGTCAATGCAGAAGTAGGCTGAGAAGGAAGAAAATTATTATGATCAAATGAAAGGGATGGGCCATGAACAGAAGCGATTGAAGAGGCAGGTATGAATTCAGAACTGATAAGATTAAGGGAACATTCCCGAATGGCAGGAAGGTGCTATGGGCATTCCAAGCAGCAATAGTGGAGGTTATCAAGTGCTATCTCGCCATACAATTTGCTGTCATTGATTTTTGAAGTTGCTTTTGCAGAAAGTTAGATTGTACCCTGCAATCTAAGGTGTTAAATTCTACTCAGTAGCCACTTTAAAAATATATAATAGTATTCTCAGAAACATTATTTCGCTTGACTCTCATGGAATGAAATTTTTTTGCCAGTTGACTGAAGGAGATCGTTTAACATATCTTGATCAAGATTCCAACAAACAGTATTGTTTATTCGATTCGATTGTGTGTTCGATATGTTTTTGACAGTCCAGTGATTGAAACTTAGACCTATCCAAACAATTATGCCAATATAGTTTCCAAATATGTAGATTTCGTTTCAAAAAAGTGAGAATTTTGATTTACTCATTGATTCTTTCTTACCTGATACTAAATATTTGGTCATATTGTTATTGCATTGTTCAGAAGACCAATATTGTATTACAGTACGATCAATAAAATCAATTTTCAGTTGGACTGCGTTATATTATTTTGAAAACAGCCCAATTAAATACCCCGATGGCGTAGTAGTATGGTCATCTTCTTGTACTCTAGGGGTCCCTGGTTCGATACCCGATGGAGGCACGTAGCGGTTCGGTCCCGCTTTAAACTTTAGGTCCAGTCCCGATAAGCCTTATTGTGCATAAAGTGAACTTAAAACACTGACTCAATCAATCATTCAATGACAAGCGTATTTGGACAATTATTAATTCCGTCACGGTAATTCTGTCACACACTGTTCGGGATAAAAATAAGTATCAGAATATAAAAACAATTTCAGTTGTCGTGTCCTGGCATGATGAGCATGCTTTGAACTATTTTTCAGACAAAAGTTCATAATTCACAGAGATTGGCAAATGTTAGTATGCACCTGCAAAGAAGGTTTACATGAAGGTAATTCCGTCACACGCATTTTAAACACAATTATCTGGCTAGTACATCCAAATAATTTACATTTTTTGCAAACTTGAAATTGTACTACATTGTGTCAATACATATAGCACGACAAGTCACATATTGTATGTACTAGATATATAATCGTATGAGGGAAATATGTAATTACTGTCCAAAAGGTAATTCCGTCACACATGGAATTGCCCTAATATTAGAAACAAATTTCGTGATAAACCAAGAAACATTAAAAAAATATTAACTCTGCCCCAAATGTTACCCCACTTCTGTGGCAGGGAGGGTTTGTGTGATCTCGCAATAGAAATTTCCTGGTTCGATTCATGGACAGGGAACGGTTTGTAGTTTCGATTTCCTGTCATCGAGTTCATCTAAACTCTCTTCATCTTCGTGGTCGCAATCACCCAGAGTGGTATAACAGGAACGTTAAACAAGAGTGTAATAGCATAATATACATGGACAAATTAAGCACTAATATTTTAAACTCTCCTGGATATACGAACCGAAAGAATCGTTTCACAAAACAAAACTTACCCTTCGATCCAATGTTCATTTATAATATTATTTTCTTATTTGCCCACATGCCAAAAAATCTTTATAAAAACATTTGTGGAATCTGAACACAACGCTTATCAAAATTCAATCATATTTACATTATTAGCACCAAGCTGTAAACCAGATAACCAAAACGTGCAGAAAGAAAATTTAGTGAATTTCAAATGGAAGTTCATATTGAATTAGTCTCAATTTGTTTGTATTTACCAACTTCGTACTCTGAGTTGTCTTTATGTCATATTTTATTAGGCGGGCCTCGTGGCGGAGTGATTATCACATCGCGCTACGAGGCCAAGGGTTTCGGGTTCGAATCCTAGCCTAGGCATGGATGATTGTGAGTGTCCATTCATAAGTTTTATCATATTATCGTTCATCCCCATCTTCGCAATTAGTCAAAAGTTGCAGAAAGGCGAAGTAAAATAACGCAAATCAATCAATTATATTTTACTAATATGGACGACGTAGAAGAATAGTGATTGGACGAAAGTAACGAAAAATCCATGTTAGGATTCGAACTCACAGGCCTGGACAAACCAATCAACGGGCTCGGCAACCTAGGCGACTTAACATATATGAGGAAAAGTGATATCCACTGTTATCGCCGCTTTTTTAACAACCCTTGGATTACAATGCATAGCGTATTCACATTAACTACAAATTACATTACACGGAACCACCGCACCAATATGTAGCGAAAATATACATAAAACAATAACGATAATGACAATAATGTTCTTTTGCATTAGAAGAGTTACAAAAGGTAATTTCAAATACATTATGGTCTGCACACAACATGCTATTGAAATACAAAAAAAAAACATTTGTTGTACGTTAATAATATTAACACTAATGAACATTTGTGTAAATAATTTTACAAAATACTTAAAAATGCATGCTGATATACAATACGTTAGTGTATTTGAATTACAAGGTTTAAAATAATGGAAGTGCGTTACATCATCTACAACCAATACCAAGGTGCAAAATTATGGGGTTTTCGATAAATACAATCAATCATTTTAAAGATTGACACAAATAATCACTCAAAAACTCACGAAGACTTGCTAATACATAGGCAAGAAACTTTGTTGGGAATAAATAGAAAATAGTTTATGGTAACCAAAAGTTTGTTTGAACAGGTGACCAAAAGATGTTTTATTGCTATAAACAAATGATGTTTAGAAAATGTTCACATTGGTTTATAAAAATAACTTCATAAATATTATCATAATTCAAAAAGGCTACCATTTTTCTTATTTACATCTTCAGAAAACGTGCTTTTGTTAATACATAGTCGCCTTTTCTATAGTATAATCTATTACCGTGGATATTTCGAGTGAATGTTCTATTTCTATTTAACAACCTATTAGGTTAATCACAACAATCGGAATGAATGATGAACAATTAATATTTATAATGAAGAACACAAGAAAACGTCCATGCGTTGACTAGAATTCGAACATGGAAATTGGTTCATATAAGTACATATGTATATTAGATATACTAGTGTCCTCCAAGGATATATAAAGGGGTTCCATCCCTGAAGGTATGTCCGAAAACAAGGAGCTACCTAAACTATAAGGCAGCTGCATAACACCAAATATGGAGGAATAGCTTTGCGTTGCTGTTTTAAGTCCACTTTATGCACAGTAAGGCTAATCGGGACTGGACCTACAGTTTAAAGTGGAATCCGAACCACTTGTGCCTCCACCGGGTATCGAACCCGGACACCTTGATTACAATGCAATGACGCTACCACTGCGCCATGGGGGAGGCCCTATGGAGGAATAGGTGAACTGAGAAAGGATTCCTTGCAAACAGAGAGAGAAAAGTGTGAGAGAAGACTAAGATTTTGAAGAAAACGCTTTCCTAACTATGTTATCGCAACAGAAAATAAAATAAACTATATTGAATTTCCTGTTAACTATTGAAGAGGCGAAAATGAGACACGTGAATCAAAATGAAAAATGAATTTGAACATACCTACAGAAGTAAAGATTGATCTGATATAAGATTTGATTTATAAAAGTATATTTAAATGATAGAATATAAGGTTTAATGTGAAAATGTGACATATCTATCTCCGGATATTATTGTGTATTTTTGTTCTCCACAAAGGAGTCTTACTCTTCTTTATGAAAATAATAATACAATTTCTCTAAGAGAAATACAATTGAACTGAGAGTCAAACCAAATATGAGAATGGCAAAAGCTCCCATTAGATTTTCCAGTTGAATCACAACGACCTCTGGCTCATCTTGGAATTTCCCTATCTTCGTTACATTTCGCATCATGTATTCATATAAGTCTTTCTTCCACTTTGGAGGGAACCCCGCTTCAACACTGGAGTCAATTATCTGCTGAAAGTGATCCCTAAAGGGAGAGCTCCTGGGTAGGAGGAAAAATTGAGGTAAAACAAATAATTTTCCGGAAGTAACATGGAACAATAACTTTCCGTAAGAATCAAATAGCTTCCCGACAAACGAGTCATTATAAAATACAGAATTATGTAACTGAGTTGCGTAGTCACCGTCAATAGTAACACGATGTAAGACCGCCGAAGAATTTTCCTCCAAGTCCCAATTCTCAAGGACCTTCCTGTAAAGTGGTTTCTCACTTAGTAGTTCTACATGGTATTTATCACTGCTATCGCCACCAACAATCAAATTGGCATTTACAATATCTTCCAGGCTGTCGATGAGCGGTGTTCTCTTGGGTTCTGTAATGAAGCCAAACAAGGCTGACTGATACAGCGTGCATAAGATCACAGAAGACAGAGTCCACAGTAAGAGGATAGACCTGAGAGTGATTAAAGGAGGGGGAGGAGTAGGGATGGTTGCAGCCAAAGAGACAGGCAGACCATTAAGGAAAGGGAACTCATAAGTGGTCCTTCCCCACCGACGCAACAAAGCAACACTGAATCTCATCCAAAAGACAAAGGTCAATAAAGTGAAGAGAGTGACGACCCAGAGATGTGATTGAAATGGAAAATACAGATTCATCCATTGAGGATAAGGTCGGGGTTTTGGAACAGCCCACGCTATTTCATTGAACTGACGGGTATGTATCTGCTCATACCACCAGAGAAAATATAGACCTGTGTAAGCATTTTTCAAGACACCATCTAATTGTCCTAAGCGCATCAACAGATAGTCCCCTGTGACAGTACCATTCAAAAATACCATTCCATTTCTAGTAGGTTCGTTATATATGTCGTTTGTTTCCAGAGTGAAATTCATTCTTCCCATTATATTTGTAATAAAACTACCCAATACACCTAAGTATGAACTATTGCTTTTCGAGGTGAAATCCGGCATAAAGATTGATGGGTAATAAGATGCCTTCATCCTGATGGGGCACTTGTGCATGTTCTCTACCTTGTCTGGATACAAATGCCTTTCCGTAAGAAAATGCCCGTTGCTCCAAATATCCATAACTTCTCCACCATCAGCCGTTCTGCAGTGGGACTCGGTGAAAGGGAAGTAGGAATAGAGGACGAAGGATTCGCTTTCTGAGAGAGACGGGTTTCCAAGAGAAGGAGCAGCAATTACAATATTCACCAGTAGATGGCTCTGTGCTGCCAAGATCAACCCATTAATTTCTTCCATTGTGTTATTCCCAGTCAGGACGACTAAATATTTTGCATTCCGTCTATAGTTATTGAAATGCCAAGACTCCTCTATAGGACGCTGTATAGATGAAGCTTTTCGTACAAGAAACAAGTAATAGATTTCTGTTCTCACCCAGAACCAGTCAAAGGTCCATGATGGGTTCCATTCATACAGGAAACTAGTTTTAATTACAGTTGTTGCGTTTCCATATTCCTGAGTCACAATATCCGCAAGGAGTGCTGAGTCTTCGTCGTGATAAACAACCAGTGTCCGAGCAGTGTGAAAGTAGTTCTTCAAAATGCTGGCTGTAAGCTGAAATCCACTCTCAGTTGATTTCGAAGGCATTATAGGAGAGAGTGAGCCACAGAAGGAAACGAAGATCAAAACCGAAAACATCAGCAATGATATCTTCATATTTTCGGCCACCTGCAACAACGAATGTTCTCATATAATCAAACTTTAATATAATGTAAAATTTAAAGTCTAAGAGAAGTATGTAGTTTATTATTAATGTTTTTCACATGTTGGAAAAGATGGAAAACTTCCACAATCTGGGAGAAGAACCAGCAGTATATTTTACACGTCACGATAATATATACCGTCATGGCGAATACTGGAAGCAAATTTGGAAAAAATAAGTTTGAGTACATTTTCTTTTTAAATAAAAAATTGAAATGAGGGAACATTTAAGTCGACATATTCAGACGATGTTTACAATAGCCAAATCTCGCTCTGTGTGTGGGCTACGTTTATACTGGAGGAGTTTTATGAAGGGTTGGTGAAGAATAAATCTGTTCTTCTTCTTCTGAAAAGTATTTCCGGCATTCCTCAACTTTAGTGTAGGACTAACATCAAAGGTTATTTAGAAGGGACCGGAAACACTATGTAAGTCATACCAAGATTATAATGAATAATGTCTTTAAACAACGGGAAGTCATATTTCATTTATTATTTATATCATTTATGTGATACATACGATGGACAATCAAGTGAAAACCTTAACTTGTCTTCTTTCTTATCTAGTTGATTTCTGAATGTAGAGTTGCAGAAGTTTGCTGCATTTTGGTATATATCCATTGCTGATGCACGTATATTTTCAAGCCTTGAGTTAGTGTCTGTATATCTCAGGAAGAAGAATCTTTTGGGATGCACTCATGACTAGAACTCGGATTTGTATGAAATTACATATTCTATTCCTTTCTAGATACATACATTGAACAGTAAAATGTCTACGAATTATATAACTGACATGATTTTGCATAAGCTTTAGGTTACATATTCTTACATATTTGCCAGGATATTGCATATTTCACATATTTGCTCATTTACTTTACATAAAACAACATATTTCGGTAATTTCTTCCTGTCTTGATCATTTTCCCTAAGTTTTCCATTCTCTGAAACATGAAGAAAACTTGTGGCTCATATGATGTCATATTTTCAATGAGATGCGTAGCGCTTACTGTCACCTAACATTGACTGCCAGTCGACAGGTAGGCTGAAGACCAAAAAGATATAACGATAACTTATTTATCGAACGACACTGGAGTTTAACCTACCCCCTTCTGCTTATGATATGTTAGTCTCGATTTTAGGTTTTGGAAAGAACATAGCAACTTGGCATCGGTGGACAAGAAAGCTACTTTCCTGAACGTAGGGAGTTACACAATATGTTCCCTTGTACAAAAAAGTAGCTATTTATTTTCATTCGATTGTTCTCTGTAGATGCTTCTTTTTACAATGTTTCGAATGTTACAAAGAGCTCTCTTACAATCTACATATTATACAATAATTTGCGATGTGAAAATTAATAAATAAGTGACAAAATTTATTTCTTAAAAATATACACTTTGCTGTGCTTTTTTGAGTTTATAAATTTCATAAAAATTTTAATTTCAACAACTTATGTCCTTAAATGAAGTTGAATACGTTCAAATAAAATATCTAGCAGAATTCTTGAAATTGCTTGGATACTCGATTGTTATTAATATTACATATTGTTTGATACTTATCCCTTTGATAATAAACATTTAGGTACATATTTTATCAATTATTGTTGCATATTTATGTATGTATTTTGTATTTTGATATTACCCGAAAATCCGAGGTCTACTAATGACACATTGGGAAGGTCTTTCTGCCCATTTTCCTGCAAACTGATGCCATTGTACACTTCTGCAAATGTTACTTGACCGCCCTGAAAGATTTCTAAATCCAGAAATCATTAATTTGACAATATAGCTATTAAGAACCAGCAGAGAGTAGCCAACTTTACTGCAAGGTTCTCTACTACAAGTATTTATGAAACACACGGTATTATTAGTGTACTCTAAGATTTCATATTTGCTCTAATTTTCTAATCTAACTTACATTACATCAATTTCTAATTCAGGAACATCTCTTCTTCTGTTGCTCTGCAGAGAGTACATCTACGTTGGCCGGCCCTGTACAAAGATTTTTGTACGCGTGTTACATTAGGTTCACCAGGCTCATACAAAGCGAAATAATCCGTTACATCTTAAAGATGGAAATTCTCTTTTGGACGATATGAACCCTGCTACAATAGCCTGGTTCCTAAATGCTCCAGGTACTTCTGTCTAACCGGAGACATGTTTTTCCATTATGACAACCGTTCTCTCTGACAGACAGCTCTCTGTGAATGTTGAAAACTAGAAAAAGAGTCTAGGGTAATTGCAACAGCGGACATTTGCGATCAAGGCAAAAATGCGGACGATTGCGATAGCTTCCCTCTTTAAAAGTTGAAGGACGCACAATTCCGACCAGGTCGACCGACCTTGACCGGGGAAACAAAGAAACTAAAAATCAGAAAATCTAAAAATTCAGCTACTCTATTCGGGAAGCATTGCAATACCACAATCTTAAGCTCAACTTACACAAGATATTACATCGGGACTTAAAAATATGTTTGCTGCTTCGTGAAGAGCAAATATAACTGTCTAAGTATGTATGTGTCATATTACACAGAGATCATCTTTTGCTTACTTATTGATTGATGACTGAATTTAAATGCTTGGGTCTGAATTTAAATGCTTGGGTGCGTCGGCAGGTATGCCCTAAGTATATGAGGAAAATTCCCTTTACCTAAAACCCTTGGAAAAGGTTTAAAAATGCAAGTTTGAAAAGGAGTTGCACTGGACAAACATAACACTAAAAATGCGAGGATACTCTAAAAGATCCTTCAGAAACAGTGCAGTTTTCCTGTAAACAAAAATCAAAAAAACTGCGAGCAACCTCATCTGCCACGTCTTTATTTCACATCTTCCGGTACAGATGTAGTATATAATACCCATATTGCGCTATTTCTAGGATAGAAAAGTAAGAAAGGTTGTTAAATCGACTTAGTTTCTTGTAAAGCTTTGAATCGTTAATTTGCACTGAGCCTCCAATAGCGGAAACCACACAAAAGTTTGAACAGCATGCAGTGCTCTACTACTCCTAGATCGATAAACAAAAGATGGACCGAGGCTTGAATTATACAATAGAGTTTCCTAAACAATGTAATTTCCTAAATACACTGAAAGAACACCTCCTAGGTAGTCATCTTGGAAGATTTACTTTTTCAAAGAAACACAAGCATTACGTGGGAATGGTGCAAATGTTCATTATTCGTCAAAGCAGGTAATAAGGTTCCTCCTTAGCATTACTTGGCAAAATATGATCCAGACCACGTTTTCGGACGACGTTAGTGTGCAGAAACAAAGAAAGTTATCCAGACTTTCTACTTACCTCGTTCCTTTCTAGAAATAAAAGAAAGATCTGATGGAACTGTTCAAATTACATAGGATGGATATTTTCATGTAGCCCTGAATCGACTCGGAACTAACAGGAACATATGTGGAAATGTCAATTGATTTTTATATTACTTGGCCGCGTCTTGGTTATGCAATAGCGAGGAAGACGTGGAGGAATATTTACCTATGCCTTAGCATTACCTGAAGCCTAATGGTGTCATTGTAAAATGAAGAATACATACGAAGTGACATTGGTGTATACGACATCTCCAAAAGGTAATTTATTTTACAACACTTGTGGTAGAACTGATTAATTGCACACGAGGGATGTCCTACTTGTACGTCTATCGTCAACATTTAAGTCGTAATGTTTCGTAACTGTCTCTTTAAGAGTCCCGAGTGGAAGGGGCAATGGGGGAACTGAAGACTTGAAAACTTAACGCTAACCTAAAATATATACAGGGCGATTCAGATTAATATCCCACTTTTATAGTTAGGCTGGATGACTATGTCCACTGGTAAACTGTAGTACTTTCCGTGTCATTTCTTACTTACTAATTGCTAACTGTTACTTGTCATTTGTCAGATTTAGGCGACTGGAAATGGCGTTCAATATATCGGTGACTGATTGTGACCAAATTGCACCTCAGTCAGGAGTGTTTTAGTCTCGAATTCCGATACAGAGATAGTGGAGAACGGGAGAAATGCCAAGTTGAACATCAAAAGAATTAAGAGATTTCACTACAACTTGATATCTAATAGCTCAGTGAATGAGCAGACGTGTGTCGGGTGGGAAAAGAGGACACACATCACCTTATGCCGAAAATGTCGTCACTTGTTCTATTTGAATAAAGGCAAAAAAGTTGTCTTAATATTATCCTGTTGATATTTGTATGTACATTTAATTTCAATTGATCTAATTTCTCTGTTAACTACATCAGATAGATGTTTATTTTACATCTAAGTTCTCCATGCATGTGTTCAGTCAACATTGTGGTCATTCCTATATCTACCTTCTATGAAGATGTTCAGTTTCGATCTTCAATTTCTCAAGTTTTACTTCATTCATTGAGATATAATTACATCATCATTATCATAATACTCACTCAACAATTTCAGGAGGGGCTTATCCCCATGCCCCTCGCTGGCTCCCTCGATGGCGATGGAGTTTTCCTACGTTACGAAAATGTTTTCACGGCTTACTTTTTGCAAGGGAATTGTGCACCATGGTAGACTGCTCGCAAAATAAGGAAAATGGATCACGAATTGCTAATTTTAACTACATCCCACTAAATACACAGCAGCTAAAATATCGCCGACTTCAGTCGCGACTCCAAAGGTCCGGGATTCGAATCCCTGACTATTGCATGGGTGTTCTTTGAGAGTATCCATCCATCAATTTCATCGGATTATCACTCAATCTCATCTTCGAGATAAGCCAATTGCATTGCATGAAATAACTAAATGTTGTCTAAGTAGAGTTCTGAAAATATAGAAATGGCCAGATGTCGGATTATATTGTTTCGGATGGATTTTGTGAGTACCGCGAACTTCCGGCTCCGTTGATTCGTCACTACGACCACCTCTTACCTTCGACTATTTCAAGAGAATAACAACAAAATACCTAGATGTAGAAGAACTAATATGTAGTACTTAGAGACAGTGGAAGATAATAGCTGCATACGTGTATTTTGATTTTTACACAAATCATAGCCAACACTGAATAATTTTCGATGTCGTAGAGTTTATTCTATTTACATATTTACTAAACTAGGAGTAAACTTTGGCCATAGACTTGGTCACTGCTCGACTCTGTAGTCAATGAATTCAAATAAAAAATAACTTGTCAGTACAAAAAAAGAGGTGAAACAAGTAAATAAAAGGTTCATGTGTGTATGTAGGAGAGAGAATATGTGTGTGCTAGTATACCCCAGGGGCAACGTACTTTTGTTCCGACCCCTAAATTCCTCAAGAGCAACGGCCACATTGTGCATAAGAAATTGCTCATGTTATTCTTGTCAACATTAAACTCCTCTGTAGTTGTGCTTGAAAGTCACATATGTAAGTGTTCTGCCACTTCTAGATCGATGCAAAAAACATGGTTCGGTACAAATATTCTACATTGAGTGGGAGAATCCTTAAAAGAGTGGATTTTACTATACAAAATGCATTAAAAAGGATCATCACCAATGTTGTGATCTAGGAAGATGCTTTCAAAGAAATGAGAGCATTACAGCAGAAGGCGGCAAGGTCATCTACTTTCCTAAAAACAGGGATTAAGCACTACTTGACGGAAGATGTTAAAGACTATATTTTCAGCAATGGGTGTTCGGGTGTTTTTTATTTTATCTAATTTCTTTTAAGTGTTTGTAGTCTAACTTAAAGTAATTGACTTACTTAATATGTCATTTTAATACTTATTGAGTTTAGAGAAAAAAGAAGTTAATATATCTATATAGAACACAATTTTGAGGAAAAAAATTGTGTTCTATATAGTATGGGAAAGTGAGTAAAAATTAAAAAGGAGGAAATTTTCGTGAGATAATTTCTAATTATAATTTAACTTAATTTAATACATATTATATAATAATAAGGAACCTCTCTTTATATTTTAAGGTTAAAATTTTATTCTAGCTTAAATCTCCTTAGTTAAATTTTACATATGTATTTGTTAAAGAGAGGTAGAATTTCCGCCAAATTTTTATGGGTTGAGACGGTATATCTGAGTTTAGTTCGGTTCCTTCCGTCAAACACAAGAAAAGTCTTCAGGAACAGTTGGCTGAGTATTTTGGTGGATCACCCAACACTACAAGTATCTTCTTCTTCAGCACAATCCTTGGACCCACCGGGACGAAACTTCGGCACAGAAAAGGTGTCGAATCGATTCAGGACTAACAGCAGCGCATGTGGAAATACCAATTGAATTTCATATTAGTTAGGTACGTCATGGTTATGCAATAACGAGGAAGACGCTGCGAAATATTTACAAATACTTTAACTTTAGTATTACTCGTAGTTTAATGGCGTCATTGAAGAACGACGAATATACACGAATTGACCGTCTTGTATAGAACATCGCTAAGAGGTAATTTACTTTAGAACAAATATGGGAGAACTCCTTAATTGCCTTTGAAGAATGTTCTACTTTGTCAAGGGGTAGATTTGACGTCACTCCTTCTGGAATGTTAATGTTAGCCTGAAATGTATACAGGGTGATCTAAAATCAAGTCTTAATTTTAATTTTTATGTGTTGAATTAGGTAGCTAGGGTGGAAGATTCTGCAATGTACTACGATCCCTCCCATTTGTTAATTGTTAGTTTATAAATTGTTCTTGTCATTTATTGGATTTAGGGGACCGAAATTGGCGTTGAAAATATTTGTGGATGATTGTGCCAGAATTTCAGGTCAGACAAGGATGTGGGAGTCCTAAATACTTATGCATGCATAGAAACAAATATATACACATATATGTATGTATATTGAACAACTCATCACCTGTTGATACACTCTAAAATTTGAATTTAACTTCCACAGACTAAATTGGACGGATACAAATTACTGCCTTAAAATTATCTGATTTATCAATTCCTCCTTCTTCCTTTGGTATTACGGCCTTGTAGTATAGCCTTAGCCTTCTCAACAATGCCGATCCATTCTTGTCTATCTTGTGATTTTTGTCTCCATCTTCTCATCCCTATTGTTCTGATGTTTCTCTCCACGTCATCTATCCTTCATATTCTGGGTCTCCCTCTTCTTCGTCTTCCATCGGGTTTTACGGAGAATACTTTCTTTACCACTCTGTCATCATTCATTCTAACGAGACGTCCTGCCAAGCTCAATCTCCTTGCCTTGATTTCAGCTATAATACCTGGAGATTTATATAAATGTTTCAGTTCATGAATATAAAGTATTCTCCATCCTTCACCATCATATTTTGGCCCGTATATTTTCCGTAGTATTTTCTTTTCATGACGATCTCTCCGTGAGTACTCAGATTGCACTTCCATTCAGTGTAGTTGGTGGGATCATTGTCTTATGTACTCTGAGCTTTAAAATCTCTATTCCGAAATATATGACGGTGTGATAGCATTGTCGCCTTGCAATCAATGGGTCCCGGGCTCGATACCTGGTGGATGCACATAGTGGTTCGGATCCCACTTTAAACTCTAGGTTCAGTCGCGATTAGCCTTTCTGGGCATAAAATGTTTTATCATAATTCTTAAAAACTTGGGTAAGTTAAGAGGACGTTTTTCATAATAATATTACTGGAGATTACTGCGTGTGATTGTACGCATGTGCCTACTCTAGAATTGAGCCATAACACATAACTAGTATGTTCTAATTCAGTTATATAACTGATCTTATATAAATTTCAAATTCAAGATCAGTTCTCATTGTGTTCCTCTGCGGAGAGTATATCCACGGTGGCCGGCCTGTAGAGGGCCAACAGAAAGACAAATATTTTTTTACGATTGGTTCTTTATGGTCACCGGGCTCAGCGTGAGATAAATGCAATGGGTTAAATCTTAAAGGTAGAAATTATTTTATTGACGATCTGACTCCAGCTATATCCTCACACATATATGCTCCAATTACTTCTGTTGAACTACAGAACATTTCCTGCCATGAAAATAATTCTTTCTGACAGACGACTGTCTAAGTATAGATGTAGTGACTTGCAATTTGACACTTTCTCCTTTAATCACGTCTATGTCTTTTTGATTTAGGTATCTATTTTCCACATTTTGAATGCCTTTCTGCCTACCAAATTAAGCAAAACAAGTACCTGAGCTTCCGCGCTCAAATTATAATTTTAATGCAGATGTGTGAAGGAAAAAACTCGCTCCGGATAAGTTTAAAATATGCAAAAATCAATAACTGAAGAATAAGTGTAAATTTGCTGCAAGAGAATGCTAAGACTCACTCAGTGTCGAAACTACAGAGGCAGGTATGTGTGTGAGCGTGTGTGCGTTCTGCCTTTATATTAGACATTTTAAACTGCACATATGTCACTGTCTTACTACTACCAGATCGAGACATATATCGTTATCCGAGTCTTGGATTCTACAATAGGGACTCCTGAGCAGAGTATTCTCCTAAGTACACAGAAGGATCATCTCCCATGCAGTCAGCTTGGAAGATTCTTTTTCTTCAAAGAAAGACAAGCTTTACGTGGGAACTTATCATTATTTGACAAAACAGGTAATAAGGTTCCTCCTGAGCATTACTTAGCAAACGATGTTCCAGACCACGTTTTCAGACATTAGTGTGCAGAAACAAAAACGTTATCTAGACTGTCTACATACCTCGTTCCTTTCTGGGAATAGACGAAGGATCTGGTTGAACTATTCAAATTACATAGAATCAATATTTTCGTGTAGCCCCGAATATTGCAAGTACCTTCTTCAGCACAGCCTTTGGAACCACCAGAATAAAACTTTGGCGAATGAAAGGCCTTGAATCGGCTCAGAACTAACGGGAACATATTTGGACATGGAAATTGATTCTTGTATTACTTGACCGCTTCTTGTTTATGAAATAGCAAGGAAGACGTGGAGAAATGTTTACCTATACTTTAGCATTACCTGAAGCCTAATGGTGTCATTGAAAAATGAAGAATATATACGAAACGACATTAGTGTATAGAACATCACCAAAAGGTAATTTACTTTATAACAATTGTGGAAGAACTCCTTAATTGCACTTGAGAGATATTCTACTTGAACGTCTTTCGTCAACATTTAAGTCATAAAATTTCGTAACTATCTCTATAAGAGTCCGGAGTGGAAGGGGTTATGGGGGAGATGATGTCTTGCAAACTTAATTCTAACCTGAAGTATATACAGGGCGATTCAAATTTATCACATTTTCTTTCTGTTAGGTGTCTTAGGTATAGTCAGGCTGGATGACTAACTCCACTGGTGCAGTGTAGTACTGATTGTGACCGACTTGCTCCTGAGTCATGAGTGTTGTAGTCTCGAATTCCGATACAGAGATAGTGGATAATGGGAGAAATGCGAAGTTGAGCATCAAAATATTTAAGAGATTTTATTCCAACTTGATATCCAATAGCACAGTGAATGAGCAGACGTGTGTCGAGTGGACAAAGAGGACACATATCACCTTATATTAAAAATTGCGTCACTTGTACTATTTGGATATGAACTTAACTTCCAGACAGAAAGGTTAGGCGGAAGCATTTTAAAACTTTATTTTTCGTCTAAATGTTGTAATGATGCGATCATTACTGGATCCTTTTTTATGTTATAAATTGTATATGGCTATGTATTCCTGTACTTTTGGGTTCTTGGCCGTTGGGGAGCGGTAGGTTTCCAGTAACTGTTTAGGTCATTAGCGGGGCCTATAAATAGGAAGGGCAGGGGAGCAGTCGGCCTCAGATGTTTGGCGGAGTACAGCAATGTAAGAGGTATCTTCTTCTCTGAGGGGAGCGGCTGGGCGAGCATTCTTTCCTTATTATGTGAACCGACGGCGGGGATGTTAACTTTCTTTCTTTTAATACACACACTTGCTCTTTTCACATTAATTCAATAGTTCATTTCATTTGGGAAACCGGGTACACAACACACATACCTTCAGCCACCTTTTTTGGTACTGAAGGTTATATTTTTTTTTACTCGTGGAGCCAGTGGCTACGCGAGTCTACACACTCTCTTCGGGAAGGGGGGACAGGGCACACCGGAATGTAATCTTGCGAATAACGGCCAAGAATTAACTTCTGTAAATATAATATGAATAAACCTATATATATCTAAAAGGAAATGGGCGTTAAGTTGTAATTTGAAGAGGTACGTGTCTATTGCCTAAACTAGCATCCACAGAACTTCAGGTACTGGAAGTTTTGAACCTCGGGACAAGGATTAAAAAATGTATGGTTGTGTATGTTGCTGAGAATCAGCTTAAAAGCACAAAATATACCGTTACATACTGGGGGCTCAGAGTCAGGGATATTTTTTTGTGAAAAGTACTGAAGGCATTAGTTATTGTGAAGTGGAAAGAAAGTAACTGAAGACAAAATGGCAATTCAAATAGACAGGGAGCTCATTGGCAAGTTGCTAGGCAATGCGAACTTGGAGGGAAGGCCTGAGGAAGATATTGTTGGGGAACTTGAGAGACTTTCTCTAAACTGTACGCAAGGAACTTCGGCAAGGACGGGCGAGGAGAAAATGAGCAAAATCTTGGAAAAAAGCAACATTAACATTCCGACCTTTAAGGGAAACGTCGGCGATGTAAGTCCACACGATTATTTGTATGAATTACGCAATTATCAGGAAATCATGGAAATTGGGGATACCTTTCTCTTAGATAGAATCTTGCTGCTTTCGTTGAAGGAAATCGCTGCAGATTGGTTCAGATTTTCGAGACCTTTCGGCACTTTTAAGGAATTCGAGAAGGCTTTTCTTGAGGAATTCTTTAGTGTCGATTATGATTCGGAAATAGCAAGGATCATTCAGAACAATTACCAGTCACCAGACCAGTCTCTTCTTGCATTTATTCGACACACCAGGAAGCTTTTTGCAATGAGGGAGAAACGGGGGACAGAAGAGGAGGTCATCCAGCATGTTTTGAAATTTTCCCATCCTAAATTCAGAACACACTTGTACAACAGAACATTCGCAACAATCAAAGATTTGGAAACCCATTCTATGGACATTCAAAAGAGATTGTATTCAGAAGCTCTGTACTATTGTCCTGAACTAAGAGATAGCAGTTTACCACTAGCGTCAACTTCAGGGAGTGTCGCAAGGCAATTAGCAGCCTCGGGGACAATGAACCCTTTCGGCCGCGTGGGAACAGAAGTATCAATGAGTGCCATAAATCCGGGTCTTTTCAACCGCTTGAGCCTTTCCGGGAATATTGGAACCCCGTCGAGAGTAGAAGAACCCGCGAGGAGAAGGGGGAATGATGGTCCGCAGAAAGGCGCCACCTTTGGCATTTCTAAAGACACCGTTAGACCAGAACAGATAACTCCGGTTCTTGCACACGTAGAAGGAAAGCAAAACAGGGGTAGGAATATGGAAATACGCAACTGCAGAAATTTCACTTCTGGCGACAAAAAACAGTTAGTCACCTGTAAGGTTCAGGGAAAGAACTTCTCGCTATATTTGGATTCTGGTGCGTCTGTGAGCACCGTGTCTGTTGAGATCGCAAGAGAATTGGAAAAACAAGGAAATAAGATTCACAATAAACGTATTAATATTTCTTTGGCAGTAGGCTCTGTACAATCATGTGGGGAAATGTATCTTACTGTACATTTGAATGGGATGAAATTTAAGCATAAATTCGTCGTTCTGCGCAATTGTTTCACGGGATTTATCGCAGGTCGTGGGTTCATAAGGAAGGCCGGCATATCGCTACATTTGAAGCAGGGAGGCTACAGTTTTGAGGACAGTAACGTCGTTCATTTATTTTCTGCGGAGAAGAGGGAAGTGGGAAAGAGGCTTCCGTTCTCGCAGCAGGGGAGGACGTCGACTGTGGAAGCTGGAGCTGGGCTAACCGCGACGATGACTGCGACGATGGAAAGAAATGAAACTGTTGCTGAAGCAACCGTGACGATGGGAAATTGCAAACCACACCCCGAAACTGAGGACATGATGGACCGTGTTGAATGTTCGACTGACACAGTGCAGAAATCAGTTGCAGATTTCAGAACTTTGTGTACTGCAGAAAGTGCGAAGCAAATGAGGAAGAAACAGAGGGAAAATTTGCTTCCGAGCACAAAACTGCCCATGCTTCGTCTCTCGGGAAGTAAAGATATGGAAGATTCTTCATTGTTGCCATTCTCTGCCACTGAGGGAAATGAAGAATACAATTCTGAGGAGCCACGTAGGCTTCTAGACACAGCCTCCCTCATTTTGGAGCAAATGAAAGACAAGTTTCTCGCTGACGTAGCGAGGGTTACAAGGAATGAGGAGGTGGAAGGAAGGAAGAAGTACAAGGAAAAGGTGAAGACCCAGGCCAAATCTTCGTATTTCGACAACGAGGGAGTTCTTAGGAGAAATTTGCCTACTGAAAAGTACAAAGAGAAGGGAAAAGGGAAAATATGGGCACCTACTTCTCTACGTTCGCAAATTCTCGTGTCGTTGCATGATAATGCATTCGCTTGTCATCCTGGGAGATTGAAAACGTTAGCGAAGGTTAGGGAACAATACACTTGGATAGGCCTAACTAAAGACGTTATCCAGTATTGTAAGTCGTGCCAGCCATGCTGCGTATTAAAAGATGACAGGAATAAGCAAGATTTCATGTAAAGTAAGGAGGAAACGAAATTCAGGATGGAAGACGCCAAGAAGAAAGCTTGTGATAGGAAACGCCGCAAATGCACGTTTCAGGTGGGGAATAAAGCTTGGCTTAAGGAACATCCTATCTCTGGTAAGGACCGCAGAGAAACCAGTAAATTCTCGGGGAAGTCCTCTGGATCACACGCAATTGTGGAGCAAACTTCGGCAAATACTTTCAAAATGAAACACAGCGGGGACGGAAGAATATTGAGAGCAAACAGTGACCAGTTGAAGCCTTATTCTTCGCCACCTGACTTTGCAAGGAAAGTAGCCGAACGCAATTCAGCAAAGAGAGCGCACGTAACTTCGGCAGGAGGAGCAAGACGAAGATATATCCCGGATGCGTTACAAGCTGAGAAACAGATTCTAGTCTAATTTCAAAGGGGGATTTTTTGTAAATATTGTACATAGGGACTTATCTATCTTTTCTTTATTCTATCTTTCACTTATTTTCTCTACCTCATACCTCATACAGTACTCATACAAAAGTGCCGTTCCGCAGTCAATTTCATCGCGAAAGTAACGCAAAGTTAGTGCGTATTCTTTTACCGTGTAATTTCGTCGAGAAGTCGAAGTTCGGTGGCGAGTGAACGCAATTCTAGCGCTGAGCATAGCAGTGACATCTTCAGATGTAGAGCCAGTTCGATCCATTCATGTGGAAACCGGTCGAAGCGGTGACTTCCGATCTCGGCAGGAGCACAGAGCAGTGGCGTTGCCGGGAGTTGAACCAGCAGCCTTGATGACTTGGATGGATTTCCAGGAGACTGTCTCTCATTGGTCCAGGAGGAAGGATGGAAGAGATGCTGAGTGGGTAAGAATCGACGTGGGTTAACCAGCTCCAGTGCTGAGGGAAGATCGCGGATCTCGAAGTACACTTGTGGACAAAATTAGAGTGAACATTGACTGTCAGTGTCGTGTGATCTAATGAAAGTGGGTTTGTAGTTAACAGAAACTGCGGACAAGTGCTTTGCGTATATTATTATTATTTTTCTAGGTTACAGAACTTTGATTTTTCTCTCTTCAGGAAGGGGGGACTATGTAATGATGCGATCATTACTGGATCCTTTTTTATGTTATAAATTGTGTATGGCTATGTATTCCTGTACTTTTGGGTTCTTGGCCGTTGGGGAGCGGTAAGTTTCCAGTAACTGTTTAGGTCATTAGCGGGGCCTATAAATAGGAAGGGCAGGGGAGCAGTCGGCCTCAGATGTTTGGCGGAGTACAGCAATGTAAGAGGTATCTTCTTCTCTAAGGGGAGCGGCTGGGCGAGCTTTCTTTCCTTACTATGTGAACCGATGGGGATGTTAACTTTCTTTCTTTTAATACACACACTTGGTCTTTTCACATTATGTCAATAGTTCATTTCATGTGGGAAACCGGGTACACAACACACATACCTTCAACCACCTTTTTTGGTACTAAAGGTTATATATTTTTTTACTCGTGGAGCCAGTGGCTACGCGAGTCTACACACTCTCTTCGGGAAGGGGGGACAGGGCACACCGGAATGTAATCTTGCGAATAACGGCCAAGAATTAACTTCTGTAAATATAATATGAATAAACCTATATATATCTAAAAGGAAATGGGCGTTAAGTTGTAATTTGAAGAGGTACGTGTCTATTGCCTAAACTAGCATCCACAGAACTTCAGGTACTGGAAGTTTTGAACCTCGGGACAAGGATTCAAAAATGTATGGTTGTGTATATTGTGTATGTTGCTGAGAATCAGCTTAAAGGCACAAAATATACCGTTACAATATTATCCGTTTTATCTTTATCTGTATATTTAATTTCAATTGATCTAATTTCTCTGTTCACTACATCAGACAGATCGGTATTTTAGATATCAAGATGTTCTGTTTAGAACTCCAATTTCTCAAGTTTCATTTTATTCGTTGAGAAATAGTTACATCATCTCTTTATATAATACTAACTTAACACTTTCGGGAGGGGCGTACCTGCCCCTTAGACCTCCGCTGACTCTATCGATGGAGTTTTCTCAAGGAAATTCTGCACCATTGGGAAAGTGCGCTTAACAGATGGAAAGTCGGTGAAAAAGTGTGAATTTCACCTAAATCCCACAAAATTTCCAGTAGCTACAAATGTCGCCGACATCCATCTTTACGACGCCAAAGGTCCCGGGTTCGAATCGATGCCTATTGCATGGGTGTTCTTTGTGAATGTCCATTCATAAATTTCGTCGTATCATCACTCATCTTCATCTTCGGATTTAGCCAAATATTGTATATAAAAGTAAAATAAACCAATTCAACATACAACAACAGTTACAGGTGTCAAAACATTGTTGACCGTTCACTTTGCTTCTCCTCAGCATTGAATTGCATGAGATAAATAATGTTGCCTATGTAGAGTTTTGATAAGATCAAAAATGGTCAGATGTTGGATTCTATTGTATATGTTTTTTGAGTACCGCGGTCCTCCGGCTCCGCTGATTCTTCACTACGGCCATCTCTCACTCTTACCTTCGACTACTTCAAAAGAATTTACACCAGAATTTCTAAGTTTGGTAAATCTAATAATATTGCCTTAAGAAAAAATTAAGATAATGGCTTCTAATTACAGACGCATATTTTGATTGAATACTTTTCTATGACGCAGAGTTCTTAGAAAAAAGAGTTAATTATGGCCTGTAATTAATACGGTCTGCATTTAGAGTACCCTGCCACCAATGCCAGGAGAAATCATTGGCCATAGACTTGGTCAATGTCGCCAATGCATTTAGGACTCAGAAAGATAACTCAGTACCAAAAGAGGTGCATTAAGTGCATAAAAGGTGCATGTGTGTGAGAGAGAGATTGTGTGCGCGCGGGCATACACCCAGGGGACAAGGTACTTTTGCTCTTACAACCAAATGCCTCAAAAGCAGTGAACATATTATATGGACGGGTCAAAGTTACTGTGGTGAAAGTGACTTTCAAAAAACAGAGACTTAGAGATAGAAAGCAGATCGATATAAGTCAATCTGTTAACAGAAAACGTGAAGTAAGGCAGAGATTCATTCAACTGTCAACAGCCGACAGTTTAAGGTCCAGTGATGAGGGAAACAGCTGTTGTGTTGATCAGCAAAGTGCTGTGAGTCAGACTCGTTTTTCTAAAACAAAAACTGACTTACACCACTTTAACTATAACCCGTCCATATGTAAGATATTGCCTATGTCATTCCTCAAAATAGTGGACTTTTCCATACAAAATGCATTAAAAAGAAGCACATCTTGGAAGATGCTTCCAGGGATATAAAAGCATATTACCTGAAGGAGACAAAACTCTCACTTTTCCTAAAAGCAGGTGTTATGCATTCCCTAGCACCATATGCAAAGATTATCCAGACTACTTTTTCAGCAATGGCTGTTCGGGTGCAGAAAGAAAACTGTCTACTTACTCAGTTCCTTCCGTCAAACACAAGAAACGTCTGCTGGGACTGTAGGCTGAGTATTTTGGTGGATCACCCAACACTACAGGTATCCTCTTCTTCAGCAAAACCCTTGGTACAGGCAGGACGAAACATGGGCTCAGAAGAGTCCTGGAATCGATTCTGAACTGACAGAAGCAAATGTCGAAATGTCAATTGATTATGATATTAGTTTGATACGTCTTAGTTATGCAATGACGAGGAAGACGCTGGGAAATATTTACAAATACTTTAACTTTAGTATTACTCGAAGCCTAATGGCGTCATTAAAGAACAAGGAATATATATGAAATGACCGTCTTGTATAGAACATCGCAAATGTATTAGAACAAATATGAAACAGCTCCCTAATTGCCATCGAAGGATGTTCTACTTTCTATTCGGTTAATTCATTTAATAACATTTTGTAAGTGTCTGTACTAGAAGGGAAGGGTTGATGTTAGTTTTTCTGGAATGTTAATGTAAACCTAAAATATATACAGAGTGATCTAAATACATGTCACCATTTTTATTTCAGTGTGTTGGTGTACGTACAAGGTTGGAAGACTAACTGCAGTGATGTATCTTTTGTTTGTAGTTAGTTTTTAAATGTTTCTTGTCATTTATCGGGTTTATGCGACTGCAAATGCTGTTGAAATTATTAGTGATTGAGAGTGCCCGAACTGCAGGTCAGACAGGGTTATATGAGTCAGCAATTCTAGTGTATACAGGGTGTCGCAAAACTCTTTCAACAACGTTTGGGTGCTGGTAGATATCATAAAAGCAAGTTACTTTTCCCTGTAAATTTTACCTCGAAAGCGCTTAGTTTCTGCGCTATAAGCGCTGAAAATCTATCCTGTGCGTATGCAACCCAACACAGCAAACGCTTGTTCTGACATAACTACCAGGGGGGCGTGGCAGGGTTGCCACTATCGTTCCCCGTTAAGAGAGACGACTTGAAAACAACAACTTGGGAGTCTTGCCTGAGCAAAATCCAAAACATTAATGATACTTACGATGTTGTAAGAAGCATTGACAGTATATATAAACTGACCAAGACAAATAATGGGCAGACTGAAATTCAAGATTACTCATTCTAAAATATCTCCATAATTGTTTGATTGATTTGGTTTATTTTAATTCGCTTTTCTGCCATCTGTGGTTAATCGCGAAGATGAGGATGATATGATGAAATAACAAATGACACCAATGTCTTAGCCAGGATTTTTAACCCGAGACACCTGGCGCCGTAACGAGCTGTGCTAACCACATCACCACGGAGTGTTTCGTGTATCACGCAATATCAACAATTGCAAGGGACACGTGAGAAAGGGGAGACGTGGCAGATAAACGTGTCACTTGATAAAATTTACTCAGGAACCACAAAGCGGAGAATGTATCCATATATCTTGACTATGGTTTCCTTTTACATATGATCGGTTCTATTTGTTTTAGGAGTGTTAACTTTAACGGCGTTAATACGTTTACGTTGTTAGGAGTGTCGGATTTGATAGTAATTGTGATAGTGATTGTGGGCGGGTAGGAGTGCTAGATATGATGCTGACAGTGATCTTGGACGTTTTTGTTTGGTTAGGAATTGTACATTTGATGCTATTATCATTTGCACGGTTTTTTTGTCAATTTTGAGTGAGTATACGACTGGTGTTTACGATTTAAAAAATGTGAAAGTAGTCCGTTATAAAATGTTTTGTACTTCCACGAGCCATGTTTAGGAACCAAATGTACGGTTATATTTGGTTTCTGCATCCTGAAACACATTTTGTTACATAAAACATCGAAATATATCCACTAGAAAAATAGACATAATTCTCGGAGGAATACAGTCGGTCAAATTCCCAGAAAATAGAATTTCATGGCTTTTTAAATCAAGTGATACAATATGAATTGTGTTTTATAATATGTTGCATGAAAACGAACTACTCTGGGAGTACCACTAGAGAGGAATACAGTGAGGATCGAGGGGACTAATACTTGTCGTGATTCCGACGTTGAGAGTGATTTTACGTTTTTGTGAATGTTAGGTTCATTTAATTAGAATTTCTACTCATTTTTTTTTTTTTTTGTTTGTTTTATATGTTCTTGACAACTGGAAATAAAATGTCCTCAAAGCTGCGACTGTGACTGTGCTTGGAGTATATGAACGGAGGGGCCAAGGGCCAGCTTTGGAGACTTAAATTAGTCTAAATATTGACATATCCGTCCTCCATGTTAACAATATATTTTCCGTAATTGCAAACTAAGCTCTTAGTATAATAACACATTTTCGTTTCGATTCTTTTCTGAGAGTAGAAACCGCAAGGATTTTCCGCATGGCTCACTCTGTTCCTTTAATCTTTGGTGCTAGCAGTGTGTAGCAAAAGGATGGGTAACGGTTCCGATTGTTTTATGATTTCTCCTAGCACAAAGACTAATTATTGTAGAATTTTGGAAATCATTGTCACACGAAATTTGAACCTTCCTTAAAGTAATGAGCACTGTTTGAACTAAAAAAAGGTATTTTTGTTTAAATAAAACTACTTGAAAATTACCTTACGCACTTCTCATGGACAAGATATTCTCCGTCGACAAGCGACAGTGAATATCGTAGATGCGTGTTAATGAATGTAGAAGTAAATCGGAACCTTAGTAGAATGCATTTAGGGACTTTATTTTAATGCTAAGAGAACCAAACCTAACCTGCCTAACCTAACCACGATAGAATATATTCAACAAAATCTTAAGTAATCGCTAAAACTCCGCAGTATGAGTTAACAGACATAAATCGAAATCGAACTATGTAAAAATTGCATTCGTAGCATTTTGAAATCGCAATAAAACAAAATGAACTTGGGCCAAAGGATGCTTGCTCACCCCTTAATTTTCTTCCCGCCCCTTTCAAAAAACTATTTGCAACCTCAAATTTTAACTATTACAGTGTCATATGTCATGTCATCGAGTTGAGAGTCGAATGTTAGGTATTGGAGTACGACCGCTATAATTGTATACCAGTAAGTAATTGTTCCTACACCGAAAACCTTTACTATCCTGTACTGGCGGAGGTCAATGTAAAGACCAACAGCCGTCAGGTCCCTTGATAGAATCTTATTTCAAGAGCAGCTCATCCCTTATAAGCAGTCGCTATCTAATGCCGACAAATTGAAAGGGATTTAAGCAATGAAGATGAATTTCTCAGTATATTACAACTTATTATGCAAGATGTTTAATCCTGCTAAGGAAGTTAAATTAATTAACCTCGTAGACTATTTAGAACGAAACTTTTGTAGGATTTCGGTGGGGCTTCAACTCCCACAGCCCACCATCTGGTTACTTGAGTGTTTCGACTTAAAATTATTTTAGTCACAGTCTCCTAAATTTTGATAAAATGTGTAGCAATTCTACTGGTGTGAAGTGAATTCATCTATTTATACTAGCCGGCCCCCGTGGCGGAGTGGTTACACATCACGCTACAACGCCAGGGACCCCGGGTTCGAATCCTGGCATGGATGTTTGTGAGTGTCCATTCATCTATTTCATCATGTCATCATTCATCTCAATTAGCCAAAAGTGGCACAAAAGTGAAGTTAAATAAAGCAAGTCAATCAAACCTAAGTCATTCTGGGACTCTCAGAGTCGACATCAGTTGTGAAAACCCCTGATGCTTGGAAAAAGACAAGTTTCTTTTGTGGGGCTGGGGAATTATTGTTCCATAATACACAGAGCATACAAAAATTCTCGTCTATGGAAATTAATCTGAAACAATAATGATACCGTAACCGAATAACTCATTCACCAATCAAAGATTTCTGTTTGGTTAGTCCACTGTCAAACAAATATTTTTGACCAATTAAATATAACATAATTCTTGCAATGTACACAATGTTTTGAAAATGATTTACACTTACCTGCACTTCGTTGGGACATCATTACATCATCTATTTGAGTAATAATTGTTTATCGCTTTCGCCGACCTCCGTGGCGATGTGAATAACACATCGCGATACGACGCCAGGGGTCCCGGGTTCGAATTCCGACATAGATGTTTTACCCTCCTTTAACTAAGCCATTTTCAAAATGAATTCTACTCTTAGATTTCAAGAAAATGATCCACCTTGGGAGAGTGTGCGTAACTTAAAGAAAACCTATCTAGAAGTGCGAATTTCAACTAAATCTCACTAAATTTGCAAAGGTTACAGGTGTCAAAACATTTATGTCCATTCCCTTTTGTTCCCCATTCCTCCTCTACATTTCATTGCATGAGATAAATGAATGTAGTCTGTATAGTTTTCTGAAAATGTCGAAAATAGCCAACAGTGGAATTATATTGTTTGAGATGGATTGTGTGAGCTTACCTCTGTACCCCAGTCTTCTGGCTCCGCTCATTCTTCATCACGGCCATCTCTCACTTCGTCGGGCACGTCCTACCTTCGACTATACTCAAACCATTGGCCACAAAATACCTTGGTCAGGCAATAAGCATAACACTACAAAGAACTTTGAAAATAATGGCAGCTGGCTGGGGACCGGATTTAGATTTCATAAAATCATAACTCTAGGCTGAATAATTTTAGATGTCGTTGGAATTATTAATAAGCATATTTACAAGAAAAAATTAGTTTTCGCCCCTAACTAAAGGGGTTCCCATCTCAGTGTATTCTCTCCCCAATACCAGCAATAATCACCGGTTTCTGCTGGACTAAGTAGCCAATGAATTCACAACTAACGAAAATGAGCTGTCAGCACAAACAGTTCACAAATGCGCGTGTGTGTGTGTGCGTTCACGCGTGCCCTCAGGGGAACAAGGAACTTTTGCCGCCTCCCAAAAATTCCACATTAGCATCAGACGATATATATATACATATTAGGGCTGAACCGATGCCGATGTATCGGTATCGGCCGATGCCAGTGGTATCGGTATCAGAAAATATCGGTTGGACTTCACTTGCCAATATCAGCCAATGTTTCTCTTGCATTTGGTATTTTATTGCACCAATCTTGAGTCAAATCTGAATTTTGTGATAACATGTAATTTAATATTCTGATGTAATTCTCAAATATTTTAAAACAAAAAACTTGGCAAATTTATGTAGACAGAGGAATGCTTACATACTAACATTATAATCAGCATATTTTGAGCAACTTTTAAATATTACAGTTATCAAGGATCGGCACCGGTATCGGTGGGAATCGGTATATGTTCAAACTAGTATCGGCTTAGTATTACACACGCCCATACACCCCTCCCAGACACCCCCTCCCCCCACATATATATATATATAAAATTTCTGTACATACATACAACACATTGTCATTGTTGCAAACCCTAAATATATATCTGGCGCTACTGTTTGAACGCCACACTTATTGATATCCTACTATTCCCAGATCGATGCGTAAAACGTGGTCCGGTCCTCACATTCCAAAACGGGGTCTCCCTAAAATAGTGGATTTTCCTGCAGAAAAATACACTAAAAAGAAACAGCGCCTATGTAAGTGCTCCAGAGAAATCAAATCGTCACGACAAAAGGCGGCAAAATGATCACTCATTTTAAACTCGGGGATGAAGTCTCTTCCTTAGCAGTACATAAAGTAAGTAAAATAACGCAAAGCAAATCAAATCAAATCTTCTTTTCGGAACGCTGTCCACACTTTAGGTGAAATTAATGCACATTTTTCAAAACCTTATTTAAAATCCACTCAGAACTATGAATCGTTTTTATACTTTGTATGATAATGAATTTTACTTATTATAATTTGGTTATTTGGTTTGAAAGCAAAGTTTGTTGAAGTTACTCATTCTGAATCTAGACTGCCATCGTAATTGCCCTCAAGAATGATTAGCAACATGGCAATTAGTCGAAATTACGCTTTCATGTTTTGCAGAACAAAGAATAATTATGTTCATTCCAGAAGTAGCATTGCCTTCTATAATTGATATTGTGGATGATTATCCTATTTTAAAATCTCTATAACGACGATATTTTTAGTACTAAGAGAGAAACAAGAATTCTAAGGTCAAACAATATGTGTAGGCATAATTATAAAAACCACAAATAAACTGTTTTTTTACATACTTCATTTACAATCATCAATTACAAACAACAATTGTAAATATTTTAAACAAATTTCCTAGGTTAGGTAAGAGAAACACAAAATTTATTCGTGCACCAATTTATTCCCCATATTGGTGAGAGAGTGTGTTGTTTGGTCTATAAATAGAAGGTTCCGGGTTCGAGTCATGGTCTGGGAACGGGTTGTATGATTGAGCAATCACTGTCATCGATTTCATTTGAACTCCATTCAGCCTGCACGTCGTAATTAGCCAGTATAACAAGAATACAATAATATAATTATAAATGCGAAAAGTAAGCATTAACATTTTTTTTATCTCACCTGAACACACGACCTGCGAGAATAGTTTTGTCGATGCATTGCGTTACATAAAATAAATCAAATTCTTATTGCCAAAAATCTTCAAGAATGGCATTTCAAGAGATAATATAAACTAAATCTCTTGAGTACATCACTTATTCAATCATAATTTAATTAATAGGAACATGCTAAAAACATTATCACCAAAGCGTACATAAAGATAACAGTGAACTCCAAATCAAGGTTGATACTGAAGTAAAGTGCCATTAATTTGTATTTATCAATTTCCTACTTTACCTTGCCTTTTTAATCCAATTTCGCAGAGAGTGTGGACCAAGAAGAATATGATTAGATGAATGTAATGAGAAAGCATATCCAGGTGTAGACTTGAACCCAGAAACCTGCGAAAACCACTACAATATTGGTCAACTGTGAAGCGTAAAATATTTGTAGAAATGAGGTACAAGGTGTATAACATCATCATGCCTTTTTGAACACACCTTTGATTACAATTCTCATCATATTCACACTGACTATAAAGTATCATACAAATAATCACCACTATACTGAAAGTAAAACATAAATTGAATATTCACAATATTGACAATAATGGAGTTTTAACATTAGGAGAATTACAAAACCCATAGTAAATATATTACATTGTTTATTAAGGAAAGCAGCATCACTAGTGAACTAGCTGCAGGCTATAGTATTGGTTAAATGCTACTGTATGCTAAGTATCATTACTCCCTTTTGATAAACTATTCACATTAATTTACACTTTATTATTGTGTTACTGAAATAGAATAGAAATAGAAATAATAATAATATTAAGATGAACAGATTATTGAACAACAATTTTACTTTATACATAAACATACGATTCGGTAATACAAGAAATTATGTTTACATATATTAATTGTTAATAATTGGGCATTTAAAATGTAATGCTAAAACAATACATGTAAAGCGCGTTAAACCATCAACATTCAACAACTAGTATTTCAGAGTAAATAATGAGACATTGCTTAAATGATATTCACAAATTTAAAAAATTACAAAACATTTAATCATTCAAAAACTCATCAAGACTTACTAATGCACAGACAAAAACCTGTGTTGGAAATATCCCGAAAATAGCTAGTGAGAACCAAACGTTTGTTTAAACGGGTGACAAACGGATTATTCTTTTTAAACAACCAATATATTTTAGAAATCTTGTCCATATGATTAGAATAAAAAATGAGTATCATAGGTTCTGCTCTAAGTATTGGATTAATCACAACGATGGGAATGAACGATGAACAAAGGAAGTCTATGCTGAGAGAAGCACAAGAATATGTCCATGGCCTGAGTAGGGTTTGAATCTTGGATCTCTGGTTCCCAGTTTGTTTCGACGCTAACAACGCCGCCACCGAAAACGGGGTTTGTTGTTGTATGTGGTATACGCATCCAAGCAGTTGCATAGTCCCAAAAGTTTCACAGGATATACGCGAAAATGTCATTCATGGTAGAATACTGATGATGGTGATGTTACCATAATTGGCATAAAGAAGCATGTTGTAATAGCGAAGGCATTTTAGGAATTCAAAGATATATATAAAAATTTAATACTGATAATTACACTAAAAATGAGAAACTTTGAAAATACTTACATAGCAAACCCAAAAAATGAGACGAAACAGCAACAATTCTATCTTTTTCGTCATCTCAGTGTTTAAAAGTGAAATAAAACAGACATCAGTATTCGCTTTTAACTATTAAAGTTGTTGCGGAAAAGATAAACAAGAACTTTGAAGAGATTTTCGCATGCGACTTACTCTAAACTTCAATTTCTCACCTCATATAAGGTCAAAATTCTAAACTTGATAACAAGTGGCAGATCTCAATAAGCTCATTGAAGCAATGGCCAAATTACAAAAATAAATATTAGCGAAACGAGAATAGAAGGTGCACGCATTGTAGAGGAATGCATACCCTAATGAGTAAGGTTAACCAGGGGGTGTACGACGTTTGTGGCCGTATATCCTAGACTACAATCCCGATTACAAGTATAAGTAAAAGTGGTTCCGTCCTTGCAAATGTTCATTCCAGAAGAGATTTTTAAAGAATTCGTATCAATCCCTAAGATTGTATGTTTATTTTTAAGTCTCTCTGAACGCTTCATGTTGACCAGGGCATTCACTTGTTTTTCTCAGCTGTCTCAAGCCTCTTAGGCATGTTTACAATGCATTGTGTTGTGCCATGCAAACCTCCTGAGCATTCAGGAAACAGGTAACACTTCTGGGTTTGGTGTCAGCGGTTTGCATGGTAGCAATTATAATAAACACGATTCGGCGATTCGGCATCGAGGAAGAGCTCGATGGCCAGGGAATATAGAGGTGAGACAAGCTGGGAAGGGACTGGACTTTGGGAATTGAGTTGGTAGAGAGAGGAGGTCAGCAAGACAGGAGGTCGATAGTGGAAGCACGCTTTGGTCAACAAGTTAGAAGCTTACAGAGGACTTCGCTATTTTGATTCAGCTCAGAGACTTCAGTTAGACAGGTAATTATCCTACACCCAGCCATGATACAGGTTCAACGGTTCACAAAATCCAACGAGTTGCCATTGTCTTTTCAGTAGTTTAATTCCTTTTGTGTAATTTGTACCTTTCGCATGCCAAGCAATAACTCGTCATGTCAATGACGAGTGGTCTCATCAAGAGGATGAATGATGAGTAGTTTACATCACCCCATCAATTAACTGGTTTAGATCCCTTCATTCTATAGAATGACACGTGGATGGAGGTGCTTAGGGCTCTCATGCATTTTTTCGGAAATGCGATGAGAAAAGAGGTTTCAACATCCAGTTTAAATTTATTCCCCACCCCAAATTTTGACACGTAGTGGAGTGCTAGTTCATTACCCACCCCAAACATTTTGCTCATTTGTTTAGTTTTTTTAGTATGTCCTTGCCAAAATTATTTTTGAAAATACATAGGGCTTAAAGCTTTTTTGCATTTAGGGGGGGAGAAGAATTTACTTGTGCCATGATAGATGTCGAGCTTTCACCTTGCTGATGAACTCGACGAAACTTTAGACCAATTATTAGATATAGCACGAGGGACTACAAGTTTTCATTTAGATGTCAGCGGTCCAGCTGCAAGTTCCACCCCCAAGTTTAAACGTAGCCCAATCTTAACTAGACGCCTTCAGCGAGAATTATTGGAAAAACAGAAAGGTGAACCACAATTAGAGCAACAAGATCAGGATTTTAGAGATTTAGACCAAACACAATTCGCAACAATGGCTCAGTCGCAGTTCGTTCCTCCAACTATTTTAGAGGGTATCCCATTTCAGGGGATAGCCGGGGAGGACGTTTCAAAATTTTTAGATAAAGTGGATAGCCTTGCCATATTAAATGGATGGAATAATGCCCGTAAACAGGAATTATTTCCAGCCCTTCTGGCCGGGCCAGCATTACGATGGTACCAGACCTGGAAAGATGGTACAGAAAATCAGGAAGTTACTTATGAGGAGATACAGAAGAAATTTAAAGACGAATTTACAGGGTCCTTAGATCAACTCCAGATCGAGGAGCAAATTCGATATAGACTACACAAAGAAACTGAGCCAGTTACGAATTATGTTCGGGACAAACAATTACTTCTACTCAAGGCAGACCCTAAAATGAGTATCCAACAACAGATCAAACAGATCATATTAGGCTTACAGGTGGATTATATGAAAGATATCCACCATAAGGAGTATGAGTCCGTGCATGGGTTGCTTAAAGATTTAAAATCCTTTGAGAAACTCCAATTTTTGATGAGACAGCGCAAGCTGAAGGAATTGAGGTACGAAGATCAAAGAGAGAGTTTATTCTCTCCTTTGCATAATCCATCAGCACTTTTGCAACAGCAGCAGATTTTACTGCAGAGTAACAATCTGGCTACTGCTGAGTCAGCACAAGCGCGACCCACTTCAGACTTTGAGGCAAAATTCAAAGCATTGCAAAAGGAGGTTGAGCAACTAAAATTATTTAACAATCCTCACAATACCAAAGCTCAAGTCCAGGCTCAGGAAACTGGTCTGGAAGCGAGATTAGCCAGTCTCACTTTGAGATTGGATAGCATGGAGGATCAAAAGCAGAACCCTGGCACCGACTCATCTACTCCAAAACAATTTAGAGAACATTATAATAAGGATAAATATCAGTCAAGTAACAATTATAGAGGCTCCTATCGGGGTAATAATAATAGACGACAATTCAATAGGGGGTACAGGAATGGACGTAATAATAATGGCAACGACTCAGATCGCAATAGGCGATATCGTAATACCCAACAATGGCGAGGACGTGGAAACTTCCGCGGACAGAACTCGCGGGGTTCCTCGTCGTCAGCAGGGCGAGACCAGGAAAACAGGGAAGAGCAACGGGGGAGACCACGCTGCTCAATTTGTAATTACCCTAATCACACAGCAGCCACTTGTTTTCAGAACACAGAGGCTTTAAACGAACAATGACTGCCCATAGAAGAGACGTATGTGCAGATTTCATTGGCAAACAGATATCAGTCTCTACTTTCCCCTATGAGGAACTAATTTATATTAACGCAGTGTTAGGGGGACAACGTCAGAGGTTTCTCGTGGATTCCGGAAGCCAAGTATCCGTCACCAGTGATCGAGGCATTCCTTCAACGGCTAAACGATTTAAAATTCATACGGCCATAAGGGGAGTAGCAAAAGAACAAATTGAAATTAAAGAGATTGTCCTATTAACTTTTGCAATAAACGGCCGCAATTTTACCCATCCTTTTCGGATGATTCCAAATTTTGAACATGGGACAATCCTGGGAAACGATTTCTTAAGAGCTCATAAGGCAAATTTGGATTTTGATCAAAATCGACTCACATTGAGGAGATTTGGTACTCCTCCGCGAAACCAGTTAAGGACGGAACACAGAAAGACCTTTGACGTTTCCATAAAAGTTGCTAGTCTGATCAGGGATTTATATGTGCCGGAATTTGTAACTTCCAGACAAATTAGAATCAAACCTAGATCTCATTTGTGCATTCCTGTCAAATTGACAAATTCTAGTAATCAAAACTTAACTTATTTGGAACCAGATTTACAGTTTCAAATGGACACAGGCTTAATGGTGCCTCGAGCCATTGTAAATCCGGAGTCATTTTTAATTTGGATTACTAATCCAAATTCTTACAAAATTAAAATTAGGAAAGGGGCACGCGTAGGTACCGCAGAGGCATGGCAAAATCCAGTACCAGCTTCGCGTCATACTACAGATGACGGAGGACCTAACGTTATGGTGACCAAGGAGACTGGCACCGCGACAAAACCAGTGCACGATATTACTAAATTTGACATAAATCCAGCATTAGAACCCGATCAGAAGTTGCAACTTAGACAATTATTAGAGCAGTATGTAGATGTATTTTCTTGGTCTGAGCAAGACATTGGTTGCGCCACTAATTATACGCATCGTATAAAGTTAAAGGACGATTCGGAATTTCACGTCCCAGCCTACCCTATACCAGTTCACCTGCGTAAGGAAATTAACCAGCAAATTGACAACTTGCTAGAAGCAGGAGTCATCAGTCCTACAACATCACCGTACAATTCACCAGTTTTTCTTGTCAAGAAGAAATCAGGAGCTTATCGCATGGTGCAGGATTTCCGATTACTAAATGCTAGGTCTGTTTTCGATGCAGTTTCTATAGGAAACATCTCAGAGATATTGCACAATATGGCCGGTAAGAGCTACTACTGTAGTGCTGACTTGAAACAAGGATTTTTTCAAATACCTTTAGAAGAACAATCGAAAAAGTACACTGCCTTTACTATACCAGCCAGGGGACAATTTGCGATGAACTTTACACCTATGGGACATGTAACTTCTCCCGCGGCAATGACCCGATGTGTTCAGCTCGCTACAGCGGGGATGAACGACAATAATTTCGCCTTTTATATCGATGACATGTTTGTTTTTGCCAATACATTTAAGGATATGTTGGTCAATTTAGAGAAAATGTTTCAATGTTTACGATCTGCCGGATTGAAATTGGCTGTACCTAAATGTTCATTTGGATATTATGAGACAATTGCCTTGGGCCACAATGTGGGCAAATATGGCTATCGTATAAGTGATAGAATACTGTCATCCATTAAGAATTATAAGGTTCCCACCACCACGAAGAAGGTTAAAATGTTTTTAGGTCTTTGCAGCTACGTGAGGAAATATGTCAAGAATTTTTCTGATATTGCATCACCATTACAGGGTTTAATTCGTAAGGGCAAGAAATTTACATGGGGTCCTGAACAACAATCAGCATTTGAGAAATTGAAGGAAGCTCTAATTACTGCACCTGTTTTGTTACCGTACGATCCAGCGAAGCACACCAAAGTTTTCACCGATGCTTCATCTCATGCGGTCAGTGGCGTATTAATGCAGCCCAATGCAGAAGGAGAGTACTTGCCATGTGCGTACTGCAGTAGAACGTTGACCGACACTGAAAAAAGATTGAGTGTTATTGAGCAAGAATTAACAGCAATTTTATATGCTTTCAAATCATTTAGATTTTATCTTGTTGGCCGCCATTTTGATTTATACACGGATAACAAAGCAATTACGTACATTAGGACATCCCGTAATTTGAGCTCAAAGCTTCTTCGATGGAGTAACCTTTTGGAACATCGCCGATCCCCTCAGCAGAGAATGTGGAGAAAACGTAGAGGATGGCAACATTGAAGAGGACATTCCCGAACCCAGGACACTTACTTTATTTGATGCAAGCACAGATGTCGCGGAACATCAGAGACAGGATTCATTTTTTGGCCCAATTATTAAAGTTTTGGAGGACCCAGACAGGGACGATGGAACATTACCTTTACACATCCAGAGGCAGGTCTATCATCATGTGTTGGAAGATGGATTATTGTATAGACAACAGAAATTAGGAGCTACTACCAAGAAATTATTATGCATTCCCATGACATTACGTGATTCGGTCATTGAGACACTCCACGCTTCACCCATAGGAGGTTCTCATCTTGGGTTTACCAAGTGTTACAATGTGGCCTTACCACGAATTTATTTTCCAAATATGAAGTTATTTATACAGAGGAAAATTAGGGAATGTATAACATGCCAGCAGAATAAACGTCGTCCAGGTCTACCAGCAGGAGAATTGTGCACTTTTCCCGCACAGAAGCCATTCCAGCGGATTTGCCTGGACTTTTCAGGTCCATATCCTCCTTCATCCAATCTTCGTCATCGATACATAATCGCTGCCACAGATTTTGGAACGCGCTATTTAATAGCCAAACCAGTTGCAGATTGCACGGCCAGTACAGCAGCAGAATTTGTGTATGAAGAGATAGTGTTACGCTACGGAGTCCCACAGGATATTTACACGGATCGCGGATCAGCATTTAAATCTAAGCTTTTCCAGGAACTTGGGAATAAATTGGGAATCAACATCAAGTTTTCACCAGTCGGTCTTCATAATTTGATAGGTCTTTCGGAACGTAACCACGGGGTCTTACAGAGTATAATGAAGTGTTATGTCAACTCAAAACACACTGATTGGGTCCAATATTTACAGCCAAGTGTATTTAGTTACAATACTACCAGGAATCAGAATTTGCGGTATAGCCCATTCTTTTTAGTACATGGATTCCAACCTACTTTGCCCTGGGAGCTTGCATTACACACACCAAGCTGTGAAAATGTGGAAAATGATGTACGGTTCCGAGTATTGGAGAAAGCAAGAACCAATGCTACGGATAACTTAGCAAAACGACATGTTGAAGTGAAGAAATATTATGATCAGAAGAGGAAACAGATCAAGTTTCAACCAGGCGATCAAGTATTAATTTTTGACAGCACCCAGAAAATTGGAACCGCACGGTGCTTTTCAGGTATTTATAAAGGCCCAGCCACAGTTATTCGAGAAGAGAATCCGAATACATACCTGGTGGAATTCCAAAACAAGCGCGGAAAGACAGTAGTGGACTCTATTGCCGTCCAGAGACTCAAAAAATATTATGCGCCAGATGACGGTGAAGGCGAAGAGAATTTGGCAGGTGAAGATGAAGATCATCAAGAGGACAACGCGGACTCACGCACGGATAATGGTCACTAAAATTGAAAATTCATATAAGTAACAGGTTTAATATTTTAATTTCACTTGCATGACATAATAATAATAATAATTTATAATAGAATAGCACTAATAATATTAAAGATTAAAAGCAGACTTATTATTTAATAATGTGCTTTAGGCACAAAAGTTTTTTGCAGTATGTAATAATACTAGCTCAGCGAATACATCACTAGAATTTTATAGTTACTCTTCAGAAGAAGGTATATGATTTATATTAGCAAAGTTTAATTTTAAGCGCCAGTTATGAGAATATTTATATTATATGAATATGTAGACGTCGACGTCAAGATTTTTTTTGCGCTCCTATAACAAGTATTTTCCTTCGGATATTGGATCATGACCAAAATCCTGGAAATCCATTCTGCCATCGCAGAATGATTATGATTAAACCACAACGGTTTTAGTTTAAAGCTTTGCCACAATAATATGCTAAGCATATTTTAGAATGAGTAGAGAGAATTAAAGATTCTTCAAGTTTTAGTGATGTTAGTATTTTAATGCATTTAAAGATCGCATAAATAATAATTATTATTTTTCAGGTAGTCAGGAGTAAATCAGACTCAATTTTTTCCTTTACCTTGTACCTCAGTACGGTTCAATTGATGTTAAGTATTTAAGAATATAAATAACACCTGAAAGTAGATAAGAGAAGTTTGCAGTAAAATTTAAAATAAGATAAGTTAAACAGTGCTAATAAATTTAGAGAATAAATAAATTATATTAAATAAATAAATCACGCAGATAATTTGAGCCTAGAGTCAGAAATAATTAAAAGTTGAGTTAAAATATCTACTACTTAGACTAGGCAGGCTTAAAGTACGTTTTAGCTTTGAAGAACTGTTTGTTTTGATTGCCTAAGCAACATGAAAATCATTGCGATTTTAGTTATTTTAAACGGATTTCTTCCATACGTAAAAGCTTATAATTTTATTTATCTGTTGAACAAGTCCTTTGACTATCCTTATAATATAATTACAATTTTATTATTAACAACATTTATTATTAGTATTTTTATAATTTTCATAATCTGTTATTTTCAATGTCAACGCAAGAAATCTATTACTTATGACCATGAGTGTACCAACGAATTACCGTTAAGCAAACTTAATGATTCACCGTCCATTGATCCGATTTACGACGATGTTGCACCAATTGTTGAAGTGGTACCATTAAAAACGAGTCACCCGCCAATTTCCCCTCCACTCCCTCAGTCCATTATTATTCAACCTAGGATACAACTAGAAGTTCAAGATGTATCCAGAAATAGTTTAGTCACTAAAGACGACAGTATAGATTTGCCGAAGAATATTTTATCCGTTAAAGATAGAGTTCAGAAATTTGCCGTAAGCAAGGGTCCTAATTTTGTTTAAAACAATCGCAAAATGGAAAGTGAATTGCCTATTTTATCCTGTGTTCAGCCAGTTGTAGAAGTTAAAGAGTCATTTGCTAATCAGTCACCCGTAAAAATCGAGAAAGTTTCAAGTGTTACTTTAAAAGCAGAAAGTAAGCCAAATTTTCAGGTTCCCGAACCTGTTGTTTCGTTTACAGACCATATTTTCTACGACCTCATGTTCGACTAGAATTTTATATTAATTACGATTCAAATTTTAAGTATAATTCATTTTTTATGTTTGTTTGTACCTTATGCAATGTTTATTAGTCATTTAGTTTGCTAACAGCTTCCCAACTGTTGTTATTTTACCAGTACGGAAGTGTTCTAGTAACACGCTGTCGCAAGCGCAACGAAGTTTTTCTTTCCATCCAATTTATTACGTCATTTCAAAGTCCTTGACTTTATTTCGAACTCCCGCAGCGCTTACTACACCTTGTTCGTAGTAAGTTAAAGTTTTGTAAACAGTTACGCGTCATACAATGTATCAGCGAATCATGGCGTTGCATTTTTCTTCCTCCGTTCCTATGCCCGCTGCTCGAAGCAGCGACCTTTTCCCCTCCACCTCTCCGACGGTACCCGAACGTACCCGAAGTCGCCGATCACGGCAGCGAACTTGCCAGAGCTCTCGTTGTCGCCATAGAGAAGTTTTCAGTTACGTCCAGCGACCAAAAATGCAACCTTGCACAATTTAGAATGTCTGGTATCAGCGAATTCCTTTCTCCGCACGGAAGCTCTCTTCCGAGTACTTTGAACACGCTAGAAGCTCAGAAACACTTACCACAGGCTTTGCATATATTTTTTTTTGCGTTAGTGGCGTTCGTTCAGTACAATTTTAGGGAATCAGTTTAGTTACGCATATAGCCATCAGAATTTGATTTTTACATTAGAAGTTCATGTAAACAATGTTAGGGATATTTTGTTCTATATAGATAATTTTTTCCGTAAAGCGTCGCATTTATGCACTTCAGACTAATCACGACCAATAATTTTCAAAGGAACACAAGACGATTTTTTTTGCGTTTTTCTCGCAAAATTTTCCCGTTTTTCATAGAGACATTTATAGTAAGTAAGTTTTTTGGGAAATCGACGTACATTTGGTTTAAATCAGGATAAAGATAAACGAAAATTTTGATAAAATCAGGGAAATTTCTACAAACGGGCAATTTTAGCACTTTATGCACTTAGAGTAATCAAGATTATTAGCAACATGCCAGGCTAAGCCTCGGTGATTGGCACAGGCATGTGCAGCAAAAGTCGCCACGGCATCGTTAGCCTTTCCAAATTTAAACAGAGTGGTTTACCACAAATGTTATAATTTGAGAAATTATTATTAATATTTATTATTAGGAAATTTAGCTTACTTACCCAATTTGCACCTTATTCGACGAAGCAGGAATAAATTCATTACTTCTTACTGATTAACTTCATGTTAATGTTAGTACAATAGGTAATATTAGTAATTTGTATTTATATGGTAATATATAGCATAACTATTCTCTATCTATTTTGTTTGAACATACCTAAGGAATTGACACACCATTCTTATATGGGTCAAGTATATTTTTCCGCGGCGGGTCTGTTTACACGACCAAGTGATTTAAGGTATACGGCGGACTCAAGAAGTTTTGAGTGGATAAATTTCTTTTGTTTAAAGAAAATTTGAAATTGAGAAAGTTTTATTATTTTATTGTGTTTCAAATTTGAATATCACCTTTTTTAATTCCCTAATGCCATATTTTGTGGCCACCTGGAGTTTCAACGAAACTCAGAAGTAGCATTTACTGAAATTTTGTTTTACATTGCATATTAATGAACCACGGCAAATTGCACCGGCCTATCGTTTATTAGGAGGCCATTAGAGGCTTGCCCAAGCAACCTTTTAGATACTAATAGCTTGCTTGCGCAACACAAATTTTATATATTTATTTTAAGAGTTCACAACATAATAATTTTTTTTAATTTAAACAGAATTTAGAACATGCTTGCAACACTTATTTTTGTTTATTAATTCTACATTTTGTAATTTTGAAGTGAAATCTATTACTGACAATAAATTATTTCAGTTTATTAGGACACGTAATGGTATTTTAATATCAGGTTCAGGTCAATTTATTGTTATTCAGAATTTGAATAATAATTTGAACACGCACAGATCAATTCAGCTTAACGAAGGGGAATCTTTATTTTTTAATTATCAGGATTTTTCGCAGATTATTGTGGATCAACAAATTTTACACACAAGAATTTTAGCCTTCGAACAAGTCAAAATGCAGGAAATTGAGTTATTACTTAATATTCCCAAGAATTTATCTGATTTCACTATTCCCCAATGGACTTCGCTTGAACTTGCTTTAAAACAACTTAATCAATCAATTAGTAAGAACATTTCATTTCAGGAATTAATTCTAAACCCTTTGCCTATGTCTATATTAGTTTTTGTTATTTGGAATTTGTTATTAACCGCAACCTTAGGATATTACTTTTATAAGCA
This sequence comes from Lepisma saccharinum, assembly GCF_977018435.1. NCBI lineage: Eukaryota > Metazoa > Arthropoda > Insecta > Zygentoma > Lepismatidae > Lepisma > Lepisma saccharinum. The sequence goes on from NW_028142987.1 coordinate 270,027, forward strand.
TCATCAGCTTGTGAAACAGATTAATTCAGAGCAGAGCAGTAATAATTAATAGGTTAAGGCAACACATTAATCATGGACTTTAATATTTTAATTACGGTTGGATATTTTATTTAAATTTTCCTTATTTATTTTCAAAGAGTTATGGCAATTATTTTATCAGTTTATTTTAATCATATTTTATTTTTGATGAGACAATTTAATTTAATTTTAAAGAAAAGGCAGTGGAAATTAGTTGGTTTTGTGTACATGCATACTTGAATTATATATACCCATCCTATTGCAATTTCCTTTCTTTGTCATACTTTTCCCTTTATTAAACCTAACCTGTCTATACGGAGCACCATGGACAAGCAATGCCTACACCATCCATGGGCATTTTTCGTTACGGACATCCGCAGGCAGTCTATTACCAGGCAGAAAGACTGATTACCATTCTATGAGGGAGACATGCAGACATTTGAAATATTATTTCAAGAAGAGACTCGTCACCACCAATTTGAGGGAGACATGCAGACATTTCTAATTACTACACGGAGACTACCTTACAGGAAGGATGTAGTCAACCATACATTTCCCAGTATAACGGACTATACATTATCAACAACACCTAGTGATGGAGCTAGATAAAATTTCCCTCCACACTGCAGTTCAAACAACAACTTTTCCCCATCTCCTAAGTTCTACGGGTAATTTACTACATTTTTACATTGCCCAAAGCAGTCAAGACGACAAGCAATCCAGAAAGAAGAGGAAGCAGAGAAAACATACATTCTACAAACAGCAGTTCTGGTCACAAACAATAATTACAGAATTGTGCTACAGTGTTTCTACACATACACATGCGAGCTCCTATCATGTGTATCTATTTGGTTATTTAACATGCATTATGGGAAACAATACTTTTCCATAGTCCTTATATACATTTTCAGTTTTGTGTCATGCATAAGAACTAGTTTTATATGCATGCAAGTGTACATCATACTACAAGGAAGCGACACGCACCAGTGGTGTCAAGTGACCAGTGTTAGCATCAATTAGTGCATAATTTTTTTTTACGATGAAATTTTGCACTTCGAATAATAAATGGACATGCAAGCAATACAAATAACATAATTATAGCACTTTCGAACATTTTAGAAAGCATGCTTTAGTGCCAATATTTTATGCATATGTTTGTCGCATGCAGGTATTATTGTTATTATTATTTTTTTTTTATCTCTTTCTTTTCACCAACATGGAATATTGAAAGCGACATATTTGTTCGCAAAACATTTTTGATATTTATAACTTAAGCACATAGTTTTGTCACTTGGAAGATTATTAATTTTGTGTGCAGTCATACAAAGGTATTCACCACGCCATAGTTGTGTATACAGTGTACAGTTTAAACGTAGAAAAGAAAATTGAACGCTATACTTAAGTTTTACCAGCGACAGTTTTCAGTGTAACTCACTATATGCATTTGAATATTGTATAATAATACATTGGAATGTGCAACACAGCCATGCAAGTTTATATATTTGGCGATGTTAGGAGTGCAGTGCTACGTAGTTCGTAAAACATACGCATTTTGATATAATCAGGCTTTCACACGGACAAAACAGTGAGATGTGACAATGTTTTACATGCTTACTTACGTGTACTTATTTGTGCACCTTTTCAAGGTATTTTTTAGTTTGAAGAGTTTATATCGAGCGGCAATATAAACAAACATTGTGAATTCCGTTCCATCTTGCAAGACGCTCCCTCCAGCCGTTAGCTTCGCGGAACACACAGAGTCGTTACCGCGTGGCGAGGCATCACAGACTCTTGACTCGGAGCAAATGGATGAGCAATTATACATAATAAACAGTACGTACGCACAAAATGTGGTACATTAAGAGTTTTTCGCTTAACGACACGAACCTTTGTGATTTCTAGTCCTATAATAGTATATATTATTGTTTTTTACATCGTATAAACATACGAATTTGTTAATATTAAGGGTATTATTCATTATAGAGTTTAGGGAATAAAATTTTTTCTTTCCTTCAGGCTACGGCAAACAAGGGAAGGTATGTTTTGGTGGATTTTCTTTTGTATATTTGGGTTTTTTAAGAAAATATATGGAATTGGCGAACCTGAGTCATGTCAAGCTTTGCGATTTGACTTTTAAATTTTCAAAAAAGAAAATTTTTCCTAGAGGGCGCGAACGTATCAATCCCTAAGATTGTATGTTTATTTTTAAGTCTCTCTGAACGCTTCATGTTGACCAGGGCATTCACTTGTTTTTCTCAGCTGTCTCAAGCCTCTTAGGCATGTTTACAATGCATTGTGTTGTGCCATGCAAACCTCCTGAGCATTCAGGAAACAGGTAACACTTCTGGGTTTGGTGTCAGCGGTTTGCATGGTAGCAATTATAATAAACACGATTCGGCGATTCGGCATCGAGGAAGAGCTCGATGGCCAGGGAATATAGAGGTGAGACAAGCTGGGAAGGGACTGGACTTTGGGAATTGAGTTGGTAGAGAGAGGAGGTCAGCAAGACAGGAGGTCGATAGTGGAAGCACGCTTTGGTCAACAAGTTAGAAGCTTACAGAGGACTTCGCTATTTTGATTCAGCTCAGAGACTTCAGTTAGACAGGTAATTATCCTACACCCAGCCATGATACAGGTTCAACGGTTCACAAAATCCAACGAGTTGCCATTGTCCTTTCAGTAGTTTAATTCCTTTTGTGTAATTTGTACCTTTCGCATGCCAAGCAATAACTCGTCATGTCAATGACGAGTGGTCTCATCAAGAGGATGAATGATGAGTAGTTTACATCACCCCATCAATTAACTGGTTTAGATCCCTTCATTCTATAGAATGACACGAATTCCAAAACAGCTTCAAACCACTATGGAGGATCACATGGAAGCCTGCAATTCCTGTTAACAATGATTGAACACCGGGAACTGGGACAATTGAATCAAAATAACTGCGAAAAAATAACAATCTACAATCATTTTTGAATTCTTAAAGAGTATGTCAATAATATGATGTAAGCTGTCATGTGAAAATGTGAATGGTTATTTTTCAGGTAGGATTAGGTATTTGTCTTCCCAAAGGAGTTATCTTACTTGTGTTCGTGGAAATAATAATACAACTTCTCCAAAGCAAATACAATTGAGCTGAGAGTCAGACCTAATATTAGAATAGCAAAAGCTCCCATTAGATTCCCCAGTTGAATCACAACGGCCTCTGGCTCATCTTGGAATTTTCCTTGCTTCGTTGCATTCAGTTTATAGTATAAATCTAAGTCTCTCTTCCACTTTGGAGGGAGTCCCGCTTCAACACTGTAATCGATTATCTGTTGAAAGTGATCCCTGAAGGGTGAGCTTCGGTGCAAGAGAAAATACTGAGGTACAACGTTGAATTTCTCGGAAGTAATATGGAAGAAAAAATTTTCGTAAGGATCAAATAACTTCATACTGTATGCAAACATATACGTTTATAAACTAGATGTCTGAGATGCGTAATTGAAGACAATTGCAACACGATTTAAGGCCTTGTAATCCTCTTCCAAATCCCAATTCTCCAGGATCTTTCTGTAAAGTGGTTGGTCACTTAGTAGTTCTACATTAGTTCTAGAAGTACTACTACCAACAACAATCAATTTGGCATTTATAATGTCTTCCAAGCTGTCGATGAGCGGCGTTTTCGTAGGTTCTGTAATGAAGCCAAACAAGGCTGACAGATAGAGTGTGCATAAGATCACAGAAGACAGAGTCCACAGTAAGAGGATAGACCTGAGAGTGATTAGAGGAGGGGGAGGAGTAGGGATGGATGCAGCCAAAGAGACTGGCAGACCATCAAGGAAAGGGAACTGATAAGTGGTCCTTCCCCAACGACGCAACAGAGCAGCAGTGAATCTCATCCAAAAGACAAAGGTAAAAAGAGTGAAGAGTGTGACAACCCACAGATGCGTTTGGAATGGAAAATATAGATTCATCCACTGAGGATAGGGTCGAGGATTTGGAACAGCCCACGCTAATTCATCAGACTGGCGGGTGTGTATCTGTTCACAAAGCGAGATTGTATACGGATACATTCCTGCTATTTTTAGGCTACCATCAAATAGTCCCATGCGCATCGATAGAAAGTCCCCTGTGACACTGCCATTGAAGAAAACAATTCCATTTACCACAGGTTCATTGCATATGTCATTTGTTTCCAGACTGAAGTTCATTTTTTGCATTATAATGGTAATAAAACTGCCCAGTACACCAAAATAAGAACTGTTGCTTTTCGAGGTGACATCCGGCATAAAGACTGATGGAAAATATGTTGCTTTCATCCTAATGGGACACTTGTGCATGTTCTTCACCTTGTCTGGATACAAATGCTTTCCCGTATGAAAACGCCCTTTACTCCAGATATCCATGACTTCTCCACCTTCAGCCGTTCTGCAATGGGATTCGGTGAAAGGGAAGTAGGAATAGAGGACGAAGGATTCGCTTTCTGAGAGAGCCGGGTTTCCAAGAGAAGGAGCAGCAATTACTAAATTGACCAGCAGATGGCTCTGTGCAGCCAAGATCAACCCATTAATTTCTTCCATTGTGTTATTCCCAGTCAAGACGACTAAATATTTTGCATTCCGTCTAAGGTTATTGAAATGCAAAGACTCCTCTTTAGGAAGCTGTATAGATGAAGCTTTTCCAACAAGAAACAAGTAATGAATTTCTGTTCTCACCCAAAACCAGTCAAAGTTGAATGTTTGTGTTAGGACCCACATGGAGAAGTGACTAGTTTTAATTACAGTTGTTGCGTTTGTATATTCGTCAGTCACAATATCCGCAAGGAATGCCTATTCTTCGTCGTAGTACACAACCAATGTCCGAGCAGTGTGAAAGTAGTCCCTCAAAATGATGGTTGTAAGCTGAAAGGTGCTTTCAGTTGATTTCGAAGACATTCTAGGCAAAAGAGATCCACAGTAGGAATCGATGATCAAAAACAAAAATATCAGCAATGATATCTTCATGTCTTAATCCACCTGCAACAATCAATATTCTCATATAATGAAACGTTAATATAATGTAAATTTCAAAGTCTAAAAGAGTAGTAGAGGCAAATAGACAGTTCTAAATAATCTTTTGAGGCTCGAATCATCATTTGAGGCTCGTCGTAGCCTTTTATGATGTATATTTTGAGGGCACAGAGTTGGCAACACTGTGGGCCCTTACTGTAGTTTTTTATGAGGGGGGCCCATTGCCCCCTGTTTACATCTGGCAACACTGCCGTAGATCCTTTGACAGTGTTGTTAACCTACTGGGTTTTTTACTGTAAATTTTCATCAAAGGGCCTGAGGGGTCCATGTATTTTTTATGTCTGGCAACACTGTTGGGGGCCTAGTGTTGGCGACTTGTGGGCTTTTACTGTAGCCTTTTATGAGGGGGACCTATTGTCCCCTTTTATATTTGGCAACTCTATTGGATGTTTTTTCTTTGAGGCTTGGGTTTTACCAACCCATCCGAAGAAAATTCCACTATATGATTTTTCACAGGCTAAGCTAACCTACAAATAGGAGTTGGCAACACTGACAAAACTCAAATTATCATTTGAGGCTCAAATCATCATTTGAGGCTCGAATTATTATTTGAGGCTCGAAATTTTTATTTATGAGTTTTGTCGGTGTTGCCAACCCACTCTACAAAAATTCCACTATATGATATTTTGAAGCCTTTCATGGTGTATGTTAACCTCACAAGCAGTGTTGCCAACTTGGGGCGAGGCGTAGCCTTTTATGGTGTATGTTAACCCCACCAGCAGTGTTTCCAACTTGTTGTAGCCTTTCATGGTGTATAATTTTTTTTTTTTTGTGTGTGTGTGTGTGTGTGTGTGTGTGTGTGTGTGTGTGTGTGTGTGTGTGTGTGTGTGTGTGTGTGTGTGTGTGTGTGTACATGTGCCCGGGCGAGGCGTAGCTTTTCATGGTGTATGTTAACCTCACTAGCAGTGTTTCCTACTAGCAGTGTTTCCAACTCGTTGTAGCCTTTTATGGTGTATAATTTTTTTAGCTTTTTGTGTGTGTGTGAGTGTATGTGTGCCTGAACAAAATGTAGCCTTTTATGATGTGCTTTTGATAATGTATGTTAACCTCACTGGCAGTGTTGCCAACTCGCTCTACAAAACACTAAACTCGCTGAAATGGCGCTCGCTGAAATGGCGCTCGCTAAAAATGGGCGCTTGGGGTCAGTTCTCGGAGAGAGGTTAATTTAACCTAATTTTTTTTTTGTACGAAGCAAACATATCCCACTCCCTTCTTCCCCGGCATGCTTTACGTTTGCGTAGGGGGTAAAGAAAAAGGGCTTTGTTTTACCAACGCTGAAATTGGCTTGCTCGAAACGAATCGCTAAATATAAAATAAAATAACAATGCCTATGAACCTGTTTGGCTTCAGGAAGCAGGCTATGGAGGCATCCGCCCAAAGCGCACCGTCGCCACCTGCAAGCTGGGACCTGTTACCCTCCCTATTATCTAAACTCAACGGTTTGTTGATTATACACTTGAATAGCATCCTAACCCAGTACGACGAGGATGTGGGCAAGACTTTCTACATATTCAACAACAACTTGAATTATTACCAATTCCCCATCTCCGGCAAACTGCAGTTTGACATGAATCCCGAGAATAAAGGAGAGGCCAAAATTTCCTCCGGCAAGAACATCTATCGCATCAAACACGATAGGATGAACAGTACCACCACGTACGATATATCTGCTGGCGATCGCCTGTACATAGAGCTCTTGGACGACTACGTAGCTATCCTATAATAAATAACAATAATGCCTAACGATATTTTTGGCCATACGAAACGCGACGACCATGGCGACGAGCTTCTCATGCTCGACGTCAGGGTCAAGAAGCTGCGAAGCGATCTGCAGGCCCTCCAGTCCACGCTCAACTCCAGCCTTCAGTCCGAGATAGCCAGCTTGCAGTCTCAGTGCTTGGACCCTGTACTCAAGATTGATGCAGAGCTAAAATCGCTGCTGCAAAAATACACCGACCTCGCGTCGATAGACAATCTCGACAAGCTGGCACTGAGTGTGGGCAATCTGCAGAACGAACTTCTGAAGCTGCAACAAACGCAAACCTCAGACGTTGAACAGCTGAAACAACGCTTGCAGGATCAAACAAGCAACATCCAGACCGAACTGCAAACTATCATCCAAAGCATTAAAACACAAGGCGACTACGATCGCGTGAACGCTAGTATTGCTAAATTGCGCGAACAGTTTCAATCTTTCGAAATCCCTACGTTGGAAAGCATCAAGGCTGAGCTTCAAACGGATGCTTTGCATGCGGCCATCAACGAAGTAAAAACTAAACTCCAAACGCTGGAGGATTTTATCAACAATCTACCGTCGTCCAGCGAACTGAACGCCATTGCCCGTAGCGTGGCCAACATCAAACTCCAACTTGAGACCTACGAGGATTTCGGGAAGCTGCAAGGCACCATAACCCATATTGAGGATGCTCTTGCTGCCATTAGAAATGATCTGGCGAACGTTCACGATGAGCTGGAAACCAAACTGCCGGGCATCAGGGATACACTGGCCAACGTCCAACAGCAAATCGCCAAACTGGAAAATCTGAATGCAGAATCCGAGTTGTCTCATTTCCATCACTTGATCGACGACATACAGACTAAGTTGGAAACCCTGCAACAATCTACCCCCACCCAGGATGACATAACGCAACTGCAAGAAGGCATACGTGCTGCTGCCGATGCCTCCGAGTTGGACGCGGTGAAAAAAGCTTTGGAATCGCTCCAAAACACGGTGGCCACCCTGCCTACCTCTCAGGAACTGAAAAGCGTGAAGAGAACTCTCAACCGAATACTCAAATCCGACGACATCAAAAACATCCAATCCGAAATTGAATCGATACGGGGGTCTGTCGCGATTTTACCTACCAACCAGAACATCACCGAGCTGCATGAATTGTTTGCGGAAATTAGAACCCAGGTCCACGACCTTGTAATACAGAGCTCCAAGTTGACGCTTGTAGAAAGCCTGCAGCAGATTATTGCCAGCGTGAAAGAGCAAATTGGGAGTATCGAGGCAAGTCAGGAATCAACTATAGCTAATTTCAGCACCCAACTACATGACTTAAATGAAAAATTCAAGAGCCTTATTGTCGATGTAAAGATCAAACCAAACTACGACACTGTTGTTCATGCTATCGAGGAACACCTGGAATCGGTGAATGGCAGATTGGAGGATGTGGAGACTGAGGTTCGAACCAACGTAAACACTCTAAATGCCAGCATCGACAATCTCAAGTCTACGATTGTCATCGAACTGTACAGCATACCAAACAGAGAGTTCTCCTCCCCTTTCAATCCAGGTTACAAACTCTACATGTTGACTCCTGCAAAAGCCTATCATCAATTTTTCCTCGCTGGCACACTTCAGTTCGTCAAGGTTTCCTACTGGTCTTTGCCTCACGCAACCCACTACCCAACCATGACCGTGACGAACATTGGCGATCAGCCTAAAATAAGAGGAGTTGAGCTGGTCGATTTCACACACCCCGAAAGTCGCGAGACTGCCTATGCCGAAGATGCCACTCAAATTATCGACATAGAAATAGGTGACAAGCTGTACATAGAAAACCCAGCATTGTCTGCAGCCAGAAATCCCATCCAGGCTATATTCTTATTTTCGCGCCATGTCTAGGCAGGGTATCGTGAACGAGCTTCATAAACCTGCACGACGAAACTACAAACGACTGGCGGTGGTGACCAAAGGCGTGGATGACCTTTGGCAGGCTGACCTTGTGGAAATGAGTAGCGGCAACCTAAAAAATTTACATAAAATCAATAAAGGATACAAGTATCTTCTTACTGTTATAGATATATTTTCAAAATTTGCGTGGGCTTTGCCCCTCAAGGCTAAAACAGGTGTGTGCGTAATGGAAGCATTCAAAACTATTTTCAATGAAAGTGGCAGGCGACCTCGATTTCTTCAAACGGATAACGGAAAAGAATTTTACAACTCGATATTTCAACAGTTTGTTCAGAAGCAAAATATTCAACATTACTCGACTTTCAGTCACATCAAAGCCAGCGTAGTAGAACGTTTTAACCGTACTCTCAAAACACGCATGTGGAAACGATTTACGCTTCAAGGTAACCACAAGTAGGTAGACGTACTTCCGGAACTCGTAAACGACTATAATCACAGTTTGCATAGCACGATACGCATGAAGCCTGCCGATGTCAGCAAGTCTGATGAGGCACGACTGATCTCTACTGTTTATTGCCCCAAGTACCGGCCCACTAACAAAAAACCGAAATTCAAAATTGGAGACCAAGTAAGAATTAGTAAATTTAAGCGCATGTTTGAAAAAGGCTTTACCAAAAACTGGAGTACAGAACTTTTCACCGTTGCTCGATTGTTACCCGGTAACCGTCACACGTATATAATAAAAGATAATCGCGACGAAATTTTGAAAGGGCGATTCTACGAGGAGGAACTCTCCAAAACAAAATACCCCAATACGTATCTTATCGAAAAAGTATTACGTAGAAAAGGTGACAAACTGTTGGTGAAATGGTTGGGACTCGAGGAAAAAAGTTGGATCGACGCAAACGAAGTGATTGTGTAACAGGTGCTTGGGATGTGGTGAGACGACTGCCAGATTTTCCCTCGGAGTGTCAGGCTAGGAAAAACGGCGAATTGTTGCCGGACAACATTCGCAGCCTTATTGTCGGACCTTCAGGGTGTGGGAAAACAACTTTACTTATTGATAATTTTCTTCTTGCTCCCGACTGGTTAGATTGGAAGAACAGGCACTTGTATGTTTTTTCCAAAAGTTTGGAGCAAGCAAAATATCAACAGCTGACAAAACTGTACGAAGGGCTGAGCATAGCTACCTTTGCCTCCAAAGTAATGCCACTAGACTGCTGCCATGAAAATTCGGTGGTGGTCTTCGACGATGTGATTTTGGAGAACCAGAACGAGATTCGCAATTTTTTTTACTCAGGGGCGGCACAGAGGCATAGACTGCTTCTACCTTGCTCAGACCTTCTACAAAATTCCCAAGCAGCTTCTCCGAGACAATGCTAATTTTATTTGCTTGTTTCGTCAAGACCACACCAATTTAAAACACGCCTACGATGATTATGTAGGCGGGGACATGAACTTCAATCAGTTTTCTAAATTTTGCTCTTCATGCTGGAACCAAGATGATTTCGGATTTGCCACGATAGACATGACGAGGAAACCTAATGACGGAAAGTACAGAAACAAAATTAACAATTTTCTAAACGTTGCGACGTTACAAGAAACGTCTTGACGTATTATAAATAACAAATGATGAAACGCAAACTCGCAGACGACAACCTGAAGCTGCGCGACTACCTGGCCAAACGCTTCAGGGGTTGGAAATCAGAGAATCGCGGAATTTACGAAGAGAAAAAGCGACAGGACCAACCTATCATCGATGCTATAAGTGGACTAGGTAAAGACATCAAAGATGTTACCGAGCAAAACAAAGATTTAATCAACGAGCTCGTGCCACTTGCTGCTCGAAATTATGCTGTGCCTACACCGATATCCAGTATTCACACTACCCCGTTCGAACTTGGAGCTGCACCTCTGAGACGTCAGGTTCTAGGCAGTACCTCTTCGGACAAGGTAGTTGAATTAGGTCCGTTGGCGAGAGATTACCTGAGCACCGGGAAATTTGAAAAGGACGAGGTGTTTGGATTGTACCCCTCTGTGGAACCTAACGAGGGTGTGGTTTGGAAAATTGGGAAATCGAAAGTCACGTTCGAAGGTGACGACGTGAAAATTAATTTGGGCGAGAAAAACAGCTGGACTAGGTATCCTGGCACTGTGGCCTGTGGGAACTTATCACCAAAAAGCAACCTAAAGATTATACAGACGAGGATTACCAAAGTTACACAGAAATTTTAATCATGACGGATGCCCGTTACCAAAACAACGATGCAACACAGAATCGCGTAAAATCGAGCAGTGGAGAAAAATACAGGAACCTCATCAAGCCAATATGGAACCAAATTAAAACTGGCAGCGGTGTCAAACTCTACAATACCCTACCTAAAGAGTTTGTTTGGGTAGACGACGTAAGAAAGCTTGTAGATCGATTGCTGGTTATCGCAGGTGAAGAGAATGCAGGTAATCGCAACTTTCACAACGAGAAGGTGGGCATCATGGACATGATTAGCACCGAGCTTAGCAACTTCATTGTCAACGACAACAAAGGTATAGGTTACCTTATCAAAATCATCAACACCCTGCCTCCCAAATTCTGGAATGTGGCCGAGGGTCGAGGTCTCGTGAACGACATCATCAACAAGCTACCCTTCGAGATGCACCTGCCAGGTTACCAGTACTGCGGACCGGGTACCAAACTCGAACGACGACTGGAGAGAGGAGACAAGGGAGTGAACCCATTGGACGCAGCATGCAAGGATCACGACATTGCTTACAATACTCACACTGATCTCGACGCGCGTCACGATACAGACAGAATGTTGGACCATGCCGCGTTCGGGAGACTTGTTAGCAGAGACGCCTCGCTGGGTGAACGGGTTGCAGCATTGGGTACGACCATTGCCATGAACACAAAACGAAAATTGGGGTGGGGGCTGTAATTAAATAACACACGGATTACAGAGAGAAAAATTTAGCAAAAAAAATGTCTACGCATATAACAGACTTACCAACTGAAGTGTTATGCAAAATATTTATATTTACCTTCGACGATAGTCACGAGGATGTTAAAAAGCTTATTGATTTAGTTAAAATAACACCACAATTTCGCTTGCCCTGTGAAATGCTACTTCTGGATCATCTGAGAAAAATAAGCGGTGTGAAATCTTCTTCTTCTCCCTATGCTTTTTTTAGGGCTGCTGATGAAAAATTGGCTGATAAGATGGACGAACTTCACGAGTGGAGACAGGGGAGGAGACAATATACAGACGACTGGTACGCTTCAAATGCAGAAACCAGTAGGATCATCGATCACCTCATCGCATTAGGCAATGCCGAAATTTTTTTCTATAAATAACACACTGTAAAAAAATCTACGAGACCAAAAAAATATTTCTTCGATATGAGTGAAAAAATTAGTGACGTCCAGGCATTAAAACAAATGCTAAATTTGTCAGTTGAATATATAAAAATTCAGGAATTGGAAGTGGACAAACCTTACGCAATAACTTCCGGTTCAATTGTTGCAACCCAGTATGGTCCCAAAGTACGTCTGTTGCTCAACGGACAATACAGTCTATTTTTACCAGATCGATACGCTAGCATGTTATCCGACGAGAAGCTATCTATTTTAATCGAGAGTAAAACTCGAATCGTGTACAAGGGGACAAAAGAACTTCTTGGTAAGAAAACAAAGCACATAATAGAATTTGTTTAACGGTTGCGTAGTATATATAAATAATATGCCGTAAAAAAATTATACGAGAGGGAAACAAAAAATCTCGGAACATATATAAAATAACATATCGTAAAAAAAAAAATACATCATGAAGCCCAAGGGCGTCGTGTACCAGATACCATATTCGAATCTGAAAACGCTGGGTGCCCTCAATGGGTTACTCACCAAAAAACAACTCGAGAAGAAACGTTCATGCTTGTCCAAAGGACACGGAATGAAATTGCTGCTCAGCACTCCACAATTGAAAAAGTTGCAGCATTCGCGGAAGCAGCAGAAGATTGGAGGTTTCATATTCAGCATTCCGGCCATCTTGGCAGCTTTGGGTGCAGTGGGCAGCTTGGCTGGAGGCAGTGCCGCTATCGCCAAAACCGTCATCGATGCAAAGAAGAACAAGGCCGAGCTGGAAGAACAGAAACGTCACAACCTGGCTATGGAGAAGAAGGGGAAAGGTGTGACCAAAAAGCAAAAAAGCAACCTCGATGCTTTGAAGAAATATAAAAAAAAGAAAAAGCCCTGTCCAACTTCGATATTGAATCTCTGATCGAACCGTTGGGAATAAGGAACTTCAGGGGTGTTTTCATGTCCGATTCTCTACCCTCTGCTGTGAAGAAAAAGGAGTATGGCGTGGTCAACCTGGACAGTTACAAAACTCCTGGTACACATTGGATATGCTACCTCAAAATTGACGATAACAATGCATTTGTTTTCGATTCGTTCGGTGGCACACCGCCTGCCAGGTTGGTGAAGTATCTCAGTGTTGCCAACCTCTACTACAATGACAAACGCATCCAGGGTTTCACCGATGTTAACTGCGGCCACCTATGCCTTTCCGTTCTCGCATACATGTCTAAAATAAATAACCCGTCGGTGGAACATTTTCAGAAAGCATTGTGGTACCTAAAACACCATGGGAGTGTTCCATCTCACCAGCGAGACTTCGGTCTTGTAACTCGCGTTGCATGACGACATCATCTATCCTAAATCTATTGCTCTTCGTGCATTCTACAGCATGTACCTAATACCCAATGTCACGGAGCACAATAACAAAATTACTGTTGGAAATGAAAAAATAGTTATCACGCCAGGACAGTACAATCTGTCTACCTTGCAAGCTCAATTGCCAAGAAATGTACTGCTATCTCAAAATTCTGTAACTCACAGAGTTGAAATTGTGTCTGCTACGGAAACAGTAGACCTAGGCACTGTTGGAGAGCTTCTGGGATTCGAGAACAACACAAAGCTCGAACCTGGCATCAAGCACATCGGTGCCAACATTCCTAAATTTCTAGCCATCGAGACTCTGAACATACATTGTAATGTGGCAGAAGGCATGATCACCAAATCCTCGGATGGTATCCCAGGCAGCCACAAGCAAACAGGTATCATCGCTACGTTCAAACCAAACTCTGAATTCATGGAACCGATTATCTACACACCCTCACCACCGATATACTTCCCTATATCTCGTAATCGCATAGACAACATAGAATTGGCAGTGACAAACGAAAAAGATGAGGTGGTGAATTTTGCCGGAGCTACTACCACCGCCGTCGTGGAGATTAACGTATAATAAATAACAATCATGGAGCAAATCGAAAGTTACGAGTTGCAATCTTTCCCACCCAATCGCCGCACGTTCGCCAATTTGAACGAGCCGAACAGGGAGATCGAATACGATGTGGACGTTGGGGATGGGTTTATTCACCCTCACAGAGCTGATTTGTATATCAAGTTTGATGTGGTGAAGAGAGACAACGGCGAAGCATTCCACGCCAATGCAAATTTAAGACTTGTGGACAATTTTGTGCCGCATCTGTTCTCGCAAGTGGAAGTTAGAAAGCATGGCACCGTCATCGATAGGGTTGACTACCCTGGGATTACTTCTACAGCTGTGGGAACACTGAAACTCTCCAAGACCGATGCAGCATACTACCAGGCAGGGGGATTCGAAGCAGATACAAAAATCAAAACTCGAAGCCACACAGTACTGTTTCCCATGCGCTTGCTTCCAGGCTTCTTCTCCGACTACACGGAGATTATGTGGAAGGGTGGCTTGCGCGTCACTTTTCGCAGAAGCGCCAACGACAACAATGTGCTGATGCGTTACAGCACCTTGGGTGCAGACGGTGCAGCACTTGCCAACACACTACCCGACGCAGCCAAGTGCGTCATCCAGTTCATGGAGCTGCGCATGCCTGTGGTGGAATACGAATCTAACTACGGTCTCAAGTACAAAGCCGACATTTTGAAGAACCCCCAAGTACCCATCCAATTTTACGGTTACCAGTGTGTGCAGAAACCTGCTTCCGGCAGCCATTTTGAATTTGATGTTACTACGCAGTTCAACAGCATCCGGTACGATATGCCTGAGTTTGCGGTCGTGCTCTTCCAGACGGGGAAAGATAATAACCAAGAGAAAGATTCTAGCCAGTTTGATAATTGCAAAATTAAGAATGTTTACCTTAAAAATGGAAGGAATGAAGTTTTTCCACGCGAGAATTATAACTTAAACATTACGAACAACGATTACCTGAAACTTTACGAGGCGTACACAGCTTACAAGAGAGTGACCTCCGGCAATATGGACGTGTACTACAACCCCAACGAGTTCATAGCTCGCAGACCCATGTTTGTCATCAACACATCTAAAAGAAAACAGGTGGTTGTTAACGATCGTACCAACATCAAGATTGTATGCGAGTTCCACGACGCCTTGCCTGCAGATACTCTGTGCAGTGTCATTCTTATTGCAGAGAAAACATTTGTGTATGACGTCAAGAATGAAAGAGTGACTGAACAGTTTTAAATAAATAAAAAAAAAATAGCACACAATAAGAAATGTGGAATTTTATATATATAAGTACAAATTGCAATTAGCAGTTTCCAGAAGTTTAATTTTGCTGTGCCATGCATGCATGTAATCGAGGAAGTGGAAGTTTTTTTTTCTTTTCGCATTGCCTATTACTTTTTGTTACACTCTGGGCAGGCCTTACTAGTTTGGAGGCGATAGTGGCCCCACGGAAGTGTATGGACCCCACATTCAAGAATACACCTCTTGTCGTCGTGTGCATCCAGAGCAACTTTCCTGACAATATTAGTTGTAAGCACATGATCGACGCTTTGGATACGATGCTCTTTTTGTAGAATAGGCGATTTTGTTCTGAGGCACTCGAGGTAATCCTCAAACTTGAGGTGCTTCCGAACCACTTGCCTGCTTACACCCTTTGCCTTTTTTTGTTACACTCTGGGCAGGCCTTACTAGTTTGGAGGCGATAGTGGCCCCACGGAAGTGTATGGACCCCACATTCAAGAATACACCTCTTGTCGTCGTGTGCATCCAGAGCAACTTTCCTGACAATATTAGTTGTAAGCACATGATCAACGCTTTGGATACGATGCTCTTTTTGTAGAATAGGCGATTTTGTTCTGAGGCACTCGAGGTAATCCTCAAACTTGAGGTGCTCCCGAACCACTTGCCTGCTTACACCCTTTGCCTTTTTTATTACAGAACCCTCAGCCCGGATCGCATAGCCTTTGGCACGAAGTCCAGCAAACTCCACAATCACATCCCCGTCTTTCTCGTCCTTGAGTTTGCCGGGTATTTTTTTGTCGAAGAGCTTGACAAGAGCTGGAACTTTGGCTATATCACTATACGCATCGGCCGTGCGAACATGGTATACCAAGCTGTCTGTGTCTGTGTAGAGGAGCGAGATATTGTGGTTGTAGTGTGCACGTAGTATGTCGTAATATGTCTCGAACATGCACAACTTGCTCAGATCCAAAACTGCAGCTCCCACATAGATAGGCTTGTTGAGTAGCACCTCGTCCCGGTTCATGTGAACCAGAGACATCTGTTCATTGTAAATTGTTCGAGACCTGAACAGTGGGCTTGCAACAAGTCGACGACACTGTGTTTTCTTCGTCACCAACCTCACATCAACGCGATTTCGCACATTCTCCATGGTCTTCCCAAATACCGCATTGTTCATTAATTTGAAAAAATCGCGATCAAGTTCCGAAGTGGCAGCAGTGCGATGTTTGGTGTTCAGTTCGATGTACGGCTTCAACCATGGAGACTGCCTGAACAAGAGCACGTGGTAAACTGCTTTGACCGAGACTCCTTGCTGCATTAACCACTGGAGGTTCCGGTAGTGTAGCACATAACGCTTTTTGGGCTCCAAGTCCATGACGAGCTTCGGTTGATCCGAGCCAGGTGGACACTTGAATTCCGGAGCAGGCGAAAGGTCACAGAATGTATCCTGCAGCTTCTCGGGGAAGTCAAGGTCCACCTCGGCAAAAAACCCAAACTCGTCGCACTCTTTTTCGATGTCGTGGTATAAAGGATCAACCCACTCAAACTGTCCTGTTGGGAGTGGCTGCATCATGGAGTGCCCGTAAAGATTATTCACATCAGTGTACATGATGTAGCTTGATGGTTGGGAGGGGTCGTAACCAGTGGCCATGTGGTGATTGTTGGCGTGTGCGAAGCGTTGCGACACTTGGACCATGCCGCCCCGGATAGCTCTCTCGATGAAAAGCATGATATCAATATCGGAGATAAGTGAAAGTTTAATTTTAGTCAGCAGGAGCATGGCCGACCATGCCAGTCGAGGAAGGCTGTAAAAATATACAGGGTCCAGGTTGTAAATGTTTATCGCAGTCGCCCGAAACGCCTGGAACACATCGGCAAGAAGCGTCACATCAAGCTTCAGGTATGCATCGTGGTAATCACCAAAAGTTCGGCAACCCAACTTGACCCACATAGACTGAGCATGCTTGTACTCCTCGTCGGTAATTCCTGAACCTCTCAGCTGGCTGTAGAACTTATCCTGGGGAGGCAGCAACTCTTCTTCGAACTTGGAAGGGTCGGTGACGTATTCGTAGGGGTAGACCCCTTTACGTCTGATGAGTGCGACATCTAAGTTCGGGAAACTTGATGTGGTAATGGCTAGTTGGTCGTCTCTGAGCTTCCCAGCAAGAGCATCCAGGCTTGCCTGGAGGAACCTCAGAGAGTCGAGGAACCGAAGCTCGATGCTCCTGCTTTTTGAGTCGGGGATCGGCACCCACTTGCTGACGCTAATATAACGCTCCTCGTTTTGTGCCAGGACATTGATTCTTGCATTGTCGTACCCTAGATGTGTGACCAAGTGATGGAAATCATATCCCGAGCCATTGTGAAAAAAAAACCGGTATGAAGCGCGGGTCCCTGGCTCTCAAGTTACACCTGTTGCACCACGGGCCAATGTAGCTTCCGGTCCCATAATGGTCATGGTGGTGGACCTTTTTGTTATTGTTATTGAAGACTGAGTTGCAAACAGGACAATTTAGAGCTATTTCGTGCTGATGCTTGTCTTCCGGAGACAGAGGCAGCATGGGCTTGGGGGCCAACAGCACCTTCCCTATCTTGATGCCTTCCTGTTGCATTCTCTCCAGGAAGTGTTTGACCGGGTCGGGACCGCGATACACATAGGGCTCGGAGGCAATATGTTGGTCTCGCCACACCACAACATAGGAGTAACTCGAGACCTCGTGGATTTGGAAAGGAATAGTAGAGGATGTTTCGGGGTTGGGATGGCAGTTAGACAGAGGTTGAAGAAAGGCCTCGACGTCTGCTACAATATAGGCAGGATGCTTCACCATAGCACTGTGCATGCAAAAACACTCTGCTGTACCAGGTTCGGGCAGGATAGTTCGTGCAGGCTTGTTGGTACCACAGTAGAGCATGTGGCGAGCTAGCTTCTCAGCAGCAATGTTGGGTCCTCGAGAGTGTTTGAATTTATAATGGTTTTGGTTGTCGAAAGTGGACAGGCACCTGCGACACACCACGATGTGACCATCATGTCTATTTTTTTGATTTGAAACAAGTCTGGAAAAAGAGCGAATAAGCGTATAATGGTGGCAGGTGTTATTCTTGATAAGAAGAAGGTCAATTTGCTGTGCACTATCATCATCTACATCACTTACCCGAATAGGGTAGACGATGTTTGCCTCGGTGAGACCGTAAACATTGATGGCTAATTGCAGGCCCAACAAGTCACGAGCACGAACCTCAAACTTGCGAATATGCGAGACTTCTACAGGGTAGGCAATCCCAGCCATTGCATCCTCCAGTTCCGACTCATACTGCTTGTAGTGTGCAACATAGCGTGGACTGTTTTCCCAAGATATAGGGTGCAATGCTGCCAGCACCGACCAGAGGAAGCATTTGGTGTCTTTGTTCTGAATATTGAGAACAGCTTTCCTTGCTTTAACCTCGCGTGGCAGGGCAATATAGCTAGACCCTGCCAGTGGCAGGAACTTGTTAAGTGTCAGACAAAGTTCGTGGGGGTCGCCACACAGCGAACCGCCCGAGCCTTCAACCTGATGCTCCTCGTGCTTTGCCACAAGCTCCTCGACAAACTTGTCGTAGATGCTGTCGAGGTCAGTGACATCTGCCTGATGCAGTGTTTTTGCTTTTGTGGCATGGAAGAATTTATATATTTCATCAGACGGTTTCTTATACTTGCAGCATAGCACAGCATAGAATTTAGTGGAGTGTGTGGCCAATGCATCGTTGAGGATGGATATTATCTTAGCTCGCTCGCTCCCCAGAAAACTACGCACATCGCAGAAGCTGTCTGATGTTATGTCAAAGTCTTCTAATAAATGCTCAAACGCAAACCGGTCTGCTTTCTTCGCCAGCTTGACGCGTTTGGCAGGTGGCGATGCATCGAGGGAGGTTACTTCTACCTTTCGCTTGGAAGGTTGCGGTAGAGATGTTCCAGTGCTCTTGCAAGTAAGCTGGTGTCGCTTGAAGTTGGCAATAGTAATATTTTTTTCACACTTAGAGCACAGTTTGGTCGCACATATTCGCTTTTCCGGCACACAAGTACGACAGTGCCTTTGAAAATTTTTACTTGACACAGCAGTTTGGCACGTAGGGCAATTTTTTACAGAACGCATAATGCAGAGATTTTTTTGGGGGTATGTTATTTAATACCCAATGCTGTGCAATACAAAATATAATTGTTAACTTTTTTTTTAAAAAAATCTATTTTTGAAATATTCTCTATGACCTTACTTGGGTTTTTCCGCTAAATTATATGCTTCTAGTCTCCTATACTTTGGTGAAGCCCGTTCAGGTTCTATCCCTCGCTATGTGGGTTTCTCTGCCAATCCAGCAAAGGTGAGAAATTAGCGCTGTGCTCCGGCTTATATAGATTTAGACAGCCAATAGAAATCTTGCTTACTTAAACTAATCAGAAAACACCACATATAAATTATTAGCCAATCAAAATTTCTGTTTTTTACTCGAGACACTAAGCCAATCAGAAAACAACACGACTGATATGACATCATTATATTACGTAATAACTTGTTGCTACACACTACAGCTTACAGGTTGGCAAAATCTGATATGAAAGCAGATAATACGCTTAAGTCTTATTTATATATAATTTTCACGGGCGTACAATATTGTCAACAGTATCATATTTGAGCAGGTCGCTTGTCACCTAAACACTACAGCTTACAGGTTGGCAAAATCTGATATGAAAGCAGATAATACGCTTAAGTTTTATTTATATATAATTTTTCACGGGCGTACAATATTGTCAACAGTATCATATTTGAGCAGGTCGCTTGTCACCTAAACACTACAGCTTACAGGTTGGCAAAATCTGATATGAAAGCAGATAATACGCTTAAGTCTTATTTATATATAATTTTCACGGGCGTACAATATTGTCAACAGTATCATATTTGAGCAGGTCGCTTGTCACCTAAACACTACAGCTTACAGGTTGGCAAAATCTGATATGAAAGCAGATAATACGCTTAAGTCTTATTTATATATAATTTTCACGGGCGTACAATATTGTTAAGAGCGTCAGTTTTTGTAGAGCTCTCTTTTTCCATCTTCCCTCTATACAGTGAAGCTGTAGAAGACACAATTAGCTAACCTAGCATACAACATACCTTCCTAATTAACCCATCCGCTTACCTAGTCGTCGAATCGACGGCCTGACTGGACGTTTCCTTCCTGTACCTAGTGGTCGAATCGACGGGTTCCTGATTTTCATCACGTAGTTCCTTTTTCATTCAATAGATGGCAGAGGTTGTATGATCTTTCAAATCTATGACGTGTATGTTTGTGCTGCTAAGTTTTTCATACCATTTCAAGCGTGTTTTGTTCAGTAATTTCTCATGTAAACAAACCTTCAATTGTTACGTCTTGCAAACGTGTTGCTTAAGAATGTTGTAGATGATTCTGCAATTGAAAAGTTGCTTTTCGATAGCGATGAAGAGGAAAATGTGGATTTTGGAACGGGAGATGAACACGGGGGTTCATTTTATGTTATTGAAATTGAAGAATGTAGTGAAAGTGAGGAAGAGGTGGCTGTGGCAGGAAAAATATAAAAGGTTGAGGAATGGAAATAGAATGCAAAGATGTGTGTGATCAAATTTATTAGGTGAGTTTCTAATTATCTTTCAAGTAAACTGCATATGTGCATACTTATTACTATACTTCCACTTCAATATATAAAATTTTCACTTAAATTGCTTGGATAGTTTAAACAATATTTGACATCTTGTCTTGCTGTGCAACCTTCACGGGAGATAGCCAAATTTAAATGGTATTTCATGGCAAAAAAATTGGCATTTAAATGGTAAGCGGATAGGTTAATATGGATATTGTCACACATTCCTCTTATTTTATACTGTTGTAAATAGAAAGGATTATGTACGGTAAATATTTTGTACATTATAGGGAAAAAATGCAAAATATCCCCCAATTTTAATTCGATCCACCTCTGAATCGATTTTTTTACATATTCTCACGCCGGCACATATGTTGTTCTATTTTGCTTCTTTTACTTGCTTTGCTTAATTAACTCTCGCTAATTAGCATTTTTTTGGAAGAAGTCAACTAGAACAACATATGGCGGTATGAGAAATATGCAAATTAAAGAATATTTTAGTAATATAAGGGCCCTAGCAATTAGCTTCGTCAACTAAGAGTACTCTTTTAAACGTCTTCAGCTAGATCGTATTACTAAGCGAAAACATTCAAAATGTTTGGGTGTTGAAAAAGTTTGACCTACTTTTTATTTCTATTGTTTGCTAATAGATGGCGCTGATAGTACCCCCTCCCCTCCCTCTCCCTCCTCCTCCTCTGCTGTATGACAAATAGCACAAACATAAAATCAAGATTTTGGAGAGCAAAACATAAAATTTGCATGCATCTGATGTCGAACTAGGAACTTTATCTTTCGGGGAGTCAACATTATTTTTTTACTCAGTCGTCATATAACATGAACACACGCAAACATTCACATGTGCTTTTATTATTTTGTGTTCGGTAAGTACAAGTATATTCTTACATAAATTATTGTTTAATTTAATAAATTGTAAACTCGGAGCCTGCTATACTAACATTCCTTCTGTGTTTCATTATACTATTGAAAGCGAATATTGCGTGCATACGGAAATAACACAGAAAAAAAAGCGGATGGAAGCAATTTAAAATCAGTGGAGCAAGGTTAGTATTACGAGAACGTAAAAACATGTGCTTTCATTCAACTTCGAAAAATAAGAATAAATGTGTGCATACAGAACATATATGCTTTCTTTTCACAGTTGTAAAATCATATAAATTGTACATGAAGTAAGTTGCGGGAAGGCTCTCTCTTTTATGTCTGTGTATATGTATGTTGTACAATTAGGTACAAGTATTGTACAATTAGGTACAAATTGTTGTACAATTATTTCCCCCAGTTGCCCAGTTGGAGTTGGGGGCACAACACTGGTACTATTTGTACCCACAGTGCTTACTCATGTATTTTGTTTAATATTTTATTTCAAATTCACTGTCAGAAACTAGTGTTGCCAGTTCCTGGATGTAGGTTTACCTACTCTGTTGGTTGTCACTGTCAAGCTCCCAGTATTCGTACAGCATAAAAAGCCATAACCCCCCCCTCAAAATATATACATTGTATACGCCAAAATACCTAATAGCCTAGCAACACATCATGAAAAAACATGCCAAAAGAACCCAGTGGGTTTATAAGTCAGTGCTGCCAACTCCTATTTGTAGGTTAGCTTAGCCTGTGAAAAATCATATAGTGGAATTTTCTTCGGATGGGTTGGTAAAACCCAAGCCTCAAAGAAAAAACATCCAATAGAGTTGCCAAATATAAAAGGGGACAATAGGTCCCCCTCATAAAAGGCTACAGTAAAAGCCCACAAGTCGCCAACACTAGGCCCCCAACAGTGTTGCCAGACATAAAAAATACATGGACCCCTCAGGCCCTTTGATGAAAATTTACAGTAAAAAACCCAGTAGGTTAACAACACTGTCAAAGGATCTACGGCAGTGTTGCCAGATGTAAACAGGGGGCAATGGGCCCCCCCTCATAAAAAACTACAGTAAGGGCCCACAGTGTTGCCAACTCTGTGCCTTCAAAATATACATCATAAAAGGCTACGACGAGCCTCAAATGATGATTCGAGCCTCAAAAGATTATTTAGAACTGTCTATTTGCCTCTACTTAAAAGATGTTTCTAATTTATTATAATTTTTTTTTACATGTAGGAAATGAGGGAAAACTCCAACAATCTGACATTGTAAAAACCTATTCTATGTTAATCTATAACCGGGGCTGTTAACGCTGGTATAATTCCAAGTATTTTTCTGCATCGCTATACCATATTTTTAATAACATTGCTGCAAGCAGTTGCAGACTGTTATTCACAGCACCACAGTGACATTTAATCCTCGTTAACATTCGAAATTTGAAACGTAGGGACGAGTAGTTTATCATTTCGTATATGCTGAAAAAAGTTCATTTAGTTATGTAACAGTCTAGCTACTCACCGGTATTTCCTTGAATTCCGGAAATTCTCTGTGAAATATTTACTCTGGGAATTATGCGTGATTTCAGCGTGCATCTATTTTCGTAGAAGTGAAAAATTGCAATTTTTATTAATCCAAATCCCATTCAATTATACGTATTTATAAATATTGTAAGGCAAGTTTTTTCAAAGTTTAGCTTTTATTTTTATCGATAAAAAGAAAGCTGCGTGGAAAATAAAACATAGAGGAAAGGAGAGATATATGGCGTAGGGGTACTAATTTGGCATGGTGCATTATCTCTGCTGGTAACTACTACCCTCTGTTGGTGTTTCCTGGAACGAACCCTTGGAAGGTCTTTCCATTGTGAGTGTTATTACGTTGAGCACCGCACGTGTATTGTGAGACAGGAGAACCTTTTTTGTTTCTCGAAGATTTCAGAAGTTTTAAGGTAAGTTGTATTTCAATCAGTAGTTTATTTGGTTGCAACAAAGTGGCAATAGCCATGTGTGCACTTAAAAGGATATTGTTTGAAGCACAAATGAGCATAGTTGTTTTTTTATGTGTGCTGCCAGGGTTCAGTAAAATTTCGATCATGAAATCAAAGATGGCGAGGCTACAAATATGGCATAGTAGTATGCCATATTTGTACCCACACCATGCCATAGTACTCTACTATTCAATGTTCATTTGTAGGAATACATTAATTATTTTCATGACAAACACTAAGAAAAGTAACAATAAGTATAAAATAATAATGAATAAATGTATCCATTAGTCTAGGTAATAAATATCAACTACGTGTTTTGTTTAAAAATGAAATAAATAAATAATTTCCTGTAACAGACCATACCAGATACAAAGCAAGTTGTACTCGTCCACTGTAAAGGTTAACGTCGGCATATGAAAGAACTGTTGTTGCCCGTTGTTCAATCGCAAGAAAAGGAGAGAGAGTATTCCGCAGTCTTATGTAGAAAAATGCTACAGTGAAACTAGAGAACGACCCATGGGCCTAATTGATGCAGGCAGCCACATCAATAGGGAACCGCCACACACTGACTAAGAAGGAATATGAAAGAAAACCGAACGTTAACCTCTATAATGGAACGATAACAGCTACCTAAACATGCTAGTGGAGGTTCTATAGGGTCTGTATTCTTCTTACAGACATGCCACCCAAAAGGAAGCAGTGGGACCATGACAACATGAGTCGAGCAATAGCTGGTTGCAGGAATAAAGTAATGGGCTTCCTGAAAGCGTCAAAGCTGTACAGTGTACTACACACAACATTACGCAGGTTAGTTCACTCTGATTTACCGATTACAGATGCTGTTACGCAGAAGCTTGGCAGGAAAGTAGTGCTAGGCGCAAGACTTGAAGAAGAGTTAGTTAGCTACCTGTTGAACATGGAGAAACAATTTTTCGGTCTCACGAGAAGAGATGTGCGGCAGATGGCATACCAACTGACTGTACAAAATGGACTGAAACACCCATTTTTGAAGCACTGTGCAGGGAAAGGTTGGTTGAAACTATTTCTAAAGAGGCACAAAGGAATATTGTCTTTCCGAAAACCTACAGCAACATCATATCACCGAACCCTGGGATTCAATAGAGAAAATGTGAACAAATTTTTCAACATGTTAGGAGAAGATATGGAAAAGAAAAACTATGGACCAGACAGAATATTTAACGTTGATGAAACTGGGTTAAGCATAGTGCAGTCGAGAGTTCCCCAAGTGTTGGCCCGTAAAGGTAAACGGCAAGTGGCATCGCTTAGTTCAGCTGAAAGGGGAGCACTTGTGACGGTAGTCACATGTATGAGTGCCAGTGGCATTTATGTACCACCCATGATGATCTTCCCTAGGAAAAACATGAATTCTCAACTATTGAGAGGTGCACCCCCAGGAACCATTGATGCATGTCACCCATCTGGAGGATTCAGGCACATATTTTCACGGATTGGTTCAGGCATTTCCTCCAATACACGAAGCCCTCTGCGCAATCTCCTGTACTGTTAATATTAGATGGCCATTACAGCCATTCTAGAAATCTTGAGGTGTTGCTATTGGCAAGAGAGAATCATGTTTGCATTGTATGCCTTCCTCCACATGCATCGCATAAACTTCAACCTTTAGATAGGAGTTTTATGAGTCCACTGAAAGCAAGATACAGTGAAGAAATCCGCCTCTGGATGAGAATCAATTCACGCCCCCTAAAGAACTTTGATATTGCAGAACTATTTGGGAATGCGTACTTAAAAGTTCAAACAGGGGCAATTGCTGTGAATGGATTTAAGGTAACGGGGATTTATCCTCTCAACCCCAACATTTTTGCCGATGAAGAATTCATAAATGCCGAGATGGAGGCTTCTGCTGAAGATTTGACTACAGACATCAACGCTTCATCCCAGAAAGCAACGGATGAGGCAGGACCTTCAACTTCGAAGGTAACACCATGGAACATCTCTCCCATTCCCAAAATTGTGAAAAGTGCTGGAAGTCGTGGAAGGAAGGCTGGTTCCTCAGCTGTTCTTACATCTTCCCCATACAAAAACACATTGGAAATTTCACTAAATAAGGAACCTGCTAAGTCAACAAAGAAGAAACTTCAATTGGCGCAAATGATTAGTCCTACGGAAGTAGAGAAATCTGTGCAGACTCCTCTTGCGGCAGCAAAAAACAAGAAAAAGAAAATGAAGTACGTCGATCAGCAATCAACAGCTTCCGAGGAGGAAGATGACGTTATGAGCATTAGGGATGACTCATCTAGCTCTAATTTCAGCAGTAATGGCGATCACGAACCACAGGACTCTGATGCCATCTGTATGTTCTGTGATGGGAAATTTTCAAACGATGTTCATGGTGAACAGTGGATTATGTGTATGTTGTGTCGTTTGTGGGCCCACGTGGAGTGTGCTGGATCAGAGAAAGAATGCTATGTGTGTGACTTTTGTCAATAGACTAGGAATGAGTTCTATTAGGTCCATGGTAGAGACTATCATAACTTCAAAACATTGACATAGACCGTACTGTTTTCTAATATTATGTAACGCAGTGTGGTTATGTTTTTCAGGTTCTAAAACTGTTTTGTTCACAGATGTTACAAGTATGCCATATTAGTAACCCTACTTGCCATGTCTGAAATTGTGCCGTGTTTGTATTTTTCGTATATCATGACTAATTGTGTTGTCCGATGTGACTACTATTATCAATAATTACACAACATTCAATACTATAACTATTTATGTACATTGCACACACTTTGAAATAAATCTGACTGACGTATGAACCAAAAATGTAAATGGTATGCCATATTTGGCTCCTTTCCTCTAATTATCTTAATCCTTTTACCTTATTAGCACAGTGGTAGCATCGTTTCCTTGTAAGCAAGGGATACCGGGGATTGATACCCGGTGGAGACATATAGTTGTTCGGATCTCACTTTAAACTGTAGGTCCAGTTCCAAATAGCCTCACAGTGCATAAAGTGGACATAGAAAACCAAGTCAATCAATCAATCAGAACAATGTATCTGACAGGCGGAACACTATTGCAGTTGAAGTTGATTAGGTAAATTTCAGATTGACATTCTTATACAATTACCAATCTTTTGTAGTTTAGTAACATTTGTGACTTGTGCTTGTATATGTATTTCGAGTCTGAGTATGCGAAGTGGCAAATGTAAACTGTGTACCAGAGATATATACGTATATACATATATATATATATAATTGAATTGACTTAAAATTTTATATATATATATTGAAATTACATAGACCCTTTATTGTTAATAAATTTGTGTATCTACGTGGGGTAGTGAGAGGCGATAATAAGGTCGAATAGAAACAAATCTGCTTGTACCCTCGCATTAAGTGGGGTTTTCGAAGATATATCATTTAAATTCTTGAGTTTACATTGGTGTATTTATAGACATTGCGCATGTTGTATGTCTAAACATTATGTCTGCAAATATCTTCGAATATCCGAAATGTATCCAGGATTGATATGATCTATAACAAGAGTCCTGCATTTAGTTTTGTTTTTGGTATTCGTTAAAGAGTAAAAGCATTATTTTTAACATGTCATGGGAAATTTTCCACTGATGTTAGGATCAATAGATATAGACGACTAGAGAAGAACTGCAGGAAAAACCTAATAATACATATTACCGACTGTCTGTTAAAATATAGGAGAAACCGTGGGACGTTGGTTGTTGATTTATAATATGTACGGAAAACATCTCAAGAAGACTTTCCTGCGAAATGTGGGCCTTCTCCCTTTGGCACAATCCTTAACATGTCTAGTAACATCAGCGGATAGATTGGGAAAAAAATATCGGTATTTTATTCTGGCTTTGGTTTTGGTGATGGCAAAGTGTCCTAGCTTATCATGATTTTCCTTGAGTATCTGTGGCACAAATATTACCGATACCCAAAGATTCCAGATTCACCCTATACCTTTCTAAGCATTAAACCTCCATGGACACAATAATATTTTTCTGGTTCTACCTTGAACGATACTATTGGCCTCTTTTGGAGCTTCTAAATTCTGAAAGATGGTTCAGCAAAACAAGTCTCCTTCCCGAGCTTCCTGTCTATCACGTCCACTTCTCCCCACGTTCTTCAAATATAGTTGACCTTAAAAAGTGTTTTCGTAGTCTCTCCTTTTGGTAATTCGGATATAGAATATCGGGGAAGAGTATCGGCTATCTCATTATCCTTTTCCCTAACGTAAATGATCTGGAACTGGTAAACTAGTAGTTTCAGAGCCCATCTAGTTAACCGACTATTAAGGTCCTGCGAGTTTTTTTTACTCAGACCATTCCTTTGTGATCCGAGTGAATTTTAAATGTTTGGCCTTTGAGATAAACTGAAAATTTCTCCACCCCAAAAATGATATTCATACACTCTAAATCGAATAGTGCCGCTCATTGATATTCAATTTTCGACTTGCATATTGGATGACATTTACTCCTTTCTCTTCACATTCTGGTTCTTAGAATAATATGCAGCCTAACCCATTAGCAGAGGCGTCACATTGGAGACAAAAGATTAAATTATAAGCTGATTGAGACAGTGCAACCGCAGTAACTAACGTCTTCTTAATTTTGTGAAACGAAAATTCTTCCTCTTCAATCCAGTTCCACTTAATATCTTTGTTTAGGAGGTCAATTAACGGCTCGATGTCTTGAGCTATTCCAGAGTAAAATTTTATTCTCCAATTCGCGAGACCTACGAACTCCGGAGATCCTTTCTGGAGGTAGGTCGAGGAAATCTCAAGATTGCTTCATTACCAACGGGATCAGGTTTTACTTAATCTCCTGACACTATGTCCCAAAAAGCGAATCTCCTTCTTGACAAATTCACATTTCCCATTTCCTTAATTTAATATTCATTCCACATTCCTTCAATCCTTTTCCATAATTTCTGTTACACTGGCAGTGCACTTATCCAAGACAGCGATGTTTACTCTGGCTTCCTTGCCTTCGTCCTAATCTATATTGACGATGAGTGGAGTGCAGCTACTTTGGAACGTCAACTCGTTCTGCAGCAAACAGATATTGGTTCCATAGGGCTGCAGGAATATCGTATTAAGCAAAACATCAACACCTTCCTTGTTTATCACAAAGGCATCAGTGCTCCCTCCACTCCTCGTCTCCAAGCTTCATGTTAATATTTCTTCTTCTACAAATTCTTATCCCATTCGAACCAAGAAACACCCAACTATTTGAATTTCTAGATCCTTCTGTAGTTTAATCCCTCTGTACTTTTAAAGTACTCCCATCCAAATGTAAAAATTTAACAATGAAGGTTTGCTTCCAGTATCGAGTAAACAAGTAACATGGATTTCTGCAAGAGGAGCTTTAATTTTGGGCGTACTGTGAAAATTGAATTGAATTGATTTGGTGTTTAAGTCCACTTTATGCACAGTAAGGCTACTTCGGGACTGGACCTGCAGTTTAAAGTGCTGTCCGAACCACTATTTTCCTCCATCGAGAATCGAACCCGGGACTTCTTGATTAAAAGGCGACGACGCTACCACTGCGCCATCGGGGAGGCGTACTGTGAAAAGTAGTAAATTCAATGGATCTCTTAATTCCTTCTTCCACTGCTTTCTCACCCATATTGTTCAAGGAGTAGCTGTAATGAATTTCAAAAGGCCTCCTTACTACTTCCTTGACCAAACGGAACCGAACATAAGCTAGATTCCCATTTAAACCTTGGTTTGTCGGAACTACAGGAGCACTCCAATAGTACTAACGAGTCTGATCCACAGCTTGCTGTTGTTCAAAAGACCTCTGGAACTGTGTATCATAAATTTATGACCCTGAAGTTGCGACTTGCCTGTTACGAGAATCATAATTTCTTCATCGAGGAGCAGGCGCTGAGTTCCTTCTTCTCCCGACGTATCATTCTTCTGGTGTTCTCGTTTCGGGATCAGTTCCCGGTACTTGTTTATTAGGTCCACTTCAACTTCATGTATTTCTTCTGAATTCTCTTTTTCTACGGTAACCATTATTACTGTACACGGATATTGCTGTTATGTATTGCTAATTTTCTCGGACGTCTTGTCCTTTTTCTTCATTTCTCTCAACTGGTTGTTGGTTCTTAAACTTTCCAATATTACCGTTTCCAGCTTCATTATGTTAAACCAATTGGCTCTCCATCTCCTCTCCTTCTTCTCTCCCCTTCTTCTCCTATGTATTATCGCGTTCCCTCTTGTTCTCGCCTCTTATCTCCATCCCATTCTTCTCCACTCCTCTTATCTCCTCTCCTGTCTTAGATTTCCGACTCCACTGCACTCTCCTCTCTTCTACTCTTCGATCCATTTTCCTCATCTCTCCTCGCGTCATTTTCCTTTCTTCTCATTACTTCTCCTATCCACATCTGTCCTATTTTGTTTCCCTCCTTTACTTTTCCTCTTCAACTTTCGCTCTCTTCTTTCTCCTCTCATTTCTTGTCTCTTTTCGTTTCCTCTCTCCTCTTTTCCTTTGTGTAGATTCATCAGCGATGAAATACTAGAAAATCGATTTTCTTTTTCTTTCTTTCAGAAAGTATTTCTTATTTGCAACAAATGTAATAATGATATTATTTTAGAGTTTTATACAATAATACTTGGTTTTATTCCTTTCGCGTATTTCATAAATATACAGGGTGTCATTTTAATGGCGCCCACGGACCACGGAAACATATAGAGGACATCAAAACAAACAACTTTTCTCAGTAATATTTTTCTCGTTGGTGCGTCGTTTCGGCGCTACAGTCGTTCAAAAAAGCCCGTTTTGCCGCCTGAATGCTGGCAACCACACACAACATTTGAGGTATATGAGGAACTATCCATTTACCTAAAACCCTTGAAAAAGGTTAAACGTGCAAGTTTTAAAAGGAGTTGCACAGGACAAACACTATACACTACAAAGGCAAGCATAGTCTAAAAACCTCTTCAGAAACAGTGCAGTTTAAATGAGTAGCTAGTTTTCACTGAATTGATGATCCATGCTGAAACTTAAGAATAAAATAACAAGCAACCTTTATAAAGCTTGCTTGACGGTCTTAAGAAGAAAATGTTATCCTCTGTCTAATTGTTTTTTTTATTTGTGGATGGATATCTGTTGGATTTATTATTATTTATTTCGAGGTTTACGTGTATTATCTTTTTTATGTAGTAACAATATGCTGTGTCAAAGTTTATCTTGTTACATCAAAATTAAATATTTTTGGAATAATCGTGCAACATAATTATCCTTTGTCACCATCGACGCCCGGAATGGACTACCAGGAATAGGGGAACAACCCCCCTCCCCCCCACGTGGAAAATGAATGTCAACTTAAAAGTATACATTGCACATATATTTTCGTATATTTTCATTGGAGTCACAGTCATTTATATCAGCTATTATGAGAGCGTTGCAGAAAATTATAACTTCAGACTGATGTTGCTTTTTGAGTGCCAACATTATTATGGAGAAAATTGTCTGGTGTACCTGAAAAAATACCTTGCTTGGTCCTTCCTGTAAAAAAAGACCTGCGGACATTCTCATCTGCCACGGCTTTATTGGACATCTTCCGGCAAAGCTGTAGTATATAATACCCAGATTGCACAATTTCTAGGATATAAAAGTTCGCAAGGTTGTTAAATCGACTTAGTCATTTTGCACTGAGCCTCTAATGGAGGACACCACACCAAAGTTTGAACAGCATACATGTCAGTGCTCTACTGTTTATTGATTTATTGAGAAAATTTCAGATACAGCACGTAGCCATTTTACACTGAAATCAGTTACAATGAAAAGAACAAAAAATAACAAAAATAAAAATAACAAAAGAGTCAAGATAGCACAATTAAATATTATTTAGCAACATATAGGAGCGTGTTGCAACGCATTTTGCCATTGATATTTTGGTTAGATACCTAAATTAATTCAGTAAACGGCGCTGATAGGGAGTCTGTAAGTTTAGAAACGCCAGGATATGTGGTGTTGAAAAATTGCGTAATGAGGGAACCCTGTAACGAACTATAGCAAGGAAAAAGTTAAGAACAGAATCGATTCTGGAGAACTGAGTGGGACATGCCATGGACCAGACGAGAGAGCAGTATTATATTATTGGGGAAATGAATGATTTAAAGTACAAGGTGATGGTTGAGATTTCACTAATTCCGGTGAAACGATACAGTAAACGTAATAGACGCATAGCCATTTATGTCGTGCCTGTAATATGTTCTTCAAATGTGAGTTTTTGGTCGAAAACAATGCCTAGGTCTTTATAAGAGGATACTGCTTTGATGTTATTGCCAAAGATAGAGAAAGATGACTTTAACAGGTTTTCTTTGAGAGAGATGGTGAGAGTAGTACATTTTTCAGGATTTAATGTAAGTTTCCATGTTGGCACCATTAAAAATCGTTGGTATGTAATTCTGGAGAAGATGAGTATCGTTGGAAGTCGAGATTTCTCTGAAAATCTTAGTCATCTGCGAAAAGAAGGTAATTACTAGAGGCGGCTGTGAGATGGTCTGTAAGTCCATCAACGAATAATATGAACAAGAGGGGTCATATAACACTGCCCTGTGCTACTCCAGAAAGGACGGGAAGAAAGTTAGATAGAGTTCCTGGAAGCACTACACGTTGTTTGCGATCGTTAAGGTAATATCTGAGCAAGTTAAGAAAGTTACCATGAATGTTAAAGTTACCATGAATGTTGAATCTATTGCATAATTTTTGAATCAATAGGCGATGACGGACAGTATCGAAAGCTTTGGCTAGATCAAAATATGTATAACGTCCAGTTGTGAATTGTTTGAAATACATTTCATAGCATGTGAGAGAAAAACAGACAGGTTCGTAAGACAGGAACTACCAGAAAGAAAACCATGTTGATTTGAGCTAAGGTACGGAGAAACAAATTTATATAGCTTGTCTTTGATGATTTTTGCACAAATGATGGACAGAGGAGAGAGTAACGAGATTGGCCTATAGGAAGAAGCAAGGTTTTTGTTGCCATTTTTGTGAATGGGAGTAATGTTAGCTTGCTTCCAAGCGTGAGGAAAGACGCCCTCCGAGAAACATCTATTCAGAAGAATGCAGAGGGGATAAGCAAGGGATTCCCCAGATGTCTTCAGGAAGGTGGTGTTGATATTGTCAGGCGCTAGGGCACGGTGAGCTGGGAGAGAGACGGCAATAGACTTTCCAAATCATCTGTTGTAGTGGCAAGCTTTGTTAGAGAGGAAGAACAGACTGATCTTACGTTTGGCAACGTTGCAAGGGGATAGGCGGACAGAAGTTACCCTGGAAATAAGCATTTAGGAGTTCAGCCCTTCGCCCATTTTTCGTACTTTCAAGAGTATAATTTCAAGAGGAATTCTGCTGTTGCTTCTTATCGAGTTAATTGGACTGAAGAAGTTCTTTGGATTTCCCTGGATCGTTGCAAACTATCGTTGTTAGAACTGAGGAGATTCTTACGCGTCTGAACGTTTATATTGTTCAATGTGGACACAACATAATCTAGATTACTGTCCTTCCTGGTGTTGAATAAATTCTGCTGCCTTAGCTTCAAACCAGAAATGAAAGTTTCAATGAACCATAAGTCACTTGCACACTTCGCGATTCCATGAGCAAGGTCTTGCCACTCAATAGACAGGTTGAAGTCTCCGAAAAGCGCAATGTCCCCCAGGGCAATTGCTGCAAGTAACGAATCTCGACATTCTTCGAGAAGGTACAGTGGACTATTTTTATTCGGTCTATAGTACGAACCAAGGAGACGATTATTTGCACTGGATACTGGAACCTCGACCCACAGTAATTCACAGTTCCGCTTTAGGTCATTGCGTACTTTACTGGGTCATTTTGTGCTAACACATATCATTACACCACCACCGCGAGTCGCACAATCTTTTCTATATATGTTAAAATGGCTTGCGAATGGTAGTTCACTGTCACTAACATGTTAAGTTAACCATGTTTCAGTAAATATCAAGCAATCGTATGTCATTAGTTCACACGCAAAAGCAGCACAGTCAGTAAGCTTGTTCTTAATGCTCTGTGTATTTTGGTAATACACAGATAAATTTGCCAACGTTTTTACAGGTCCCGGATTCACTTGAATGTCTCCATAGATTAAAGCCATGCATAGGAAGTGAAATTACCGGGCTGGGTTCCCTTAGCTGCCGAGCGCTGCTCCCTGCTGCTGGGTGAAGCCATGGTGGAGACACGCATACCTGTTGCCGCGAGTGCCGAAAACGAAAAGTCTCCCTCTGCACATCTCCATCGCAATACATCGTGAAAATCTTTTGACATCTGGGAGGAAACACTATAGCGGATGCAAGTACAAAAGATTAAAGACAAACTCAGAAAGAACACTGAAAATTCTCGAAAAACGGGACGACGATCAGCGTAGCTTGTACTACTCCTAGATCGATGAAGAAAAGCTGGTACAAGGCTTAGATTCTACAATATAGTCTCGTGAATAAAATATTTTCCTAGATACACTGAAGCAACACCTATGCGGTCATCTTGGAAGATTCATTTTTGCAATGAAAGACAAGCATTACGTGGAAATGGTGGACATTTTCATTATTTGCCAAACCAGGTAATAAGGTTCCGCCTTAGCACTTCTTGGCCAAAGATGTTCCAGACCACGTTTTAAGACATTAGTGTGCAGAAACAAAAACGTTATCTAGACTGTCTACATACCTCGTTCCTTTCTGCGAATTAGTATATATCTTCTTCAGCACAGCCCTTGGAACCACCAGAATAAAACTTTGGCGAATTAAAGGCCTTGTATCGGCTCAGAACTAACGGGAACATATGTGGGCATGTAAATTGATGTTCGTGTTACTTAGCCTCTTCTTGGTTATACTTTAGCATTACCTGAAGCTTAATGGTGTCATTGAAAAATAAATAATATATACGAAACGACATTAGTGTATAGAACATCAGCAAAAGGTAATTTACCATACAACAAATATCGAAGAACTCCTTATTTGCACTTGAGAGATGTTGTACTTGTACGTCTTTCGTCAAGATTTATGTCATAACGTTTCGTCACTATTTCTATTAGAGTCCGGAGTGAATGGGGGTTAGGGGGGAGTTGCCCTGTCTTGAAAACATAATGCTAACATAAAATATATACAGGGCGAATCAAATTTATGTAACTTTTTTCGGTGAGGTGTTCTACGTAGAGTTAGGCTTGATGACTAACTCCACTGGTCCAATATAGTACTTTCCGTGTCATTTCTTAATTGCTAGTTGCAAACTGCTACTTGTCATTTGTCAGATTTAGGAGACTGAAAATAACGTTCAAAATATCGGTGACTCATTGTGACCGACTTGCACGTCAGTCAGGAGTGTTGTAGTCTCGAATTCCGATACAGAGATGGTGTAGAATGGGAGAAATGCGAAGTTGAACATCAAAATAATTAAGAAATTTCACTACAACTTGATATCGAAAAGCTCAGTGAATGAGCAGAAGTGTGTCTGGTGGAAGATGAGCACACATATCACCTTATATCGAAAATCTCGTCACTTGTACTATTTGAAATTGAGTTTAACTTCCAGGCAGAAAAGTTAGCCGGACGCATTTTAAAATTTTATTTTTTGTCTTAATATTATCCGGTTGATCTTGCATTTCAATTGATCTAATTTGCCAGCTCCCGTGGCAGAGTCTTTAGCAAATCGCGCTACGACGCCAGGGGATCCTGGTTCGAATCCTGGCCTGGGCATGGATGTTTGTGAGTGTCTATTCATCAATTTCATCATATCATCACTCATCCTCATTGTCGCAAATTAGCCAAAAGTTGCTCAAGAAGCGAAGTAAAGTAAAGCAATTAAAAAAATGATCTAATTTTTCTGTTAACTACATGAGACAGATGGGTATTTTAAATACAAATTCTCCATGCAAGTGTTCAGTCTACATTGAGATCATTACTATATCTACCTGCTATCACGATGGTCTGTTTCGATATCCAATTTCTCAAGTTTCATTTTATTCGTTGAGATATAATTTCATTATGTCTTTACATAATACTCAATCAACACTTTCAGGAGGGATTTATCTGCCCCCATGCCCCTCGCTGGCTCCCTCGATGGCGATGGAGTTTTCCTACGTTACGAAAATGTTTTCACGGCTTACTTTTTGCAAGGGAATTGTGCACCATGGTAGACTGCTCGCAAAATAAGGAAAATTTATCACGAATTGCTAATTTTAACTACATCCCACTAAATATACAGAAGCTAAGGTATCGCCTACCTGCTTGGCAGAATGGTTAACATAGTCCGCCGCGACTCCAAAGGTCCCGGATTCGAATCCTTGCCTATTGCATAAGTGTTCTTTGGGAGTGTCCGTTCATCAACTTCATCTGATCATCACTCAATTTCATCCTCGGGATTAGACAATTGCATTGCATGAGATAAATAAAAGTTGCCTATGTAGAGTTCTTGAATATAAAAATGGCCAGATGTCGGATTATATTGTTTCAGATGGATTTTGTGAGTACAGCGAACTTCCGGCTCCGCTGATTCTTCACTACGGCAACCTCTCACCTCATCGGCATCTCTTACCTTTGACTACTTCAAATGAATAACAACAAAATACCTAGATGTAGAAGAACTCATAATGGTATCTAGAGACAGTGGAAGATAATAGCTGCAGATGTGTATATTGATTTTTACACATCATAGCCAATACTGACTAATTTTCCATGTCATAGAGTTTGTATTTACATATTTACAAAAAAGGAGTAAATTTGTGTGTGTAATTATTTAATGCAATCTCAGTGTACTCTGTCCCCAATACCAGGAGTAAACCTTGGCCATAGAGTTGGTCAACTGCTCGACTCTGTAGCCAATGAATTCAAGACAAAAGAATAACCTGTCAGTACAAAAAAAAAGAGGTGAATAAAGTGCATATAAAGTTCATGTGTGTGTGGGAGAGAGAGTGTGTGCGTGCGCACATATACCCAGGGGGCAAGGTACTTGTGTTCCGACTCCTAAATTCCTCACGAGCAACGGGCACATTGTACATAAGAAATTGCTTATGTCATTGTTGTCAACTCTAAACTTATCTGAAGTTGGTGCTACTGTTTCAACGTAGCACATATATAAGTGTTCTCCCACTCCTAGATCGCTGCATAAAACGTGATCCGGTTTCCATATTCTACTATGAGGGGGGTGCTTATGAAATTAGTGGATTTTGCTATACAAAATGCATTAAAGGAGCATCAACAATGATGTGATCTGAGAAGATGCTTTCAAAGAAATGAAAGCATTACACCAGAAGGCGACAAGATCATGTATTTTCCTAAAAACAGGGATTAAGCACTACTTGACGAAAGATGTTAAAGACTATATTTTCAGCAAAGGGTGTTCGGGTGGAGAAAGAAAACTGTCTACTTACTCGGTTCCTTCCGTCAAACACAAGAAAAGTCTTCTGGAACAGTTGGCTGAGTATCTTGCTGGATCACCCAACACTACAAGAATCTTCTTCTTCAGCACAATCCTTGGAACCACCGGGACGAAACTTTGGCACAGAAGAGGTGTTGAATCGATTCAGGACTAACAGCAGCGCATGTGGAAATACCAATTGATTTTCATATTAGTTAGGTACGTCTTAGTTATGCAATAGCGAGGAAGACGCTGCGAAATATTTACAAATACTTTAACTTTAGTATTACTCGTAGTTTAATGGAGTCATTGAAGAACGAAGAATATACACGAATTGACCGTCTTGTATAGAACATTGCTAAGAGGTAATGTACTTTAGAACAAATATGGGAATTGCACTTGAAAGATGTTCTACTTTGTCAACGGTCAACATTCAATAAATTTTTGTAAGTATCTATAGTGGAAGGGTAAGGGTTGACGTCACTCCTTCTGGAATGTTAATGTTAACCTGAAATATATACAGGGTGATCTAAAATCAAGTCTTAATTTTAATTTCAGTGTGTTGAATAAGGTAGTTAGGGTGAAAGATTCTGCAATGTACTACGTTCCCTCCCATTTGTTAATTGTTAGTTTATAAATTGTTCTTGTCATTTATTGGATTTAGAGACTGAAATTGGCGTTGAAAATATTTGTGGTTGATTGTGTCCGAATTTCAGGTCAGGCAAGGATGTGGGAGTCCCAAATACTTGTGCATGCACAAAACCAAATATATACACATATATGTATGTACATTGAACAACTCATCACCTGTTGATACATTCTAAAATTTGAATTTTACTTCCACAGAGTAAATTGGACGGATACAATTTCCTGCCTTAAAATTATCTGATTTATCCTTCTTGTTCCCTTGGTATTATAGCTCTTGTAGTATAGCCTTAGCCTTCTCAACAATGTCGGTCCATTCTTGTCTATCTTGTGATTTTTGTCTCCATCTTCACATCCCCATTGTTCTGACGTTTCTCTCCACATCAACTATCCTTCATATTCTGGGTCTCCCTCTTCTTCGTCTTCCTCCGGGTTTTACGGAGAATACTTTCTTTACTACTCTGCCATTCATTCATTCTAATAAGATGTCCTGCCCAGCTCAATCTCCTTACTTTGATTTCAGCTATAATACCTGGAGATTTATATAATTCCTTCAATTTTTGAATATAAGGTATTCTCCATCATTCATCATCATATTTCGGCCCGTATATTTTCCGTAGTATATTATTTTCCAAAGTCATGACGATCTCTCCGTGAGTACCCAGATTGCACTTATATTCAGTGTAGTTCATTCATTCATTCATTCAGTTCATTGTCTTATGTACTCTGAGTTTTAAAGTCGTCTATTCCGAAATATATGGCGGTGTGATAGCATTGTCGCCTTGCAATCAAGTGGTCCCGGGCTCGATACCTGGTGGATGCTCGTAGTGGTTCGGATCCGACTTTAAACTCTAGGTTCAGTCCCGATTAGCCTTTCTTGGCATAAAATGTTTTATCATAATCCTTACAAAGTTGGGTAAGTTAAGAGGACGTTTTTCATAATAATATTACTGGAGATTACTGCGTGTGATTGTACGCATGTGCGTACTCTAGAATTGATCCATAACACATACTTAGTATGTTCTAATTCAGTTATATAACTTACCTTATATCAATTTCAAATTCAAGATCAGTTCTCATTCTGTTCCTCTGCGGAGAGTATATACACGTTGGCCGGCCTGTAGAGGGCCAACAGAAAGACAAATATTTTTTTACGATTGGTTCTTTATGGTCACCTGGCTCAGCGTGAGATAAATGCAATGGGTTAAATCTTAAAGGTAGAAATTATTTTCTTGACGATCTGACTCCAGCTATATGAACACACATATATGCTCCAATTACTTCTGTTGAAGTACAGAACATTTCCTGCCATGAAAATAATTCTTTCTGACAGACGGCTGTCTAAGTATAGATGTAGTGAAATGCAATCTGACACTTTCTCCTTTATTCCCGCCTCTGTCCTTTTGCTTTAGGTGTCTATTTTCCTCATTATGAATGCCTTTCTGCCTAACAAATTAAGCAAAACAAGTACCTGAGCTTACGCGCTCAAATTATAATTTAAATGCAGATGTGTGAAGGAAAAAACTCGCTCCGGATAAGTTTAAAATATGCAAAAATCAATAACTGAAGAATAAGTGTAAATTTGCTGCAAGAGAATACTAAGACTCACTCAGTGTCGAAAC
The DNA here is from genome assembly GCF_977018435.1 of Lepisma saccharinum. Classification (NCBI taxonomy): domain Eukaryota; kingdom Metazoa; phylum Arthropoda; class Insecta; order Zygentoma; family Lepismatidae; genus Lepisma; species Lepisma saccharinum. The sequence continues at coordinate 309,441 of NW_028142987.1, forward strand.
TACAGAAGCAGGTATGTGTGTGAGCGTGTGTGCGTTCTGCCTTTATATTAGACATTTTAAACTGCACATATGTCACTGTCTTACTACTACCAGATCGAGACATATATCGTTATCCGAGTCTTGGATTCTACAATAGGGACTCCTGAGCAGAGTATTCTCCTAAGTACACAGAAGGATCATCTCCCATGCAGTCAGCTTGGAAGATTCTTTTTCTTCAAAGAAAGACAAGCTTTACGTGGGAACTTATCATTATTTGACAAAACAGGTAATAATGTATGCTACGCCCTCCCTTGCCCGGGAAAACAAATGCAACCACTACCTAGATAGAGGCGGCAAAATCTCCCTCGGACAAGCGAAATAGCGTTACGGTCCAGGTTAAGTTCGTGTGTAGGAACCGGTGACCGACAGTGCATAGTGATAAGCCGTATCGAATAAACACAAAGACATATGTACTTTCAGATTACCACCTCTTTACCTGTAGCCGGGAAGCGGCTAGCTGCCTACCTGAAAATCACGGGTAGCGACATGCATACCAAAATGATATAGCCCAAAATTAACATGAAAATAAAAAGTATATTCTATTCATAACCAACAAAAATGGAATCATTACAGGTCCCCACACTTGCACTCTCACATTCTCTCTCAGATTCAATCCTCATGGGGTCATCGACACAAGAAATTATACATGACATGTACAGGTTTTATGGCGACAAGCCCTAATTATTGCATTCTCAATTAATTTTATCTTACTTTTTGTCTAATCAGGTCATTTGTGATTTTGCTCCAGTGCTACTTAAATCCTAGCCAGCCCTTACTTAAGTTCACCTTTTGTTTTTAAAAAGAAACTAGTCGGCGCGGTGACAATACATTACTTGACCAGTATAAACAAAGGCGTCTCAACGGCAATTACATTCACGTGGGCGGACGTTTTCCTTTTACAAGACCTCACGTGGTTCCATACATAACAAATAACCTCCGTTGAGCGACGCAAACATATACTCTCTAGCAGGCGGGACTTAAACACTTCGCCGCGACGAGCAATTCACATTACCAGGCAAATACTTTTACTAAATGATCACACATGCGGCCTGACATAGCTAGCATTGACACATAAAAATGAACAAACCTCAAGTAGATTATGCAATTAAGTGGGCGGCGCTTTACTCTAATAGTACGCACTTTAACAAATACAAAGGAGCACAAACAACAATGAATTTAAGATCATAAAAAAATATCACAAGGAATAAGAAAAATTGACCTGAGACGAATAGATTACAAATGACAAGCGCGACGGGAGTTTGATATAAAATTTCGAGTTGAGTGGGCGTTTTCAAAACGTCGACGAATTTCAAGGGCGTTCTCTAAATCAATCGGGCCGTCACGTGCTGACAATCACACAGGCGAATACTTTACCAACTCTCAGCTTCCGAGGTGCATCCTGGCGTCTTTATGGGCGATTGAAAACACATAGTATCCGCGCGGAAGGTTTCCTTGGTCGCGACGATGGAGATGCAAAAAGGGTTCAAACACCTAGTTCTCCGGCTCCTCTTCCTCTCGGGATCGGTGGATCTCCGTGGTATGGCGCGGTTCGGACGTCGCATCTGAGCGGTCGTTGTAGGCGTCGTCGGGGCGTCAACTTCTCTCTCTACATCTCTCTGACGCGGCTGGTAGGCGTCGTCGGGATCGTCGGGGCGTCAACATCTCTCCCTACGTCTCTGTCGCGGCTGGTAGGCGTCGTCGGGGAGTCAACGTGGCGGATGGTAGGCGTCGTCGGCGTATCAATAGGGCGGCGTTCGACGTTCTCTCTCTCTCCATGGCGGCGGATAGGCATCATCGGCGTAGTTTCTTCTGACGTCGGGCGAATCGACGTAACGCCCTCATCTCCTTTTTCCCTCTAGCCCGCCATTGTTTCCGGTGTTCCTTGTTTCTCAAAAATTATAAATGGCGTAAGGTAATCACGGAAACACGGTTTCGCTTCAACTTCCCCCAGCGGTTGAGGTAGGCGCACTCGTGTGGACTTACTGCCTATCACACACACTGGTGTTCGCACAACACAACAAAGTCCACTGTACACGAAGGCAGCGCGAAGGTGCTCTCGTTCCAAGAATCGCGGCAAAACTGTATATGGAGAGTTAGCACGGAGCTGCTCTCACTACAAGGATCGCGGTAAGACTGTGTGTCGAAAAACCATGTCCTTCGTTTTATTTAGATTTTGAAAAGAGACGCTAGGCGTTCGTTGAAGTGACGCTTCCGCAGAGGTTATTCCACCACGCTCTATTGTCTCCAAACTAGGACGGACCGTGTCCGAAGTTTACTCAGACGGATTAAGCTTCAGCCTCGCTGTCGCCATAGCTCAACTGCAACCGGTGTCCACAAACTGATCAATTACAACCGATTTGATCTGGCGTCCGTAATTGTCGCTTGATCGTGACGAAACTCCACACATCTGTCCTTGCACATATGCCGCTGCGCTGGTATAAGTTTCACATGAATCTGACCGTTGGAAACCGAGATATTTAAATGTTTGTCATTACGGTCGAATTTCCTAAGCTTTAGGCGCATAGCGTGACCCTTCAGGTGCTCACCCTTAACACAAGCGAATGTCTCGTTCCTCCCGTCGGCTTGGCAAAAATCAACTATGTAATCTTACAAATTAACACACTCAACACTTTGAATCGACACGTCTTTTTACCGCTACATACAATAATAATGATAATAATAATAATGACGGTAAATCTGACTGTCACAACCTCGCCCGTCTCCTTCTTCCAAGGATTTCGTAAGCGTGAAAAATTCGCTCTACACAGGGACAGAAATTTTTTTGTTTACAAATCCTTGAACACTCTGTATATAAAATAGACCAACAAATATATGAACACCCTGTATATAAAAATTGACAAGCAAATATATGAACACCCTGTATATAAAAATTTACTCTCTGAACGGCACGGACACTGTGACCTTCCAGTTACATAACACATATAATAATACCCTGAATATCAACATAATATGGAGAGTATATACACAAAACAAGAACAAGATGTGAGCATTTACGTGTCAGCTTGCATTCTTACGTCGCTCTCTCTCTCGTACCTGGGCGAACCGTGTCTCGAATTTGGCCTGTTCGTGTCTCTCGCCGGGCTCCGTTGCGTCCTCGCTCCACGGCGTCCTGCATCTCCCCGATCTGACTCCGGGCTGACCGACCTGCTATCCGCGTGGCGCTGATAAAAGCCATCCCGGACTTGGCCGTTCTGAAAAAAGCCGTCGTTCCTCCTTGGCGACGCACGAGTCGGACCTCCACGCCGTCTCCTGCCTCTGAACGGGCGTCTTCGTCGCGGTGAAGGTGGATCTTGCAGCTGGCGGTTCCTTTCAGCCCCTGGAGCGTGGTGCTGTCCTCTCCATCCCTGCTGGACTAGATGAACGCGCGGGTGTTTATTCCGGTGCGACGAATCATCTTCCGGTCGGCGCCGCTTGCTAAACTTCTCACCCCTGGTTTTCTGCCTCTCCTCCTCGCACTGAAACAGATTTTCCAGTGTGAGGGACATCGCGTCGGCGTCAAACACGCATGCTCCATTGAGATGACGACGAATCTCGTGTGGGAAATGGTACACCAGAGCGGCTATTATCTCCGCCGTAGTCATTTGGGGTTGCAGAGACTTGAACTCATTGTACCGTTTCCAAAAGTACTGGGCATACGTGAGTCCTCCGCCCCTGTCGTATCGTTCGTTTCGCACCTGCATCAGCATCCTCTCGACCTGCAGGGGACGTTGAAAATAAGTGAGAAACGCTTCTTTGAACTCCTCATATGAATTGAAGTTCCCCTCGTTCCTGTCCATCCAGTTCTTGGCCCGGTCCTGCATTAAACCTTTCAGAATCAGAAGCCTATCCTCGTCTGTCAGACCTAACTCATGGGCGGTAGAATTAAATTCCTCGAGGTATGTGGAAGGAAGAATTCTGTCAGCACCCGAACATTTTTTGAAGTGCTTCCGGTATTCGGGCGGAAACAGAGCCCTCCTGGTGGACGATGGGTCAAAGTGTAAATTTTCCTCCTCCTGCTCGCGGCGCGGACTCAATCGTGGTGACGCAGCGTCTTCTCTTCGAAGGGGGCGGGGCGTTCCTGGAGCTCGCTGGTCGCTTTCCCCGTTCGAACAAGTGGCGACGTCGGCTGCCGGTGGTGACGTCAATCTGGGCTCCCGCGACGAAGTGGCGCTGCTAGTCACGCTCAGTTGACGCACTTTCCTCTCGAGGTCCTCAATTCGTTCGGAGTTTCCTTCGGCTCGAAGCGAAATTTCCCGCACATGTCGCCCCAGGGAGTCTATGCCACGGTCACATGTCGCTTCCAGCTGCACGCATTGTCGGGCCATCTGCTGCATACCTTCCTCCTGGTCGCGCACGCTCTGAGACAGTGTTGCCATCTGGTTCTCTTGCCGGTCGACCCGCACGTTTGTGTCGGCGATTTTGGCTTCGACACGGGATTCGCATTCCTGTACCAGAGTGACGAGTTCTTGCGTTATCACCTCACCGGAAGTACGGATGGTCTCCCGGAGGCGGTCTTCCGTCACTTGCATCTGGGTGCTGATGGCCTCTATCTTCCTTTGGGTGGCTTCCATCCCGCTTCGCGTGGCTTCCATCTTAGCTTCGATTCCGCTTCGCGTGGCCTTCATCTCGCTTCGCGTAGCCTCCATCTTGGCTTCCATCCGTAGTAGCATCTCGATGATCTGTTGGGAGTTGGTACCACTGAGGCTAGCTGCTTCGTTGACCCGTTCTGCACCTCCCGGAGAAACCGGTTGCGCGCTGACCTCCTTGGCTTGCCCCCCGCTGTTCGGTAGACTGGTTTCTTCACGTGGACCTAACGGGAGATCGCACCGGGAACAAACGAGGCTAGCCGTGCCGACGTTTTCACTTTCTGGGAACTCTTCGCTGCAGACATCGCAAATCACCCTTACGTCACTCATGTTTAAGTTCTCGATGCGGCGGTTGCGCAATTTCATGAAATCAAATATTCAACCCTCGGTCGATTCTCAATGCTCGCTGACAAGCGTAAACGTGAGCGCTCACAATATATACCAATATGTATTAAAACAATTCACAAACGAAAAAAGATAAGGGCGGTCGATTCCCCTTTTGCCAGAACTCAACTTAACGCCTAATGCCATATGCCAAACAAAATTTTTTAAAATGCCTAACGCCTTAAGTAGCTGCCCTACTACCTTAACAAAATAAACGCCTAATATCTCAATTACCACCTCACGTCAAAAATAACACAATAAAATCTCACAATGAAACACAGTTACATGACACCAAAATACGCCTGACGTAGCCCTTACAAAAACGACATATGCACCTGCACTGAGGGTGCTTTCGATTTAAAATATACCGGTCCCTGTTCGGGCGCCAAAAATGTATGCTACGCCCTCCCTTGCCCGGGAAAACAAATGCAACCACTACCTAGATAGAGGCGGCAAAATCTCCCTCGGACAAGCGAAATAGCGTTACGGTCCAGGTTAAGTTCGTGTGTAGGAACCGGTGACCGACAGTGCATAGTGATAAGCCGTATCGAATAAACACAAAGACATATGTACTTTCAGATTACCACCTCTTTACCTGTAGCCGGGAAGCGGCTAGCTGCCTACCTGAAAATCACGGGTAGCGACATGCATACGAAAATGATATAGCCCAAAATTAACATGAAAATAAAAAGTATATTCTATTCATAACCAACAAAAATGGAATCATTACAGGTCCCCACACTTGCACTCTCACATTCTCTCTCAGATTCAATCCTCATGGGGTCATCGACACAAGAAATTATACATGACATGTACAGGTTTTATGGCGACAAGCCCTAATTATTGCATTCTCAATTAATTTTATCTTACTTTTTGTCTAATCAGGTCATTTGTGATTTTGCTCCAGTGCTACTTAAATCCTAGCCAGCCCTTACTTAAGTTCACCTTTTGTTTTTAAAAAGAAACTAGTCGGCGCGGTGACAATACATTACTTGACCAGTATAAACAAAGGCGTCTCAACGGCAATTACATTCACGTGGGCGGACGTTTTCCTTTTACAAGACCTCACGTGGTTCCATACATAACAAATAACCTCCGTTGAGCGACGCAAACATATACTCTCTAGCAGGCGGGACTTAAACACTTCGCCGCGACGAGCAATTCACATTACCAGGCAAATACTTTTACTAAATGATCACACATGCGGCCTGACATAGCTAGCATTGACACATAAAAATGAACAAACCTCAAGTAGATTATGCAATTAAGTGGGCGGCGCTTTACTCTAATAGTACGCACTTTAACAAATACAAAGGAGCACAAACAACAATGAATTTAAGATCATAAAAAAATATCACAAGGAATAAGAAAAATTGACCTGAGACGAATAGATTACAAATGACAAGCGCGACGGGAGTTTGATATAAAATTTCGAGTTGAGTGGGCGTTTTCAAAACGTCGACGAATTTCAAGGGCGTTCTCTAAATCAATCGGGCCGTCACGTGCTGACAATCACACAGGCGAATACTTTACCAACTCTCAGCTTCCGAGGTGCATCCTGGCGTCTTTATGGGCGATTGAAAACACATAGTATCCGCGCGGAAGGTTTCCTTGGTCGCGACGATGGAGATGCAAAAAGGGTTCAAACACCTAGTTCTCCGGCTCCTCTTCCTCTCGGGATCGGTGGATCTCCGTGGTATGGCGCGGTTCGGACGTCGCATCTGAGCGGTCGTTGTAGGCGTCGTCGGGGCGTCAACTTCTCTCTCTACATCTCTCTGACGCGGCTGGTAGGCGTCGTCGGGATCGTCGGGGCGTCAACATCTCTCTCTACGTCTCTGTCGCGGCTGGTAGGCGTCGTCGGGGAGTCAACGTGGCGGATGGTAGGCGTCGTCGGCGTATCAATAGGGCGGCGTTCGACGTTCTCTCTCTCTCCATGGCGGCGGATAGGCATCATCGGCGTAGTTTCTTCTGACGTCGGGCGAATCGACGTAACGCCCTCATCTCCTTTTTCCCTCTAGCCCGCCATTGTTTCCGGTGTTCCTTGTTTCTCAAAAATTATAAATGGCGTAAGGTAATCACGGAAACACGGTTTCGCTTCAACTTCCCCCAGCGGTTGAGGTAGGCGCACTCGTGTGGACTTACTGCCTATCACACACACTGGTGTTCGCACAACACAACAAAGTCCACTGTACACGAAGGCAGCGCGAAGGTGCTCTCGTTCCAAGAATCGCGGCAAAACTGTATATGGAGAGTTAGCACGGAGCTGCTCTCACTACAAGGATCGCGGTAAGACTGTGTGTCGAAAAACCATGTCCTTCGTTTTATTTAGATTTTGAAAAGAGACGCTAGGCGTTCGTTGAAGTGACGCTTCCGCAGAGGTTATTCCACCACGCTCTATTGTCTCCAAACTAGGACGGACCGTGTCCGAAGTTTACTCAGACGGATTAAGCTTCAGCCTCGCTGTCGCCATAGCTCAACTGCAACCGGTGTCCACAAACTGATCAATTACAACCGATTTGATCTGGCGTCCGTAATTGTCGCTTGATCGTGACGAAACTCCACACATCTGTCCTTGCACATATGCCGCTGCGCTGGTATAAGTTTCACATGAATCTGACCGTTGGAAACCGAGATATTTAAATGTTTGTCATTACGGTCGAATTTCCTAAGCTTTAGGCGCATAGCGTGACCCTTCAGGTGCTCACCCTTAACACAAGCGAATGTCTCGTTCCTCCCGTCGGCTTGGCAAAAATCAACTATGTAATCTTACAAATTAACACACTCAACACTTTGAATCGACACGTCTTTTTACCGCTACATACAATAATAATGATAATAATAATAATGACGGTAAATCTGACTGTCACAATAAGGTTCCTCCTGAGCATTACTTAGCAAACGATGTTCCAGACCACGTTTTCAGACATTAGTGTGCAGAAACAAAAACTTTATCTAGACTGTCTACATACCTCGTTCCTTTCTGAGAATAGAAAAAGGATCTGGTTGAACTATTCAAATTACATAGAATAAATATTTTCGTGTAGCCCCGAATATTGCAAGTATCTTCTTCAGCACAGCCTTTGGAACCACCAGAATAAAACTTTGGCGAATGAAAGGCCTTGAATCGGCTCAGAACTAACGGGAACATATTTGGACATGGAAATTGATTCTTGTATTACTTGACCGCTTCTTGTTTATGAAATAGCAAGGAAGACGTGGAGAAATGTTTACCTATACTTTAGCATTACCTGAAGCCTAATGGTGTCATTGAAAAATGAAGAATATATACGAAACGACATTAGTGTATAGAACATCACCAAAAGGTAATTTACTTTACAACAATTGTTGAAGAACTCCTTAATTGCACTTGAGAGATATTCTACTTGAACGTCTTTCGTCAACATTTAAGTCATAAAATTTCGTAACTATCTCTATAAGAGTCCGGAGTGGAAGGGGTTATGGGTTGATGATGTCTTGTAAACTTAATTCTAACCTGAAATATATATACAGAGCGATTCAAATGTATCACACTTTCTTTCTGTTACGTGTCCTAGGTATAGTCAGGCTGGATGACTAACTCCACTGGTTCAGTGTAGTACTGATTGTGACCGACTTGCACCTGTCAGGAGTGTTGTAGTCTCGAATTCCGATACAGAGATAGTAGAGAATGGGAGAAATGCGAAGTTGAACATCAAAATAATTAAGACATATCACTCCAACTTGATATCCAATAGCTCACTGAATGAGCAGACGTGTGTCGAGTGGACAAAGAGGACACAGATCACCTTATATCGAAAATTGCGTCACTTGTACTATTTGAATTTAACTTCGAGACAGAAAAGTTAGACGGAAGCATTTTAAAACTTTATTTTTTGTCTTAATATTATCCGTTTTATCTTTATATGTACATTTAATTTAAATTGATCTAATTTCTCTGTTCACTACATCAGACAGATGGGTATTTTAGATATACATTCTCCATGCATGTGTTCAGTCATCATTTAGGTCATTCCAATATCTACCTTCGTATCAAGATGTTCTGTTTCGATCTCCGATTAATCAAGTTTCATTTTATTCGTTGAGAAATAATTACATCATCTCTTTACATAATACTTACTTAACACTTTCGGGAGGAACGTAAATGCCCCTTAGAACTCCGCTGACTCTCTCGATGAAGTTTTCTCAAGGAAATTCTACACCATTTGTAAAGTGCGCGTAACAGATAGAAAGTCGGTGAAAAAGTGTGAATTTCACCTAAATCCCACAAAATTTCCTGTGGCTCCAAATGTCGCCGACCTCCGTCGCTATGACGCCAAAGGTCCCGGGTTAGAAACGCTGCCTATTGCATGGATGTTTTTTGTGAATGTCCCTTCATAAATTTCGTCGTATCATTATTCATCTTCATCTTCGGAATTAGCCAAATATTGTAGAAAAAAGTAAAATAAACCAATTCAACATACAACAACAGTTACAGGTATCAAAACATTGTTTACCGTCCACTTTGTTTCTCCTCAGCATTGAATTGCATGAGATAAATAATGTTGCCTATGAAGAGTTCTGATAAGATCAAAAATGGTCAGATGTTGGATTATATTGTATATGTTTTTTGATTCTTCACTATGGCCATCTCTCACTCTTACCTACGACTACTTCAAAAGAATTTACACCAGAATTTCTAAGTTTGGTAAATATAATAAGATTGCCTTAAGAAAAATTTAAGATAATGGCAGCTGACTAGAGACGGATATTTTGATTGAATACTTTTCCATGACGCAGAGTTCTTAGAAAAAAGAGTTAATTATGGCCTGTAATTAATACGGTCTGCATTTAGAGTACCCTGCCACCAATACCAGGAGAAATCATTGGCCATAGAGTTGGTCAATGTCGCCAATGCATTTAGGACTCAGAAAGATAACTCAGTACCCAAAGAGGTGCATTAAGTGCATAAAACGTGCATGTGTGTGAGAGAGAGATTGTGTGCGCGCGGCCATACACCCAGGGGACAAGGTACTTTTGCTCTTACAACCAAATGCCTCAAAAGCAGTGAACATATTATATGGACGGGTCAAAGTTACTGTGGTGAAAGTGACTTTCAAAAAACAGAGACTTAGAGATAGAAAGCAGATCGATATAAGTCAATCTGTTAACAGAAAACGTGAAGTAAATCAGAGATTCATTCAACTGTCAACAGCCGACAGTTTAAGGTCTAGTGATGAGGGAAACAGCTGTTGTGTTGATCAGCAAAGTGCTGTGAGTCAGACTCGTTTTTCTAAAACAAAAACTGACTTACACCACTTTAACTATAACCCGTCCATATGTAAGATATTGCCTATGTCATTCCTCAAAATAGTGGACTTTTCCATACAAAATGCATTAAAAAGAAGCACATCTTGGAAGATGCTTCCAGGGATATAAAAGCATATTACCTGAAGGAGACAAAACTCTCACTTTTCCTAAAAGCAGGTGTTATGCATTCCCTAGCACCATATGCAAAGATTATCCAGACTACTTTTTCAGCAATGGCTGTTCGGGTGCAGAAAGAAAACTGTCTACTTACTCAGTTCCTTCCGTCAAACACAAGAAACGTCTGCTGGGACTGTAGGCTGAGTATTTTGGTGGATCACCCAACACTACAGGTATCCTCTTCTTCAGCAAAACCCTTGGTACAGGCAGGACGAAACATGGGCTCAGAAGAGTCCTGGAATCGATTCTGAACTGACAGAAGCAAATGTCGAAATGTCAATTGATTATGATATTAGTTTGATACGTCTTAGTTATGCAATGACGAGGAAGACGCTGGGAAATATTTACAAATACTTTAACTTTAGTATTACTCGAAGCCTAATGGCGTCATTAAAGAACAAGGAATATATATGAAATGACCGTCTTGTATAGAACATCGCAAATGTATTAGACCAAATATGAAACAGCTCCTTAATTGCCATCGAAGGATGTTCTACTTTCTATTCAGTCAACATTTAATAACATTTTTTAAGTGTCTGTACTAGAAGGGGAAGGGTTGACGTTGGTTCTTCTGGAATGTTAATGTAAACCAAAAATATATACAGAGTGATCCAAATACATGTCACCATTTTTATTTCGGTGTGTTGGACTAAGTACAAGGTTGGAAGACTAACTGCAGTGCTGTATCATTTGTTTGTTGTTAGTTTTTAAATGTTTCTTGTCATTTATCGGGTTTATGCGACTGCAAATGGTGTTGAAACTATTAGTGACTGAGAGTGCCCGAATTTCAGGTCAGACAGGGTTATATGAGTCCGCAATTCTAGTGTATATATAGTGGAGGAGGGAAGACATGAGAAGTTGGATATGAAAATAATTAAGAGTCTTCACGCGAACTTGATGAGCCATAGTCAGTGAATTATCAAAAGGACCCAGGAGGACAAAGACCATATATTGAACAACTCATCACCTGTGATACATAGGCACAAAAATTTGATTTTGATTCTCAGATACGTTGGGCGAATGTAATTTCCTACCTTATCTTTTGTTTTCTGATTCTCTCATATATCTTTATCTGTAGATTTAATTTCAATTGATATAATTTCTATGTCAGTAACACCACATACACACATGGATAAAAATAAATCTAGCATCGTTTTTCAGATATAATATCTCCATGTACGTACATTCAACATTGACGTCATTAAATGTCGTCTGTTGTTGTAAGAGGTTCGTGTTACCGTTGATAAATTGAAAACCGAAATGGAGAGATGAATTTCTTCTTCGCCCCCTTTCTCGCAGAAAGAATAGGATGAAGTAGCAAGCAGTTGTGTTTCTCATAAACTCGAAGGTAAAAATGCATTTTCCCTTTCGTATTCACCTAAGGAAATTGTAATAAAAATGCAAGGAAAAACGGTTTTCCTGAAAATACAATTTATCTCATAATTAGAAGAATTCAATAAACACCTGACTTCAACCAGCTAACTCTCTGCCGGAGTCGCACTGTTTCCGTAGCGTTGTATCGCTTTCAATACCTTGTCTGAAAGGAAAATAACGTCGGTGGCAACCAAGAGGCTCTTGCATGTGTTTGAATACATGCAAGATACAAAATTCCATTTTTCAGCTACTCTTGAAATTGAACGGAGACCTTAAAGAGCAAGCCATCAACAAAACAAGATGTCCTCCATCTGTGAAAATACCAGTGTTTAATATTGACTGCCCTAACCTCTTCAATTATGTTTCACTTGTTCTACATACTCTATCCAGGAACTATCCGGAGCAAGGACACGTATAAAGGTAGAGGAGGTCACGCAGTTGCTGTAGCCGTCTTTCCCCTCCACGCAACCCTTTCCCTTTCATTGGTCGAACCATTTCGAGTGTCTTCTTGCGAGGAGACTAAAGCTTGAGACGCGGCAAAACACGGAAATTTCCAACAACAGAACTCATGATGTTGTCTGCTTCTATTGAAATCAAATGGCGAACACCCAACCACAGGGAAAAGCGCGGAACGGAAGCCGGAATTTTCTGTGCCAGAAGCCTGCAGGTTATCTCAAGGAATGTCGCCCACTGAGACGCCGGAAACGGGTCTGTAGCGTTCTGTTACCGCGTTTCCCGCATCTCAGTGGGTGTCAAGCTTTACTTGTTTTAGTTAACTCGCTCCAGATATTCCTGGTGTAGCAACTCTAGCCTATGCAGAGTTCTGAGTTTTCCCCTGCACCGCGGGCTTCCGGCTGCTTGATTTTTCCCTGCGGCCACCTCTCGCCTCTTGACTACAGCTTAACGACCACTGAGACGTGGAGAAACGCAGTAACATGACGCAAGAGACGCGTTTCCGGCGTCTCATTTAGCGATAACCCTTAAGATAGCCTGCAGACTTCTGGCAAAGAAGTTCTGTTCCTTGCGTTTCCCTGTTATGGACGTTACACCATTTGATTTCAATAGAAGCATACGACAGAAATTTTGTTGCCGCCTTTCTCTGTGATCCCAGGCGTCTCAGTGGGCGATATGCTTACATCCAAAGCATTGACTACAAAAACCGCAAGTCCAGTGAAACGCATAAAATGTACTTTAGGAACCCACGATGATAACGGTAGTTGATTATAGGCAGGTGTTAAGCACAGGGGAGCACTTTACCTTTTGCTGTGAGAAGAAACATGTTTATTATCGGAACGAGACATGGGTAAACGTGACACACACATTGAGTAATGTATGGATGAATATCGTCTTGCCAAACTACCGCCAAACCTTCGTCGAAGACCTTAGCACTGGTTAAAGAAGCCGACAAGGAAGAGGGTAGGCTTATTGTTGCACACTTTGGCAACATTAAAGGCTTTTTTAAAACGCATTTTTACTGTTTGGCAAAGCAGAAGTTGTTTCTTTAAGTCCACTTTATGCACAGATAGGCTGGCATAGGGACTTGCCCTGCAGTTTAAAGTGGGATCCAATCCACTGTGCAATGTGCCTCCACCAGGTTTTAAACACGAGACATTTTGTTTGCAAAATGACGAAGTTACCACCAAGCCATGGGGGGAGCCACATGCAACGAAAGGAGAGATTGATTATTTTTATCTTTATTTCCCAGTACAAAATTGTCTTACATATTTTGCGTTTCCAAACGCTCTTATACTATACATAACACGTTTGTCATGATTTGCTACATTGTATGTAATATCGTTAAAATTATACGTATCATGCTGTATTTTGTGATATGAACTTGGAAGTGTGTGCGTCTTGTAGAAACGGGTATATTGTGAACGGCGCAACCAAATTTTTACTAAATTTATTTTCCTTTGTAAACCAAACACAATAACTCGGTGATGAATGCAAGAAGCGCATACTGTTTTTTTTTCTTGCTCGCTCCATACATTCAACGCAATTCCCCCGCCCTCACACACACACGCACACTCAAGTTTCGGAGATATTTCCCGATTTACATTATGCAATGACACATTTATTATATAATTTACGCACAGGAATACCTTACATGATTCAGGAGGAAAAAGCAACAAATGTATTACGTTTGACTTGCATTTTCATATGTTGGAGGTTGGCAACGCTGCAGATCCTCTCATTGTCTGCCGTTCGAGGAGCCCAGCGATTGAAGACTTCCACAGGAGATATTCAGCGTCGTTCTAGCGCTGAAGAATACAGAGAAATCTGCTGCAAAGGTAGCTCTTTGGAAAGATTTTAACCACAATATAACTTCAGACAAGTTTTAATACGCCCTGCATGTGAGAACATTTTGTTTCGTTTATGCTGATATCCTAAATTAAACCTGGAGAACCGTCTTCCTTTTGAGTACGTAAGGCAGGCAGGGTGAATGACGTAATTTGTTTCCGATACTGCACTTGTTCAGACCGTTGAGCTAATTTAGGTCAAAGATAGAGGGCAGTGGTGTGCTTAGTGTTCGTTGCCATTCTAGTTTTGGTGTTTTCAGGCCCGAGTAATTTTCAATTTTCACCGAAATGGTACGTTTTTACTCCAATGTGTAATTTGCTAACTATTTAGTGAATACTTGAAGCATCTTAGTTATTATTTAGAGTGTGTTATAAGTTCGTTACAATGTGATCATTAGCACTTTGCCTCTTCTGTCAGTTCTTGATGGTCGGCTATAATCCTGGGTCCATGGTCAGCTTAAATAGTTCTTATTTCTTTGTTGGTATTTTTCCTGCAGACTAATGACTGAATAATATCTCGCAAGATGTCACGCAACATGTTCAGGAATTGTATAAAATTGTAACAATAATATTAAGAATCGGAATTCGGTACGTTATGAAATATTCGATGTTGATAATAGGCTACAATATTGTAAAAACTATATTTTACAATCTTGTCGTACTGTCAATGGATTTATTAATTTCGGGTGTATTATACAGGTTAATACTTGAGCACACATTACTTAATTTTTTAAAGTACGATTACATAATTTTATATCCCTGTATGACTGAGGCTGAAAAGAGGCTACCCATAACCCCCTCCCCCCCTCAACATTCACTCCACCGTAAAATGGAATATTTTGCATGTTTTATGTTTATTTTCGTTCATGATTGTTTCCTGTTGTTTTTAGCTCGCCGAGATGTGTAATAAAGAAGAAGGACGTATTTGCCTTTGTTGAATAATTTCCTCTGAACGTATTGGAAAAGAAGGATTATATTGGGATCATATGGCTTTGAATGACATTACAATAAAGATTTATGTACACTACTACTCAAAATAATATACATAAAATATTAATCAGAAACTTTCTTTTTTCCAACTACATGTAACACCATTCGTGTTATTCGATAAATATTCAATTATTCATTTATTTGACATTAATTCCGTTGCCAGGGCACTTGTTTTTATGTAAATTATTCCGATCTTAACTACAGGTAAGCTACGTAATGAATATGCGCTGTTATAACTCTATTCTTATACATTCTTTTTACCTATTCGTGGAATAATAACATAATAGTAATATATGTATTGTAATTACTATTAATTTGATTTAATATAATTACTTTAATTTAAACATTATTATTAATACTATTATTATTATTATTCCTCAGACACTTGGTTCGGACCCCCCCCCTTGAAACTTATTTCTAGATACGTGCCTGATAGTTCAGTAATGAGTCGTTTTATGTTTAACTATTTATTAACGTTAACTTCATGTGAGATGAGCTAAATATGAAAAATTATGTATTCTGCATTGTTATTTGGAGTGTTGTTTATGAAATGTCATTGGCTTGCAAAGAATGGTTTAGCAAATTGCATTTGGTCACGTTGTATTCCATTTTATATTATGAATGGAATATGATAGGAATCCATCCTAGTAAGAAGCTGTTCTGACCTGGCGTCAGTGACTTTGATGTGCAACGAATTCTTCTACGTTGGTTCTCTTATCTATCGTGAAGTTGAATTTCGGACGTGAGCTTGAATGCAGCGTTAATAGAAATTTTACGTTTATGTTAAGACGTTTAGGTTAATATTTGTTAGAATTGGTATGGGGTTTTGGTTTTGTGCGTACCTTTTTCAAAAATGTGCAAAAAGAAAAAAGTTGTCTGGGATACAACTGTGGCTGTGCTTGTTGTACGTCATTCTACTGCCACTTGACACATTTTACTCAGCAACCACAAAGTGGAAAATGTATCCATATATCTTGACTATGGTTTCCTTTTATATGTGATCGGTTCTATTTGTTTTAGGATTGATTGACTTGGTGTTTTAAGTCCACTTTATGCACAGGAAGGCTAATCGGGACTGGACCTACAGTCTAAAGTGGGATCCGAACCACTTGAGCCTCCACCAGATATCGAACCCGGGACCCCTTGATTGCAAGGCGACGACGCTACCACTGCGCCATCCTGGAGGCCCTATATTTGTTTTAGGAGTATTAAATATAACGGCGTTAATACGTTTACGTTGTTAGGAGTGTCGGATTTGATAGAGATGTTGATTGTGGGGTGGGCGGGTAGGCGTGCTAGATTTGATGCTGACAGTAATCTTGGACGTTTTTGTTGGGTTAGGAATTGTACATTTGGTGCTATTATCACGGTTTCTTTGTCATTTTTGAGTGAGTATACGACTGGTGTTTACGAATAAAAATGCGAAAGAAGTCCTTTATAAGGTGTTTTGTACTTCCGCAAGTCATGTTTAGGAATCAAATGTACGGTTATATGTAGTTTCTGCATCCTGAAACACATTTTTTTTACATAAAACATCGATATATAACCACTACAAAAAGTATTGATAAATCTCGGAGGAATGCAGTCGGTCAAATGTCCTAGAAAATAGACTGCATTGAACAATAGAACTTCGTGGCTTTATAAATCAAGTGATACAATCTGAATTGTGTTTTATAATATGTTACATGTAAACGAACTACTTTAGCAGTACCACTAGAGACGAATACAGTGAGGATCGAGGGGTCTAATACTTGTCGTGATTACAACGTTGAGAGTGATTTTACGTTTTTGTGAATGTTAGGTTCATTTTATTAGAATTTCTGCTCATTTGTTTGTTTTATATTTAGTTCGTTCAATATTGATTGGCACACCACCTGTAACTCCTGCAAAGTAGTAGTGTGAAATGTGTGTCGATGTCTGCGTGAAGATAGACGATAGTACTGTCTACCGCCACCAGATGGTGTTGCTGCTTCCCATAGGAAGCGCATAGTAGCAGCATTTGTTCCGGCATGTCAGTACGCTGGTGTACAGCAAACCGACAACATGGAAGCAGACACGCATGGGCAACGGTGGACAGTGTGGTTTCTCTGGAGGAAAGGAGTGACTGCTTCACACATCCACAAGAGGTTAGTAGCCATATGTGGGGAGGCAGCACCAAGTCGCAGATCCGTGTTTCGGTGGGTATCAGAGTTCAAAGACGGCAGGGACTGTGCGGAAAAACGTAAACGCACTGGGCATCCAGCAACTGCACGCAATGCAAACAATGCCCAGCGTGTCAATGACTTGTAAAGACGAACAGACACATGACGTTTGATGAACTACAGACGGCAACAGGTTTATCATGGGGAACCCTCCACACCATCATCTATGAGGATTTGAAGATGAAGAAGGTGTGTCCATTCCCTCACCAGAGCGCAGAAACAGCAGCGTGTGGAGATATGCGAACAGTTGGTGCAACAGTACAGTGCAGATCCAGCGAAGTTCTTTGAGCGTCTGGTCACCGTCGACGAGTTATGGTTCTTTCACGGAACTCCAGATAAAAAATGCCAGTCTAAGGAGTGGAGGCATACTGGGAGCCCTCGTCCCAAGAAGTCACGGCCGGGACTATTCGTGCACAAACAAATGGCGATTGTGTTCTGGGCTCAGGAAGGGATACTTCTGGCGGACTGGCTCCGTCCCAATACGACCATCAACAGTGATCGGTACTGCAATTCACTGCTCCAACTCCGCCGACGCATTCAACAACGCCGCCACGGAAAATGGGGACGTGGGTTCTTCTCCAACAAGACAATGCGCGCCCACATGCCAGTCGCCAGACCATGGCCACCGTGCGTGAACTAGGGTTTACTGTGCTGCCATATCCTCCATATTCGCCGGATCTCGCTCCTAGCGACTATGCCCTATTCGACGCAATGAAAGAGGTCATGCGGGGTAAGAAGTTCACCTCAAATGACGAACTTCATGCAGTTTTCCGCCAGTGGCGCCGGGAAACCCATACCCCCCAGAATGGTTTGCTACGCAAATATGGAAGCCGCCAGAACAATGGCAACAGTGCATAGACATTGGCGAGGAATACCTTTAATATAATCTGTATTCGATTGTTCAATACATGGTACCTGTGAACACAAGAAAAAATGTAGTGCCAATCATTTTTGAACGCCCCAAGTATGTTTTTGACAACTGGAAATAAAATGTGATCAGGGCTACGACTGTGACTGTGCTTGGAGTACGTGAACGGAGGGGCCAAGGGCCAGTTTTGGAGACTTAAATTAGTCTAAATATTGCCATATCCGTCCTCCATATTAACAATATATTTTTCGTAATTGCAAAATAAGCTCTTGGAATAATAACACGTTTCGATTTTTTTCTAAGAGTAGAAATCGCAAGGATTTTCCGCATGGCTCACTCTGTTCCTTTAATCTTTGGTGCGAGCAGTGTGTAGCAAAGGGGTGCTTGCTCACAACTTAATTTTCTTCCCCACCCCTTTCAAAAAACTATTTTCAACCTAAAATTTTAACTATTGCAGTGTCATATGTCATGTCATCGAATTGAGAGTCGAATGTTAGGTATTGGAGTGCGACCGCTATAATTGAATAGCAGTAAGTAATTGTTCCTACACCGAAAACCTTTACTATCCTGTACTGGCGGCAGTCAATGTAAAGACCAACAGTCGTCAGGTCCCTTGCCAGAATCTTATTTCAAGAGGAGCTCATCCCTTATAAGCAGCCGCTATCTAATGCCGACAAGCTGAAAGGGATTTATGCAATGAAGATGAATTTCTCAGTATATTACAACTTATTATTTAAGATATTTAATCCTGCTAAGGAAGTAAAATTAATTAACGCCGTAGACTATTTAGAACGAAATATTTGTAGGATTTCGGTGGGGCTTCAACTCCCACTGCCCACCATCTGGTTACGTGAGTGTTTCGACTTCAAAGTACTTTAGTCACAGTCTCCTAAATTTCGATGAAAATGTGTAGCAACTCTATTGGTGTGAAGTGAATTCTTCTATTTATATTAACTGACTCCCGTGGCGGAGTGTTAGCACATCACGCTACGACGCCAGGGACCCCGGGTTCGAATCCTGGCATGGATGTTTGTGAGTTTCCATTCATCTATTTCATCATATCTCCAACTTCGCAAATTAGCCAAAAGTGGAACAAAAGCGAAGTCAAATAAAGCAAGTCAATCAAACCTAAGCCATTCTGGGACTCGCAGATTCGACATAAGTTGTGAAAAACCCCTGATGCTTGGAAAAAGACAAGTTTCTTCTGTGGTGCGGGGGGATCATTGTTCCATAGTACACAGAGCATACAAAAATTCTCCTCTATGAAAATTAATCTGAAACAATAATGATTCCGTAACCGAATAATTCATTCACGAATCAAAGTTTTCTGTTTGTTTAGTCCACTGTGAAACAAATATTTTTGACCAATTAAAGATAACATAAATCTAACAATGTACACAATGTTTTGAAAATGATTTACACTTACCTGCACTTCGTTGGGACATCATTACATCATCTATTTGCGTAATAATCATTTATCGCTTTCGCCGAACCCCGTGGCGATGTGGTTAACACATCGCGCTACGACGCCAGGGGTCCGTGGTTCGATTTCCGGCATGGATTTTTGTGAGTGTCCATTCATCTATTTCATCAGTTCATTACTCATCTCCATCCTCGCATATCTAAATGTGTCAGAAAAAGCGAAGTAAATTAAAGCAAATCATTCAATCATTAATCGCTTTCGAGTGGGCCAATGTACCCTCCTTTAACTAAGCCATTTCCAAAATGAATTCTCCTCTTAGATTTCAAGAATTTGATGGAACTTTGGGAGAGTGTGCGTAACATAAGGAAAACCTATCTAGAAGTGCGAATTTCAACTAAATCTTACTAAAATTGCAAAGGTAACAGGTGTCAAAACATTTGTGTCCTTTTGTTCCCCATTCATCCTTTACATTTCATTGAATGAGATAAATGAATGTAATCTGTATAGTGTTCTGAAAATGCCGAAAATAGCCAACAGTGGAATTATATTGTTTGAGATCGATTGTGTGAGCTTATCTCTGTCTGTACCCCATTCTTCTGGCTCCACTCATTCTTCATCACGACCATCTCTCACTTCGTCGGGAACCTCCAACCTTCGACTATACTCAAACCATTGGCCACAAAATCCCTAGGTCAGGCAATAAGCATAACAGTACAGCGATATTTGAAAATAATGACAGCTGGCTGGAGACGGGATTTAGATTTCATCAAATCATAACTCTAGGCTGAATAATTTTAGATATCGTTGGATTTATTAATATGCATATTTACAAGAAAAAGTTAGTTTTCACCCCTAACTAAAAGGGTTCCCATCTCAGTGTACTCTCTCCCCAATACCAGCAATAATCACCGGTTTCTGCTGGACTAAGTAGCCAATGAATTCACAACTAACGAAAATGAGCTGTCAGCACAAACAGTTCACAAATGCGTGTGTATGTGTGTGCGTGCACGCGTGCCCTCAGGGGAACAAGGGACTTTTGCCCCCTTCAAAAATTCCACATTAGCAGCTGACGTTATATATATACATATTACGGCTTTGCCGATGCCCATGTATCGATATCGGCCGATGCTAGTGGTATCGGTATCGGAAAGTATCGGTTGGACATCACTTGCCAATATCAGCCAATGTTTCTCTGGCATTGGGTATTTTATTGCACCAATCTTGTGTCAAAACTGAATTTTGTGATAACATGTAATTTAATATTCTGATACTCACATACTAACATTATAATAAAATTGGTATGGGTTCAAAGTAGTATCGGCTTAGTATTACACATGCACATACACCCCCTGCCACACACACACACACACACGCACGCATGTATATATATATATATATATATATATATATATATATATATATATATATATATATATATATATATATAATTTCTGTACTTTGTTGCAAACCCTAAATATATCTGGCGCTAATGTTTGAACGCCACACTTTTTGGTAAAACGTGGTCTGGTACTCACATTCCAAAACGGGGTCTCCCGAAAAGTATGGATTTTCCTGCAGAAAAAATACACTAAAAAGAAACAGCGCCTATGTAAGAGATCCAGAGAAATAAAAGCATCACGACAGAAGGCGGCAAAATGATCACTTTTTCTAAACTCGGGGATGAAGTCTCTTCCTTAGCACTACTTGGCTGAAAATATTCCAGACCACGTTTTCAGCAACTGATTTTCGTGTACATAAACAATACTGTTATCTAAATCGTGTACTTACCCGTTCATTTCGTGGAATCCAACAAAATCTGATGGAACTTTGAAGTAATACAGTGTTTTCCTTTATCACTCAATACTACAAGGAGGGGAGAGTTGTCCAACATTGGAAACTAAACGTTAACCTGCAATATGTACAGGGTGATCCAAATTAATGTTACACGTCTTGTTTCGCTGTGGTTGTCTCGGGTACTTAGGTTGTAAGACTCATTCCTCTAGTGGAAAGTATTATATTCCTTGTGAGTTGTAAATTGATAGGTCGTAATTGTTATTTGACATTAATCGGTTTCTGGCGACTCAAAATGGCTCTCATAACATCGGTGACTGATCGTGCCCACAAGGAAGCTCAGGCAGGTTCGTGGGAGTTCCCAATTCTGGTGCACAGATAGTGGAGAAGGGGAGACATGCGGCGTCGGATATCAAATTATTTAAGAGACCACACCAACTAAAAATGCAATATTTTATTGAACAAGGTGGGACACCCGGTGTGCAATGAGGCCGTATGTCAACGCATATCGAACAACTTGTTACCTGTGCACTTAGCATTTGAAGTTAACTCCCATCGAATTAAGTTAGGCAGATACAATTGCAAGCCCTAAATTTGAAATTTTCTAATATGTTTTATTTGTCAACTTATGTTAGTTTGATCAAACTTCTATGTTAACTACACCGCACATAAGAGTAAAGACATTGCATTCGAGATTTATAAAAAGGGAAACTTTTGGATAACTTCAACAGTAATGGAATTAAAACCAAAACGTATACAAATATAATTTTCAAACAAAAAAAGTCTTCCTCTCGTTGCACATTACATTGCGGCGACTTTTCGCTAATCGTGGCGATGAGGATGTTCGATGATTAGATTAAATTGATGTAAGGACACCCACAACGAACAGACATGCCCAGTCCGGGACTCAAATCCGGTAAATTCGTTGGGGAGATCAAGAGCCTACAATTCCGCAAGCCAGCGAGAGGATTTCGTGTATGGTTTCAAACGTTCTGGATCCATAGGATTCAAAAATAAGTTTTTCGGATTTGAATTAGTTTTACCTTTCTTTGTCGACACTGTGTATCCACAAGTCCCCTATGACTATACATTGAATGATTTGTTATTACCAACAATAAAAGAAGCTTTGTCATGTCCTTAACTAAGTTGATGTACATCCACCCTTAGAAAATTGATTTTTCTTTCAATTAGGAAAGCATAGTGGTACGTAAGAAATGTTTCGAATATTTACATAGGCAAATGTCACCTTAAAAGCATTTGCTAACATTTGCATTCATATGAAATATTTTAAGTCGTTCTTATTCTCCATGAATCCAGGATTTGTGCTAGCGCCTAATGATATTATTAAGAAGCGATTGCATTGCTCAAAATGCTCAATGATTGCCTCTCCATACTGTAAGTACATCGGTCCTGTATTCAAACAAATGGTTTACTATTGTGCTAATTGTCTTCGCAACGTACAACAATTACATCTGAATTGCTAAGTATCACTTTCCCAATAATTATTCCTTTGTGTTTTCACAACTCTCAAAGTAGTATTACTATTTGTAAAGATCTGATGTAATGTGAGGTACGGGACGCAAGATGTATACACAAAAGCTTAATATTCTAGGAGTAGAACATGCGAAATAAATTATTCGGCTTGTGAGTCGTTTTATTTGAATTGAATTGAATTGACGTTATTTCTGGACGAGGTTCAGCTGTTGCTGGTCTACCGTTCTGGTTTTTAAATCTGTTTTTCTATGGAGACGGAGTAATCGAGATTTGACCTATAGTTATAAAGTATGACCTTAAACCACTATGCCTTCACGGATTGCCGAAACCAGGAATCATTGATTACAAGACGACGACAATATCACTACGTCACCAGGAAAGACCCCCCCCCCCCCCCCATTTATTGCTTCTGCAAAAGTCACACATAAAAGCATGTTTCAATTATGTGAAACTTGTAATCCCCGTCCATTTGGTGTTCTAAATTCTTATACGAGACGTGATTCTAGGACAGTAAGCGTGAGTTTCACTTAGATTTTGCAGAGGTTGTTCTCGTTGTTTGTCAAGTCTCGAAGAGTATCTAAGAGACTCGTCTAGTTCTCGTCTCGATGTTTTAATCCATGGTCTTCTTCTTTCTATCGCCGGCCTCTTTGGCGGAGTGGTTAGCATATCGCGCTAGGACGCTAGGAGTCCCGGGTTCGAATCCTGGCCTTTGCATTGATATTTGTGAGTGTCCATTATCAATTTCGTCATATCATCACTCATCCCCATCTTCGCAAATTAGCCAAAAGTGGCACAAAAAACGAAGTAAAATAAAGCAAAGCAAATCAAATCAAATCTTCTTTTCGGAACGCTGTTCACACTTTAGGTGAAATTAATGCACATTTTTCAAAACCTTATTTAAAATCCACTCAGAACTATGAATCATTTTATACTTTGTATGATAATGAATTTTACTTATTATAATTTGCTCATTTGGTTTGAAAGCAAAGTTTGTTGAAGTTACTCATTCTGAATCTAGACTTCCATCGTAATTGCCCTCAAGAATGGTACAATTCCAAGTATTTTTCTGCATCGCTATACCATATTTTTAATATCATAGCTGCAAACAGTTGCAGACTGTTATTTACAGCAGTACCGTAACATTTAGTACTCGTTAAAATTCGAAATTTTGAAACGTAGGGAGGAGTAGTTTTTTACTTCGTATATGCTGAAAAAAGTTCATTTAGTTATGTAACAGTGAGCTACTCGCCGGGAATACCTCGAATTCCGGAAAATCTCCGTGAATTATTTATTCTGGGAATTATGCGTGATTTCTGCTTGCATCTTTCTTCGTGGACGTGAAAAATTGCAATGTTTATTAATCCAAATCCGACTCAATTATACATATTTATAAATATTTTAAGGCAAGTTTTTCAAATTTTAGCTTTTATTTTAGCTGCGTGGAAAATAAAACATAATTATCTTAATCCTTTCACTTTGTTGGAGCAGTGGTAGCATCGTTTCCTTGTAATCAAGGGGTCCCGGGGATTGATACCCGGTGGAGACATATAGTTGTTCGGATCTCACTTTAAACTGTAGGTCCAGTTCCAACTAGCCTCACTGTGCATAAAGTGGACATAGAAAACCAAGTCAATCAATCAATCAGAACAATGTATCTGACAGGCGGAACACTATTGCAAGACTGTAATATAATTAAGCCTTGTTTCCATATTTAAAAAAAAACTCTAAGTTGCTGACCAAGGAAATTTATTATTAAGATAAAAACACTTAACAGGTAACGTTTCGTCCCTGTATCAGGGTCTTCCTAGTTCTTCGTCTGAGGAAGACCCTGATACAGGGTCGAAACGTTACATGTTAAGCGTTTTTATCTTAATAATAAATTGCCTTGGTCAGCAACTTAGTTTTTTTTATTGCAAGATATGTTGAAGTTGATTAGGTAAATTTCAGATTGACATTCTTATACAATTACCAATCTATTGTAGTTTAGTAACATTTGTGACTTGTGCTTGTATATGTATTTCGAATCTGAGTATGCGAAGTGGCAAATGCAAACTGTGTACACTGGCGAACTATAAAAAAAGATATCCCTTATCCTCGTAGATTGGAAGGTAGTAGGAAACACTTCATTACTCCTGTATTGGATAAGAATTTGGGGGAAGGCAGTTGCAGACAAGGCCATCACTACCCTATGCGCACCTAAACTTGTTTCCGGAAAGTTTTCTCTTGGAGTCTTGTCAGGCATGATCTGGGCAGTTTGTGGAATATTCTTGTGTTCCTACCCCCCTCTGTGTGTGTGTGTGTGTGTGTGTGTGTGTGTGTGCGCGCGCGCGCGCCAACACCTGTTTCTTTTTAAGTTTGGCGTATGTTTATTTAATCGACTAATTTATGTTATGGCTGGGAATGAACCAGGTTAGCAATGGGCAAATAAAAAAGTATAAAAAATACCAAAATTCCTGGCATTAGTTAGTAGTAGTAAAGGTTAGGTAAGTTCCTCGTGCGTATAGCAACGTGCCATGAAGGCACATTTAGGGGGTGTGGTAGTAGGGTACCGTATATTGTCGAGCTCGGCCATTTTGGAGGTGATACGATCAGCACCACGCTCCAGCCGTCTTTTTTTCGCCAGGGTTGTAGTAGAAATGAGAAAATAGAAATGTTTTGCATTCTGCGTTTGTGACAGTATTCTTTGGATATTGTCCCTGAAATATCTGTTAACATCATAACCCGCAGTTTTTTTTCAGGATAAAATAGTTAAAGGCCGCTAGTGGTTCCTGAGAAGTAATGAACATAGCACAGAATGCGCACTAGTTTAGCTCACATTTCTTAGGGGGGGGGGAGGATGATATACAAATTTATTCTACGAATGCTTACGTCATTGTGACAATGGAGTATATTTTGCAGACTAACGAGGATCTGGCGTCTAAACACAAGGCCAGTATAATGGTCTGTGAAGTTTGGGCTGTGTCCTACGTTTGTGATTGCCTTTCACACATTTCGTCTTAACACACCTTTCATCCTTATCTACGTGATTACTCAAAAGTGGAAGAAAAGCGAGGTAAAATAAATCAATCAATTGGTCATTGTGTCCCTGCGTTTTTCAATATTTCTTCCTGAACGAAAATTAATGTTTCACCGATGTAATGCATCACTAGTCATGTGAATTATTATTTTCCGTCATCATAGTGTGCTTAATAATTCCTTAAAGCATAGACTTTAACGCTGTTGTCCTTAGTGTAAACGATCTTAACTGTGTGGAAGTTTTTATGCAGGCAAAAAATGGTTAAGAGTAAATCCCAACTGATTGTTAGAAATTTAAAAATATTATAACTCTGACGTGTCGCATATTAACTGTTCTTAGTTCGCTGTCACGGAACGATTTCTCCTAACTAAAAAGGATTCCGGCCTCTGTGGTGGAGTGGTTAACACAGCTTTCTTAAACACCGCCTTGGCATTGTGTTCGTTCGGTGTTCATTGTGACTGTCCGTTCAGCAATTTCATCTTTTCATCGCTCATCCTCATCGTCGCGTTTAGCCAAAAGTGGCACAAAAGCGAAGTAAAATAAACCAAATCAAACATAAATAAGAAGCTGAAGGGAAAAAATATTCCATTACCAAAAATAAAATATATAATGTAGTGCCACCCTAAATGTATTTTTTTTTTTATTATATAATTTTGGCTTTTCGTTTTTCTTTTATCAGTTAGTTTACCAGTTTTTGTTTTTCAAAGTCGCAACCAGTCCATTGCTTGGCATGGCTAAAGGGAGAACCGGGCTCTTCAGGCAAGTTACACTGGCTAGGGTGTCCTTTTTTTTCTTCTTAGTTTTTTCTTCCTTTTGGGTATTTGTGTGTTTGTGTGTGTGTGTTAGAGCCACTGTACAAGGCTAAAACCGGCAACATTGGAAGAACACAGGGGAAGTTTGAGCGTCTTTGGGGAAAGACAGGACACAAGGATCTAGAGGTGCGAGGAGTGAGGAGGTATTTTGGAAGTGTGGCTAAACTTGGCGTATGTGCATACAGCGATGGACATAGACACGTTACCAAAGTAGGTGAAGTGTGATTGTTGAGCAGCTGACAGCACCGTGCAGCTGAAGGAGCGGTGTTTTGTTCCCGTGTAATTTGAACTACTTCCGCGTGTTAAACACAACATGTCGCCGGAGTATCAGCCACCAAAGTAGGTGAAGTGCGATTTGTGACAGCTCACAGTACAGTGCAGCAAGGAGAGCTGTGTTTGTTTTAATTTTGTGTAAATGGAACTACTTCAGTGTGGTTACTGAACAATACATGAAACGGATCACACGATGTGACTGGAACGTCAGCCAGCCTGACCTGAAGCCGTGAACAGTCCTCTTTTATCCCCTTCAACAACGAACCACAACCATCCCCTTCAATCTAAAATAGGAGCAGTGTGTGTGAGGAAGTGCATCGCATAAGTGACAATAAAAGGTAAGGGATCCCAACAAACATTTACTTATGGCCATAAGATACATGAAGGTTATTTATCACTTGTGTTTGTATTTGTATGAGCTATGCCGGGTTAATTTACATATTTTCTTAAGATCAATAATAATCTTCAGAACAAATTTCATGTTATTTACATATTGCCCCACCACAATAAATATACAGTAATTGCTTTGTTGACACTGCATTTTTTTTGGCAGTGTGTAGCTGTCTTAGGGTCGTATGTTCGAATTAGCTGACCTCAAAATATACGAAGAGTGAAGGATTAATGGAAATGGGGATGCAGATTTCTATTACTTTCGTAAGCGTTCAGTCGTAAATCCTGCGGACACAGTGTGATTTTCGTGCAAGGAAGGGTTCCTGGGAGATCAACTAGGTTGACGTTTACTTATAACATTACGAACTGGCCGCGGTGGCTCGGTCGGTAACGCGTCTGACTACCATGCTAAAGGTCCCGGGTTCGACCCCCGACCGGTTCAAATCCGGGAACTTTTCTAACGATGGAAGCGGCCCCGGCGTCCACCCAGCGTCGAATAACATGGGTACCTGGGGGAAACCCTGGGGGGTAAAGGCGGTCAGGGGCGTGATGCTGATCACATCACCCCCCCTCACGACCGGATCAAGAAAGTGTGGGGCGTTACTCCCACACCCCCTATACGCCTTCATTGCGTGGTGCTAAGCACAGGGGAGCACTTTACCTTTTTTTTTTTTTTACCTTTTATAACATTACGAAGATATGGATTTCTCTCAACAAGTGCAACAAATGTTTATGGTCATGGAAATTATTTATACAATTTGTTTGAGTAACGTCGTTTTCCACCTCTTCAAATTAATGTTGACTTGACTGGAGATGAAAAGACACACGTGGCAGATTGTAACGTGCTTTGAAGACAGAGGTCTTAAGTTCGAACCATGATTAAGGCATGTTTGCCCCATCACATCCATGTTATCAATTGTTCAATCATTCTCATCGCCACGGATTAACCAAGGGGTAAAAAGGCAACGTAATATATCCTAAATAGAAAATAATACAGAAAAGGGGCAAGGAAATGCACATATCGTGCCGAGTCGAGGTTGTGTGTTGCATGACGGAAATGTTTAACTATTATCGCAAGAGCACGTTCAATTATATTAGGAGAGAACCATATATCACACAATACAGGTGAATTTGTTGTAGGTCGACATGAATTGTTAATCTGCCTAAACTCTTAAAATAATCTAATATCAGGTTTTTTGTTCCACTTATTATTTCAATTTTGAGGGTCTTCATGACCGAGTGCTTTGCATACTGCTCTATGAAACCGGATAATCTATGTTCGATTGATTGATTGATTTGCTTTATTTTACTTCGCTTCTTGTGCCACTTTTGGCTAAGTTGCAAATATGGGGGAGGCCTCCCCGATGGCGCAGTGGTAGCATCGTCGCCTTGTGATCAAGGGTTCCCGGATTCGATAACCGGTGGAGGCACATAGTGGTTCGGATCCCACTTTAAACTGTAGGTCCAGTCCCGATTAGCCTTATTGTGCATAAAGTGGACTTCAAACTCAAACTCAATCAATCAAACTCGATCAAATATGGGGATGAGTGATGATATGATGAAATTGATGAATGGACACTCACAAATCCATGCCCAGGCCAGGATTCGAATGCGGGACGCCTGGCATCGTAGCGTGATGTGATAACCACTCTGCTACTGGGGCCGGAATCTATTTTCGAAGCGTGGGTAATATTTAAGAGCTTATTGTGTTTGTTCATTTTTTATGGTCACTCCAACATTCTTCCTTATCGTTGAAAGTAAACAAGAGGGATATAATATGGTCGTAAAAATAGCAAAGTTACCACATATGCCTGTCACGTGCCGAAAGAAACGACATTCTTTGCTCGTTTTATTTTTATATTTGTTTTAGAGCTAATTTCAAAAGAAAGAAAAGAAGCGAAAAAATGAACAACCTATTTTCATTCATGAAGGAAATAAATCGCCAGCTCAGAACCCGATTTCTTGAGAGCTCAAAATGGACAACAAATATTTCTTCGGAGGCCGAATGACCACAGAAAGAAACGCTGTGCTAATTCCTTGATGACTCATGGTTAACATTGCTCTTCTGACAGCTGTGCAGCTCTTCCTTATCTTGCATAGCGTTTCGGCATTGTCGCTGGAGTGTTTCCAATTCAATATCGGTTTTTCTTTGTTGCTTCCAATCCAACTAAGAGGAGGGAGACTTTTTTTAAAGATCGCCAGTGCACCAGACATATATACGTATATACACTTGTCACAAAAAAGTTTCGAATATTGTTACATTAGGCAAAACAAGTTTTGGAATATTATTACTTGGCAATAGGTGATAAGCACTGTGCCATATGTCGGTGAAAAGAAGAGAACGTTCACCAGACAGATAACACGTGTTGTTGCATTCCAGTGCCGTGTCTATCACCTATTGTCTAATATAACAATATTCCAAACTTTTTGTGAGGAGTGTATATATATATATATATATAATTGAATTGAATTAAAATTTTATATATATATATATATATATATATATATATATATATATATATATATATATATGTATATATATATATATATATTGAAATTACATAGACCCTTTATTGTTAATAAATTTGTGTATCTACGTGGGGTAGTGAGAGGCGATAATAAGGTCGAAAGGAAAAAAAACTGCTTGTACCCTCGCATTAAGTGGGGTTTTCGAAGAAATATCATTTAAATTCTTGAGTTTACATTGGTGTATTTATAGACACTGCGCATGTTGTATGTCTAAACATTATGTCTGCAAATATCTTCGAATATCCGAATTTTATCCAGGATTTATATGATCTAAAACAACCTAAAACAAGAGTTTTGTATTTAGTATTGTTTTTGGTATTCGTTAAAGAGTAAAAGCATTATTTTTAACATGTCATGGGGAATTTCCCACTGATGTCAGGATCAATAGAAATATAGTAGATGACTAGGGAAGAACTGCAGGAAAAACCTAATAATACATATTACCGACTCTTACATTTATAATACTTCTTCGGTACGAATCTAGTTTTCTGATTAATTCGATGTCTGTCTGTTAAAATATAGGAGAAACCGTGGGACGTTGGTTGTTGACTTATAATATGTACGGAAAGAATCTGAAAGAGACTTTTCTGCAAAATGTGGGCCTTCTCCCTTTGGCACAATCCTTAACATGGCTAGTAACATCAGCGGATAGTTTGGAACAAAAATATCGGTATTTTGTTCTTGCTTTGGTTTTGGTGATTTTAATGTGTCCCAGTTTATCATGATTTTCCTTGAGTATCTGTGGTACAAATATTGCCGGTACCCAAAGCTTCCAGATTCACCCTATACCTTTCTAAACATTAAACCTCCATGGACACAATAACTATTTCTGGTTCTACCTTCAACGATGCTATTGGCCTCTTTGGAGCTTCTAAAATCTGAAAGATTTTTTAGCAAAGCAAGTCTCCTTCCCGAGCTTCCTGTCTATCACGTCCACTTCTCCCCACGTTCTTCAAATATAGTTGACCTTAAAAAGTGTTTTCGTAGTCTCTCCTTCTGGTAATTCGGATATAGAATATCGGGGAAGAGTATCGGCTATCTCATTATCCTTTTCCCTAACGTAAATGATCTTGAACTGGTAAACTTGTAGTTTAAGAGCCCGTCTAGTTAACCGACTATTAAGGTCCTGCGAGTTTTTTTACTCAGACCATTCGTTTGTGATCCGAGTGAATTTAAAATTTTTGGCCTTTGAGATAAACTGAAAATTTCTCCACCCCAAAAATGATATTCATACACTCTAGATCGAATAGTGCCGCTCATTGTTATTCAGTTTTCGACTTGCATATTGGTTGACATTTACTCCTTTCTCTTCACATTCTGGCGTCACATTGGAGACAAAAGGTTGAGACATTGCAACCGTAGTAAGTAACGTCTGCTTCATTTTGTGGAACGATAATTCTTCTTCTTCAATCCAGTTCCACTTAATATCCTTTTATAGGAGGTGACTTAACGGCTCTATGTCTTGAGCAATTCCAAAGTAAAATTTTCTTCTCCAATTCGCAAGACATAGGAACTCTGGAGATCCTTTCTGGATTTAGGTCGAGAAAATCTCAAGATTGCTTCATTACCAAAGGGATCAGGTTTTACTTAATCTCCTGACACTATGTCCCAAAAAGCGAATCTCCCTCTTCACAAATTCACATTTCCTTAATTTAATATTCATTACACATTCCTTCAATACTTTTCCATCATTTCTGTTACACTGGCAGTGCACTTATCCAAGACAGCGATGTTTACTCCGGCTTCCTTGCCTTCGTAATAATCTATATTGACGATGAGTGGAGTGCAGCTACTTTGGAACGTCAACTCGTTCTGCAGCAAACAGATATTGGTTACATAGGGCTGCAGGAATATCGTATCCAGCAAAACATCAACACCTACCTTCTTTATCACAAAGGCATCAGTGCTCCACTCCTGGTCTCCACGTTTCATGTTAATATTTCTACTTCTTCAAATTCTTATCCTATTTGAACCAAGAAACACCCAACTATTTGAATCGTTAGATCCCTCTGTAGTTTAATCCCTCTGTACGTTTAAAGTACTCCCATCCAAGTGTAAAAATTTAACAATGAAGGTTCGCTTCCAGTATCTAGTAAACAAGTAACAGGGATTTCTACAAGAGGAGCTATAATTTGTGATGTGCATTGAAAATTGAATTGAATTGATTTTGTGTTTTAAGTTCACTTTATGCACAGTAAGGCTAATCGGGACTGGACCTGCAGTTTAAAGTACGATCCGAACCACTATGTGCCTCAACCGGGAATCGAATCAGGAACCTCTTGGTTAAAACGCGACAACGCTACCACTGCGCCATCGGGGAGACGTACTGTGAAAAGTAGTAAATCCAATGGATCTCTTAAGTCCTTCTTCCACTGGTTTCTCACCCATATTGTTCAAGGAATAGCTGTAATGAATTTCAAAAGATTTCCTAACTACTTCCTTGGCCAAACCTAACGGAACATAAGCTAGATTCCCATTTAAACCTTGGTTTGTCGGAACTACAGGAGCACTCCAATAGTACTAACGAGTCTGATCCACAGCTTGATGTTGTTCAAAAGTCTTCTGGAACTCTGTATCATAAATGTAAGACTCTGAAGTTGCGACTGATTTTGTAGGATATCTATCTAATTATCGAATTCAAAACCTCAATTTCTATGAGTACCGTAGAAAGATTCTTAAAACCATCATAGATTTCCCACGAATACTCTTCCATGCTTTGGTTCAGGCTTTTATGGTACTTTCTATTCTCAAGACGTCCACATGTTTTGGTTTAGCTTCCTCAGAAGCAATAGTAGCGGTAATTTTTTACAAAAATAAATATCGAAATAAAAGTTTCGAAAATTCTAATTACATATGAATTTTTAACATTGGTCTCAATTCGGGTGACCATACGTCCCGTTTTGACGGGGACAGTCCCGTTTCAAAGGTAAAAATCCACAATTTGTCCCGTTTTGTAAACGTCTAGGAATTAGCTTAAAAGCTCAAGTCTAAGTTTGAGACACGTTTCGTCAGTTGATTTTATAAACTAGCACCATTCCTTGCACTTATTGCAACTTGGAACAAACTCAAAAGTCAAATCTCGCTCTGTGTGATAGATAAGTGGGGTACGTTTTTCGGGGAGGGGTTTTATGAACGGTTGGTGAAGAATAAATCTGCTCTCAAGAAGACTGGTTCTTCTTCTTCTGATAAGTACTTCTGGCATTCTTTAACTTCAGCGTAGGACAAACATCAAAGGTTATTTAGAAGGGACCGGAAACACTATGTAAAGCATACCAAGAGTATAATGAATAATATGATGTCATGATGAGGTCATATATGATTTATTGTCTGTATCATTTATGTGATAATACGAGGGACAGTCAAGTGTAACTTGTCTTCTTTTATTATGTAGTTTATTTCTGAATGTAGAGTTGCACAAATTTGCTGCATATCATCAGTATATATATATATATATATATATAGCACCAGTCCCACCACTCACTGACATAAATGTTCTCCATGAAGGAAGCAAAAAATGCCCGCTTACGACCCCACATGAAATTGTCCCAAAAGGCCGAGAAAATTAAGAAATCTCTCAATTAGCCCTTCTTTGAGGGTGAAAAAGCTATTTTTCACCTCCTTAGTAGCCCGTTTCCATGACTTTTTTCTCTCACATTGTTTGCTTCAATTCTTTTTCTCGAGATACAATATATTTCTCACAGATCTACAACACATCGATGAATGAACTCCTGGTTTTGAAAAGGCGTTTTAAACAAGCATGGCAAGTAGTGTCACAAATGTACCTTCCACTGCAACCCTGATTTCTTGACCCCACGACCACCAAAACCTCAAAAACTCACTTTCTCTCCACGTTCCGCGCCTCATTTATTGCGCTGACGATGTTTCACGGCGCAGAAAAGCAGTGATGAGTGAAATTCACTCTCTCATCCTCTCATCCTTTGAAGGATGAATGCACCTTATCGTAATTTTCCAAGTCCGGGGGTCATGTTTATATATCGTGACCTTTGTAAACCTCTCTCGGGGGAACGATGTGCCACACGCGCGCGCGTGCCTCTCATTATTTCCGTATTGTGACGTAAACAAACAAATAAATAATTGTTGTTTTTTAGGATTCCTGGCCCCTATAACCTCGCCAGGGTGCGTGGTGCCCAACCAAAAAAAAGTAAAGGTTCTAACGGCTGCGGTTGTAGATAACCACACCTCTATAGAGTTTCACGTGTTTCTTTTTTTTCTCAAACTTCCATGAAACTCTACAGAGGACCTCCGTAATGCATGCAACGTGTACTAACGACTCTAGTGTTATTTGATGTTGTAATATTTTGGATATAGAGTTTTATTGTGAGATAGATAAAAATAATTATGTTTATTATAATATTTTCTTGATGAAGATGGAGAATATGTGTGTGTGTTACAAATAAAGTTACATGCTTTTTTCTAGTGTGTGTATGTGTATGTGTTTTTGATGTTCGACAGCATCTGAAACGATAAAAAAAAGAAAGAATTTTATTGTTAATTTTCTCGTGTAAAAATAACAACAAATTTTTGTGCAAATTCTGATTGTCTCGTGCTATAGTGCAAAAACTGATGAAAAAAAAATATTGTAACTGATAACTGATGAAATTGACATTGTAGCTGATCTGAACTAGTGAAATTCGTATTGTGCTATTGTAACTGATTGTGCTAGTACAAAATTCTTATTGTGCAAGAAAAGATGTTAAACCTGTTAATACTGCTCTGTGACCTTCTCGTTCTTCACGTCGTGGACGAAGGACTTCTCGGCGACCAGGATGACGCTGCATACGGTGTTCTCGGGCAACGGACTGTTGAACTCGCACACGACCTTTATGTTGGTGCGATCGTTGACCACCACCTGCTCCCTCTTCGTGGTGTTGATGACGGACATGGGTCTGTGGGTTTTGAATTCGCTGGGCGTGTAGTACATGTCCACGCTTCCCTCGGTCACGCGTTTGAAAGAGGTGTAAGCTTCGTAAAGTTTGAGGTAATCGTCTTTGGTCATGTCGAGGTTGTAATTTTCGCGCGGGAACACTTCGTTCCTTCCATTCTTGAGATAAACGTTCTTGATCTTGCAGTCGTCGAACTTGCTGGAATCTTTTTCCTGATTCTTATCGCGTCCGGTTTGAAAGAGCACTACGACGAAATCTGGCATGTCGAACTGTATGTTGTTGAACTGCGTCGTCACGTCGAATTCCAAGTGACTTCCCGACGCCAACTTCTGCACGCACTGGTAACCGTGAAAGTGAATCGGCACCTGCGGACTCTTCAAGATCTCCGCTTTGTACTTGAGGGCGTAGTTCGTTTCGTATTCCACGATCGGCATTCTCAATTCCATGCTCCGGATGACGCACTTGGCTGCTTCGGGTAATGTGTTGGCTATCGGTGTGCCGTCCGCGTTCAAGTTGGTGTATCGCATCAGTGCGTCGTTGTCGTTGGCCGCTCTTCGAAAGCTGATCCTCAGTCCTCCCTTCCACATGATCTCCTTTTAGTCCGAGAAGAATCCCGGCAGCAGACGCATGGGAAAGAGCACCGTGTGACTTCTCGTCGATATTTTGGTCCCCGCTTCGAAACCTCCCGCTTGATAGTATGCTGCGTCCGTTTTGGATAATTTCAATGTTCCCACTGCCGTCGACGTGATGCCTGGATAATCGATTCTGTCGATGACGGTACCGTGTTTCCTCACCTCCACCTGCGAGAACAGGTGAGGCACGAAGTTGTCCACGAGTATCAAATTGGCATTGGGCGGAAACGCGTCTCCGCTTTCCTTCTTCACCACGTCGAATTGAAGGTAGAGGTCCGCTCTGTGAGGATGAACGAACCCGTCGCCTACGTCCACGTCGTATTCGATCTCCCGGTTCGCTTCGTTCAAATTGGCGAACGTGCGACGGTTGGGAGGGAAAGATTGCAATTCGTAACTTTCGATTTGCTCCATTTTCACTATGTGTGTTATTTATTATACGTTGATCTCCACGATGGCAGTGGTCGTTGCACCTGCAAAATCCACCACCTCTCCTTTCTCGTTCGTCACCACCAACTCTATGTCGTCTATGCGGTTGCGACATACTGGAAAATAGATCGGCGAAGAAGGTGTGTAGATGATCGGTTCCATGAATTCGGAACTTGTTTTGAACGTGGCTATGATTCCCGTCTGCTTGTGACTTCCCAGCAATCCGTCCGAGGATTTCGTGATCATGCCTTCCGTCACGTTGCAGTGTACGTTTAGAGTTTCTATGGCTAAGAATTTAGGAATGTTTGTTGCCGTGTGTTTGATGCCAGCTTCGAGTTTTGCGTCGTTCTCGAAACCTAAAAGTTCTCCTATGGTGCCCAGGTCCTCGGTCTCCGTCGCCGACACGATTTCCACTCTGTGCGTGACCGAATTTTGAGAAAGGTACGTGCCTTTGGGTAATTGAGCTTGCAAAGTAGAAAGATTGTATTGGCCTGGCGTGACGACGATATGTTCGCTTCCGACGCTAATTTTGTTGTTGTGCTGCGTGACGTTAGGTATGAGGTACATGCTGTAGAATGCACGCAGAGCTATGGATTTAGGATAGACGATGTCGTCGTGCAGCGTGAGTTTCAAGATCGAAGATTCGCTCGTGAGATGGAACACGCCCATCGTGATGCTGTTTCAGGTTCCACAATGCTTTCTGGAAATCTTTCACCTGCGGCTTATTTATTTTAGACAGAAACGCGAGCACGGAGAGGCAGAGATGACCGCAGTTCACGTCTCCGAAATCTTGAATGCGTTCGTCGTTGTAGTATATAGAGGTTTTGTTCGTTTTCAAATAATGAACTAAATTTGTAGGTGGAACACCTCCGAAAGAATCGAAAACGAATGCTTTATTGTTTGCGTAGTGATAACATATCCAATGCGTGCCTGGATTTTCTTGACTGTCCAAGTTGACTACTCCGCATTCTCTTTTTTTAACGGTTGAAGGTAACGAGTCGGACATGAAAACTCCTCTGAAGTTTTTGATTTGTAACGGTTCGATCAGAGATTCAATGTCTCGGTTGGTGAGTGCTGCTGTTTCTTTTTTTTAAACTTCCTCATGACCCCCTTCCCCCCTTTCTTCTCCATGGCCAGGTTGTGACGTATCTGTTCTTCCAATTCTGCCTTGTTCTTCTTCGAGTCGATGACGGTTTTCGCGATGGTGGCGCTACCGCCGGCCAAACTTCCAACGGCCCCCAATGCTGCCAGGATGGCCGGGATGCTGAATATGAAACCTCCGATCTTTTGCTGTTTCCGCGAACGCTGCAAGCGTCTCAATTGTGGTGTGCTGAGAAGCAATTTCATTCCGTGTCCTTTCGTCAAGCAAGAACGTTTCTTCTCGCGTTGTTTCTTGGTGAGTAACCCATCGAGGGCACCTAGATTTTTAGATTGGAGTATGGTATCTGGTACACGACACCCTTGGGCTTCATGTTGATGCTCTATATATTTTTTTTTCACGGTATGTTATTTATATATATAAATGTTCTGAGATTTTTTTGTTTCCCTCTCGTGTAATTTTTTTCACGGTATGTTATTTATATATAAATGTTCTGAGATTTTTTTTTTGTTTCGTGTAATTTTTTTTTCAAGGTATGTTATTTTATATATATACTCCGCGCAGCCCCGTTACACAAATTCTATTACGTGCTTTGTTTTCTTACCAAGAAGTTCCTTTGTCCCCTTGTACACGATTCGAGTTTTGTTCTCGATTAAAATAGATAGCTTCTCGTCGGATAACATGTTAGCGTATCGATCTGGTAAAAATAGACTGTATTGTCCGTCGAGCAACAGACGCACCTTGGGACCGTACTGGGTAGAAACGATTGAACCGGAAGTTATCGTGTAAGGTTTGTCGACTTCCAATTCCTGAATTTTTACATACTCGACTCACGAATTTAGCATTTGTTTTAATGCTTGGAGGTCACTCATTTTTTTTTCACTCATATCGAAGGAGAAAAATTTTCAGAGTGTTAGAGAAATTTAATTTTTTTTCACGATGTGTGTTATTTATATATACTTTTTTTTCACGAGATTTTTGTATCGAAGATTTTTTTTTTAACAGAGGAAGAAAGTCCGTGCTTCGGAAAACGCGATGATGTGCGTGATGATTTCTTCAGTTTCCTGTTTAGACCTGTGCCAATCATCCGTGTATCGTCTTCTCCCCTGCCTCGCCTCGTGCAGTTCATCCAACCTATCGTTTAATTTTTCCCCTGCGGCCGAAAGAAGAGTGTCGAGATCACCGCACCTCATGCCACTTCTCCCGAAGACGGTCCTTGACAGCCATTTCACAAGGGATGCGAAATTCCGGCGTTGATCTCGCTATGATTAAAAGTTTATTAACATCTCCGTTTACTGCGTGTTTAAATATAATACACAGCAGTTCGTGTGGCAAATCAGTTATACGAGACATGTTGTTATTATTTTTTTTTACTCTATGTTATTTATATACCCCACCCAAATTTTTGTTTCGTGTTCATGGCGATGGTGGTACCCAATGCGGCGACCGGTTCACCCAGCGAAGCGTCTCTGCTGACGAATCTTTCGAAAGCTGCGTGCTCTAACTTTCTGTCTGCTTCGTGACGTGCGTCCAGATCCGTCTGCGTGGTGTGGTAGGCGATGTCGTGATCTTTACATGCGGCGTCCAACGGATTCACACCCTTGTCTCCTCTCTCCAATCTTTTCTCGAGTTTGGTACCCGGTCCGCAGTACTGGTAGCCAGGTAAATGCATCTCGAAAGGTAACTTGTTGATGATGTCGTTCACGAGTCCCTTTCCTTCGGCCACGTTCCAGAATCTCGGAGGCAGGGTGTTGATGATTTTCATGAGGTACCCTATACCTTTGTCGTCGTTCACGATGAAGTTGGCAAGCTTGGAGCTAACCATGTCCACAATTCCTACCTTCTCGTTGCGAAAGTTGCTGTTGCCTGCATTCTCCTCTCCTGCAATAACCAACAACCTGTCTATGAGCTTGCGCACGTCGTCCAACCACACAAACTCTTTGGGCAGGGTGTTGTAGAGTTTGATGCCGCTGCCTGTTTTGACCTGGTTCCATATCGGCTTGATGAGGTCCTTGTATTTTTCGCCGCTGCTGGATTTGACGCGATTCTGCGTAGCGTCGTTGTTTTGGATCAAGGCATCCGTCATGATCAAAATTTCCTTGTAACTCTGGTAATCTTCGTCGGTGTAATCCTTCGGCTGCTTTTTGGCAACGAGTTCCCACAGTCCCACCGTACCCGGATACCTGGTCCAACTATCCTTCTCGCCTAAATTAACTTTAATGTCGTTCGAAGGTCACCTTCGATTTTCCAATCTTCCACACCACACCGCCGCCTTCGTTGCTCTCTATGCTCGGATACAATCCGAACACTTCATCCTTGTCGAACTTCCCCGTGCTCAGGTAGTCTCGTGCCAAAGGTCCCAACTCGATCTTATCCGAAGACGTACTGCTTATGGCTCGACGTCGTGCCGGTACGTCCTTCAGTTCGAACGGCGTCGAAGGAATGCTCGAAATGGGCGTGGGTACGGTGTAACTTTTAGCTGCGAGTGGTACGAGTTCGTTGATCAAATTTTTATTTTGTTCCGTGACACTTTTAATTTCTTTACCTAGACCGCTGATGGCGTCGATCACAGGTTTATCTTGACGTTTCTTCTCTTCGTAGGATCCGCGATTCTCGGATTTCCAACCTTTGAAGCGTTTCACGAGGTATCCCCGCAACTTGAGATTTTCGTCTTCTTGAAATTGACGTTTTGACATTTTGCTATATACGTTGAAACGTTTTTGAAACGTCGAATTCTCAGCCTATACGTTCGGTTCTCCTAGTTTTCTGCTGTCACCCGCTTGAGACTATCCACTTTTTCTAACACTCACTTTTTGTTGTAATGGTTATTTTATATATGCTTGTCAGACGTTTGAAAAAAAAAGAACGTTTTTTTTTTTAAAATTTTATTTTTTAGATTCTCACGACCTTTGATTTTTTTTTGGATTTTTTCTTCTTGTTGCAAATCTGAAATTGTCGTCTTGTTAGCCTTTGAGACGTCTAGATAAATGTTTATTTTATTCCTATATTTTCCTTTCGTCGTCTTGAAATTGACGTTTTGACATTTTGCTATATACGTTGAAACGTTTTTGAAACGTCGAATTCTCAGCCTATACGTTCGGTTCTCCTAGTTTTCTGCTGTCACCCGCTTGAGACTATCCACTTTTTCTAACACTCACTTTTTGTTGTAATGGTTATTTTATATATGCTTGTCAGACGTTTAAAAAAAAAAGAACGTTTTTTTTCAAATTTTATTTTTTAGATTCTCACGACCTTTGATTTTTTTGGATTTTTTTCTTCTTGTTGCAAATCTGAAATTGTCCTCTTGTTAGCTTTTGAGACGTCTAGATAAACGTTTATTTTATTCCTATATTTTCCATGGTTTGCTTTTCGAGTCATGTCGATGGTCACGAATCCGAAATCGTCACTGTTCCAACAGTGGGAGCAGAATTTAGAAAATAGATTGTAATTTACGTCAGCCCCTATGTAATCATCGTGTGCGTGTTTTAAATTGGTGTGGTCTTGTCGAAACAAACATATGAAATTAGCGTTGTCGCGTAGCAGTTGTTTCGGAACCTTGGAAAAAGTTTGTGCCAGGTAGAAACAATCTAATCCTTTGTGACGACCTCGAGTGAAAAAATTACGAATCTCGTTTTGATTTTCCAAGATCATGTCGTCGAACACCACAACGGAATTCTCGAGACAATCGTCCAGTGGAATGATTTCAGATGCGAAAGTTGCAATGCCCAGTCCCTCGTACAGTTTCATAAGTTGCTGGTATTTCGGTTGTTCGAGACTTTTCGAAAATACGTAGAGGTGTCTGTTTTCCCAGTCTAACCAATTGGGTGAGAGGATAAAATTATCAATGAGCAGTGTCGTCTTTCCGCACCCCGAAGGTCCTACGATCAGACATCGTATGCTGTCGGGGAGCAATTCGCCGTTCCTTTTCTTCGTTCGATTTTCCGCATCAGGTAGACGTTTCACGACATTCCACGCACTCATAGAATCACTTCGTTTGAATCGATCCAACTCGTGTCCGGAAGTCCCAGCCATTTCACCAAAAGTTTGTCGCCTCTCTTACGCAAAACTTTTTCGATAAGGTACGTGTCGGGGTATTTAGTTTTAGAGAGTTCCTCCTCGTAGAAGCGCCCCAATAAAATTTCACCGCCACTGTCCTTTATTATATACGTGTGACGGTTCCCGGGTAGAACTCGAACCACGGTAAAAAGTTCCGTGCTCCAGTTTCGTGTGAAACCCCTGTCGAACGTTCGCTTCAATTTACTGACCCTCACCTGGTCTCCAATTTTGTATTTAGGTTTTTTTGTCGTGGGTGTGTACTTTGGACAGTAAACGCTAGAAATTAATCGCTGCTCGTCAGACTTGGTAACTTCAGCTGGCTTCATGCCTATCGTTCTGTGCACCGTGTGATTATAGTCGTTAACGAGTTCCGGAAGAATGGTGACCCACTTGTAGCTTCCCTGAAGCGTGAAGCGTGACCACATGCGCGATTTCAGAGTGCGATTGAATCTTTCCACGATGCTGGCCTTGACGTCACTGAAGGTCGAGTAATGTCGAACGTCGTGTTTCCGAATAAACTTTTGGAATACGGCATTGTAAAATTCCTTCCCCTTGTCCGTGTGCAGAAACCGTGGTCGTCTGCCGCCGCTTTCGCGAAAAATTAATTTAAATGCTTACGTGACGTACGTTCCTGTTTTCGCCTTCAAAGGTAGAGCCCATGCGAATTTCGAAAATGTGTCTATGACGGTG
The DNA here is from genome assembly GCF_977018435.1 of Lepisma saccharinum. Classification (NCBI taxonomy): domain Eukaryota; kingdom Metazoa; phylum Arthropoda; class Insecta; order Zygentoma; family Lepismatidae; genus Lepisma; species Lepisma saccharinum. Next base: position 351,181 of record NW_028142987.1, read on the forward strand.
AGAAGTTACTTGTTGCCCTTGTTCAATTTATGTACGTTTTTTAACTTGCCGCTACTCATCTCGACGAGGTCGCTTTCCCAGAGGTCATCGATGCCCTTGGTCACCACCGCCAAACGTTCGTAGTTGCGGCGTGCAGGTTTATGCAATTCTTGGACGATGGCTTGCCTAGACATTTTTTTTTTAGAGATTACGTTTGAAGAGAAGCACCAGCGTGATGGGATTCAAAGAGGGTGGCACCTCGCTCGTGTTTTGAATGATCAGCTTATCGCCGGCACTCACGTCGAAAACGGTAAGATCTTCGTCTTCGTGTATTTCATATATGTTGTGCGTTTCGTTCCAACGTGCCAGAGGAATGTTTCCTGCTTTCTGGACACCACGATTCGATATCAAGGTCATGGTGGGAACGCTAGCTTTTCTGCCGTGAGACCAGTACGAAAATTCGTTTATCTGAATAGTAGTAGTACTTGTGCTATTATAAACCCGAGAAAGGAAGAGCTCTCCTCCAGCAGAATTGTCTACACTTAAAACTAGCTCAACATGCCCATATGAGCTTCTTGCTCTAGTGTGGAACCCCCTCTAATCCAAGATTTTTGTAAAAAAGCCCTCATGGATTCCATGAGAAAGGAAGAGCCCCTCAGATTGATGTGCCTATACTTACAAAAATGCACTTCTGTGAGATTGTTGTCCATAAACGTGTCAAAAATATGCCCCTCTAGATATTGTATGATATGGGCAAGTTATTCAAGATCTAGAGAATGGCAAGAGATTTTGAAAAATTTATAGAGATCAAAAAGTTGCATCCTGCCGTGCTGAGTCCAAAGCAACAAACCCCATGTCTCTAGGACTCGTGGTTCCGAAGATATTAACAAAGTTGTTAATATCGCATTTTTTCAGAAAATTCTATTTATAGAACAGACATAGATCAGAGATTTGCAGCTTAAATATTGCATATATCAGGAAAATTATAGAGACATAAAATATAGAGAATTATGCCTAGAATATGTCTACAAAATTTCAAGTCTCCAGTATTAATAGTTTCTGAAAAATCTCAAATTTAAAAAAATTATCGATTTTTTAACAAAACTTCTAAACAGCCTCTAGATTTCAAATATGCAACCCCCATGCTGATATCTTGAAAAATGGGCAAGTTATTCAAGATCTAGAGAACAACAAGATATTTTGAAAAATTTATAGACATCAAAAAGTTGCATCTTGCCGTGCTGAGTCCAAAGCAACAAACCCCATGTCTCTAGGGTTTATGGTTCCGAAGATATAAGAGAAACAAAATTATCGATTTTTTCCAAAATTTGAGTATGTTGCTCAGTAGGCCAAATAGATGTTGTATATGAGCCACAAATCTAAAAACACAGCTTTGTCCCAGAGCTTATATTTATACAAGAGCTCTCAACTCTCTCTAATAGGGGAGAATCAATATATTGATTCTTAGTGACCTAGCGGCAAGTCTTATTAGCAGCGCCGGTAGTTTTATTGCCTGTAAATATGTTCGGATCGCTGCGAGCATTTCTTTTGGGTGCATCGGATCAATACTTTGAGCGGCAGTTCCTCCGAGTCCCGCATCGTGGCGCTCCAGGCAGGTTTCCCTTGCCCGGTCAATACTGGAGCGGCAGTTCATCCAATTAACTGCCGGAGGAAGAGCGGATCAATACTTGGAGCATTAGTTCCTTTAATTCCCGTGGCGCTGTATGATGGAGCTTACACAGTGGTGCCGATCAATATTTTGTGCAATTCTCCTTCCAGCAATTCTATTAGCAGTTCTATTGCCTTGATGGATTAGTTCCGGAGAGTCCCGCGGGGACACGGCGCTGCTGTACTGATTGCATGTACACTCAGCAGAGAAACGGGATGTACGCACAGGAGAAAATACTCCAGCTATGCAGAATCACCCCCATAAATATAATTATCCTAGGATCAAAATTAGTAACAGAATAGAGAAACAAAAATTATAATAGGGCTTGGATACAGCTACCAGCCATTATATTTTTATTTTGAACACAGCACTTAAAATTAAGTCAAGATGCACCCCCACCCCCACACACCCCCACACACCCCCACACACCCCCACCTACCCCCACACACACCTACCCACCCACACCTACCCACCCACACCTACCTACATCCATACATATTTACTTCCCAATCCAGTTCTATTGCATCATGTTCTGCAATATTAATTGATTAAATGCTTACGACATAATGCGCTGGTGTGGTGTTTTCTGATTGGCTCTGTAAAACTATATAAGGCAGGGCACAGAGCAGATTCCTCACCTTTGCTGGATCGGCAGAGGAACCCACATCGCGGGGGATAGAACCTGAACAGGCTCCACCAAAGTATAGGAGACTTGAAGCATATAATTTGGCGGAATAACCCAAGTAAGGTCATAGAGACAATATACACTAATACAAATTTTTGGCAGAGGGGGAAGAGGGGGGGAAAGCCCAAAGTGGATCCTAAATACAAAATAATTAATATCTTAAGAACTAATTGACATAGAGCTATGCAGTTTTTTTCTCTGTACTGAACCCAACTGATTAAGCATAGAATTTTGATCATAGAGACAATATACACCGATACAATAAAAGCCAATTTTTGGCAGGGGGGGGGGCCAAAGTGGTTCCTAAATACAATATCTCAAGAACTAATTGACATAGAGCTATGCAGTTTTTTTTGTCTGCACTGAACCCAACTGATCCAGTATAGAGATTAGATTTAAAACCCAGGAAATTTTATATAAATACCAAAGCGAGAAATATTAACACACACACACACACACACACACACAGCACAGTGCTGAACCCAACTGATCCAGTATAAAGTTTTGAATTGAAACCCGGGAAATTGTATATAATAAACAATAGCAAAAATGCCGAATCAAAAATATTGTAATCAATGCAATAAAAATATATTTAGCTCTAATTGGGCTAGACACCAAAAGATTTGTAACCCAGACAAACGCAGAGCTCCCACAAAAATTTGCCCCAAATGCCATAGAAAATATAACATGCAATACTTCACATATACACATAAAAATACTTGCTCTGCACAGTCATCAACATTGCCCCCACAAGCATCTACATCTGGTCTGAAAAGAAAACATGAAGTACCTCTTAATGCCAGAGTAGCAAAGCAGCCATGCTTTGCACCCATCCATAGCAGTTTTAATGCCCAACTTAGGGATTATCGGTTTGTATCAGAGCCAAGATGTGGTATTGAGAATTTCTTGAACAGTGTAAAACCTGATCTGCAGGCAATTCTAAATGCACAAAATGGCTCTTATAAGCTGTCCCTCAAATTGTATACACAATATAAGAAACCAAATGGCACTAAATTTACACAGCCCCACATAACAGAAACTGTACCTGTATATTCAAATGCAAATTCAGACACAATAATAAGCAGGTTGATAGATCAATTGAATATTAAGCACTCTGAATTTGAGGCAAGAGAGTCTGGATGGAGCCTATGCGGCTTTCCGCACAAGTTATATGTTAATATTTCTGAATTCAGCCCATTACAAGGTTCTACATATTTGCCATTACCTATCAATATTAAAAACAGAAGAGCCGTGGTCAATATTGAAAATACCGACCAAAAATGCTTTTTGTGGTGTATTTTAGCTGCTTTGTATCCAGTTTCAAGGCATCCTGAGCGAATAAGTTATTACAAACAACATGAACATGATTTTGACGATGCAATGGAGGGTATAGAATATCCAATGTCTGTTCAGCATATTGATAAATTTGAAAAAAGAGCCAGGGATATGAATGGCAAACAATTATCTATTAATGTATATATTTGTTCCACTGGCCGTGGCGATTGCTTGATAGCACCTCTCAGAATCAGTATACTTGATGATGATTCTACTGTTCCGATTGATCTGCTCTTAATTGAAGAGAATGGCACAAATCATTACACTCTGATACATAATCTTCTAGCTTTAGTGAGAACACAACTAGATAAATCCAATAGAATATTCAGAATATGCAGAAGATGTTTAAGGGTATTTGATGGTAGAAAAACAGTGAATGGGGTTTGTAAAGTGAGTGCAGAAATTGCAAAAAACAGGTTAATTGAGCATCTGAAATACTGTGGCAACCATAAACCTGTTCATATGGTGATGCCAATGCCAAGTGAGAATTGCAAATTCAAAAAGTTTGAAGCCTTGTTGGAACACCCAGCATATATTGTTTGTGATTTTGAATCGAATCTCAAATCTCTTGCATCTTGCAATCCGGATCCTGAAGAATCTTCAATTACACCATACCAGCTACATGAACCTTCCAGTTTTTGTTATGTGGTTGTACAGGATGGTGTTGTTAGCAAAATAGATTCATACATGGGGCCAGATGCCATCAAAATATTTGCACATAAAATAGAAAATGAGTGCCGTGACATAGCATCTAACATCTTATTAAAATCAAAACCCATGTTGCCTTTAACAGAGAAACAGATTGAAGATTTCAACAATGCAGAAAAATGCCCACTATGTGATTCTAAATTTTCAGATACAAATATCAAGGTGCATCACCATTCTCATACAGATGGTCGATATAAACAGGCCCTGTGTAATAGCTGTAATATTAAGATCAAGAGACCAAGATTTGTCCCCATATTTTGCCATGGAGCATCCAATTATGATTTCCATCATTTGATCAGGTACGAGGGGTTTGAGAAGCAGAATTTAAATATTTTAGCTGAAAATGATGAGAAATATATATCTATTAGCAAAACAATTAAAGTTAATGGATTTTCTATTCAAATAAGATTTCTTGATTCTTACAGATTTTTATCTGATAGCCTGGATACACTGAGCACTCGATTATCTGATGGTGAATTCAAAATCACACGTGCAGTGTTTCCAAATCAGGACCCGAAATCAATTAGGCGGAAGGGTGTATATCCATATGATTATGTTACAGATTTTTCTAAATTTAATGAGTGTTCCCTGCCTCCACAACATGAGTTTTACAGCAAAATCAGAGGATCTGGAATCACTGATGAGGATTATCACCGTGCCCAATTGGCGTGGAACAATTTCAAATGCAAGACATTTGGTGATTATCACATGGCGTATTTGAAACTTGATGTGACTATCTTAGCTGATATATTGCAGGCATTCAGAAAATCTTGTATGCGAAATTATGGACTGGACCCAGTGTATTTTTTCAGTGCCCCGGGCCTAGCATGGTCTGCAATGTTTTTAAACACCAAAAAGCAATTGGATCTGATCCAAGATCAAGATATGTACCTGTTTATGGAGGAAAATATAAAAGGAGGCATGGTGCAATGTTCTCAGAGATATGCCAGAGCAAATAACAAATATATGCCTGATTATGATCCAGAATTGCCATCAAATTATATATTGTATGTGGATGCAAACAGCCTCTATGGTCATGCCATGATGCAAAAACTGCCATATGCAGGGCTTGAATGGGTCGAAGATTTCAATATTGAAGATCTTCAGAACTATGATGACAGTAATTATGGCCTGTTCTTAGAGGTTGATCTGACAATTCCAGATTATTTACATAACAAATTTTCTGATCTGCCCCCAATTCCCGAGGTTCAGTGCTCACCTGGCTCTAAACAGAGGAAATTGATGATGACACTGGAGGCAAAACAGGGCTATGTCATATATTACAAGAACCTCCAGTTCCTGATGCATCATGGTGTTCAAGTAACCAAACTTGGAAAAGTTTTGAGGTTCAGGCACTCAGAATGGTTGAAACCATACATTGATACAAACACGGAGCTTCGAACATCTGCAAAGAGCGAATTTGATAAGAGCTTGTTTAAATTGATGGTAAATTCTGTGTATGGCAAAACAATTGAAAATGTCAGAAAACATACCAATGTTAAAATAATTACTGACCCCAGCCTGAGCAAAAAATTGGTTGCAAAGCCTAATTTCAACTACAGAAGAATTTATGGTGAAGATATGGCACTTTTCAACATGAAAAAAACAAGGATTAAGTTTGATAAACCTATTTATGTAGGGGCTGCAATATTGGAATTGTCCAAATTACATATGTTAACGTTGTATTATGATGTCTTGAAACCTTTTTATGGTGATAATGTAAAATTGATGTACATGGACACGGATAGTTTTATTCTTGATATTCAAACAGAAGATGTTTATCAAGATATGTCACAGCCTGAATTGTTCAAATATTTTGACACCAGTGAACATACAAAGATTCAACCCCACAACAAAAAAGTGCCCGGCAAGTTAAAAGATGAGACACTTGGTGATGTTATTGTGGAATTTGCTGGGTTAAGTGCCAAGATGTACAGTTTTAAAACATGTAGTGGTGTTGCTGCCAAAAAGGCCAAGGGCATTGGCAGAGTAACTGTGGAAAAAGAGCTCCAATTTGAGGATTACAAAAATTGCCTCAAATCCCAGAGTTCAATCAAAACATCAGAATCCAGAATTCAGAGTGTGGATCACTCATTGACTTCAAATGTTGTAAGAAAAGTGGCTCTGGACCCACATGATGATAAGAGATGCATTTTATCATGCGGCATACATACTTTACCATGGGGTCATTGTGATTTGAAAAATGGCAATCAATGCCCAATTCCAGAGCATGATTTGAAATAAATAAACATGCCTATGAACTTATTTGGGTTCAAAAAACAGGCTATTATGGAGCTGCCGACACCACAACCCTCTTCTGATATGCTGTCTAAACTGAGTGGCTTGTTAATTATTCATCTGAACAGCATACTTACAGATGTTGATGAGGAGACAGGCAAAATATTGTACATATTTAACAATAATTTAAATTATTACCAATTACCTGTAGGTGGGCAATTGCAATTTATTACAACCCCTGAGGGTGATGTTAAAATTTTAGTAGGGAGAAATATTTACAGAATTAAGCACTCAAACATGGTTTCTGGCACTGTTTATACTGTTTCTGCTGGTGACTGCTTATATATTGAGGTCCCTGGATCCTATGATAAGCTTATACCTTTTTTTATAGAATTAAGAATCAGATACTCTATAATAAATAACTACTAAACAAAATGCCTAATGATATTTTTGGCCACACAAGACATGAAGATCACAGTGATGAGATTCTGATGCTTGATGTCAGAGTCAAGAAATTAAGAAGTGATTTACAAGCTTTACAAACAACACTCAATGCCAGTCTTCAACTAGAAATTACAAATTTACAATCACAATGCATGGACCCTCTTCTTAAAATTGATTCTGAACTTAAACTGCTGCTTCAGAAATATACTGACCTGGCGACATTAGATAATTTTCAAAGTTTAGAAGAAGCTGTTGCAGCTCTTCAAGCCAAATTTAAGACCCAGGCTAACAACTCTGAGCAATTGAAACAACAATTGGAAGAGCAAATAAATAATGTCCAGACACAGCTCCAAACAATTGTCAAAAGCATAAAATCACAAGAAGATTTTGATCTAGTGATTTCCACTCTAAAAGAACAGATTCAGTCACTCCAAATACCTAATCTGGACCCTCTGAACAATGCCATAGCCGAGGTTAAAGAAAAAATTGAGACACTTGAAAATTTTATGAACAATTTGCCATCTTCTGATGCTTTGAATGCAATAACTCGGAGTGTAGCAAATATTAAGCTGCAACTTGAAACATATGAAGATTTTGGAAAAATTCAAAGTTCCATAACCCATCTTGAAGGTACAATAGCAGCAGTACAAAGTGATTTGGCAAATGTACTAGAATCCAGATTGCCTGGGATTGTAGATACCCTTGTCAGTGTCCAGCACCAAATCACAAAGCTTGAAAACCTCAACACTGAATCTGAACTGTCTCATTTTCATCACTTGATAGATGATATCCAAACAAAACTTGAAATTTTACAACAATCCACACCCACTCAGGCAGATATAGCCCTGCTCCAAAATGCTATGCAAAATGTGGCCGATGCTTCTGAATTAAACACTGTGAAATTGGCACTTGAATCTTTGCAAAATACAGTATCAAATCTTCCTACATCACAGGAACTTAAAAATATTAAGAGAGCAGTGAATAGGATATTGAAATCAGAAGATATCAAGAATATCCAGGCAGAGATCAAACATCTCACTCAGACAGTGGCCACTCTTCCAACCAATCAACATATTAATGAATTGCATGCCCTGTTTGAGGATATCAGAAGACAGGTCCATGATCTTACAGCTCAAAATTCAAAATTGGCAATTGTTGAAAATTTGCAACAAATTGTTGCTAATATCAAGCAACAGCTAGGGACCATGGAATCCAATCAAGCAAATGCTTTGTCTGTTTTTGCCACCCAGCTCCAAGAAATTGTGCAACAATACAAAAAACTTGCTGTGGACATAAGAATCAAGCCTGAGCACGATGAGATTGTTAGAACCATCAATGAGCACCTTGAATCTGTAACAAGCAGATTGCTCACAGCAGAAAAAGAAATAACAGGCATAATCGAGAATCCAAAACATTCAGTAATTCTTGAATTGTACAGCATCCCCAACAAAGAATATGATTCTCCATTTACACCAGGTGGCAAAATATATATGCTCTCCCCTGCACAATTTTATTACCAGTTTTTTGTTGGGGGCACACTTAGACCAATCAAGATCAAATATTGGCTTCAGCCACAGGCACACCACTACCCCACCTTATCAATAACAAATGCTAACAACAAAGTGAAAATCACCAGTGTAGAATTGGAGGACTTTACAGATCCCAATACATTGGAAACAGCCTATGTTGAAGATGATGGCTCTTTGGAATTTAAAATACAAATAGGGGACAAATTATATTTAGAAAATCCTGCAGTCTCAGCTGCTGAACACCCTATAGTTGCAATATTCTTGTTTACATATTATGTCTAGAAAAATTATTGTTGATGAATTACACAGACAAGCCCGACATATTTATAAGAGACTCCCAGTAGTCACAAAGGGCATAGATGATTTATGGCAAAGCGACTTGATTGAAATGGCAAGTGGACAGCTGAAAAACTTAGACAAAATCAACAAGGGCGACAAGTATCTACTCACTGTAATAGACACATTTTCAAAATTTGCCTGGGCTATGCCACTCAAATCCAAGACTGGAAAATGTGTTACAGAAGCCATCAGAACAATCATCAATCAGAGTGGAAGATCCCCGCGCTATTTGCAAACAGATAATGGCAAAGAATTTTATAATTCAGTGTTTCAACAATTTATTAAAAGCCAGGCAATAAAACATTATTCGAGTTACAGTGACCTCAAAGCCTCAATTGTAGAGAGATTCAACAGAACCTTAAAAAATCTTATGTATAAACAATTTACACTGCAGGGTAATTATAAATGGGTTAATATTCTTCCAGAACTTCTACATAAATATAACAACTCGGTCCATTCCACAATCAACATGAAACCCTCTGAAGTAATAAGCTCATCTGATGAGCAAAAATTGATCAGCACTGTTTATTATCCTAAATATCAGCCAACAACAAGAAAGGCCAGATACAAGATTGGGGATCAAGTAAGAATAAGCAAATATAAGCACTTATTCAAGAGAGGCTTTACAAGAAACTGGAGCACTGAATTATTTACAGTGGTTCAAGTTAAACCCGGGACCCTTAACACATATATAATAAAGGATCACCGAGGAGAAATTCTCAAAGGCAGGTTCTATGAACAAGAGCTCAGCAAAACTAAACAGCCTGACACATATCTCATAGAAAAAATCATCCGCAGAAAAGGCAACAAGTTACTTGTCAAATGGCTGGGTCATCCGGAAAACAGCTGGATCGATGCAAACAAAATAATAATATGAACACCTGGGATGTTATAAAAAGGCTGCCAGAACCTGAACAGCAGAATAAGAGAAATGGAAAATTGCTACCTGATAATATTAGGTGTCTTATTGTTGGGCCATCTGCTTGTGGTAAAACTACACTAATGGTTGATAATTTTTTATTGGCACCCAACTGGTTAGACTGGAAAAACAGGCACTTGTATATCTTCTCTAAGAGCTTGGAACAATTAAAATATCAGCAGCTGATGAAGCTATATGATGGATTGGATATAGCCACTTTTGAACCAGATGTTAAGCCACTTGATGAATGTCTCGATAATTCTGTTGTTGTGTTTGATGATATTATACTGGATAATCAAAATAAGGTTAGGAATTTCTTTACACAGGGCCGGCACAAAAACATTGATTGCTTCTACCTGGCACAAACTTTTTCAAAAATACCCAAGCAGCTGATACGAGACAACAGCAATTTTATATGTGTATTTCATCAAGACCATACCAACCTCAAACACATACATGATGAATATGTAGGTGGGGACTTGAGCTACAATGATTTTTCCAAGTTTTGCAGCAAGTGCTGGAACCAGGACAGTTATGGGTTTGTCACAATTGATATGACAAGAACACCCAATAGTGGCAAATACAGAAATAGAATTAACAATTTTCTAGACGTAGAGACGTATATAAATAAACATGAAAAGGCCAATAATTGATGATCTTAAATTAAGAGATTATCTTGTAAAAAGATTTAAGGGATGGAAATCAGAGAACCGTGGAATTTATGAAAAACACAAACAAACAGAACAGCCTGTAATTGATGCTATTAATAATTTAGGTAAGAATATCAAAACTGTTACAGAGCAAAATCAAAATTTGCTCACAGAGCTTGTACCTGTAGCTGCTAGGAACATATTAGATTATCCATTCACCCCACTTTCAAGTATTCATACACCTAGTCCTCCTCGAAGAATTGAGGCTAGTCAGGATCCTATTGAATTGGGTCTTCTTGCTCAAAAATATTTAACCACACCTAAAGACAACAAAGATGAGGTTTTTGGCTTATATGCTGACACAGAGCTTGATGGGAGCATTATTCATAGAATTGGCAATTTCAGAGTAACATTTATGGGAGATGATATAATTGTATATTCAGAATCTCGACTTGGAGAAAAAGGTGCTTTTGTTAAGTACACCGGAACACCTGGATTGTGGGAACTGATGACTAGGAAGAGACCTGGCAGCTATACAGATCAAGATTATGAGGATTACAAAGAAATATTAATAAAATCAGATGCTTTATACCAGAACAATGATCCCACACAAAAAAGAGTCAAGTCAAGCAGTGGAGCAAAATACAATAATTTAATCAAGCCCATATGGTCACAGATCAAGACTGGCAGTGGAATCAAACAATACAACACCCTGCCTAAAGAATTTGTTTGGGTTGATGATGTCAGGAAACTTGTAGATAGGCTATTGGTCATAGCTGGGGAGGAAAATGCTGGCAACCACAATTTTTACAATGAAAAGGTTGGAATTATGGACATGATAAGCACCAAATTGTCTAATTTTATAGTGAATGACCCTAAGGGGATTGGATATCTCATAAAAATTATTAATACTCTACCACCTAAATTTTGGAATATTTCTGAGGGTCGGGGCCTTGTTAATGACATTATAAACAAGTTGCCATTTGAACTACATATTCCAGGCTATCAATATTGTGGTCCAGGCACAAAATTGGATCATAGATTAAACAGAGGGGATCCTGGTGTTAATCCTTTAGATGCTGCTTGTAGAGACCATGACATAGCATACAACACACATTCTGATCTTGACAAGAGACATGTTGCAGACAAGAAATTAGAAGAGGCTGCATTTGGCAGATTTGTAAGCAAAGATGCTTCTTTAAGTGAAAAAATAGCAGCATTGGGAACCACCATAGCTATGAGCACCAAACAAAAACTGGGGTGGGGGTTGTGAATATGTATATAATAAACCTACAATGAAGGCCAAGGGTGTTATGTATCAAGTACCTTATGCAGGTCTCAAATCTCTTAAAACTATTGACAGTCTTTTGACCAAAAAGCAGCGCAAGAAAAAAAATTCTTGTATTGCCAAGGGGCATGGTATGAAATTGTTGCTTAGCACCCCCCAATTAAAAAAATTACAGCAATCAAGAAAAAAATCACATGTGGGGGGATTCATATTTACCATCCCTGCCATCTTAGCTGCTCTCGGGGCTGTTGGGAGCTTGGCTGGGGGTTCAGCCGCCATAGCAAAAACAGTAATAGATGCCAAGAAGAATAGGGCAGAATTAGATGAGCAGAGGCGCCATAACCTGGCAATGGAGAAAAAAGGCAAAGGTGTTAAAAGAGCCATGAATAAGTTTAAAAAAAACAAGAGCCGCTTACAAACCAAGATATTGAAGCTTTAATCAGGCCATTGGGCATCAAACATTTTAGAGGTGTGTACATGTCTGATTCTTTGCCAGAACAACCACTCAACAAAGAGTGTGGCATTGTTAATTTGGATGAGTACAAAAATCAGGGCACTCACTGGATCTGTTATCTTAAATATTTAAAAGATGAGGCATTTGTATTTGATTCATTTGGAGGTGTTCCTCCTGAAAATTTAATAAAATATCTAAATTCAGCTAATCTTTATTACAATAATGCCCGTGTTCAAAACTTCAAAGATGTTAATTGCGGACATTTGTGTTTATCTGTTCTTAGATATATGTCTCAAATAAATAAACCATCAATTGAAGATTTTCAAAAAGCCTTGTGGTATCTGAAACATCATGGGGGTATTCCATCTCACCAGCCAAAATTCAATATTGAAACTCAAATTGCATGATGACATTGTGTATCCCAAAACAATAGCTCTCAGGGCATTTTATGGCATGTACCTGATCCCCAATATTACACACCACAACAATACAATTGCAGTAGGGGATGAAAAAATTGTCATCACTCCAGGGCAATATAATCTGTCCACTCTAAATGCTCAATTACCCAGAGGTGTAGTTTTAAGTCAAAATTCTGTCACTCACAGAGTAGAAATTGTATCTGCTACAGAAACAGTGGATCTGGGTACTATAGGAGAGCTGTTAGGCTTTGAGAACAACACAAAATTTGAACCAGCAATCAAACACACTGCTATGAATATACCCAAATTCTTAGCCATAGAGACTCTAAATATTCACTGTAATGTGGCTGAGGGTATGATAACCAAATCAAATGGCATAGGCTCTCACAAACAAACAGGCATCATTGCAATATTCAAACCTAATTCTGAATTCATGGAGCCTATTATCTACAATCCATCACCAACATTATATTTTCCTGTGTGTCATAATAGAATAGATAATATTGAATTGATGGTCACTAATGAAAAAGAAGAATTAGTTGATTTTGCTGGAGCCACAACAACTGCAATCATAGAGATTAATATTTAAATAAAAATACATACAATGGAAAATATTGAGAGTTATGAGCTACAATCATTCCCCCCAAACAGGAGGACATTTGCAAATTTAAATCAACCCAACACAGAAATTGAGGTTGATCTTGATGTAGGGGATGGATTTATACACCCCCACAGAGCAGATCTATACATCAAATTTGATGTTGTAAAGCTCGATGGAACAGCTTATCCGGCAAATTCAAATATAAGACTTGTAGACAATTTTGTGCCGCATCTGTTCTCTGAAATTGAGATCAGAAAGCATGGCGTTGTTATAAACAGAATAGATTATCCCGGCATTACCTCCACAGCTTTGGCCACACTAAAATTATCCAAAACCGAGGCTTCTTACTACAAAATAGGAGGATTCGAGGCTGGTGATAAGATTTTATCTAAAAACCACACTGTACTGTTCCCCATGCGCCTATTGCCAGGATTCTTCTCAGATTTCAAAGATATTATGTGGAAGGGTGGGTTAAGAATTACATTTAGAAGAGCTGCAAATGATAACAATGCTTTGATGAGGTACAGTACAATAAACCCCACAGGAGAAGCTCTGCCTAATACCCTACCAGATGCAGGCAAATGCATTATTCAGACCATGGAGTTAAGAATCCCTGTTGTTGAGTATGAGGCCAGTTATGGTCTTAAATACAAAGCTGATATAATAAAAAATCCACAGATTCCTCTGCAATTTTATACGTATCAATGCGTACAGAAGCCCGCATCTGGTACATATTATGAGTTTGATGCTACAAATTCATTCTCCAGTATTCAATTTGACATGCCTGATTTTGTGGTAGTATTGTTTCAGACTAAAAGACACAACAATCAGGAAAAAAATTCAAGCAAATTTGATAACTGCAACATCAAGAACATATATCTTAAAAATGGCAGAAATGAGGTCTTTCCTAGAGAGAATTACAATTTAGACATGTCCAAGGATGATTTTCTCAAATTATATGAGGCTTTTTCGGCTTTCAAGAGAGTCACTACTGGCAATACTGACATGTACTACACACCTGATGAATTCAAAGCACAGAGACCTATGTTTGTAATTAACACTTCAAAAAGAAAACAAGTTGTGGTGAGTGACAGAACAAACATTAAAATTATATGTGAATTTCATGAGGCTTTACCTGATGACACCATATGTAGTGTTATTCTCATAGGAGAAAAATCATATGTTTATGATGTAAGAAATGAGAGGGTCACGGAGCAATTCTAGAGGGTTTCTGCATATTGCATTGTTTTAATATTGGATTGAGGCTGGGGTCCAATTAAACTTAAATTGGAAGTAAATATGTGTGTGTGTGTCTGTGTCTTGGCCTAGTTTTAAGTGTGGCCAATTTTTGACAAGTTTATGGACAACAATCTCACAGAAGTGCCTTTTTGTAAGTATAGGCACATCAATCTGAGGGGCTCTTCCTTTCTCATGGAATCCATGAGGGCTTTTTTACAAAAATCTTGGATTAGAGGGGGTTCCACACTAGAGCAAGAAGCTCATATGGGCATGTTGAGCTAGTTTTAAGTGTAGACAATTCTGCTGGAGGAGAGCTCTTCCTTTCTCGGGTTTATAATAGCACAAGTACCACTACTCTGAATCGTGCCATCGAGGAGAAACTTGTAGTACGGATGATAAGGATGCAACATGTACAGTTTGTTACCTTCGACGAATGTGGAGATTCTCTGCTGATTGGGTACGCTGTTGATTTCGATGGCTTGCAAGGTGAACAATTTGGCGAATTTAGTGTCGACGCCGAGCAGATTACTGTGAACGTGTCCGAGTTTATTTTCGATGGGCAACAAATGCTCGACTATGGTATCCGTTACGGCAGAAAATGACGGTTTGATTTTCACTTCCACGTTCAACTGCTTGTAGTTTTCGTTGAGTTCTTGCAACTTGGCACCGAAAGAGGCCAGCGTCGATTCCTGCGTGGATTCCAGCACTCCAACTTGATCTCTGATGTTGACGACAATGTTCTGAAGGTTCTCGACTTGATTCAATTTCGAGCTCTTCTCGGTAAGGTCGTTCACGATGCTTCGCATCTCTGTAAACAGCGTGTGAAGGTCGGCGACGCTCTGCGAAGTGGGCAGCGTCGACACCAGCGAACTAATTTCGTCTCGAATCTGTTCCACGTTTGCCGTTTCCGTTTCCAGTCGTTTCAGCATACGTGATATGTTCCTTTTCAAAGCGTGTAATTCTTTGGAGGTGGGGGATTGGCCACCCTACTTTCGAGATCGCTCAATGAACTTTTGATGTCGCTCGATTCGGATAATGCCGTCACCGCCGTTTTCAATTTTTCCAAATCTTCGCTCGAAGGCACACTCGTCCGTAACGATTCCAAGTCACCCTGTATGTTGTCCAGCACGTGATGAAAATGAGCAAGATTCGTTTCGACGTTCAAATTTTCTAAATATTCGATCTTCTGCTGAACCGTGCTCAACGTGTCTTGTATGCTCGTCAACGCGCTCGCTTCAGCGTGAATATTTTTAATTTCTTCGTTAATCAACTCCAGAGACGCCCGAAGCGTAGCGATGGTGTTTGAATGTGTTCGAAATCTTGATAAGCCTCCAATTGAATTTTTATGTTCGCGACGCTTTTACCGAAGACCTGCAGTTCGTCTGACGATGGTAGGTTCGTCATGGTATCTTCCAAAGTCTGCAACTTGGATTTAATTTCTTCCAAGGTGCTGGTGAATTCCTCTTGTAATTTGGAAACGACGACATGCAAGCGTTCTACATCGATATCGTTCACGACGGTTTGAAGTTCAGAGAAATTCCTTTCGATTGCGGAAGTTCGTTCTTCGATTTCGAGTTTCAATTTTTCCAAATCTTCATTTTTCGATTGAAATTGCTGTAATTTGAGCAAATCATTTTGAAGCGAATCCACGCTCAACTGTATATTTTGAACGTTGTCGTAAGAAGGTACGTCGACGTAATTTTTTATGAGCGTTTTCAGTTCGGAATCGATTTTCAGAATGGGGTCGAGACATTGCGTTTGGAGCGTAGCGATTTCCGACTCTAAACTTTTGTTTAAGGTCTCCTGCAAAGCGATCAAATCGCTCCTCAACTTTTTAATTCGAATATCCAACATGAGAATCTCTTCTGCGTGGTCTACACGCTTGGTGTTGCCGAAAATGTCGTTAGGCATTTTGGTTAACGGTTATTTATAATAGGATAGACGATTCGTAATTCTACGAAGAGAGGAATGAGTTTGTCGTAATCTCCTAGGAGTTCCACGTAAAGACAATCTCCTGCAGACACATCGTACGCCATGTTAGAAAGTACCTTGTCGTGCTTCATTCGAAAAATGTTCTTGCCGGTAGAAATTTTGATTTCGCCTGCGTTCTCCGGATTCACGGTGATTTGAAGTTTCCCACCGATCGGAATTTCGTAAAAATGTAAATTGTTATTAAAGACGTAAAACATCTTGCCCACATCGTCATTCAATTTCGTCCAAATACTGTTGAGGTGTACAATTAGTAGACCATTGAGTTTAGATAACACGGAAGGTAAGAGGTTATTGGAAATTGGTGGTGTAGTGTCCATGATGGTCTGTTTCCGGAAACCAAAAAGATTCATTGTCCTTGTTAGTTATTTAAATTTCAAGAGAAGATTTTCCTCTGCGGCGATGCAATTCAAAAGACTCTCGAACATGTAATTATGTCATTAAATCACGATGAAGAAGAAAAAAGTAAGAGTTGAATTTAATGAGCCTCGTGTTTAGAGCGAGCTTAACGACATAATAACAACTTCCAACTTTTCATCGCCCGAGGGCCCCTCTTTTCCTCCGTATATTTTTGAAGAATGGCAAAGGACACAGCGGACTTCATGGCTATGGGGTTACAGTTAACACACGTCACATTTATCGCTTCCATTGCAGTGGCCCCACTCTCTCGTGTGGATTTGACAATCGAGAACACGTAACTTGTTGTCTCTGGCATCCAGTGCGACCTTGGTTACGCGCGTCGTGTATAGTTCGTGTATAGTTTTCTTTTACCTTAAAACAGGCATTCTTTGTAGTCTTTCATACTGGTACTTGTTTTTCCTACCCCTTTCGCTTTCTTGATCTCTTTTTCTTTTGCAATCTTGACGCAGTACATTTTGGCACGAAGCCCCGCAAATTCGCTGATGTAATTACCAGCCGCTTCATCTTTGAACTTTCCTATGGTCATTTTATTTTCCGTCGAATGCAAGTGATGGCCTGATGGTAAGTTGCTAAAATCAAAAAGATGCTTCATCTTAGTCAGATCATGTTCGAGGCTTGGTGTTTGGATTAGAAAAATGAAGCTATCCGTGTCAATGTAACATATTTGGATGTTATCTCCATAAAAATGTTGAAACTGATCGTAGTACGATTGGTACATGTGCAATTTTGATAGTTCAAGGACGGTGGCACCTATGGCAATCGGCTTGTTGAGCATCACTTGCTTCTTGTTCTTCTCGACCAATAGAAGATTCTCGTCAAAAATGGTGAAGTTTTTGAAGTAGGGTGACGCGACGATCTTCTCAAATTTCTTTTCATCCGTGACCAACGTTGCGTCGATGTAATTACGCACGTTCTCCATCGTCTTGCCGTAGATGGCGTTATTGAATAGTTTGTACAGATCCTTGTCTGCAGGCGATGTTGATTGCGCTCTGCGTTGCGTGTTCTCGGCTATGTAGGGTTCCAGCCACCTGCTCTGTCGGAACTTCAATCCTCTATGTACTTTCTTCAACTGCAAGCCGTGACTCACGTAAAATTGGAGGAGTCGGTAGTGCAGAACGTAATTCGACTTGTTCTCCATGCTTAGTATGAGTTTTGGCTCCGATCCTCCAGGTGGCTTCTCTTTGGTGGGGGCCAGGGCCAATCCGTGATGTTTCTCGTGAAGCGTTTCGGGGTAATCGAGATCTACTTCCAAGAAACAGCCCCATTCGTTATCTTCGCTCCAGTTGAGAAAATCCTCGGAGGAGAGTTCCTCTTCGGTCATCCACTCGTAGTCGCTGATGGGAAGACACTGGGACATGGAGTGGCCATACAGGTTGTTGACATCCCAGTAGACGATGTAGGTGTTGGGCTTCGATGCATCGTAACCAGGCGTATGAGGATTATTTGCCTGAGCATGGCGTCGGGGACATTGGACGATGCCACCGCGTATCGCACTCTCCATGAAGGCATACTGTTCCTTCTCTGCGATGAGTCCCAGTTCCACGTTGGTGTATTTCATCATCGATTCCCAAGTCAATCCCGGCGTCGTGAAGAAATACGCAGGATCCAACTTGTAGATCGAGATGCATCTCTTGCGAAACGATTCGAAAATGTCCATGAGAAGTGTCACGTCCAATTTAAGATACAGATCGTGATAATCACGAAAAGTTTGGCAATTCAAGGCCGTCCACACACTACGAGCGTGTTCGTAGTCCTCTTCGGAACAGACGTCCTCCGTGAGATGAGAATAAAATGCCTCCCGGGGTGGAAGTTCCGTCTCGTCAAATTTGTCGAAATCGTTGACGTACTCTTAGGGGTAGACGCCCTTGCGACGCAACAGATTCAAATTTTCATCTCTCCCCGAAAAACATTTTTGCTTGGTGGCCACAAGATCTTCGTCGCCAAGTTGAGCTGCAAGGGTGGCGAGGCTGGAGGACAGGAAATTGTAAGAGTCCAGGATTCTAACTTCCACACTTCCTCCTTCTTCGAGAGGGATCCACACTCTCACCGCAATATACTTCTCGCTCGTTCTCGGAATGATCCTGATTCGAGAAGTTATGTTGTAGAGCTCTTTAACGAACAGATGCGTAAGTGGGAAAGTATATATAACCAGGACGAGAAATGATGAGCCCCTCTCAGGCAGATTTGTCTACACTTAAAACTAGCTCAACATGAGCATATGAGCTTTTTGCTCAAGTGTGGAACCCTGTCTAATCCAAGATTTTTGTAAAAATGCCCTCAGGAATTTCCTGTGAAATGATGAGCCTCCTCAGATTGATTTGGCTACACTTACAAAAGGCACTTCTGTGAGATTGTTGTCCATAAATTTGTTAAAAATATGCTCTTCTTGATATTTTTTTGGCTACACTTAAAACTAAGCCACACACACCCACATACACACCCACACCCACCCACACACACACATATTTACTTCCGGTCCACTTCCGGTCCACTTCCGGTTTACTTCCGGTCTACTTCCGGTCTACATCCGGTCCACTTCCGGTTTGCCTACTTCCTGTCTACTTGTGGCCAAGTTGTGGCCTATTTCTGGTTTATTTATATTGCATCATGCTGTGCAACAAATTATTATCAATGCGGTCCGTGTTTAGGCTATATAAAGAGATTTTGCATTGCATATCAGCTAGTATTGTGAGAGCTGTTGAAGAGAAAGGGTGTGTTGTTGCAGTGCTGCTCATATTTTTTAAACACAAAAATATTGCAGATTTGTATAAATTGAATTACAAATCTATTTGATTTAATATACAGAATTTTTGACAACCTGTCATAGGTTTATTAAGTATAGAGTTTTGATTTGAACCCCAAGAAATTTTATATAAATACCAAAGCCAAAAATATTAACACACATACACACATACATACATACTAAATATACAAAGCACACAGCTGAACCCAACTGATATTTTTATTAAGTATAAAGTTTTGATTTGAACCCCAGGAAATTTTATATAATAAACAACAACAAAAATGCCAAATCAAAAATATTGTAATCAATGCAATAAAAATATATCCAGCCCCAATTGGGTTAAGCACCAAAAGAATTGTAATCCAGATAAAAGCAGAATTCTCACAAAAATTTGCCCAAAATGCCATAGAGAATATAGCATGCAATACTTCACATATAAACATATAGATACTTCTTCTGCACAGTCATCAATATTGCCAAACAAAATTGATTTGAAATATTTGTGTGATTGCCCTGTATAGCTTGGATTGCAAGGCCATATTTTGTAATTTTGTAGACCAGGAACTTGACCCTGTGCACCAAAAACAGGCCATAAGATGTTTATCTACAAATTATGCAAATATAATGGAGCATTTTACAATTTTGATAACAGAAGATGATGAAAAATATAATATTGTTCCCCTATTACCCAGGCTGTGCTCAAATATTCAATATGAATACCTGATGATGTGCATGTATTTCCAGGATGACAATAAAACAATTACAGATGTGAGCAGGTGCGGGCAGCCCACTGTGCCCAATATTGAATCTGCAAAAATTTGTTGCCCTGATGTGAAGAGCCTATTGAAAATTAAACTTGTTAGAATTGACAATGTTCATATCACCGATAAGAATAATTATTATAAGATTACAGATATGTTTTCAGGTTTATTTTTTGTTTAGATTATGAAGTTGTTAGAGCATATAATCACAGAACATGTGGCAGATATTATTACAGTGATGGCCCATATGTTGTTGAGTACATATACAGGGACAAGACTGAAGTGTTTGTAACAGCAGAGCTTGAAAAATACAGAAACATAAAATCAATAAAACATCTCATACATCCAAATTGTTGCAGGTTGTCATATCTTATAGAGGTTTGTTCTGAGTACAATTATATCTTATCAATTATGAACAGCTCTGCTGCATGTTGTGATGATGAATATCTAGTCCCTAAACCTAACAGAGCTGTGCAGTGATGTTGTTATTGGGAACAGTATTCAAATCCTACACAGATTTATGGATAGGAGTGAAGAATTAATTTTTGCCATGAAATTATATCTAGATACTCAATATCCCTGTGCAATAATGCTGTTATTGGGAACAGGATTCAAATCCTACACAGATACAGATTCTTGCTGAGCTTAATAGGTGATTGTCATGGAAGATACTCAATATTTCTGCTGTTATTAGGTACAAAATTCAATTACACAGACACAGATATAATATCTAGATAAATAATAATGCATACAGAACTGTGGTTTCTATAAATCTATACTCAATATCCCTATACCTGACAGCTGTGCGGTGATGCTGTTATTGGGAACAAGATTCAAATCCCACACAGAAACAGATTTTTGCTGGGCTTAGAACTATTATGGATAGGTGATTGCTATGAAATAATATCCCTATACCTGACAGAGCTGTGCAGTGATGCTGTTTTTGGGAACAATTTTAACAGAGCTGTGGTTTCCATAAATCTATACTCAATATCCCTATACCTGACAGAGCTGTGCAGTGATGCTGTTATTGGAACAGGATTCAAATATACAGATCCTTGCTAAACTTAGAACTATGCCATGAACAAAACTGTGCGGTGATATAATTATTGGGAACAAGCTTCAAAACCTCGCACAAATACAGATTCTTGCTGAGCTTAGAGTAAAGATACCAGTGATATAATTATTGGGAACAGGATTCAAATTTTTGAACTATTATGGATAGGTGATTACCATGAAGATACTCAATATTTTTGTTATTAGGTACAAGATTCAATTATACAGTTACAAAAATATTCATTAACAGAGCTGTGCGGTGATGTTGTTATTGGTAACAGGATTCAAATCCTACACAGATACAGAGTCTTGGAATTATTATGGATAGGTGATTGCCATGAAGATAGATACTCAATATCCCTATACATGACAGAGCTGTGCAACAATGTTATTATTGGGAATTGGAACTTAGGTACAAGATTCAATTACACAGATACAGACACAGAAATAATATCTAGATAATAATTTTTAACAGAGCTGTAGTTTCCATAAATTTATACTCAATATCCTATACCATGCAGTGATGCTGTTATTGGGAACAAGCTTCAAATCTCACACAGATATAGAGCTTTGGAATTATTATAGATAAGTGATTGCCATGAAGATAGATATTCAATATCCTATTAGACACAAACACAGTATCAATAAATTTATAATATTTTTATATTTAATAGAACTGTGCTGAGATGCTGTTATTGAGAACAGGATTCAAATCATAGATAGGTGATTGCCATGAGGATAGATATTAGACACAGGCACAGAAATAATATTTACCAATAAATTTATAATATCCCTATACCTGACAGAGCTGTGCGGTGATGTTGTTATTGGGAACAAGCTTCAAATCATGGATAGGTGATTGTTATGAGGATAGATATTAGACACAGACACAGAAATAATATTTTCCATAAATCTATACTCAATATTCTTATACCTGACAGAGCTGTGCGGTGATGTTGTTATTGGGAACAGGATTCAAATCATGGATAGGTGATTGTCATGAAGATAGATATTAGATACAGATACGGAAATAATATTTTCCATAAATCTATACTCAATATCCCTATACCTGACAGAGCTGTGCGGTGATGTTGCCATGCTGTTATTGGACACAAACACAGAGAATGAAATAATATTTAATAACATAAATCTATACTCAATATCCCTATACCTAACAGAGCTGTGTAATGCTGTTATTGGGAACAGGATTCAAATCATGGATAGGTGATTGCCATGAGGATAGATATTAGATACAGACACGGAAATAATATTTATCCATAAATCTATACTCAATATCCCTATATTTAATAGAGCTGTGTAGTGATGCTGTTATTGGAAACAGGATTCAAATCATGGATAGGTGATTGCCATATACCTAACAAAGCTGTGCGGTGATATAATTATTGGGAACAGGATTCAAATCTTACACAGATACAGAGCGGAATTATTATGGATAGGTGATATTAGACACAAACACAAACAGATACAGAGCCTTGCTGAGCTTGGAATTATTATAGATAGGTAATTGTCATAAAGAACACAGAGAATGAAATAATATCTAGTAAATACATTTTTGTAAATCTATACTCAATATCCTTTTGACAGAGCTGTGCGGTCATAATATTATTGGGAACAGGATTCAAATCATGGATAAGTGATTGCCATGAAGAGGTAAATAATATTTATCCATAAATCTATACTCAGTATCCCTATACCTGACAGAGCTGTGCGGTGAAGCTGTTATTGAGAGGATTCAAATCCTACACAGATACAAATTCTTGCTGAGCTTAGAATTATTATAGATAGGTGTGTTATTGAGAACAGCATTCAAATCCTACACAGATACAAATCCTTGCTGAGCTTAGAATTATTATAGATAGGTGATTGCCATGAAGATAGATATTAGACACAAACACAGAAAATGAAATCATTAATCTATACTCAACATTCCTATACCTGACAGAGCTGTGTGGTGATGCTGTTATTGGGAAGAAGCTTTAATACTGAGCTTGGAATTATTATAGATAGGCATGAAGATAGATATTAGATACAGACACAGAAAATAAAATAATATTTAGTATTAATTCTATACTTAATATCCCTATCTCTAACAATTACAAATCCCACACAGATACAGAGCCTTGCTGAGCTTGGAATTATTATGGACAGGTGATTACTATGGAAATAACATCTAATAGAGTCTTGCTGATATTTCTACAGCATGGAACTGTTATGAATCCCTAACAGAGCTGTGTTGTGTAGGTACAAATCTCACACACAGATATAGAGCCTTGTTGATATTGTTATTGTCATAATCCATATCTCTAACAGAGCTGTGTTGTGTAGGCTGCCTTGAAAATATTATTTAAATCTATACTCAATATCCTTTTGACAGAGCTGTGCGGTCATAATATTATTGGGAACAGGATTCAAATCATGGATAAGTGATTGCCATGAAGAGGTAAATAATATTTATCCATAAATGCACGCAGAGCTACGGATTTAGGATAGACGATGTCGTCGTGCAGCGTGAGTTTCAAGATTGAAGATTCGCTCGTGAGATGAAACACGCCCATCGTGTTTAAGATTCCACAATGCTTTCTGAAAATGTTCCACCGACGGGTTATTTATTTTAGACATGCATGCGAGAACGGAAAGGCATAGGTGGCCGCAGTTAACATCGGTGAAACCCTGGATGCGTTTGTCATTGTAGTAGAGGTTGGCAACACTGAGATACTTCACCAACCTGGCAGGTGGTGTGCCACCGAACGAATCGAAAACAAATGCATTGTTATCGTCAATTTTGAGGTAGCATATCCAATGTGTACCAGAATTTTTGTAACTATCCAGGTTGACCACGCCATACTCTTTTTTCTTCACAGCAGAGGGTAGAGAATCGGACATGAAAACACCCCTGAAGTTTTTTATTCCCAACAGTTCGATCAGAGATTTAATATCGAAGTTGGACAGGGCTTCTTCTTTTTTTTATATTTTTTCAAAGCATCGAGGTTGCTTTTTTGTTTTTTGGTTATACCTTTCCCCTTCTTCTCCATAGCCAGGTTG
The DNA here is from genome assembly GCF_977018435.1 of Lepisma saccharinum. Taxonomy (NCBI): domain Eukaryota; kingdom Metazoa; phylum Arthropoda; class Insecta; order Zygentoma; family Lepismatidae; genus Lepisma; species Lepisma saccharinum. Next base: position 375,709 of record NW_028142987.1, read on the forward strand.
TGACGTTTCTGTTCTTCCAATTCTGCCTTGTTCTTCTTCGAGTCGATGACTGTTTTCGCGATGGCGGCACTTCCGCCGGCCAAACTTCCAACGGCCCCCAATGCTGCCAGGATGGCTGGGATGCTGAATATGAAACCTCCGATTTTTTGCTGTTTCCGCGAACGCTGCAAGCGTCTCAATTGAGGTGTGCTGAGAAGTAATTTCATTCCGTGTCCTTTCGTCAAGCAAGAACGTTTCTTCTCGCGTTGTTTCTTGGTGAGTAAACCATCGAGGGCACCTAGATTTTTCAGATTGGAGTATGGTATCTGGTACACGACACCTTTAGGCTTCATGTTGATGCTCTATATGTTATTTTCACGGTATGTTATTTATATATATGTTCTGAGATTTTTTTTGTTTTGTGTAATTTTTTTTCGGTATGTTATTTATATATAAATGTTCTGAGATTTTTTTGTTCTTTGTAATTTTTTTTCAAGGATATACTCCGCGCAGAACCGTTACACAAATTCTATTACGTGCTTTGTTTTCTTACCAAGAAGTTCCTTTGTACCCTTGTACACGATTTGAGTTTTGTTCTCGATTAAAATAGCTAGCTTCTCGTCAGATAACATGTTAGCGTATCGATCTGGTAAAAATAGACTGTATTGTGCGTTGAGCAACAGACGCGCCTTGGGACCATACTGGGTAGAAACAATTGAACCGGAAGTTATCGTGTAAGGTTTGTCCACTTCCAATTCCTGAATTTTTACATATTCGACTGATGAATTTAGCATTTGTCTTAATGCTTGGGCGTCTAGTGATTGTTTACTCATTTTTTATAAGATGGCAAACACAACTGGAGTTTTTTTTTTTTATGTAGTGTTATTTATATGCCGAAGAAATTTTTTTCACGGTTCGAGAAATTTTTTTATTTCTACACACCCCATCCAAATTTTTGTTTTGTGTTCATGGCTATGGTGGTGCCCAGTGCTGCAACTCTTTCTCCCAGCGAAGCGTCTCTGCTAACGAATCTTTCGAAAGCTGCGTGCTCTAACTTTCTGTCTGCTTCGTGACGTGCATCCAGATCGGTGCGAGTGGTGTTGTAGGCAATGTCGTGATCTTTGCACGCGGCGTCCAACGGATTCACACCCTTGTCTCCTCTCTCCAATCTTTTCTTGAGTTTGGTACCCGGTCCGCAGAACTGGTAGCCAGGTAAATGCATCTCGAAAGGTAACTTGTTGATGATGTCGTTCACGAGTCCCTTTCCTTCGGCCACGTTCCAGAATCTCGGAGGCAGCGTGTTGATAATTTTAATGAGGTAACCTATGCCCTTGTCGTCGTTCACGATGAAATTGGAAAGTTTGGTGCTGATCATGTCCACGATGCCAACCTTCTCGTTGTAGAAATTACGATTGCCTGCATTCTCCTCTCCTGCAATAACCAACAATCGGTCTATGAGCTTGCGCACATCGTCCACCCACACAAACTCTTTGGGCAGGGTGTTGTAGAGTTTGACGCCGCTGCCTGTTTTCACCTGGTTCCAAATCGGTTTGATGAGATTTCTGTACTTCTCGCCGCTGCTCGATTTCACCCTATTCTGCGAGGCGTCGTTGTTCTGGTACAAGGCATCCGTCATGATCAAAATTTCCTTGTAACTCTGGTAATCTTCGTCGGTGTAATCTTTCGGCTGCTTTTTGGCAACGAGTTCCCACAGTCCCACCGTACCCGGATACCTGTTCCAACTATCCTTCTCGCCTAAATTAACTTTAATGTCGTTGCCTTCGAAGCTCACCTTCGATTTTCCAATCTTCCAAACCACACCGCCGCCTTCGTTGCTCTCCATGCTTGGATACAATCCGAACACTTCATCCTTGTCGAATTTCCCCGTGCTCAGGTAGTCTCGTGCCAAAGGTCCCAACTCGATCTTATCCAAAGACGACGGCGTGCTACCTATGGCTCGACGTCGTGGCGGTACGTCCTTCAGTTCGAACGGCGTGGAAGGAATGCTTGAAATGGGCGTGGGTACGGTGTAACTTTTAGCTGCAAGTGGTACGAGTTCGTTGATCAAATTTTTATTTTGTTCCGTGACGCCTTTAATTTCTTTACCTAGATCGCTGATGGCGTCGATTACAGGTTGATCTTGACGTTTCTTCTCTTCGTAGAATCCGCGATTCTCGGATTTCCAACCTTTGAAACGTTTCGCGAGGTAATCGCGAAGCTTGAGATTTTCGTCTTCGATTTTTCGTTTCGTCATAGCGTTATTTATACACGTCGTTTCTCACAACGTTGCAACGTTTAGAAAGTCGTTGATTTTGTTTCTGTATTTTCCGTCGTTGGGTTTCCTCGTCATGTCGATCGTCGCGAATCCGAAATCGTCACTGTTCCAACAGTGGGAGCAGCAGCGTTCCGAAAATTGATTGTAGTTCATGTCTCCGCCTACGTAGTCATCATACGCGTGCTTGAGGTTGGTGTGATCTTGACGAAACAAACATATGAAATTAGCGTTGTCGCGTACTAACTGTTTTGGAATTTTGGAAAACGTTTGAGCTAGGAAGAAGCAATCTATTCCTTTGTGACGACCTTGCGTGAAAAAATTGCGAATTTCATTTTGATTTTCCAGGATGACATCGTCGAACACAACGACTGAATTTTCACGACAATCGTCGAGTGGTTTTATTTCCGAAGAGAACGTTGCAATGTCCAGACCATCGTACAGTTTTATCAGTTGCTGGTATTTCGCTTGCTCCAAACTTTTCGAGAACACGTAGAGGTGCCTGTTCTTCCAATCTAACCAATTCGGTGCGAGGAGAAAATTGTCCACGAGCAGTGTTGTTTTCCCACACCCCGAAGGACCTACGATCAGACAGCGGATGCTGTCGGGAAGCAACTCGCCGTTCTTTTTTTTTGTTTGACTTTCCGAATCCGGTAGACGCTTCACCACGTTCCACGTACTCACAAGATCACTTCGTTCGCGTCGATCCAACTCTTTTCCGGAAGTCCCAGCCATTTGACAAACAGTTTGTCGCCTTTCCTACGCAATACTTTCTCGATGAGGTACGTGTCGGGATGTTTTGTTTTAGAGAGTTCCTCTTTGTAAAATCTTCCTTTCAAAATCTCACCGCTACTATCTTTTATTATATACGTGTGTCGGTTTCCGGGTAAAACTCGAACCACCGTAAAAAGTTCCGTGCTCCAATTTTTTGTGAACCCCTTCTCGAAGGTGCGTTTGAATTTGCTGATCCTCACCTGGTCTCCAATTTTGAATTTTGATTTCTTGGTAGTCGTGGGAGTATACTTTGGACAGTAAACTGTAGAAATTAAACGTTGCTCGTCAGATTTTGTAACATCAGCTGGCTTCATGCCTATCGTTCTGTGTACCGTATCATTATAGGTGTCGACGAGTTCCGGCAGTATGTCGACCCATTTGTAATTTCCTCGAAGCGTGAATCGTTTCCACATGTGTGTTTTCAAGGTTCGATTAAATCTTTCCACGATGCTGGCTTTGATGTGACTGAAGGTTGAATAATGTCGAATGTCGTGTTTCCGAATAAACTTTTGGAATACGGCATTGTAAAATTCCTTCCCCTTGTCTGTTTGCAAAAACCGAGGTCGTCTGCTGCTTTCGCGAAAAATTGTCTTGAATGCTTCCGTGACGCATGTTCCTGTTTTGGCTTTCAAAGGTAGAGCCCATGCGAATTTCGAAAACGTGTCTATGACGGTGAGGAGGTACTTGTTGCCCTTGTTCAATTTATGCACATTTTTTAGATTGCCGCTACTCATCTCCACGAGGTCACTTTGCCAGAGGTCATCGATGCTCTTGGTTACCACCGCCAAACGTTGGTAGTTGCGGCGTGCAGGTTTATGCAATTCTTCGACGATGGCTTGCCTAGACATTTTTTAGAGATTACGTTTGAAGAGAAGCACAAGCGTGATGGGATTCAAAGAGGGTGGCACCTCACCAGTGTTTTGAATGATCAGCTTATCGCCGGCACTCACGTCAAAAACGGTGAGATCTTCGTCTTCGTGTATTTCATATATGTTGCGCGTTTCGTTCCAACGTGCCAGAGGAATGTTTCCTGCTTTCTGGACACCACGATTCGATATCAAGGTCATGGTGGGAACGCTAGCTTTTCTGCCGTGGGACCAGTATGAAAATTCGTTTATCTGAATCGTGCCATCGAGGAGAAACTTGTAGTACGGATGATAAGGATGTAACATGTACAGTTTGTTACCTTCGACGAACGTGGAGATTCTCTGTTGATTGGGTACGCTGTTGATTTCGATGGCTTGCAGAGAATGCAGTTTAGCGAATTTAGTATCGACGCTAACGAGGTTGCTGTGAAGCTGTCCCAGTGTATTTTGTACGGGCAACAAATGTTCGACGATGGTATCCGTTACTGAAGAAAATGACGGCTTGATTTTCACTTCCACGTTCAACTGCTTGAAGTTTTCGTTGAGTTCTTGTAATTTGGCACCGAAAGAGGCCAGCGTCGATTCCTGCGTGGATTCCAACACTCCAACTTGATCTCTGATGTTGACGACGATACTCTGAAGATTCTCGACTTGATTCAATTTCGAACTTTTTTCGGTAAGATCGTTCACGATGCTTCGCATCTCGGTAAACTGCGTGTGAAGGTCGGCGACGCTCTGCGAAGTGGGCAGCGTCGACACCAGCGAAGCAAGTTCGTCTCGAATCTGTTCCACGTTCGCCGTTTCCGCTTCTAGTCGTTTCAGCATACGTGATATGCTCCTTTTCAAAGCGTGTAATTCTTTTGAGGTGGGGAGATTGGCCACCCTACTCTCGAGATCGCTCAATGAACTTTTGATGTCGCTCGAATCGGATAGTGCCGTCACCGCCGATTTCAATTTTTCCAAATCTTCGCTCGAAGGTACGCTCGTGCTTAACGTGTCTTGTATGCTCGTCAACGCACTGGCTTCAGCGTGAATATTTTTAATTTCTTCGTTGATCAACTCCAGAGACGCCTGAAGCGTAGCGATGGTGGTTTGAATGTGTTCGAAATCTTGATAGGCCTCCAATTGAATTTTTATGTTCGCGACGCTTTTGCTGATGACTTGCAGTTCGTCTGACGATGGTAGGTTCGCCATGGTATCTTCCAAAGTCTGTAACTTGGATTTAATTTCTTCCAACGTGCCTGCGAATTCTTCTTGTAATTTGGAAACAACAACATGCAAGCGTTCTACATCAATATCCTTCACGACGGTTTGAAGTTCAGAGAAATTCTTTTCGATTGTCGAAGTTCGTTCTTCGATTTCGAGTTTCAATTTTTCCAAATCTTCATTTTTCGATTGAAATTGCTGCAATTTGGCCAAATCATTTTGAAGCTTATCCACGCTCAACTGTATATTTTGAACGTTGTCGTAAGAAGGTACGTCGACATAATTTTTTATGAGCGTTTTCAGTTCGGAATCGATTTTCAGAATGGGGTCGAGACATTGCGTTTGGAGCGTAGCGATTTCCGACTCTAAACTTTTGTTTAAGGTCTCCTGCAAAGCGATCAAATCGCTCCTCAACTTTTTAATTCGGACGTCCAACATGAGAATCTCTTCTGCGTGGTCTACACGCTTAGTGTTGCCGAAAATATCGTTAGGCATTTTGGTTAACGGTTATTTATAATAGGATAGACGATTCGTAATTCAACGAAGAGAGGAATGAGTTTGTCGTAATCTCCTAGGAGTTCCACGTATAAACAATCTCCTGCAGAAACATCGTACGTAATGTTAGAAAGCATCTTGTCGTGCTTGATTCGAAAAATGTTCTTGCCGGTAGATATTTTGATTTCACCTACGTTTTCCGGATTCACGGTGATTTGAAGTTTTCCATCGATCGGAATTTTGTAAAAATGTAAATTGTTGTTGAAGACGTAAAACATCTTGCCTACATCGTCATCCAATTTCGTCCAAATGCTATTAAGGTGAACAATCAGTAGACCGTTGAGTTTAGTTAACATGGAAGGTAGAAATTCATGATCTGTCGTCGCGCGGTGTACAGTCTCCATGTTGGTTTGTTTTCGGAAACCAAAGAGATTCATAGGTATGCTGGTTATTTAAAATACGGTCAAAGTTTTTTTTGTAATGACAGTCAGTGTTTTTTTTGTAATAACTAACAAAATGATTTTTTTTGTTTTTTTTTGTTTTGTTTTATGAATCTTCTGTTGAAGATGGGCATATGTTGCAGGTTTTGCTTTCTGCTAAGCGATAGTGCCCCCACGGCAGTGTGTGGATTCCACATTGGAGAACGCACCTCTTGTCGTCGTTGGGATCCAGGGCAATCTTCCTCACTTTGTTGGTGGTCAACACATGGTCGACGCTCTGGATGCGCTGTTCTGCTCTTAGAACCGACGACCTGGTCTTGAGGCAATCCACGAAGTCCTCGAATGTGAGATGCACCCGAACCACCTGTCTGCCGACACCCTTGGCCTTCTTGGTAACGCCGCCCTCGGCTTTGATGGTATAGGCCTTGGCGCGAAGACCTGCAAACTCAAGAATCACGTCTCCGTCCTTCTCATCTTTGAGTTTGCCAGGCACCTTCTTGTTGCTGGCCAGGATATCGTACTGGTTCGGCTGGGGATAGCCCGAGGTGTCGAAGAGTTTAACCAAAGATGGAACTGTGGCTATATCCCCGTATGCATCGGGTGAGCGAACGTGGTACACCAAGCTGTCCGTGTCCGTGTAGAGAAGCGAGATGTTGTGACCGTAGTGTGGACGTAATATGTCGTAGTACGTCTCGAACATGTGGAGCTTGCTCAGATCCAGAACCGTGGCTCCACATAGATGGGCTTGGTTAGTTTCACCACACCTTGCTTCATGTGAATCAGAGCCAGCTGCTCGTTATAGATTGTTCGAGACTTGAACAATGGACTCGCGACAAGCTGACGACATCGCTCTTTCCTCGTCACCAATTTTATGTCCACGCGATTCCGTACATTCTCCATGGTTTTGCCAAACACTGCATTATTCATAAGCTTGAAGAAATCCTTATCAAGCTCGGACGTGGCTGCGGTGCGGTGTTCGGTGTTGACTTCAATATATGGACGCAACCATGGAGAATGCTCGAACTTGAGGATGTGGTGAACTGCGTGGACTGTGACCCCTCGCTGCATCAACCACCGGAGATTCTTGTAGTGAAGGACGTAATTCTTCTTGGGTTCGAAATCCATGACGAGCTTCGGCTGGTTGGAATCGGGTGGACACTTAAACTCGGGTGCAGGGGGAAGATCGCAGAACAAATCCTGCAGCTTCTCGGAGAACTCAAGGTCCACCTCGGCGAAAAATCCATATTCCGAATCGTCGAAACCTTCAACGTCAAATTTGGTAGGGTCAGCCCACTCGAACCCTCTAAAAGGGAGTGGCTGCATCATGGAGTGCCCATACAAGTTATTTACGTCCGTGTGCATGATGTAGCTCGTCGGTTGGGTGGAGTCGTAGCCAGTAGCCATGTGATGGTTGTTGGCGCGCGCGTGCCGTTGCGACACCTGGACCATTCCACCCCGCACGGCGCGTTCCACAAACAACACCATGTCTACGTCCGAAAGAAGCTCCAGCTTGATTTTCGTCACCAGAAACATGGCTGACCACGCCAGTCCGGGGAGACTAAAGAAGTAGGCGGGATCCAGGTGGTAGATGTTCATTGCGGTCGCCCGGAACGTCTGGAACACGTCGGCGAGGAGCGTCACATCAAGTCTGAGGTAGGCGTCGTGGTAGTCTCCGAGAGTTCGACAACCCAGCTCGCGCCACATGGACTGGGCGTGATGATATTCTTCGTCGCTGATGTTCGAGCCTCGTAGCTGACTGTAGAACTTCGCCTGGGGAGGTAGCGACGTCTCCGCAAACTTGGTAGAGTCGGTGACGTATTCGTAGGGGTAGACCCCCTTACGCCTGAAGAGACCGGCGTCCAAGTTTGGAAAATTTGCAGAGGTAATAAGCATTTGTTTGTTGCTCAGCTTCCCTGCGAGAGCATCGAGGCTGGCCGGGAGGAACCTCAGGGAGTCGAGGAAGCGAAGCTCGATGCTCCTGCTTTTTGAGTTGGGGATCGGCACCCACTTGCTGACGCTAATATAACGCTCCTCGTTTTGTGCCAGGATATTGATTCTTGCATTGTCGTATCCAAGATGCTTGATCAGGTGGTGAAAGTCGTACCCCGAGCCATTGTGAAAAAACACTGGGATGAAGCACGGGTCCCAGGCCCTACGGTTGCAATCGTTGCACCAAGGACCAACATACCTACCGTTAAAGTGATCGTGGTGTCGGACTTTACAGTTTTTGGCGGTGTACTCCTCGGCGCAGACTGGGCAAGCGATGGCCTCGTCGTGTCTACGTTGATCGTCGAAGGACAGTGGGAGCATAGGCTTGGGGGTCAACAGCACCTTCCCTATCTCGATAGCCTCGACAACCATCCTCTCGAGGAAGTGTTTGGCTGCATCGGGACCGCGATACACGTAGGGCTCGGGGTCAATGTGTTGGTCCCGTTGCACCACAACGTATGCGAAACTGGATGCCTCGTGGAGTTGGTAAGGGGTGGTGGAGGAAACTTCGGGATCGGGATCGCAAGTGGACAGAGGTTTGAGGAAAGCTTCGAAATCCGCGATGATGATAGCGGGGTGCTCCACCATGGCACCGTGCATGTGGAAACACTCCACGGCACCAGGTTTGGGCAAGTCTGCCACCCCAGGCTCGTTGGCTTTGCAGTAGAGCTTGTGGTTAGCGAGCTTCTCGGCAGCGATGTTGGGACCTCTGATGCGCTGGTAATCCTGCTGTTCTCGATTATCAAAAGTGGACAAGCACCTGCGACACACCTCGACGTGGTGACTTTCACTGCTCCGTTGGCTCGAAACAAGTCGAGAGAGCGAACGGATAAGGGTGTAGTGATGGCGAGTTTCATCCTTGATGAGCAGAAGGTGAATTTCCTGCGCACCGTCGTCGTCTACGTCGCTCACACGGATGGGGTACACCACATTTTCGTCAGTGAGACCATAAACGTTGATGGCCAACCGAGGGTTGTGTGTACGGGCCTCGAACTTGCGAATGTCCGAGACCTCCACCGGGTAGTCAATCCCAGCCATCGCATCTTCCAGCTCTGCCTCGTAGGGTAGGTAGTGGTTAACTCGGCGTGGTTGTTTTTTCCTGTGAACAGGGTGCAATGCTGCAAGCACAGACCAAACGAAACACTTGGCGTCACTGTTCTGAATGTTCAGGACAGCCTTTTTTTCCACAATCGCTTCTGGTAAGGGGACGTAGCTGGAGGCGGAGAGAGGCACAAACTTGCAAAGTTTGACGCGCAGTTCGTGACGCTCACCACACAGCGAACCCCCCGAGCCCTTAGCTTCATGTTCTTCTTGCTTTGCCAGCAGCTCCTCGACAAACTTGCTGTAGATGTCCTCGAGGTTGTCGACATCCGCCAGATGCAGCGTCTTCGCCTTGGTGTTGTGGCAGAACCTGTAAATTTCACCAGACGGCTTCTTGTACCAGCAACGTAGCGATGCGTAGAATTTAGTGGAGGAGTGCGTAGCCAATGCATTACTAAGAATAGAAACTATCTCTGCTCGCTTCTCCTCTAAAAAGCTACAAACATCGCAAGAGCCATCCGACAATTGGACGTAATCTTCTAATATTCCTCCGAAAGCAGACCGGTCTGCTTTTATCGCAGGCTTGACGCGTTTAGCAGGTGGTGCATTGATGGAGGCTGCTTCTGCCTCCCTCTTGGTGGAGGTCGAAGGCTGGGCCCCAGATGTATTTTTGCTTAGGCAAGTAAGCTTATGCTTCTTGGCATATGCAATTGTAATGTGTTTATTGCATCCGGAACACAGTTCGGTGGCAGCCAAATGCTTGCCTGGCACGCAGGTGCGACAATGTCTTGCAAAATTTTTGCTTGATATAGTTTTTTTGCACACAGGGCAACTTTTCATGGAGCGCATTTTTTCGGGGTATGTTTATTTATATATGGGCGGTGTTGCCTTTCTCAAATATGTGCTTTAATCAACTCTATAAAAAAATAAAAAAAAATATATAAGAAAAATATAATTGTAGATAGAAAAAAAAAACACAATAAATATTGTATGCATGTGTAATTCTATTTAGTTTATTTTTGTTAGACACAAATTTTCTTCAGATTTTATTGCCCGAGCCGCAGCCGTTAGAACCTTTTTGGGTTGGGCACCACGCACCCTGGCAGGGTTAGGGGCCAGGCATCCTAAAAAAACAACAATTATTTATTTGTTTGTTTGCCTCACAATACGAAAAATAATAAGAGGCGCCAGCGCTCACGTGTGTATAGCACATCGTGTTTCCCCCAAGAGAGGTTTACAAAAATCGCGATAGGTCTCTCTTTCTTTATCTTACGGCAATGTTGGTATCTCTATCTTTTTTTTTAGTTGTAGATGGGTTGCCAACACACTCTAGTTAATAATGCTACATATTATACACACACACGCACACACATACTGTGTTGCCATCCATCCATCTCTCTCTCTTTTACGGCAGTATATATTTGTTGCCGGCTCTATTGCCCAGTGTGTGTATGTTGCGCCAGTGTATAAATTGGCTAAACCCTTGCCAAGTAAAAAAAAAGCTGTAGGTAAATATTAGCAGCATTGTCGGTTGTTTAACTCTTCCCTCTCTCTCTCCTCTCTTTTTTTTCTGTAAAAAGCTATGGCAAAAATACCAGTAGGTTGGCAAATTGCTTTATGCAATTAATTAAGGCAAGCCTCAAGCAGTGTTGCCAGCTCCTTGCTTTAGGTTAGGTTAGGTTAGGTTTGGTTAGGTTAGGTTAGGTTAGGTTAGGTTAGGTTAGGTAGGTTAGGTAGGTTAGGTTGGTTAGGTAGGTTAGGTAGGTTAGGTTGGTTAGGTTAGGTTAGGTTAGGTTAGGTTTGGTTAGGTTAGGTTAGGTTAGGTTAGGTAGGTTAGGTTAGGTTAGGTTGGTTAGGTTAGGTTAGGTTAGGTAGGTTAGGTTAGGTTAGGTTAGGTTGGTTAGGTTAGGTTAGGTTAGGTTAGGTAGGTTAGGTTAGGTTAGGTTAGGTACAAGCCTCAAGCAGTGTTGCCAGCTCCTTGCTTTAGGTTAGGTTAGACCCAAAAATAAAAAACCTTGGTGATTTTATCGAGTAAGATGTTGGCAACGCTGCGAGAAAATAGAGCTTATGCCTTAGGCCATGTCCGGATTGGCAAGCACTCCGCCCCGTTCTCTCCCGTTGCTCTCGCGTACCGTCGAAGTCACGTCCAAGTCGTCCGAATCTACATGTCCCCTTGTAGTACGGTTGCCACTTTTCTCGCCAGGTGTCAGCCCGAACTTCACCCACCGCGCTCTGGGGGCGCAGGCGCATCGCACGGAAGTAGAAGACGCCAAACAAACATCACAATGATTTCCACCTATTTACTACTCATATTAAAAATATAACACGCTATTTCATCATTTATAATTTTTCTACATTGAGTATTATCGATAAAATATTAAAATATAACTGAGTTTTACATCCTCTAATCAGTAAATGTTGTCTGTACAAAGTGAAAGTTAGAATATGGCTGCCAAGCGCAGCGTCACAGCGAGTTCAAGCGTGCATCTGTCGCACCTTTCTGCTCTTCCCTCCCACTCCACGTCTGCCGCAAATTCGGACAACAGAGGTTGGCCGAGTCCCCAGATGGAACGGTGCTCTAGGCGACATCTGCTGCCGATTCGGACGCGGCCTTACAAGAGCAAACCATTAAGGCAAGCCTCAAGTAGTGTTACCAGTTCTTTGCTTTAGGTTAGGTTAGACCCAAAAACAAAAACCTTGGTGATTTTTTCGAGTGAGGAGTTGGCAACACTGCAGAACAAGTCTCAAGCAGTGTTGCCAGCTTCTTGCTTGAGGTTAGGTTAGACCCAAAAACAAAAACCTTGGTGATTTTTTCGAGTGAGGAGTTGGCAACACTGCAGAACAAGTCTCAAGCAGTGTTGCCAGCTTCTTGCTTGAGGTTAGGTTATACCCAAAAACAAAAACCTTGATGATTTTTTTCGAGTGAGGAGTTGGCAACACTGCGAGAAAGCCTCAAGCAGTGTTGCCAGCTTCTTGCTTGAGGTTAGGTTATACCCAAAAACAACCTTGGTGATTTTTTCGAGTGAGGAGTTGGCAACACTGCAAGAAAATAAGGCTTATGCCTTACGAGAGCAAACCATTAAAGCGAGCCTCAAGCAGTGTTGCCTTCTTGCTTTAGGTTAGGTTAGACCCAAAAACAACCTTGGTGATTTTTTCAAGTAAGAAGTTGGCAACACTGCAAGAAAATGAGGCTCGCCTTACGAGAGAAATCCATTAAGGCAAGCCTCAAGCAGTGTTGCCAGCTTGCTTGAGGTTAGGTTATACCCAAAAACAACCTTGGTGATTTTTTCGAGTGAGGAGTTGGCAACACTGCAAGAAAATGAGGCTCTCGCCTTACGAGAGAAATCCATTAAGGCGAGCCTCAAGCAGTGTTGCCAGCTCCTTGCTTTAGGTTAGGTTATACCCAAAAACAAAAACCTTGGTGATTTTTTCGAGTGAGGAGTTGGCAACACTGCAAGAAAATGAGGCTCTTGCCTTACGAGAGAAATCCATTAAGGCGAGCCTCACCGAGCCTCATTTTCGGTTTCTGAACCGGTCCACCTACTCTACTTATAAGAATATTGAGTATAGATTTATGGAAAATATTATTTCTGTGTCTGTGTCTAATATCTATCCTCATAACAATCACCTATCCATGATTTGAAGCTTGTTCCCAATAACAACATCACCGCACAGCTCTGTCAGGTATAGGGATATTATAAATTTATTGATAAATATTATTTCTGTGCCTGTGTCTAATATCTATCCTCATGGCAATCACCTATCTATGATTTGAATCCTGTTCCCAATTACAGCATCACAGCACAGTTCTATTAAATATAAAAATATTATAAATTTATTGATACTGTGTTTGTGTCTAATAGGATATTGAATATCTATCTTCATGGCAATCACTTATCTATAATAATTCCAAAGCTCTATATCTGTGTGAGATTTGAAGCTTGTTCCCAATAACAGCATCACTGCACGGTATAGGATATTGAGTATAAATTTATGGAAACTACAGCTCTGTTAAAAATTATTATCTAGATATTATTTCCGTGTCTGTATCTGTGTAATTGAATCTTGTACCTAAGTTCCAATTCCCAATAATAACATTATTGCACAGCTCTGTCATGTAAAGGGATATTGAGTATCTATCTTCATGGCAATCACCTATCGATAATAATTCCAAGACTCTGTATCTGTGTAGGATTTGAATCCTGTTACCAATAACAACATCACCGCACAGCTCTGTTAATGAATATTTTTGTAACTGTATAATTGAATGTTGTACCTAATAACAAAAATATTGAGTATCTTCATGGTAATCACCTATCCATAATAGTTCAAAAATTTGAATCCTGTTCCCAATAATTATATCACTGGTATCTTTACTCTAAGCTCAGCAAGAATCTGTATTTGTGCGAGGTTTTGAAGCTTGTTCCCAATAATTATATCACCGCACAGTTTTGTTCATGGCATAGTTCTAAGTTTAGCAAGGATCTGTATATTTGAATCCTGTTCCAATAACAGCATCACTGCACAGCTCTGTCAGGTATAGGGATATTGAGTATAGATTTATGGAAACCACAGCTCTGTTAAAATTGTTCCCAAAAACAGCATCACTGCACAGCTCTGTCAGGTATAGGGATATTATTTCATAGCAATCACCTATCCATAATAGTTCTAAGCCCAGCAAAAATCTGTTTCTGTGTGGGATTTGAATCTTGTTCCCAATAACAGCATCACCGCACAGCTGTCAGGTATAGGGATATTGAGTATAGATTTATAGAAACCACAGTTCTGTATGCATTATTATTTATCTAGATATTATATCTGTGTCTGTGTAATTGAATTTTGTACCTAATAACAGCAGAAATATTGAGTATCTTCCATGACAATCACCTATTAAGCTCAGCAAGAATCTGTATCTGTGTAGGATTTGAATCCTGTTCCCAATAACAGCATTATTGCACAGGGATATTGAGTATCTAGATATAATTTCATGGCAAAAATTAATTCTTCACTCCTATCCATAAATCTGTGTAGGATTTGAATACTGTTCCCAATAACAACATCACTGCACAGCTCTGTTAGGTTTAGGGACTAGATATTCATCATCACAACATGCAGCAGAGCTGTTCATAATTGATAAGATATAATTGTACTCAGAACAAACCTCTATAAGATATGACAACCTGCAACAATTTGGATGTATGAGATGTTTTATTGATTTTATGTTTCTGTATTTTTCAAGCTCTGCTGTTACAAACACTTCAGTCTTGTCCCTGTATATGTACTCAACAACATATGGGCCATCACTGTAATAATATCTGCCACATGTTCTGTGATTATATGCTCTAACAACTTCATAATCTAAACAAAAAATAAACCTGAAAACATATCTGTAATCTTATAATAATTATTCTTATCGGTGATATGAACATTGTCAATTCTAACAAGTTTAATTTTCAATAGGCTCTTCACATCAGGGCAACAAATTTTTGCAGATTCAATATTGGGCACAGTGGGCTGCCCGCACCTGCTCACATCTGTAATTGTTTTATTGTCATCCTGGAAATACATGCACATCATCAGGTATTCATATTGAATATTTGAGCACAGCCTGGGTAATAGGGGAACAATATTATATTTTTCATCATCTTCTGTTATCAAAATTGTAAAATGCTCCATTATATTTGCATAATTTGTAGATAAACATCTTATGGCCTGTTTTTGGTGCACAGGGTCAAGTTCCTGGTCTACAAAATTACAAAATATGGCCTTGCAATCCAAGCTATACAGGGCAATCACACAAATATTTCAAATCAATTTTGTTTGGCAATATTGATGACTGTGCAGAAGAAGTATCTATATGTTTATATGTGAAGTATTGCATGCTATATTCTCTATGGCATTTTGGGCAAATTTTTGTGAGAATTCTGCTTTTATCTGGATTACAATTCTTTTGGTGCTTAACCCAATTGGGGCTGGATATATTTTTATTGCATTGATTACAATATTTTTGATTTGGCATTTTTGTTGTTGTTTATTATATAAAATTTCCTGGGGTTCAAATCAAAACTTTATACTTAATAAAAATATCAGTTGGGTTCAGCTGTGTGCTTTGTATATTTAGTATGTATGTATGTGTGTATGTGTGTTAATATTTTTGGCTTTGGTATTTATATAAAATTTCTTGGGGTTCAAATCAAAACTCTATACTTAATAAACCTATGACAGGTTGTCAAAAATTCTGTATATTAAATCAAATAGATTTGTAATTCAATTTATACAAATCTGCAATATTTTTGTGTTTAAAAAATATGAGCAGCACTGCAACAACACACCCTTTCTCTTCAACAGCTCTCACAATACTAGCTGATATGCAATGCAAAATCTCTTTATATAGCCTAAACACGGACCGCATTGATAATAATTTGTTGCACAGCATGATGCAATATAAATAAACCAGAAATAGGCCACAACTTGGCCACAAGTAGACAGGAAGTAGGCAAACCGGAAGTGGACCGGATGTAGACCGGAAGTAGACCGGAAGTAAACCGGAAGTGGACCGGAAGTGGACCGGAAGTAAATATGTGTGTGTGTGGGTGGGTGTGGGTGTGTATGTGGGTGTGTGTGGCTTAGTTTTAAGTGTAGCCAAAAAAATATCAAGAAGAGCATATTTTTAACAAATTTATGGACAACAATCTCACAGAAGTGCCTTTTGTAAGTGTAGCCAAATCAATCTGAGGAGGCTCATCATTTCACAGGAAATTCCTGAGGGCATTTTTACAAAAATCTTGGATTAGACAGGGTTCCACACTTGAGCAAAAAGCTCATATGCTCATGTTGAGCTAGTTTTAAGTGTAGACAAATCTGCCTGAGAGGGGCTCATCATTTCTCGTCCTGGTTATATATCCTTTCCCGGAAGTAATTTTTCGTATTTTTCCGTGTAATGCAGAAACACGGCAACGAAATGCGACTCCTTAATTTTAAGATTGCACGAATTACAGATGGTGCTCAGGAATAATCCATTCTGATGGTAATGGTGTACGACCTTGTGATTTTCGGGGGTGAAAGCCTGGTTACACTCCGCGCATCTTGTCGCCGTGTCATGTCTCCGTTGTTTTTCCGTCGTGAGAGCAGGTGGAGAAACGTAAGAGCCTTTCAGGCTGGGTGTAAGTTCTCTTGCGCATTCCGCTATCTTCTTAACAAAATGTTTTGCCGCATCAGGTCCGCAATACAAGATGACATCATTTAATTTTTCTCCGTAGATGGAGAAACTGCAAGGCTCGTGGTGAAAAATTTGTATTGTGCTTGAGGTAGAGGGATCAGGGTTGCAAGACGTCATGGGAACTTGGAAGCTTTCAAAGTCGGCATAAAGGACAGCGGGATGGTGGAGAAGAGCCTGGTGTTTCTGAAATTTCATCTTGGTTCCGGGTTCCGGCATGACATCTTCGGGTTCTGCATTCACGGAGCCAAAACATTTGTGCTGTTCTTTCATCTTCTTTCCCTCGCGAAAAATTCTCAAACACCGATCGCAAATTTCGATCTTATCGTGATGCTTGGTGATCTGTCTTCCTACTAATCGTGAGAAATTCCGTATTAAACTGTAACGGCCATCTACAAGCAAGAGTCGAATTACATTATTTTGGCTTCTCGCAGGTCTTAACACACGAATGTTGCCGGAATCGTCAACCCCAAACACAGAAATATCGATATCTTCTCCTTTTTCCTCTCTATAGTTTTTTTCAAATTGATTGATCTTATTCAGGGGCACAGGATAGGAAATTCCTCTCATCATATTCTCGTATCTCCCCTCATATCCTCTGTAATTGGACAAGCGTTCGGGGTTAATATTATTAGCTGGGTGTAATGCGGCGATGACAGACCATAGGAAACTCTTCGCATCATTACTTTATATGTTCAACACGGCTTTTTTTTTTTTTAATATCTCGTGCAACATTTTTTTGTTTTTGTTTTTGATCGGTGCGTAACGGTTTAAAATTGCACACTCGAAGCTCTAACATGTGGCTGCGACCGCAAAGACTCCATCCACTTCCGCGACCTTCAAAGTCTTCTTGTTTTTGTGTCAGGTGCTCAAATAGCCGTGTCACTATCTCGTCAAGATCCTCGTGATTGCCATCGTGTAAGCCTTCACACCCTACGTAAAAGCTGAAAGTGCTTGTCTTGGACGAGACAACTTTCTCATACAGCAGGGTCAAGACGAGATGAATTTTAATTGCAACATTAACGAGGCAATCCCGTAATTGATCGACTACCAGAGATTTCACATTGTCGAGGAAGGTACTCGACTCACATTTTTCGTCACTTCCAGATTTATACGTCATGATGCTGTAACGATCCGCCCTGGATAGTACTTGGTTCGATGGGTCTATTGAGCCTCGGCTTCACGCTCAGTATCTCTTCGGGGCTTGAGTCTCCTCGGCTCAAGGTTCGGGTTATTCCGGCTGCTTTAATCCTCGATGTAAGGTCCCTCGTAATTCTAGGTCAAAGGTTCTCAATGTACTTATAGATCTTGATCAAGATTCTATAAGCAATCGACAATCCTTTTTCCCACTAGGTTCTGTCGATATTCAGTTAAGTACCCAACTTCCTTTTCTCTTTTCAGCCTCTGACCAGAGAACTGTAAATTAATCCGTGACCACAGAATAAGAAAAGGTGTTCCCTGACCAGGGACACAAACGTTGACTACTAACAGTCTATCGACCGATCCCGAATTCTGGTATATCCTAAGACAATCGCAATCCTCTCAATTATATCTCCTGACCAGGAGCATAGAACTGAGAGAACATAAGCCTTCTGACCAGAAGAGCTAAGTAATTGTCCTAAGGTAATCCAGAATAAACTAATTCCTAATAGCGACGTGGAAGTAAGCGCAGAAATACGGGTGTGAAAAGAAAAGACGGTAATACGAGTTCCGTATTTATCTGGAGTTCGAATACAAAAGGCCACGGCCCAACGAGCTTTGTTGCTTATATAGGATTTCTCGGTGCCGTGAAGGATTTACCAACTTTTATCTTAACATCAATTTTTACATAATAATAAAATACATATTAATAACATATCAAAGAGGAACATAATTAGCTATATACAGAAATTATTAATTTTAACCTTTTGTGAATATTAAATATGCAATATAATTTTAATCGTTACACTCAGCATTTAATTTGACTAGGGAGTATGGCTTCTTCCAACTCCCCTCTCTCCCTGCAACGGCCACGCGAAAAGACAACAAAGAAAAGAAAGAAAGTTTCCAACGTTAAAATGTTAAGCAAAATTTCTTTAAATACAGGTTTTGTCTTGCGCGGGCATAACTTTCGTTTACCTTAACATAACTAAATTCTGATTACACCGTCTTGCAGTAAAAGAATCAGGGATTAATATGATATTAGTTAAATTATTGTCTGCCAAAGGACACTACAGATATAGCGTGGGGAAGACAGCCTAATCTTTCGTCTTTTCCCAGGTTTCAACGTTTACATAAAGTTGAGTCTGCCTGGCTTTTACACAATAGCGATTGCTTTCTCGCATTGTTGTCCCCGATAATGAAATTCCAGCTCAGCTTGCTGGCAGAAAGAAACAAACTCTTTGAACTTATATTTAACATCTGGATGTATACTCTATATACGAGGTGGGTTCCACTTTTCTTGGTAATTAACCATTAACACCCAAAAATTATAAATACCAAACAAAGGAAAATATTAAGTTTATATACATCCTTGTAACGTGAACACTGCTACACGTTACAATTGCCCCGCTTCCTACGAGAAAATTTGAACAATTTTCTCTTTCATAGAAAAATTGTGAAAATTTTCAAAACTTCACTTAATGTTCATAAACAATTCACTGACAACTCTTGACGTTCTACACTAGTCACAAGAAATCTGGCTTTCTCCGAGTATTTCTCTCCGTCGTTCCTCGGAGCAGGTGAACATCTTTAGGTTCTGGTAGTTAACACGATCTACAGGCTCCTTTGTAGACGGCTGCAGGAGAAGTGCGGAGTTGTCCCTCATCTGGGTAGCGATGTATGGACCGACGTACACCTCGAAGAGTTTGGAGATGGTTTGGAGACGACTGGAGCTCAGCTTACGGTTCTTCACTAGGACCAGATCTCCTTCCTTCAAGATCAAAGCTTGTCCTTGATTCTTCACTCTTCTCTTCTTCTGTTGGGCTTTTTCTCTCCCTTGAGCTTGATATAATTTAAAGGCCCAAGTCGTCTTCTCATCCTGTGTTACAGGCCAATAAAACCTTTCATGAAGTTCCTCCGGGATGACTCTATTGAAGAAAAGTTCAGAAGGAGCATATCCCGTAACAGAGGAAACTGAATTGTTCAGTAACCAAACCACATCATTGATGAAATTGGCCCAACGAGTATGTTCTCTGTAGCAAAACAGCCGCAAAAGACGGACGACTTCTTGGTTAATTCTCTCTACCACATTACTGCTGGGATGATAGGCTGTGGTGCAGACATGAGTAATGCCCTTCCTTCTCATGTATTCGCTCCAGGTTGTCGAAGTGAACTGGGTACCTCGGTCTGAGAGGATGACTTTTACTCGAGGGTAGTGAGCAAAATACGTCTTCTCCAATAAGTTCACGATCTCCTGAGATGTAGCTCTCCTCAGAGGATAGGCCGAAACGAATTTTGTGCCAATGTCAACGGCAGTAAAAATGTAGGAGAACC
Organism: Lepisma saccharinum; assembly: GCF_977018435.1. Classification (NCBI taxonomy): domain Eukaryota; kingdom Metazoa; phylum Arthropoda; class Insecta; order Zygentoma; family Lepismatidae; genus Lepisma; species Lepisma saccharinum. The sequence goes on from NW_028142987.1 coordinate 395,461, forward strand.
CATGGGAAGTTGGTAGCTGACCTATAATATCAATAGACAGCATCTCATGAGGATCCTTGGGTGAAATGTGAAGCTTCTCTCTCAGGATTCCTATCTTATCCATTTTTGTCTTGGCACACATCTCACAGTCCTTAACATACCGAATAACATCTCCGGATAGTTTGGGCCAAAAATATCTATATTTTATTTTAGCTTTGGTTTTTGTAATGCCAAAGTGTCCTAGGTTATCGTGATTTTCTCTAAGTATCTGGGAAACAAATATTGCCGGCACACAAAGCTTCCAAATAATGGATTCACCCTGAACTCTTCTGAACAATAAACCTCCATGTAGACAATAATTCTTCCTAGTTCTACCTTGAGTAATGGTATCAGTCTCTTCTGGAGCTTCCAAGATGCTCAAGATGCTTTGACAAAACAAGTCCTCCCTCTGAGCTTCAATCCACTTCTCCAGTTCCTCAGTTTCTTCCCGTTCTTGCCAAATATAGTTCACTTTAAAAAGTGTCTTCGGAATATCTCCTTCTGGTGAATCGGACACAGGATACCGGGAAAGAGTGTCAGCTATCTCATTATCCTTTCCTCTGACGTAAATAATCTGGAATTGGTAAGCCTGTAGTTTCAAAGCCCATCTAGTTAACCTGCTATTAAGATCCTGAGAGTTTTTTAACCAGACGAGTCCCTTGTGGTCCGAGTATATTTTAAATGATTGGCCTTTTAGATAAACAGAAAATTTCTCCACACCAAAAATGATACTCAGACACTCCAGTTCATGGATGGAATAATGTCTCTCATTGTTCCTCAGTTTTCGACTTGCATATTGGATAACATTTACAATTTTCTCGCCACCCTCTGGTTCTTGGAACAATATGCAGCCTAGCCCTTTAGCAGAGGCGTCGCACTGTAGACAAAAGCTTAAATTAAAGTCTGGCTGAGACAATGCACCAGTAGTAACTAACGTAATCTTAATTTTCTGGAACGCCTGTTCTTCCTCTTCACCCCAGCTCCACTTAACATCCTTCCTTAGGAGGTGACTTAAGGGTTCTACATCCTGTGCTATTCCAGGGTAAAATTTTCTTCTCCAATTAGCAAGACCTAAGAACTTCCGGAGGTCCTTCCTACAAGTCGGTCGAGGAAATCTCAAAATGGCTTCATTTCCAGCGGGGTCCGGTTTTACTTCCTCTCCTGATACTATATGCCCTAAAAAGCGAATCTCCTTTTTGACAAATTCACATTTCCTTAATTTAATGGTCATTCCACATTCTCTCAATCGTTCTATGACCAATTGTAAATGCTGTAAATGCTCTAGAAGCGTCTTGGAGTGAACAAGTAAATCATCCAGATACACGGTCAGATACTCCTCACTCTCTGGACCAAAATATTTGTGCATGACTGAGACAAAAGTGCTGACCGCATTCGAAAGTCCAAAAGGCATCCGAGTAAATTCATATAAGCGACCTCGATAAGAAAAAGCGGTGTATTTTCTGTGGCCAGGGTGTATTTTTACTTGAAGGTAGCCAGACGCGAGATCCAAGCTGGAAAAGTACCTGGATCCTCGGAAACGTTGCAAAGACTCATGGATGGGTTCGACGGAGCTTCTTGGAACTATCATTTTGTTGTTGAGCTGGCGAAAATCAATGCATGGGCGTATTTGTCCTTGAGGTTTATCCACTACAATTAAAGGATTCAAATAGGCAGAATTCGAAGGTTGAATGACTCCCCATTCCTTCCATAGATTTAGTTCCTTTTCTAAAGCTTCACGTTTGGCAACAGGGATCGGATAAGGCTTCCTAAACACTGGCTCTAAATCCTTCAACCATATCTCACACTGAACGTCTCTAGCACAGCCAGGTCTTTCTGAAAATACATGGTGATATTTCATAAGCAAATGGAACAAACTATCCTGTTCACTCTTGGACAAGAATTGACTTTCTTCAACCTTTTCCCTAATTTTATCTTCACTGGCACTCCACTTATCCAACACAGCGACGTTTACTCTGGCTTCCTTGCCTCCGTCGTAATCTATATTAACAGTGAGCGGGGTGCAGCTACTTTGCAATGTCAACTCGTTCTCCAACAAACAGATATTGGCTCCATAGGGCTTAAGAAACGGCATGCCCAGTAAAACATCAACACCTAACTTCTTTATCACAAATACTTCAGTGTTCAATTCTTGGTCTTTAAATTTAATGCTAATATTCCTTCTCCCACAAATCCTTATCCGATTCGAACCGGTTACTCCAACTATTCGAATTTCTGGATCCTTCTGTAGTTTCATTCCCCTGTACTTCTCAAGTAGTTCCATCCAAATGTCGAAATTTAACAACGAAGCCTAGCTCCCAGTGTCGAGTAAGCAAACGACAGGAATGTCTGCAACTTGAGCTTTAACTTTGGGCGTACTATGGAAAGTAGTTAATTCAACAGACCTCTTAATCCCTTCTTCCACAGCTTTCTCTTCTACTTTGGTTAAGGAGTAGCTGTAATGGATTTCGTAAGCCCTGTTAAAAGTTTCGCCATTGGATATTAATCGTTCCTTACTACTTCCTTGCCCAAGCGGAACGGAACTTAAGCAAGATTCCCATTTAAACCTTGGTTAGTGGGAACCACTGGAGCGCTCCAATAGAACTGACGAGTCTGATCAACAGCTTGTTGTTGCTCAAAGGTCCTCGGTAACTCGGATTCATATGTCTGAGATACTGAAGTCACGAATTGCCGGTTAGGAGAATTGTAGACTCTTCTTCGAGGAGGAGATGCAGAGTTTCTTCTTCTCTCGACGTAACCTCCTTCTGGTGCTCTCGTCTCGGGATCAGATCTTGGTTCTTGTCTATTAGGACGACTTCTATACCATGTCCTTCCTCTAAACTCCCTAGTTTGACGGTAACCATTATTACCTGTCCTTGGTTCCTCATGGTTACGGACGTTGTTGTTAATATTTCTTCCCGCAGGTCCGTGGTTTTCTCGGACGACTTGTCTCACTGCTGTATTTCTCTGTATTGGTTGCTGATTTCTAAACCTTCCATTATTACTGTTCCCAGCTTCATTTCTCTTGAACCAATCTGCTCTCCAGCTTTCGGCCTCCTCATTCACTTCATATCTCTTCAGGAATGCCGCTAACTCTTCCATTGTCTTTGGTGGGTTAACGAGGCAAAGTTGTCTGACTTTATAAGACATCTGTTTAATTATCAAATTCAAGACCTCACTTTCTATGAGTACTGGCGAAAGATTCTTAAACCCAGCATAAATTCCCCACGCATACTCTTCCATGGTTTGATTGGAGCCTTTAGTGTACTTTCTATTTCTCAAGACGTCCAATTGTCTTTGTTTTGCTTCCTCTGAAGCAAATGTAGCAGTAAACTTTTTACAAAATCCATTGTAGTCCCTAAACTCTTCGTAATGGGCCTGGAACCAATGCTCGGCTTGTCCGGTAAACAATCTGGATAGTAACTGGAGACGATATTTCTCTGGAACTTGCATAAGCTCAAAGTTAACATTTAGTTCCTTCAAGTACTTCTGTGCACTTTGAGCTTCAATGTTACCACTGAACTTAGGGAGTTGATTTAAGTCAGATATTCGAGGTAATTTGACATATCGTCCTCCGATTTTTTTTATCTAATTCCGAATCTGAAGATGGAGTTGAGTTCCTTCCAGGTTTCCGCCTCTTCCGACGAATCCTTCCCGGTGGTCTTTCGTCCTCCGAAGATGAATCACAAGAAGGTCTCTTCCGATTTATTTCTGTCTTCGAAGTTTTTCCAAACCTTCCAGCATCAGAGTTTCCAATGGAGGTCACAACTTTACTGTGATTAATTCTTTCTTCCATACCTCGAACAATTTGATCTTCCACTGTAGGCCTATCATTATTCTTCCTTGAGATCTTTCTCTTTCTCAGAGGTCCTCGTGCACCCTCACTCGCAACGTAATCTGACGTCTCTCCAGCTGACTGATGGTTATCAAAGCCATAAGGTGACTTAACAGCGGTTTCCTGTTGAGTTGAATCTACGCGAAGTCCTTGAAGTCTGTCTCTCAAGGAGCTTATGTTTTGTTGCATGTTTAATTTCAGCTGACGTAACTCGGTGGCCACACAAGTGTAATTCTTTGCAATGTTATCCACTTCTTCACGAACGCTGGTTATATTGTGAGTTACTTCTTCACGGAAGCTGGAAATACTAGTATTTATCTCTTCACAGAAAGAGGAAACCTTACTCTCTCCTTGACGTAGTTCCTCACCAAAATTCTCTAACCTCTCAAAGCACTCAGCAACCTTAGAACTTACTTCCTCATTTTTCCCTAGATAAGCAGTCATCTGTTCCTTAATCTCGGTTACACTCACTCCCAGAGTGTCCATGGAACGAGTAATTCCTTCTATTTCACGCTCTCGCTCAACTGTAAGCGTTGTGTGGAGTACCTCCCACTTCTCATTATTTTGGGACTGTTCCTTGCTTAAAGTTTCATGCAGCTGTTTCCACCGTTCTTCATTTTCAGATCTATCAGCTTGTCGTTTTCTTTCTTCTTCTGCTTTCTCTTCTTGTCGCTTTCTTTCTTCTTCTGCTTTCTCTTCTTGTCTTTTTCTTTCTTCTTCGGCTTTCTCTTCTTGTCGCTTTCTTTCTTCTTCGGCTTTCTCTTCTTGTCGCTTTCTTTCTTCTTCTGCTTTCTCTTCTTGTCGTTTTATTTCTTCTTCGGCTTTCTCTTCTTGCCGCTTTCTTTCTTCTTCTGCTTTCTCTTCTTGTCGTTTTCTTTCTTCTTCGGCTTTCTCTTCTTGACGCTTTCTTTCTTCTTCTGCTTTCTCTTCTTGTCGCTTTCTTTCTTCTTCGGCTTTTTCTTCTCGTCGTTTTATTTCTTCTTCGGCTTTCTCTTCTTGACGCTTTCTTTCTTCTTCTGCTTTCTCTTCTCTTAATATACTCCAGAACTGTTGCCACCTGTTCTCTTCAGCGATTTTTTTAGCTTTCTCTTCCGCCTTCCGAGCTTTCACCTCTGCAGCCTTTTCTATTTGACGTTTCCTTTCTTCTTCTACTCTCTCTTCACGTCGCTTTCTATCTTCTTCTGCTTTCTCTTCACGTCGCTTTCTTTCTTCTTCTGCTTTCTCTTCTGCTTTCTCTTCACGTCGCTTTCTTTCTTCTGCGGCTTTTTCTTTCTTTCTTTTCTTTTCTTCCATTTCGGACCAAACTGTCAACCACGGAGGAAGTTCAATAGCAGGTTCCTTATTCTCATCGTCATCGCCCTGGCAACCTTTACACCGGACGGCATCTAAATTTTGCCCTTCCACGGATTCAGACTCAAATTCACAAACGAAATGCTTCCACTGGCTGCAGGAAATGCACCTAAATGCCCCCTTATCTTCATCTTCATCGGAGCAACAATCAAAGTGCAAAATCCCGTGTTCCTCTACAATCGTTGGCAATGAATTGCGTTTAGACTTTCTTGTTGCCATCTCGATGTTTCGTAATTTCAGTAGAACCACCGGATATATACTTCGAGCCCCAAACGTTGCAGCGCCACTTGTAACGATCCGCCCTGGATAGTACTTGGTTCGATGGGTCTATTGAGCCTCGGCTTCACGCTCAGTATCTTTTCGGGGCTTGAGTCTCCTCGGCTCAAGGTTCGGGTTATTCCGGCTGCTTTAATCCTCGATGTAAGGTCCCTCGTAATTCTAGGTCAAAGGTTCTCAATGTACTTATAGATCTTGATCAAGATTCTATAAGCAATCGACAATCCTTTTTCCCACTAGGTTCTGTCGATATTCAGTTAAGTACCCAACTTCCTTTTCTCTTTTCAGCCTCTGACCAGAGAACTGTAAATTAATCCGTGACCACAGAATAAGAAAAGGTGTTCCCTGACCAGGGACACAAACGTTGACTACTAACAGTCTATCGACCGATCCCGAATTCTGGTATATCCTAAGACAATCGCAATCCTCTCAATTATATCTCCTGACCAGGAGCATAGAACTGAGAGAACATAAGCCTTCTGACCAGAAGAGCTAAGTAATTGTCCTAAGGTAATCCAGAATAAACTAATTCCTAATAGCGACGTGGAAGTAAGCGCAGAAATACGGGTGTGAAAAGAAAAGACGGTAATACGAGTTCCGTATTTATCTGGAGTTCGAATACAAAAGGCCACGGCCCACCGAGCTTTGTTGCTTATATAGGATTTCTCGGTGCCGTGAAGGATTTACCAACTTTTATCTTAACATCAATTTTTACATAATAATAAAATACATATTAATAACATATCAAAGAGGAACATAATTAGCTATATACAGAAATTATTAATTTTAACCTTTTGTGAATATTAAATATGCAATATAATTTTAATCGTTACACTCAGCATTTAATTTGACTAGGGAGTATGGCTTCTTCCAACTCCCCTCTCTCCCTGCAACGGCCACGCGAAAAGACAACAAAGAAAAGAAAGAAAGTTTCCAACGTTAAAATGTTAAGCAAAATTTCTTTAAATACAGGTTTTGTCTTGCGCGGGCATAACTTTCGTTTACCTTAACATAACTAAATTCTGATTACACCGTCTTGCAGTAAAAGAATCAGGGATTAATATGATATTAGTTAAATTATTGTCTGCCAAAGGACACTACAGATATAGCGTGGGGAAGACAGCCTAATCTTTCGTCTTTTCCCAGGTTTCAACGTTTACATAAAGTTGAGTCTGCCTGGCTTTTACACAATAGCGATTGCTTTCTCGCATTGTTGTCCCCGATAATGAAATTCCAGCTCAGCTTGCTGGCAGAAAGAAACAAACTTTTTGAACTTATATTTAACATCTGGATGTATACTCTATATACGAGGTGGGTTCCACTTTTCTTGGTAATTAACCATTAACACCCAAAAATTATAAATACCAAACAAAGGAAAATATTAAGTTTATATACATCCTTGTAACGTGAACACTGCTACACGTTACAATGCGTGCACTTTTATTCATGCCCATCAATGCGAGATTTCTTTGCCGGGGGGACGACATCATGTTCCGGTAGACGACATTTTTTCAAATGCCTAGCAATATTAGGTTTCGAAATTAATTTTCCACAGTTGCGACATGCCACTTTCCCGCAAAGACCGGAGGGACCTGGTTGCGATTCCATTTTTCCTCTGTTATTTCTATACAGAGAAATTTTTTTGGGGGGGGGTTGTGGTGGTGGTAGGGGAAAGCGCACTGAAACAGAAGAAAAAAAAATGAAAAATGCTAGACATTTTTTACCTTCCACATATATATATATCTATTAGACGCGAACAGTATGTGTGTGTGTGTGTGTGTGTGTGTGTGTGTGTGTGTGTGTGTGTGTGTGCACTGTTGTAGGAGGTAAAAAATATGTGACATGTAAGTGTGTGTCAATTTTTATGACTCCTCTGAATATGTGTGTGTCAGACGCAAAACAAAATATAAATATATCATGAAAAAAATAAAAACTTACCTTTCAAGAGAGATAGAGAGACTTCAAAAAAACTTGTAGCTCACTAAAAAAACTTCCACGATGATATGTATGTATGTATACTACCAGACAAACAAATTAAAGAATACTGAACTGCCACGATTGACGTTCACCTTTCAAGAGAGATAGAGAGACTTCAAAATAAAACTTGTAGGTCACTAAAAAACTTCCACGATGATATGTATGTATATACTGTCAGACAAACAAATTAAAGAATACTGAACTGCCACGATTGACGTTCACTATGATAATGATGTACAAAAGAGGAAACTGGTATGTTATATAGGAACCCCACCCACGCGACCCCTTGGTTAAAACACAATGTCCTAGCAATGAAACCCCCCTGTTGACCGATTCACTCATGCATGTGGTACAAACGAACAATGCTATACTTTTTTTTTTCAACAAAAAGACTTTTCGATGCGCACAATATCCTGTGGGGGACAAATAGCAATGAACGGGCGTTGACAGTTCCACCAATGCATGTTGTCGATCATTTCCTCGGCCTCTATTCCATGCCCCGTCAGGGTGTGGTGTGTGAAACGGGCGATCCCCAGCTCTGCGAGAACCAGCACAAAAACTCAACCATGCCTGAAACAAAAACGGTGGACGCTTCGTTTCGTGCTTGTGATTCCATAAAAATAATACGCGAAAAGGTTGAAAAATTCCACGTGCAACAATACAGCTTTTTGTTGGTCGAGCATAATGTGGATAGATAAATTTCCAAAGCGGAAGATGTTGCTGTGCTCGCTTCCGCCGCATCCGCTTCTGATTCGATTGTTATAGGGGATGTGGTGGATTCTTCGTTCAGGACCGTGGGAAAGCTGAAAAAATAGAATCTCTTCGGGCGGAAGAGGATGCAAGCTGAATGGGTTCGGGGAGGGGTTGCGGTTGTTGTTGCGGCGGCGACGGCAGCGGCGAGGGGTTTTTCGTCGAAGCGGATAGCATGGGTAACATAGCGATTATTTCTTGTGGTTGCAATTCTTTCGAAAACATAACGTTATTTCCCAATCGAGCACACGCTTTCAAGAAAGACAAAACTTGCGAGCGAAATTGCGAATCGTTCCAATATGCGGGCTCGGAGCAAAACAAATGAGTGAGGTTTCGAAGCCACGACGAATGTTGGATTTCCGCACCACCACCACCACCACCACCTGCACATATCGCTGTTCCCAAAATTACATCGTTGTACGATGTTAGTTTTGGAAACGCTTGCAATATATTTTGCACGAAAACAACAATTCCATGTCGGACGAAATAATTGTTTCTTGCCGTGCAAGCTCCGGAATGGTTACTAACGTTTGGGGCGATGCTCTCATCGAATCGAAAATCGATTTCAATATTTTTCCGCACCACACTCTCGAATGACATTCGATAATTTCGAACTCGCATGAATGTTTTTGGATCGGTTTGAAAAAGCGTTTGGTCCGTAATGAAAATATTACATTGAGCGACGAAACACAATTTCTCCACGGGGACCGGAAAAGATTCAGTTCTACCGAGCGTAGCTATCCACGCAAACATCAGAAATTGCGTGAACGTGCTTTTGGGGGCTTCGCATAGGATTATCGATTTATGTTACATGGTATAATCTACGTAAGATTCCAGCATCGAGTACGAACAACGTTGATTGAATTTTTGGCAGCATTCGCAATACAAATCCAAACTTGTGATGATTTCGCCGCCACCACGCACCCTGGCGAGGTTATAGGGGCCAGGAATCCTAAAAAACAACAATTATTTATTTGTTTGTTTGCGTCACAATACGGAAATAATGAGAGGCACGCGCGAGCGTGTGGCACATCGTTCCCCCGAGAGAGGTTTACAAAGGTCACGATATATAAACATGACCCCCGGACTTGGAAAATTACGATAAGGTGCATTCATCCTTCAAAGGATGAGAGGATGAGAGAGTGAATTTCACTCATCACTGCTTTTCTGCGCCGTGAAACATCGTCAGCGCAATAAATGAGGCGCGGAACGTGGAGAGAAAGTGAGTTTTTGAGGTTTTGGTGGTCGTGGGGTCAAGAAATCAGGGTTGCAGTGGAAGGTACATTTGTGACACTACTATGGCATTTACATAAGAAGAAGATTCAGTCCACATACAGTTACGTATATATTGGTATATATTCAATGCGAAAATATCTACATTGTGCTTGTTATAATTAAATGTTTATAGGCATAATAACAAACAATTATTTAGATAGTTTGGCGTGCTTGTTGTTCACCAAGAAAACTGACGTTGCTAGGGTACTTAAAGAAAGTTTATTTTCACCCCGAAAACTATTGAAAGTGAATGATGCTAGACTTTTCGAATTTCAAATTATGGGAGTCAGAATTTATTACAGAGGAGAGGTAGATAGATATTCGAGGGCAATGACGGGAAACAATGATTTTCCAATTACGTTTAAAAATGCAAAAATGACAAGTGACCTAAAATATTGTGTTTCCAATTTAGTGTCGCAATTGAATTCGTTTATACAAAACATCCAACTAACTACTATCTTGAAACGGTTATTACTTACTTACTTTATTTTTAAGAAAATATACAATATTTGTACCATAGCAACATATGTTCTGATGGTTGACCGTAAAGCGTACTCTGTTTAAAATACAAAAGCACTTGATGGGAGGTCGTTATGTTGAGTGGGAAGTCTGTGGAAGAGCGATCGTTTTTGAATTTCCAGTCTAGGCTTCTTTGTGTAAAATAGATTTGTGTTGTGTGTTGAGCGCATAGGCGCTCGGAAGTGGAATTCCTGGAGGAGCGTGTTGCAACGTATTTTGCCATTGACAATTTTGTAAAGATACCTAAATTAATTCAGTAAACGGCGCTGATAGGGAGTCTGTAAGTTTAGAAAGGACAGGATGTGTGGTGTTGAAAAATTGCGTAATGAGGGGACCCTGTAACGAACTATAGCAAGGAAAATGTTAAGAACAGAATCAATTCTGGAGAGCTGAGTGGGACATGCCATGGAGCAGACGAGAGAGAAGTATTCTATTATAGATTAAATGAATGATTTGGAGTACAAGGTGATGGTTGAGATTTCACTAATTTCCGTGAAACGATGCAGTAAACCTAAGAGACGGATTGTTTTTTGTCGTGCCTGTAATATGTTCTTCAAATGTGAGTTTTTGGTCGAAAACAATGCCTAGGTCTTTATGAGAGGATACTGCTTTGATGTTATTGCCAAAGATAGAGTAAGATGACTTTAACAGGTTTTCTTTGAGAGAGATGGTGAGAGTAGTACATTTTTCAGGATTTAATTTAAGTTTCCATGTTGGCACCATGAAAAAAACGTTGATAAGTAATTCTGGAGAAGATGAGTATCGTTGGAAGTGGAGATTTCTCTGTAAACCTTAGTCATCTGCGAAAACAAAGTAATTACTAGATGCGCCTGTGAGATGATCAGTTCATCGACAAATGATATGAACAAGAGGGGTCCTAGAACACTGCCCTGTGCTACTCCAGAAAGAACGGGAAGAAAGTTAGAGTTCCTGGAAGCACTACTCGTTGTTGGCGATCGTTAAGGTAATATCTGAGCAAGTTAAGAAAGTTTCCATGAATGTTGAATCTATTGCATAATTTGTGAATCGATACGCGATGACTGAAGTATCGAAAGCTTTGGCTAGATCAAAATATGTATAACGTCCAGTTGTGAATTGTTTGAAATACATTTCATAGCATGTGAGAGAAAAACAGACAGGTTCGTAAGACAGGGACTACCAGAAAGAAAACCATGTTGATTTGAGGTTATTTACGGAGAAACAAAGTTATATAGCTTGTCTTTGATGATTTTTTCACAAATGATGAACAGAGGAGAGAGTAACGAGATTGGCCTATAGGAAGAAGCAAAGTTTGTGTTGCAATTTTTGTGAATGGGAGTGATGTTAGCTTGCTTCCAAGCGTGAGGAAAGATGCCTTCCAAGAAACTTCTATTCATAACAATGCAGAGAGGATAAGCAAGGGATTCCGCAGTTTTTCTCGGAAAGGTGGTGTGGATTTTGTCCGGCGCAAGGGCACGGTGAGCTGGGAGAGAGACGACAATAGACTTTCCACCACATCGGTTGTAGTGGCAAGCTTTGTTAGAGAGGAAGATCAGACTCATCTTACGTTTGGCAACGTTGCAAGGGGGTAGGCGGACAGAAGTTACCCTGGAAATAAGCATTTAGGAGTTCAGCCCTTCGCCCATCTTTCGTACTTTCAAGAGTATAATTTCAAGAGGAATTCTGCTGTTGTTTCTTATCGAGTTTATTGGACTGAAGAAGTTTTTTGGATTTCCCTGGATCGTTGCAAACTATCGTTGTTAGAACTGAGGAGATTCTTACGCGGCTGAATGTTTGTATTGTTCAATGTGGACACAACATAATCAAGATTACTGCCCTTCCTGGTGTTGAATAACTTATGCTGCCATAGCTTCAAACCAGAAATGAAAGTTTCAATGAACCATAAGTCACTTGCACACTTCGCGATTCCATGAGCAGGGTCTTGCCACTCAATAGACAGGTTGAAGTCTCCGAAAAGCGCAACGTCCCCCAGGGCAATTGCTGCAAATAACGAATCTCGACATTCTTCGAGAAGGTACAGTGGACTATTTTTATTCGGTCTATAGTACGAAACAAGGAGAAGACTATTTGCATTGGATACTGAAACCTCGATCCACAGTAATTCACAGTTCCGCTTTAGGTCATTGCGTACTTTACTGGGCCATTTTGTGCTAACACATATCATTACACCACCACCGCGAGTCGCACAATCTTTTCTATATATGTTAAAATGGCTTGCGAATGGTAGTTCACTGTCACTAACATGTTCAGTTAAACATGTTTCAGTAAATATCAAGCATTCGTATGTCATTAGTTCACACTCAAGAGCAGCACAGTCAGTAAGTTTGTTCTTAATGTTCTGTGTATTTTGGTAATGCACAGAGAAAATTGCCAACGTTTTTACAGGTCCCGGATTCACTTGAATGTCTCCACACATTGAAGCCATGCATAGAAAGTGAAAGTACCTTGCTGGGTTCCCTTAGCTGCCGAGCGCTGCTCCCTGCTGCTGGGTGAAGCCATGGTGGAGACACGCATACCTGTTGCCGCGAGTGCCGAAAATGGAAAGTCTCTCTCAGCACATCTCCATCGCAATAGATCGTGAAAGTCTTTTGACATCGGGGAGGAAACACTATAGCGGATGCACGAGTAGAACAGGATTAAAGACAAACTCAGAAAGAACACGGAAAATTCTCGAGAAACGGGACGACGATCAGGGCAGCTTCCAGTACTACTACTCCTAGATCGATGAAGAAAAATTGGTACGAGGCTTAGATTCTACAATAAAGTCTCGTGAACAAAGTATTTTCCTAAATACACTGGCAGAACACCTATGTGGTCATCTTGGAAGATTTATTCTTGCAATGAAAGACAAGCAATACGTGGAAATGGTGGATATTTTCATTATTTGCCAAACCAGGTAAAAAGGTTCCTCCTTAGCACTTCTTGTCCAGAGATGTTCTACACCAAGTTTTCAGACATTAGTATGCAGGAAAAAAAAGTTATCCAGACTGTCTGCTTACCTCGTTCCCTTCTGGCAAAATAAGGAAAGATCTGATGGAACTGTTCAAATTACGTAGCATGAATATTTTCGTGTATTACCGAATATTCCAAGTATCTTCATCTTCAGCAGAGCCCTTGGAACCACCACGATGAAACTTTGGGGAATAAAAGGCTCTCAATCGACTCAGAACTAAGAGGAATATATGTGGAAATGTCAATTGATTTTTATATTACTTGGCCGCGTCTTGGTTATGCAATAGAGAGGAAGACTGGGAGGAATATTTACCTATACTTTAGCATTACCTGCATGCTAACCTAAAATATATACAGGGCGATTCAAATTTATGCCACTTTTTTCGGTGAGGTGCCTAGTTATAGTCAGCCTTGATGAATAACTCCACTGGTCCAATATAGTACTTTCCGTGTCATTTCTTAATTGCTAGTTGCTAACTGCTACTTGTCATTTATCAGATTTAGGAGACTGAACTTAACGTTCAAGATATCGGTGACTCCAACTTGCACCTCACTTAGGAGTGTTGTAGTCCCGAATTCCGATACAGAGATAGTGTAGAATGGAAGAAATGCGAAGTTGAACATCAAAATAATTAAAAGATTTCACTACAACTTGATAACCAATAGCTCACTGAATGAGCAGAAGTGTGTCGGGTGGAAGATGAGCACACATATCACCTTATATCGAAAATCTCGTCACTTGTACTATTTGAAATTGAGTTTAACTTCCAGGCAAAAAAGTTAGCCGGACGCATTTTAAAACTTTATTTTTTGTCTTAATATTATCCGGTTGATCTTGCATTTCAAATGATCTAATTTGCCGGCCCCCGTAGCAGAGTGATTAGCAAATCGCGCTACGACGCCATGGGTCCCTGGTTCGAATCCTGGCCTGTGCATGGATGTTTGTGAGTGTCCATTCATCAATTGCATCTTATCATCACTCATCCTCATCGTTGCAAATTAGCCAAAAGTGGCTCAAGAAGCAAAGTACACTTTCAGGAGGGGCTTATCTGCCCCCATGCCTCTCCCTGGCTCTCTCGATGGCGAAGGAGTTTTTCTACATTAGGAAAATGTTTTCACCGCTTACTTTTTGCAAGGGAATTCTGCGCCATGGGAGAGTGCGCGCAAAATAAGGAAAATGAATAGAGAATTGCTAATTTTAATTACATCCCACTAAATATACAGAAGCTAAGGTATCGCTTACCTGCTTGGCAGAATGGTTGACATAGTGCTCCGCGACTCCAAACGTCCCGGATTCGAATCCTTGCCTATTGCATGGGTGTTCTTTGGGAGTGTCCATTCATCAACTTCATCGGATAATCACTCAATCTCATCTTCGGGATTAGCCAATTGCATTGCATGAGAAATAAATGTTGCCTATGTAGAGTTCTTGAAATATAAAAATGGCCAGATGTCGCATTATATTGTTTCAGATGGATTTTATTGAGTACCGCGAACTTCCGACTCCGCTGATTCTTCACTACGGCGACCTCTCACCTCATCGGCACCTCTTACCTTCAACTACTTCAAATAAATAACAACAAAATACCTAGATGTAGAAGAACTCATAATGGTATCTAGAGACAGTGGAAGATAATAGCTGCAGATGTGTGTATTGATTTATACACAAATCATATCCAACACTGAATAATTTTCGATGTCGTAGAGTTTGTATTTACATATTTACATAAAAGGAGTAAATTTGGGTCTGTAATTAATTAATGCAATCTCAGTGTACTCTGTCCCCAATACGAGGAGTAAATATTGGCCATAGACTTACTTGGTCACTGCTCGACTCTGTAGCCAATGAATTCAAGACAAAAGAATAACCTGTCAGTACAAAAAAAAAGAGGTGAATAAAGTACATATAAAGTTCACGTGTGTGGGAGAGAGAGTGTGCGTGCGCAGATACACCCATGGGGCAAGGTACTTGTGTTCCAACACCTAATTTCCTCAAGAGCAACGGTCACTTTGTACATAAGAAATGGCTTATGCATTGTTGTCAACTCTAAACTTGTCTGAAGTTGGTGCTACTGTTTCAACGTAGCACATATATAAGTGTTCTCCCACTCCTAGATGATGCATAAAACGTCCTCCGGTTCCCATATTCTACAATGAGGGGGATAAATCCTCGAAATAGTGGATTTTACTATACAAAGTGCATTAAAAGAGCATCACCAATGTTGATATCTTGGAAGATGCTTTCAAAGAAATGAAAGCATTACACCAGAAGGCGACAAGATTATCTATTTTCCTAAAAACAGGGATTAAGCACTACTTGACGAAAGATGTTAAGGACTATATTTTCAGCAATGGGTGTTCGGGTGGAGAAAGAAAACTGTCTACTTACTCGGTTCCTTCCGTCAAACACAAGAAAAGTCTTCTGGAACAGTTGGCTGAGTATCTTGCTGGATCACCCAACACTACAAGTATCTTCTTCTTCAGCACAATCCTTGGACCCACCGGGACGAAACTTTGGCACAGATGAGGTGTTGAATCGATTCAGGACTATCAGCAGCGCATGTGGAAATACCAATTGATTTTCATATTAGTTATGTATGTCTTGGTTATGCAATAGCGAGGAAGACGCTGAGAAATATTTACAAATACTTTAATTTTAGTATCACTCGTAGCTTAATGGCGTCATTGAAGAACGAAGAATATACACGAATTGACCGTCTTGTATAGAACATAGCTAAGAGGTAATTTACTTTAGAACAAATATGGGAGAACTTCTTAATTGCCTTTGAAAGATGTTCTACTTTGTCAACGGTCAACATTCAATAAAATTTTGTAAGTATCTATAGTGGAAGGGGTAGGGTTGACGTCACTCCTTCTGATGTTAATGTTAACATGAAATATATACAGGGTGATCTAAAATCAAGTCTTAATATTAATTTCAATGTGTTGAACTACGTAGCTAGGGTGGAACATTCTACAATGTGCTACGTTCCCTCCCATTTGTTAATTGTTAGTTTTTAAATTGTTCTTGTTATTTATTGGATTTAGGAGACTGAAATTGTGGTTGAAAATATTTGTGGTTGATTGTGTCCGAATTTCAGGTCAGACAAGGATGTGGGAGTCCTAAATACTTATGCATGCACAAAAGAAATATATACACATATATGTATGTATATTGAACAACTCTTCACCTGTTGATACACTCTAAAATTTGAATTTTACTTCCACATAGTAGGTAGGACGGATACAATTTCCTGTCTTAAAATTATCTGATTTATCAATCTCCCTCTTCCTTTGGTATTACGGCCCTTGTAGTATAGCCTTAGCCTTCTCAACAATGTCGGTTCATTCTTGTCTATCTTGTGATTTTTGTCTCCATCTTCTCATCCCCATTGTTCTGATGTTTCTCTCCACATCATCTATCCTTCATATTCTGGGTCTCCCTCTTCTTCGTCTTCCTCCGGGTTTTACAGAGAATACTTTCTTTACCACTCTGTCATTCATTCATTCTAATGAGATGTCCTCTCCAGCTCAATCTCCTTGCCTTGATTTCAGCTATAACACCTGGAGATTTATATAATTCCTTCAATTCATGAATGTAAAGTATTCTCCATCCTTCACCATCATATTTCGGCCCGTATATTTTCCATAGTATTTTATTTTCCAAAGTCATGAGGGTTCTATCCGTGAGTACCCAGATTGCAATTCCATTCAGTGTAGTTGGTGGGATCATTGTCTCATGTACTCTGAGTTTTAAAGTCTCTATTCCGAAATATATGGCGGTGTGATAGCATTGTCGCCTTGCAATCAAGAGGTCCCGGGCTCGGTACCTTGTGGGTGCACATAGTGGTTCGGATCCCACTTTAAACTCTAGGTTCAGTCCCGATTAGCCTTTCTGGGCATAAAATGTTTTATCATAATTCTTAAAAACTTGGGTAAGTTAAGAGGACGTTTTTCATAATAACATTACTGGAGATTACTGCGTGTGATTGTACGCATGTGCGTACTCTAGAATTGAACCATAACACATAGCTAGTATGTTCTAATTCATTCATATAACGTACCTTATATAAATTTCAAATTCAAGATCAGTTCTCATTCTGTTCCTCTGCGGAGAGTATATACACGTTGGCCGGCCTGTAGAGGGCCAACAGAAAGACAAAGAATTTTTATACGATTGGTTCTTTATGGTCACCTGGCTCAGCGTGAGATAAATGCAATGGGTTAAATCTTAAAGGTAGAAATTATTTTCTTGACGATCTGACTCCAGCTATATCCTCACACATATATGCTCCAATTACTTCTGTTGAACTACAGAACATTTCCTGCCATGAAAATAATTCTTTCTGACAGACGGTTGTCTAAGTATAGATGTAGTGACTTGCAATTTAACACTTTCTCGTTTATTCCCGCCTATTTTTTTTGTTTTTTTTGTTTTGGTGTCTATTTTTCACTTTATGAATGCCTTTCTGCCTACCAAATTAAGCAATCAAGTACCTGAACTTCCGCGCTCAAATTATAATTTTAATGCAGATGTGTGAAGGAAAAAAAATCGCTCCGGGTAAGTTTTAAATATGCAAAAATCAATAACTCATGAATAAGTGTAAATTTGCTGCAAGAGAATGCTAAGACTCACTCAGTGTGGAAACTACACAGGCAGGTATGTGTGATCGTGTGTAAGTTCTGCCTTTATATTAGACATTTTGAACTGCACATATGTCACTGTCCTACTACTACCATATCCAGACATATATCGTGATCCGAGTATTGGATTCTACAATAGGGACTCCTGAGCAGAGTATTCTCCTAAATACAGAGAAGGATCATCTCCCATGTAGTCAACTTGGAAGATTCTTTTTCTTCAAAGAAAGACAAGCATTACATGGGAATGGTGCAAACGTATCATTATTTGACAAAAAGGTAATAACGTCCCTCCTTAGCACTACTTGGCCGTATATATATAAATTCCAGACCACATTTTCAGACATTATTGTGCAGAAACAAAAATGTTATCTAGACTGTCTACATACCTCGTTCCTTTCTGGGAATAGACGAAGGATCTCGTTGAACTATTCATGTTACATAGAATCAATATTTTCGTGTAGCACGAAGTATCTTCTTCAGCACAGCCTTTGGAACCACCAGAATAAATCTTTGGCGAATGAAAGGCCTTGATTACCTGAAGCCTAATGGTGTCATTGAAAAATGAAGAATATATACGAAACGACATTAGTGTATATAACATCACCAAATGGTAATTTACTTTACAACAATTGTTGAAGAACTCCTTAATTGCACTTGAGAGATATTCTACTTGAACGTCTTTCGTCAACATTTAAGTCATAAAATTTCGTAGCTATCTCTATAAGAGTCCGGAGTGGAAGGGG
Source organism: Lepisma saccharinum (assembly GCF_977018435.1). Taxonomy (NCBI): domain Eukaryota; kingdom Metazoa; phylum Arthropoda; class Insecta; order Zygentoma; family Lepismatidae; genus Lepisma; species Lepisma saccharinum. The sequence continues at coordinate 413,797 of NW_028142987.1, forward strand.
TTATGGGGGAGATGATGTCTTGAAAACTTAATTCTAACCTGAAATATATACAGGGCGATTCAAATTTATCACACTTTCTTTCTGTTAGGTGTCTTAGGTATAGTCAGGCTGGATGACTAACTCCACTGGTGCAGTGTAGTACTGATTGTGACCGACTTGCACCTCAGTCATTAGTGTTGTAGTCTCGAATTCCGATACAGAGATAGTAGAGAATGGGAGAAATGCGAAGTTGAGCATCAAAATAATTAAGAGATTTTACTCCAACTTGATATCCAATAGCTCACTGAATGAGCAGACGTGTGTCGAGTGGACAAAGAGGACACAGATCACCTTATATCAAAAATTGCGTCACTTGTACTATTTGAATTTAACTTCGAGACAGAAAAGTTAGACGGAAGCATTTTAAAACTTTATTTTTTGTCTTAATATTATCCGTTTTATCTTGATATGTATATTTATTTTCAATTGATCTAATTTATCTGTTCACTACATCAGACAGATGGGTATTTTAGATATACATTCTCCATGCATGTGTTCAGTCATCATTGAAGTCATACCAATGTCTACCTGGCTATCAAGATGATCTGTTTCGATCTCCGATTAATCAAGTTTCATTTTATTCGTTGAGAAATAATTACATCATCTCTTTACATAATACTCACTTAACACTTACGGGAGGGGCGTACCTGCCTCTTAGAACCCTAGTTCTTCCTCGGTGGAGTTTTCCTACATTTCGAAAAATTCTTTCACCACTTATTTTTTGCAAGGAAATTCTGCACCATTGAGAAAGTACGCGTAACACGAGGAAAGTCGTACAAGAATAGCGAATTTCAAGTAATCCCACAAAATTTACAGCAGCTACAACGTCATCGACCTCCATCGCTACGTCGCCAAGGGTCCCTGGTTCGAAACGCTGCCTCTGGCATTTGTGCTCTTTGCGAGTGTCCCTTCATAAATTTCGTCGTATCATCACTCATCTTCATCTTCGGAATTAGCCAAATATTGCAGAAAAGCATTGTAAAATAAACCAACTCAATAAACAACGGCAACAGTTACACGTGTGAAAACATTGTTGACAGGGCCCCTTTGTTCCTCCTCAGCATTGAATTTCATTAGATAAATAATGTTGCTTATGTAGAGTTCTGATAAGATCAAACATGGCCAGATGTTGATTATATTGTTTATGTTTTGTGAGTACCGCGGACCTCCGGCTCCGCTGATTCTTCACTACGGCCATCTCTCACTCTTATCTTCGACTACTTAAAAATAATTTACACCAGAATCTCTAAGTTTGGTAAAACTAATATAAGTGCCTTAAGAAAACTTTAAGATAATGGCAGCTAACTATAGAAGGATATTTTGATTTTTACTCAACGCACTGCCAACACTGAATACTTTTCAATGACGCGGAGTTTTTAGAGAAAAGCGCTAATTTTGGTCTGTAATTAAAACGGTCTGCAATTAGAGTACCCTGCCACCATTACCAGGAGAAATCATTAGCCATAGACATGGTCAATGTCGCCAATGCATTTAGGGCTCAAATAGATAACTCAGTACCAAAAGAGATGCATTAAATGCATAAAAGGTGCATGTGGAGAGAGTGAGAGAGAGAGAGAGAGAGAGAGAGAGAGAGAGAGAGAGAGAGAGTGAGAGAGAGAGAGAGAGAGAGAGAGAGAGATTGTGTGATCGTAGGTACACCTGGAGGACAAGGTAATTTTGCTCCTACAACCAAATGTTTCAAGAGCAGTGAAGATATTATGCGTATGCTATTGCCTATGTCATTCTTGTCAACCATAAACTTCTCAGAAGTTGGAGCTACTGTTTAAACGTCACATATATATGTGTTCTACTACTCCTAGATGTCAAAAACGTGGTCCGGAACCCATGCTCTGCAAGGGAAGAATAGTAGTTACGGCTCTTTGGATCACTACATCCGGGGTCAGGTTACATTAGGTGGCCTTGACGTCATCCGTAGTTGAGAGCAGAGATCACTGACGCAGCAGAAATTTGATCGCTGCTGACCTTGAAGACATCTCTCTCAGAGCCCTGTGCCGATGTGGAAGTGGAAGGGGGTAAATTACCATGATGTTGTTTCTGGGTGTTTACTAACCTAACATGTGTGTGTGTGGGGGGGGGATATGCGAGCGTGAATCAGAGCGTGAATTCAGGGTGAATCCGTGAAACGTAAAGAGATGACGAAACCTGTTTTTAAGATGGCGGTGAGGTTGTTGTACCCCGAAAGCCTAGTGGTTAAGGTTATTGCTTTTTAATCAAGGGGATGACGATTGATTGATTTGTTGTTCTAAGTACACTTTATGCACAGAAAGGCTAATCGGGACTGGACCACTGTGTGCCTCGATCGTATATCGAACCCGGGATATTTTGATTACAAGGCAAAGACGCAACCACCGCGGCATCGGGGAGTAAACATTGTCTTGATTAGCCTGTGTGAGCTAAACAAGTAAGATGGCGGCGAAAAGCGAGTGGTTAATGTTGTCGCCTGTTAATGAAGAGATCTCGGGTTCGATTCCCTAGGTAGTCAAATGGAGTCAATTATTTTTGTCCGCCATTATAGGTCCCGATTAGCCCATCTGTGCATAAATTGTGTTTGAATAAAAACAATATGGCGGCCGCGTTTTGTGTCTTGCGGAGCGGCGCGGCGCGACACTGGCGGATGTTTTTTTTATTCCGGGATATTCGGCGCAGCGAGGATGTTTCTTATTCCGCGATATATATAATAACGTAAATATAAACTGGCTAAAGCTGGTGTTTTAACCACATGGTTATGGGTTCGATTCCCCAATGTTGACAAAATTGGATATTCAATTCTATTTGTTTAAAAGTCCAGATTAGCTTTTATGCACAAATAGGAAATGAACTAAAGTGGAAATAGGATGTATAATTGAATGCTGTAATCACAAGGTCCCGGGTTCGATTCCCGATGTTGTCAAATTTGCCCAACAATGATTTTGTCTTTAAATAAAAAAGAAGTGTGTTATATAGTATTTATGCACGAACAGATATTCAAAAAGCAAAACAAGATATCTGACATTGTTATTTTGTATTCAAAAAGTTCCGGTTTTCTATTCCCCAATGTTGTCAAATTGTCTGTTAATTATTTTCTGTTTAAATAAGAAAAGAAGTGTGTTATATAGTATTTATGCACGAACAGATATTCAAAATGCAAGACAAGGTAGCTGACATTGTTGTTTTGTATTCAGAAGTTCCGGGTTCGATTCCCAATGCTGACAAATTGCAGAATAATTGATTTGTTTAAAAAGTGAGAGTATATTCCCGATTAACCTTGATACACAAATAGTTCTGATCAGTGTTTCCAAGTTGGCCCTTTTGGGGCCAGAACTGGCCCTTTTGAGTACGTACTCAGCCCCAAAATTCAGCAAAAACCGTTAGGGGCTTTTTAGTCCTACAGAGAGAAATCTTGCTACAAATATAGCCCTTTCAGTAATGAAATGTTTTTTGGTATTTTCAGTAAAGTAAACTGCAAAGAAAAATTCTCTTAACCGACCCTCCTCTGCACCTGCAAGCTCGTCCTGCGACACCTCTTGGGGAGCAGGTAGCAAGTGCACATAGTCACTTTATCCCCTTGTTTCTGGTTTTTGTATGCTGTGTAGCCTGAGCGTCGATTCCAGAAAATGCGAATCTTTGTTCAGTTGTATTGCTTCTGGTCCTTGAAAGTTCACAGAAATCCGGTGCGTAATCGACGAATCGTTCGTAACAGTGGGGCTCGACCAGAGACTAGTTCGTGTGTGCGGACGTGTATGTGTGTGAGTGTGCGTGTGCATATATATGAAGGAGGAATGTGCCGAAAATGTGTAATTCTTTTGTGTAATTTACTGCACCACAATTTACGGGGGAAATAAATTATTTAAGGTAAGAAAATTTAATTTAGTTGAGCGTATACCCCTCATTTTGACAGTTGATTAGTTGTGGTTCTTGAGTTTCAGAAATTTTGCACCACAACACCCAAGATTTGTAAATCTAGCCCCCTGGATGTGAATTTTAGCTCCATTTTGGGTGCGATTTAGCCCGTTTTTCTCTCGTGATGTTGGCAACACTGGTTCTGATTAGCTGATCTGTGCATAAATAGTATTTGTATGAAAACAATATGGCGGAGGATATGCGCGCGCAACAAATGTATAAGATGCAAAGTTTTGAACGAACCTGATTTCAAGATAGTGAAGAAGCTGGTGTAACCCTGAAAGCCTAGTGGCTAAGATTTTTGCTTTATGAATAAGGTGTCGAGGGTTCGATTCCTGGTAAGGTCAATAATGAATTGTCTCGATTTTCCTCTGTGTACAACAAGATGGCGGTGTTATAAAATCGAGTTAGGTTAGAGGGTAAAATTGTTGCGTATAACGAAAAGGTCCAGGGTTCGATTCAGTACGCAAACAAATGGAGTCAATTGCTATTGGTCCCCCCAAATCTAGTTCCCGATTAACCCATCTGTATCTGTGCAAAAATAGTAGGTTTATAAAAACATGATGGCGTGTTTATTGTATGGAGTGGTGACTGCACGATGCGGTCGTGGCCGAAATTAATAGATAACAGTTTAAATATAAAATGTTTAAAGCTGATGTTCCGGGTTAAATTCCCCAATGTTGTCAAAAATTGGATATTTAATTCCATTTGTTTAAAAGTCCCGATTAGGTTTTGTGCACAAAGAGGAAATGAACTAAAGTGGAACTAGGGTGTAAAAGTTAATGCTGTAATCAAGAGTTCCCAGGTTCGATTTTCGATGTTGTCAAATTGCCTAATAATGAATTCCTTCGTAAATAAATAAAAAGAAGTGTGTTATCAGTTCCGATTACAATGTATGCACAAATAAGTATTCAGAAAAAGCAAAACAAGATGTCTGACACTGTTGTTGTGTATTCAAGACGTTCCACGTTCGAGTCTCCTTGCTGGTATATTGCAGAATAACATTGCTCTTTTAAAAAGTGATTTACTATTCCCAATTAACCTTGATACACAAATAGAAATGGTTGACTTTCGGGTTTTGTATCCCAGAGGTTGAGTGTTCGATTTCCGCTGGTGCTAATGTTGCAAAGATATTACCATAGTAGTGTAATTGGATCGTTTCAAAATAATCCTTGGTACGAGTGCATTTGTAGCCTCTTTTTTTATCAATCGAATATCAGTTTTTGACATATTTTGACAATTTTTTGTCTGTGTTTTAGCGTTTAGCGATGTTTTAGTAAAATTTCCCTTTTTTCCCTCTCATCCTTGGTACGAGTGCATTTGTAGCCTCTTTTTTTATCAATTGAATATCAGTTTTTGACATATTTTGACAATTTTTGTCTGTGTTTTAGCGTTTAGCGATGTTTTAGTAAAATTTCCCTTTTTTTCCCACCTCACACTTGTAGGTATATCACGATCTTACGTAATATAACTTAACCTTTTTTTTTCGTGCTAAACTACACGAGAGCCTCTAGTAGTGCAGGTGTCCGGGTTGACAAATATCAAGTAGTGCAGGTGGCCCGGTTGAGAAACATTAAGTGAGGATCAAAAAAACCCTCAAAAACTCACTTTCTCTCCACGTTCCGCGCCTCATTTATTGCGCTGACGATGTTTCGCAACGTGGAAAACAGCACCAAAAACATCAAAAACTCACTTTACTCATTTGGGGATCACCAAAACCTCAAAAAAACTCACTTTCTCTCATTTATTGCGCTGATGATGTTTCACAGCGTGTTTATATATCGCGACCTTTGTAAACCTCTCTCGGGAACGATGTGTAGTGGACTTTAGAGAGAGTTCTGCGCCCCTTAAGTGAGGTTCAGTGTTACCAACCCCCCCCCCCCAAAGAAAAAGTGAACAGAAAAAAAGGTCTGGCATCACTTTTTTAAGCTATTTTTTTTACCTCCTGCTCTTATGCTACCTCGTCCTTTGACCTACACTTTTGAAATGACTTACGACATTTTCCTAAAAGTCTGTCTCCTCTTACTGTAAGGTCCCTCAGTGTAATCTACTACGACCTTTGCTCTCAGCGTAATCTGCTACGATGTGTTTTTTTTAAAAAAAAACTCATGTGTGATCTTCTGCGGTGTGTGTCTGTGTGTGTGTGATAATCAAAATTATTTTTGTTAAGGCCCTCAAAAAAAGAATAAAATATCCCGCCAGAGATGGAGGTGCGTGGTGCCCAACACCAGTTCTAATGGTCATGGCTATCAAAGCCATGTGCGCCTCTGTAGAGTTTCATGAGTTATTTTTTTTTTAATTCGCGCACCGAACTAACTTACATTGGACGCCGATCGTAGTGTGTAGCGTTAATTTGATCGGAGGCGCCTTATCGACTGGATCGTCGTCGTTATGCAGCACCGTCGAGGTGAAATCCAAATCGTACACGCGCTTGCCGAAATGTTTTCGTATGCGCGGAAGGGTGTGCTCGGACCAGTGTGGAAATTTATTTTTCGCACCACCACCGAGGTCGTTTGTGGGAGTCTTCGTACTCGAAGAAGTGTTCGAGGGGCTCGTGATCGAAGATGCATCCGTCGTGCTGGCGATGCTCGTCATCTTAATTCGTCGTTGGTCGGGACACTAAGGCTTCGATTAAAAACGGATTCAAAACGATTCTGTCAGGCTGGCGCAAATCCAAAACTAATCCAGTAGGGTGATGAATTAATTGTAAATTTGCAGCATCGACGTCGGACGACGATCTAAACCAGGCGCGGCATTTTTGGCATACTCTGTAATTGTTCGTGATGGGTTGCAACGAGGAAGGTTCGGTGCCTACGAGTATAACTTTCAAATCCGAAGAAATGAGCGTCGGGGTTGTGTTGGTCAGCGTCTGCAGGAAACACATCGTGTGGCAAAATTCGCAGCACGAGTCCGGTACGTCGCAGCAGGAGAATTCGATGCGAATGCCCGGGATGAAATGGAGCAAGCAGCACGCTTCGTTCTCCTGCTGGTCGATCTGGTCAAGGATCAAGCTGAATCCCAACTTCGGAGAAACGACCGCTTTCACGGTGTTGTTGTTTGCCTCGGTTCCAAATAATCGCCTGGTTCCGAAATTGCGATCTTTCATGTGAAAATAAGAAAAAAGCGTTCGCACGACGTCGACCCACGGCGAGGGAACCTTTACCCAGTTCACGCGTTCTATGCGCTCCCGAACGAACGCGGAATCCTTTTTGGGAAAGTAGCGTTTTTTGCTCGCGTCCAGGTTGAGAGAATCGATGTACGTGGCCCAAGACCACACGTGTTGCTGGTGCTGGTGCTGCTGCTGCTCGCTGCTACCACCCTCTACGATCTGGTGGAAACGAAAATTATCGGGCAGGATCGTACGTTCGAAGGCTTTGTACTGATTCGATATTCTCTTCTCCGTCCTCAGAAGGCGCAGAAATTGAGTTTTGAACGCGTCAGTTTCGGTCAAGTCCTGGTACAAATCTTTCAGGACGTTCAACTTGTTTTCCAGAACCGTATAATGCAGCACCAAGTAATTGATGTTGCAGTGTATGATGAAGAACGTCGGTATGATGCAGCAGAATCGATAGATCAAACCCCAGCCGAGAAAGTAATGCGTGTGGAAACGATGCTGGGTCGTCCACGTGAATTCGTTCAGAACGTGGCCGTCGCAGACGGTGTTCGGAAAAATCGTTCGCAAGTACCTGGCCGGATCTTTCCCGAAAACCTTCTCGAAAAAACGTGACGCCAAGCCAGAGCGTTGATGCAGTCGCTCTTGAAACTAGCCAGCTGTGGGGGCTGACAAATCGAGCTTCCTCCCCAGATCGAATTGAGTCGCGTGCCTTCCCACGAACTCCAGGTAAGCCTTCGCCGTGGGCCACACGATGCTCGTGACGATCTGTTCCCCCGAGAAATTCTATATAAAATAACATACCTGAAATTCTATTCGCAGTATAGATTGAATTTTTTTTTTTGAGTTTTGTAATCACTCCAAGAAATTCTATATAAAATAACATACCTGAAAATTGTATTCACAGTATAGATTGAATTATTTTTGAGTTTTATAATCAACCCGAGAAATTCCATATAAAATAACATACCTGGAAATTATTTTTTTTGGTTTGTGTGATCTGAGAAAGCATAATGGAATCCCCCAGTTTGATCGAATGTGTTACTTGCGAAAAATTAATATCTTAAACTAATATTAGCAAGCACAGGGCAAGATGTAGCGAAACAGGTTCGAGAATTAATCGTTCGTTACCTTCTAAGTCTTGTGCTCGATGCGGAAAGATGATCAGCATTCCAAATTTAAGTAGACACCTCAAAATTTGCAAACCATCGACCGGACAAGCATCGAAAAGGAAAATCGATGATTCAGAAACGGAAGCTTCCACTTCCAAGCTAAGTAAATTATCCAATGAACCCAAACCAATTAGATCTGCATTCAACGACCAACTCCAGGATTTTTCAATTAAGTCAGAACCAGGTCGTGACATTCTAAGTTTCTTGGACGAAACGAAAACATCTGTACTAAATATTTTGAAAGATAAACTTAAAAACAATTCTATAAAAGTATACGTTGTTTTGTTTTCTGAATACGAGAAAGTTGATGGCACAACGAGTATTTTTTATCATCGTACAAAAAACCAGACTCTTTATTTTGCTGACGTCGAAAATTTGGACAACTTCTATTATAAAGTTTCCAACGAGCTGGTTAAGAAACATGACGATTTCGAGGCTAAAGGGTCGGGATGGTCTCTGTGTGGAAGTCCTCACACGTTAACCGTTTACGTGAATCGATTCTCGCCTCTTCGCGCTTCCAGCTACGTTCCTCTTCCACCGAACATTCAACACAAGAGGGCTGTGTTGAATGTACAGAACAGCGATAAAAAGTGTTTCCTTTGGTGTGTGTTGGCTGCACTGCATCCTGTTCATTGCAAAAATAATCCACAGTGGGTTGGACATTACAAACAATACGAGTCCGACTTTCAAAGTGTAATGTCTGACATTGAATACCCGGTGACATTGTCGGATATAACAAAGTTCGAAAATCGTGCAGGAAAACGCATCGCTATTAATGTATATTCCTTCACGTCAGATAAACATGTCGTGCATCCCGTCAGGATAAGCGATATCGACGATGACGATGCTTGTGTAAAAAATCTCCTTCTCATTTCCAACGAGGATGTTCATCATTACACGCTAATTCGTTCTCTATCACGTTTGGTCAGAAGTCAAACTACCAAGTATGAACATTGCATCGAAGTTTGCCCGAGATGCCTAACCACGTTCGACGATCGTGACCGACGTGATCATCAAAATCTTCATTGTCGTCAAATTGCTATCGATAAACTTGCCGAACATAAAATGTATTGCGGTGACAACAGACCGGCTAGAATGTTGATGCCCGAAAAGAACGAAGTCGAAGAATTCAAAATGCACAAGGCATTGTTAGAACATCCCGCAATCATCGTCGCTGATTTCGAGTATTTCCTGAAACCACTCTCCTAGTGCGAACCGGATCCTGAAATTTCCTCCACAACGCCGTACCAGCTTCATCAACCTAATAGTTTCGGCTATGTTGTTGTGCGACGTGATAAAATAAATGAAGCATATATATACCGCGGACCAAATGTAATCGAACGCTTCCTGGAAAAAATGGTGGAGGAGGTTGAGGTAATTGGTAGCGTGCTGCTTACATCAAAACCGATGGCACCTTTAACTGAAAATGAACTCCAAAATTACAATTCCACTGAGGTGTGTCCGGTATGTGATCAAAGTTTCACTGATGAGAACAAAAAATATTCCACCACGATCATTTCAGCGGAAACTACATAGGTGGAATTTCCAACACGTGCAATCTTAAAATCCAGAAACCTAAATTCATCCCCATATTCTTTCACAACGGAAGCGGATATGATTTTCACCACCTGGTGAGACATCTTGGCTACGATCCGAAACGTATAGGTGTCTTGGACGAGAATGAAGAACGCTACATTAGTCTCAGCAAGCAAGTGTCGATTCCGGGAACGAAAAATACAATCGAGGTGCGCTTCCTGGATTCGTATAGATTTCTCTCTGCAAGTCTGGATGATTTAGCGAACAAACTCACCGACGATCAATTTAAAATAACTAGAGCTAGTTTTCCCAACGTAGACATAGAACTCGTTAGACGTAAAGGGATTTATCCTTACGAATATGTTAGTGATAATTCTAAATTTAACGACGACGCTCTCCCACCTCCAAGAGAATTTTACAGCAGACTCAGAGAGAAAGGAATCACGGACGAAGAATACCAACACGCGCAACTCATGTGGGAGAAATTAGAATGTAGGACACTCGGAGACTACCACCACGCATACTTAAAATTAGACGTGACGATACTCGCGGATGTTTTTCAAGCGTTCAGGAAAACGGCAACGAATATTTATAAATTAGATCCAGCGTATTTCTACAGTCTACCGGGATTAGCGTGGTCGGCAATGTTATTCCAGACAAAGGTCAAGCTGGAACTGATATCGGACGTTGACATGTTGCTATTTATCGAAAGAGGGATACGAGGTGGAATGGTGCAATGCGTACAGAGACATGCAAAAGCTAATAACGTACACATGAAAGAAGATTACGATTCAAATCGAGCATCGAATTACATCTTCTACGCCGACGTTAATAATCTCTACGGACATGCCATGGTTCAGAAACTTCCTTACGGGGGATTCGAATGGTTAGATCCCACTTCGATAGACATTATTCATTTCGACGATAGCGAGTGTGGTTTCTTCGCAGAGGTTGATCTCCAATTCTCCGACCACCTGCACGACACGTTTTCGGATTTGCCTCCGACTCCCGAAATCAAATGTCCACCCGACTCGGTTCAAGACAAGCTTTTGTTAACATTGGACCCTAAACAGAGATACGTCGTCCACTACAAGAATCTCCGGTTTTTGATTGGGAAGGGTGTTCAGATAGTAAATGTTAGAAGAATACTAAAGTTTAAACATTCCACGTGGTTAATACCTTACATAGAAACTAACACACAACATAGAACAGCTGCCACTTCCGATTTAGACAAGGACTTCTTTAAATTAATGAACAATGCGGTGTACGGAAAGACCATGGAGAATGTTAGAAAGCACGTAGACGTGAAATTAATTTCCGATAAGAATAAATGTCGGAAGTGGATAGCCGATCCTAGATTCAAGTCGAGAAAAATTTACAACGAGAATTTATCACTTTTCAATCTAGATATAAAATTGATGAAATTCAGAAAACCAATTTACGTTGGCGCAACGGTTCTCGACTTGTCGAAACTTTACATGTTCGAATTTCATTATGACGTGATAAAACCCTTCTACAATGATAAAATATCACTTTTGTACACGGACACCGACAGCTTCATTTACAGCATACAAACACCTAACCTATACGAAGACATAAAAAATCCTTCCATGCTCGAGTATTTCGATACTTCTGCGTATCCTCAACACAACAGATTTGGAATTCCTTCCCTCAACAAAAAAGTCCTAGGTAAACTGAAAGATGAATGTAACGGTGATATTACTGTCGAGTTCGCGGGTTTGCGTTCGAAGATGTATGCCATGAGAACAGAGAGTAGCGTCACGAAGAAAGCAAAAGGTGTGGGCAAGAATACGGTGGAGAACAAACTCACCTTCCACGATTACATCGATTGCCTTTACTCACAATCGACGATACTAAGTATAGAACAAAGAATCCAGAGCGTCGACCATATCATCACCACAAACAAAGTTAGAAAAATTGCGCTGGATCCCGATGACGATAAGAGGTGCGTCCTCGAGTGTGGTATTCACACATTGCCTTGGGGACATCGTCGTTTAGAAATAAATGAGAATTGCGCACAGTGTAAATAATTAGCACTCACCACCACACACAACAATTTTCACTAACTTAAAAAAAAACTTTGACTGTCATTACAAAATAAAACTTTGACCGTATTCTTAAATAACCAGCATGCCTATGAACTTGTTCGGTTTCAAAAAACAGATTATTATGGAAACTGCACCGTCCATACCAGATCATGAAGTCTTACCTTCCGTGTTACCTAAACTCAACGGTCTGTTGATCATTCACCTCAACAGCATTTGGACGAAATTGGACGAGGACGTGGGTAAAACCTTTTACGTCTTCAACAACAATTTACATTTTTACGAAATTCCGATCGACGGGAAACTTCAAATCACCGTGAATCCGGACAACGAAGGGCGAAAACTCAAAATTTCTACCGGCAAGAACATTTTTCGAATGAAGCACGACAAGGTACTTTCTAACATGTCGTACGATGTTTCAGCAGGAGATTGTTTTTACGTGGAACTCCTCGGAGATTACGATAAACTCGTTCCTCTCTTCGTAGAATTACGAATCGTCTATCCTATTATAAATAACCGTTAACCAAAATGCCTAACGACATTTTCGGCAACACCAAGCGTGTAGACCACGCAGAAGAGATTCTCATGTTGGACGTTCGAATTAAAAAGTTGAGGAGCGATTTGATCGCTTTTATGGAGACCTTAAACAAAAGTTTAGAGTCGGAGATCGCTACACTCCAAACGCAATGTCTCGACCCCATTCTGAAAATCGATTCCGAACTGAAAACACTCATAAAAAAATTACGTCGACGTACCTTCTTACGACAACGTTCAAAATATACAGTTGAGCGTGGATTCGCTTCAAAATGATTTGGCCAAATTACAGCAATTTCAATCGAAAAATGAAGATTTGGAAAAATTGAAACTCGAAATCGAAGAACGAACTTCCGCAATAGAAAAGAATTTCTCTGAACTTCAAACCGTCGTGAACGATATCGACGTAGAACGCTTGCACGTCGTCGTTTCCAAATTACAAGAAGAATTCACCAGCACGTTGGAAGAAATTAAATCCAAGTTACAGACTTTGGAAGATACCATGACGAACCTACCATCGTCAGACGAACTGCAGGTCATCGGTAAAAGCGTCGCGAACATAAAAATTCAATTGGAGGCCTATCAAGATTTCGAACACATTCAAACCACCATCGCTACGCTTCAGGCGTCTCTGGAGTTGATCAACGAAGAAATTAAAAATATTCACGCTGAAGCGAACGCGTTGACGAGCATTCAAGATACGTTGAGCACGGTTTGGCAGAAGATCGAATATTTGGAAAATTTGAACGTGGAATCCAATCTTGCTCATTTTCATCACGTACTGGACAACATACAGGGTGACTTGGAATCGTTACGGACGAGCGTGCCTTCGAGCGAAGATTTGGAAAAATTGAAAACGGCGGTGACGGCACTATCCGATTCGAGCGACGTCAAAAGTTCGTTGAGCGATCTCGAGAGTAGGGTGGCCAATCTCCCACCTCCAAAGAATTGCACGCTTTGAAAAGGAACATATCACGTATGCTGAAACGACTGGAAACGGAAACGGCGAACGTGGAACAGATTCGAGACGAAATTAGTTCGCTGGTGTCGACGTTGCCCACTTCGCAGAGCGTCGCCGACCTTCACACGCAGTTTACCGAGATGCGAAGCATCGTGAACGATCTTACCGAGAAGAGTTCGAAATCGAATCAAGTCGAGAACCTTCAGAACATTGTCGTCAACATCAGAGATCAAGTTGGAGTGTTGGAATCCACGCAGGAATCGACGCTGGCCTCTTTCGGTGCCAAGTTGCAAGAACTCAACGAAAACTACAAGCAGTTGAACGTGGAGGTGAAAATCAAACCGTCATTTTCTGCCGTAACGGTTACCATAGTCGAGCATTTGTTGCCCATCGAAAATAAACTCGGACACGTTCACAGTAATCTGCTCGGCGTCGACACTAAATTCGCCAAATTGTTCACCTTGCAAGCCATCGAAATCAACAGCGTACCCAATCAGCAGAGAATCTCCACGTTCGTCGAAGGTAACAAACTGTACATGTTGCATCCTTATCATCCGTACTACAAGTTTCTCCTCGATGGCACGATTCAGATAAACGAATTTTCGTACTGGTCTCACGGCAGAAAAGCTAGCGTTCCCACCATGACCTTGATATCGAATCGTGGCGTCCAGAAAGCAGGAAACATTCCTCTGGCACGTTGGAACGAAACGCGCAACATATATGAAATACACGAAGACGAAGATCTTACCGTTTTCGACGTGAGTGCCGGCGATAAGCTGATCATTCAAAACACGAGCGAGGTGCCACCCTCTTTGAATCCCATCACGCTGGTGCTTCTCTTCAAACGTAATCTCTAAAAAAAAAATGTCTAGTCAAGCCATCGTCCAAAAATTGCATAAACCTGCACGCCGAAACTACGAATGTTTGGCGGTGGTAACCAAGGGCATCGATGACCTCTGGGAAAGCGACCTCGTCGAGATGAGTAGCGGCAAGTTAAAAAACGTACATAAATTGAACAAGGGCAACAAGTACCTCCTCACCGTCATAGACACATTTTCGAAATTCGCATGGGCTCTACCTTTGAAGGCGAAAACAGGAACGTGCGTCACGGAAGCATTCAAGACAATTTTTCGCGAAAGCGGCGGCAGACGACCTCGGTTTCTGCACACGGACAAGGGGAAGGAATTTTACAGTGCCGTATTCCAAAAGTTTATTCGGAAACACGACGTTCGACATTACTCGACCTTCAGTGACGTCAAGGCCAGCATCGTGGAAAGATTCAATCGCACTCTGAAATCACGCATGTGGTCACGCTTCACGCTTCAGGGAAGCTACAAGTGGGTCACCATTCTTCCGGAACTCGTTAACGACTATAATCACACGGTGCACGGAACGATAGGCATGAAGCCAGCTGACGTTACCAAGTCCGACGAGCAGCATTTAATTTCTAGCGTTTACTGTCCAAAGTACACACCCACGACAAAAAAACCTAAATACCAAATTGGAGACCAGGTGAGGGTCAGTAAATTGAAGCGAACGTTCGACAGGGGTTTCACACGAAACTGGAGCACTGAACTTTTTACCGTGGTTCGAGTTTTACCCGGAAACCGTCACACGTATATAATAAAGGACAGTGGCGGTGAAATTTTATTGGGGCGCTTCTACGAGGAGGAACTCTCTAAAACTAAATACCCCGACACGTACCTTATCGAAAAAGTTTTGCGCAAGAGAGGCGACAAACTTTTGGTGAAATGGCTGGGACTTCCGGACACGAGTTGGATCGATTCGAACGAAGTGATTCTATGAGTACGTGGAATGTCGTGAAACGTCTACCTGATTCGGAAAATCAAACGAAGAAAAGGAACGGCGAATTGCTCCCCGACAGCATACGATGTCTGATCGTAGGACCTTCGGGGTGCGGAAAGACGACACTGCTCATTGATAATTTTATCCTCTCACCCAATTGGTTAGACTGGGAAAACAGACACCTCTACGTATTTTCGAAAAGTCTCGAACAACCGAAATACCAGCAACTTACGAAACTGTACGAGGGACTGGGCATTGCAACTTTCGCAACTGAAATCATTCCACTGGACGATTGTCTCGAGAATTCCGTTGTGGTGTTCGACGACATGATCTTGGAAAATCAAAACGAGATTCGTAATTTTTTCACTCGAGGTCGTCACAAAGGATTGGATTGTTTCTACCTGGCACAAACTTTTTCCAAGGTTCCGAAACAACTGCTACGCGACAACGCTAATTTCATATGTTTGTTTCGACAAGACCACACCAATTTAAAAAACGCACACGATGATTACGTAGGGGCCGACGTAAATTACAATCTATTTTCTACATTCTGCTCCCACTGTTGGAACAGTGACGATTTCGGATTCGTGACCATCGACATGACGCAAAAAGCAAACCATGGAAAATATAGGAATAAAATAAACGTTTATCTAGACATCTCAAAGGCTAACAAGAGGAAAATTTCAGAATTGCAACAAGAAGAAAAAAATCAAAAAAAAAATCAAAAGTCCTGAGAATCTAAAAAATAAAATTTGAAAAAAAAAACGTTTTTTTTTCAAACGTCTGACAAGCATATATAAAATAACCATTACAACAAAAAGTGAGTGTTAGAAAAAGTGGATAGTCTCAAGCGGCTGACAGCAGAAAACTAGGAGAACCGAACGTATAGGCTGAGAATTCGACGTTTCAAAAACGTTTCAACGTATATAGCAAAATGTCAAAACGTCAATTTCAAGAAGACGAAAATCTCAAGTTGAAGGAATACCTCGTGAAACGCTTCAAAGGTTGGAAATCCGAGAATCGCGGATCCTACGAAGAGAAGAAACGTCAGGATCAACCTGTGATCGACGCCATCAGCGGTCTAGGTAAAGAAATTAAAAGTGTCACGGAACAAAATAAAAATTTGATCAACGAACTCGTACCACTCGCAGCTAAAAGTTACATTGTACCCACGCCCATTTCGAGCATTCCTTCGACGCCGTTCGAACTGAAGGAAGTACCGGCACGACGTCGAGCCATAAGCAGTACGTCTTCGGATAAGATCGAGTTGGGACCTTTGGCACGAGACTACCTGAGCACGGGGAAATTCGACAAGGATGAAGTGTTCGGATTGTATCCGAGCATGGAGAGCAACGAAGGCGGCGGTGTGGTTTGGAAGATTGGGAAATCGAAGTTGACCTTCGAAGGCAACGACATTAAAGTTAATTTAGGCGAGAAGGATAGTTGGACCAGGTATCCGGGTACGGTGGGACTGTGGGAACTCGTTGCCAAAAAGCAGCCGAAAGATTACACCGACGAAGATTACCAAAGTTACAAGGAAATTTTGATAATGACGGATGCCTTGTACCAAAACAACGACGCTACGCAGAATCGCGTCAAATCCAGCAGCGGCGAAAAATAGAAGAACCTCATCAAGCCGATATGGAACCAGGTCAAAACAGGCAGCGGCGTCAAACGCTACAACACGTTACCCAAAGAATTCGTTTGGATGGACGACGTGAGGAAGCTCGTCGATCGATGGTTGGTGATAGCCGGCGAAGAGAATGCAGGCAATCGTAATTTCTACAACGAGAAGGTTGGCATCGTGGACATGATCAGCACGAAACTTTCCAACTTCATCGTGAACGACGACAAAGGTATAGGGTACCTCATCAAAATCATCAACACCCTGCCTCCGAGATTCTGGAACGTGGCCGAAGGAAAGGGACTCGTGAACGACATCATCAACAAGTTACCTTTCGAGATGCATTTACCTGGCTACCAGTACTGCGGACCGGGTACCAAACTCGAGAAAAGATTGGAGAGAGGAGACAAGGGTGTGAATCCGTTGGACGCCGCATGCAAAGATCACGACATCGCCTACAACACCACTCGCACCGATCTGGATGCACGTCACGAAGCAGACAAGAAATTGGAGCACGCAGCTTTCGAAAGGTTCGTCAGCAGAGACGCATCGCTGGGTGAACGGGTCGCCGCACTGGGCACCACCATCGCCATGAACACAAAACAAAAACTTGGGTGGGGTATATAAATAACATAGAGTAAAAAAAAGTAAATTATAACAACATGTCTCGTATAACCGATTTGCCGCACGAACTGCTATGTAAAATTTTTAAACAGGCAGTAAACGGAGATTGTGAGGATATAAGGAAACTTTTGATCATAGCTAAAACGACGCCGGAATTTCGTATCCCTTGTGAAATGGCTGTCAAGGACCGTCTTCGGGAGATCAGTGGCATGAGGTGCGGTGATCTCGACACTCTTCTTTCGGCCGCAGGGGAAAAATTAAACGATAGGTTGGATGAACTGCACGAGGCGAGGCAGGGAAGAAGACGATACACGGATGATTGGCATAAGTCCAAACAGGAAACTGAAGAAATCATCACGCACATCATCGCGTTTTCTGAAGCACGGACTTTCTTCCTCTGTTAAAAAAAATCTTCGATACAAAATTCTCGTAAAAAAAGTATATATAAATAACACACATCGTGAAAAAAAATTAAATTTCTCAAACACTCTGAAAATGTTTCTCCTTCGATATGAGTGAAAAAAAAATGAGTGATCTCCAAGCATTAAAACAAATGCTAAATTTGTCAGTCGAGTATGTAAATATTCAGGAATTGGAAGTCGACAAACCTTACACTATAACTTCCGGTTCAATCGTTTCTACCCAGTATGGTCCCAAGGTGCGTCTGTTGCTCAACGGACAATACAGTCTATTTTTACCAGATCGATACTCTATCATGTTATCCGACGAGAAGCTATCTATTTTAATCGATTTAATTTATTTAAACTCGAATCATGTACAAGGGGACAAAGGAACTTCTTGGTAAGAAAACGAAGCACGTAATAGAATTTGTGTAACGACTGCGCGGAGTATATATAAAAATAACATACCTTGAAAAAAAAATTACAGGAGAGAGGGAAACAAAAAAAAATCTCAGAACATTTATATATAAATAACATACTGTAAAAAAAAATTACACGAAACAAAAAAAATCTCAGAACATTTATATATATAAATAACATACCGTGAAAAAAAAATGTATAGAGCATCAACATGAAGCCCAAGGGTGTCTTGTACCAGATACCATACTCCAATCTGAAAAATCTATGTGCCCTCGATGGGTTACTCACCAAGAAACAACGCGAGAAGAAACGTTCTTGCTTGACGAAAGGACACGGAATGAAATTGCTGCTCAGCACTCCACAATTGAGACGCTTGCAGCGTTCGCGGACACAGTAAAAGATCTGAGGTTTCATATTCAGCATCCCGGCCATCCTGGCAGCATTGGGGGCCGTTGGAAGTTTGGCCGGGGGTAGCGCCGCCATCGCGAAAACCGTCATCGACTCGAAGAAGAACAAGGCGGAATTGGAAGAACAGAAACGTCACAACCTGGCCATGGAGAAGAAAGGGGGGAAGGGGGTGATGAGAAAGTTTAAAAAAAAGAAACAGCAGCACTCACCAACCGAGACATTGAATCTCTGATCGAACCATTACGAATCAAACACTTCAGAGGCGTTTTCATGTCCGACTCGTTACCTTCAACCGTTAAAAATAGAGAATGCGGCGTAGTCAACTTGGACCGTCAAGTAAAATTCAGGCACGCATTGGATATGTTACCACAAAAATGATGACAATAAAGCATTCCTTTTCGATTCTTTCGGAGGTGTTCCACCTACAAATTTAGTCCGTTATCTGAAAACGAACAAAACCTCTATATACTACAACGACGAACGAATTCAAACTTTCGGAGACGAGAACTGCGGTCATCTCTGCCTCTCCATGCTCGCGTTTCTCTCTAAAATAAATAAGCCACAGGTGGAAGATTTCCAGAAAGCATTGTGGAACCTTAAACAGCATCACCACGATGGGCGTGTTCCATCTCACGAGCGAATCTTCGATCTTGAAACTCACGCTGCACGACGACATCGTCTATCCTAAATCCGTAGCTCTGCGTGCATTCTACAGCATGTACCTCATACCTAACGTCACGCAGCACAACAACAAAATTAGCGTAGGAAGCGAACATATCGTCGTCACGCCAGGCCAATACAATCTTTCCACTTTGCAAGCTCAGTTACCCAAAGGCACCTATCTTTCTCAAAATTCGGTCACGCACAGAGTGGAAATCGTGTCGCCGACGGAGACCGTGGACCTGGGCACCATGGGAGAACTTTTAGGTTTCGATAACGACACAAAACTCGAAGCTGGCATCAAGCACACGGCAGCAAACATTCCTAAATTCTTGGCCATAGAGACTCTGAACGTACACTGCAACGTGGCGGAAGGCATGATCACGAAATCCTCGGACGGGGGGTTGCTGGGAAGTCACAAGCAGACGGGAATCATAGCCACGTTCAAACCCAGTTCCGAATTCATGGAACCGATCATCTACACACCCTCTTCGCCGATCTATTTTCCAGTATGTCGCAACCGCGTAGACGACATAGAGTTGGTGGTGACGAACGAGAAAGGAGAGGTGGTGGATTTTGCAGGTGCAACGACCACTGCCATCGTGGAGATCAACGTATAATAAATAACACACATAGTGAAAAAAAAATGGAGCAAATCGAAAGTTACGAATTGCAATCTTTCCCTCCCAACCGTCGCACGTTCGCCAATTTGAACGAAGCGAACCGGGAGATCGAATACGACGTGGACGTAGGCGACGGGTTCGTTCATCCTCACAGAGCGGACCTCTACCTTCAATTCGACGTGGTGAAGAAAGAAAGCGGAGAAGCGTTTCCGCCCAATGCAAATTTGAAACTCGTGGACAACTTCGTGCCTCACCTGTTCTCGCAGGTGGAGGTGAGGAAACACGGTACCGTCATCGACAGAATCTATTATCCAGGCATCACGTCGACGGCAGTGGGAACATTGAAATTATCCAAAACGGACGCTGCATACTATCAAGCGGGAGGATTCGAAGCGGGGACCAAAATATCGACGAGAAGTCACACGGTGCTCTTTCCCATGCGTCTGCTGCCCGGTTTCTTCTCCGACTACAAGGAGATCATGTGGAAGGGAGGATTGCGCGTCACCTTTCGAAGAGCGGCCAACGACAACGACGCACTGATGCGATACACCAACTTGAACGCAGATGGCACGTCACTGCCCAACACTTTACCCGAAGCAGCCAACTGCGTCATCCGGAGCATGGAGTTGAGAATGCCGATCGTGGAATACGAGACGAACTACGCCCTCAAGTACAAAGCGGAGATCATGAAGAGTCCGCAGGTGCCGATTCACTTTCACGGTTACCAGTGCGTGCAGAAATTAGCGTCGGGAAGTCACATGGAATTCGACGTGACGACGCAGTTCAACAACATACAGTTCGACATGCCAGATTTCGTCATTGTACTTTTTCAGACCGGGCGCGATAAGAATCAGGAAAAAGATTCCAGCAAGTTCGACGACTGCAAGATCAAGAACGTTTATCTCAAGAATGGTAGGAACGAAGTGTTCCCACGCGAGAATTACAACCTCGACATGACCAAAGACGATTACCTCAAACTTTACGAAGCTTACACGGCTTACAAACGCGTGACCGAGGGAAGCGTGGACGTGTACTACGCGCCCAGCGAATTCAAAGCACGCAGGCCGATGTTCGTCATCAACACATCTAAGAGGAAGCAGGTGGTGGTCAACGATCGAACCAACATCAAGATCGTTTGCGAGTTCCACGACGCGCTGCCTGCCGATACTCTATGCAGCGTCATCCTGGTCGCAGAGAAGTCCTTCGTTCACGACGTGAAGAACGAGAGGGTGACGGAACAGTTTTAAAAAATAATTCGTAATAAAAATAATTGCCACATACTAAAAAAAATCAACAAGGTTATGTAAAATACAATGTAAGTTAGTTCGGTGCGCAAATAAAAAAAAAATAAAAAACTCATGAAACTCTACAGAGGCGCACGTGGCTTTGATAGCCATGACCATTTAGAACTGGGGTTGGGCACCACGCACCCCCATCTCTGGCGGGATATTTTTTTCTATTTTGAGGGCCTTAACAAAAATAATTTTGATTATCACACACACACACACACACACACCGCAGAAGATCACACATGAATTTTTTTTTTAAAAAAACATCGTAGCAGATTACGCTGAGAGCAAAGGTCGTAGTAGATTACACTGAGGGACCTTACAGTAAGAGGAGACAGACTTATAGGAAAATGTCGTAAGTCATTTCAAAAGTGTAGATCAAAGGACGAGGTAGCATAAGAGCAGGAGGTAAAAAAATAGCTTAAAAAAGTGATGCCAGACCTTTTTTTCTGTCCACTTTTTCTTTGGGGGGGGTTGGTAACATTGAACCTCACTTAAGGGGCGCAGAACTCTCTCTAAAGTCCACTACACATCGTTCCCGAGAGAGGTTTACAAAGGTCGCGATATATAAACACGCTGTGAAACATCATCAGCGCAATAAATGAGAGAAAGTGAGTTTTTTTTTGAGGTTTTGGTGATCCCCAAATGAGTAAAGTGAGTTTTTGATGTTTTTGGTGCTGTTTTCTACGCTGCGAAACATCGTCAGCGCAATAAATGAGGCGCGGAACGTGGAGAGAAAGTGAGTTTTTGAGTTGTTTTTTTTATCCTCACTTAATGTTTCTCAACCGGGCCACCTGCACTACTTGATATTTGTCAACCCGGACACCTGCACTACTAGAGGCTCTCGTGTAGTTTAGCACGAAAAAAAAGGTTAAGTTACATTACGTAAGATCGTGATATACCTACAAGTGTAAGGTGGGAAAAAAAGGGAAATTTTACTAAAACATCGCTAAACGCTAAAACACAGACAAAAATTGTCAAAATATGTCAAAAACTGATATTCAATTGATAAAAAAGAGGCTACAAATGCACTCGTACCAAGGATGAGAGGGAAAAAAGGGAAATTTTACTAAAACATCGCTAAACGCTAAAACACAGACAAAAAATTGTCAAAATATGTCAAAAACTGATATTCGATTGATAAAAAAAGAGGCTACAAATGCACTCGTACGAAGGATTATTTTGAAACGATCCAATTACACTACTTACCATTAATGTTGTTTTGCCGTGTGGGCAACATGATCGACACTATCGCTTTGTGATGAATGTGGGTGATGCAGGTTCGACTCCCCAAATGAAGCCAACATTCTATGTTTCAAATCCATGTACAATTCTAAATTTATGTTTCGATTAACCTCAATGCATAAATGGAAATTAAACAAAGAAAAACGAGCACGATGGCGACGGATGTGTTAAAAAACAATGGAGTTAGTTTCTATGAGTCTTTTTTATAATGACAAGAAAAAAGTAGAGAATCACTTAGAAATAGAATAGAAATAAAAATACTTGCCTTTGCATATCCAGCGCTGTGCAGAAAAGCTCTCATACTTTATTTCCACAATTTCGCAATACACACCTTTTTCTATTTTATAGTTAATTATTGATTGCAGAAAAGTTATCATGCTTTACTCTGACAATTCATCAATACAAACTTTTTTTCTATATTATATACGTAGTTAATTATTAATGTTATTAATACCAGCAAAAACATAAACAATGTTTAGTTTTTAAAGAGTTGATAAGTGAAAGAAAAAGCCAACACATATATTTTACCCCAGTTAATTACCAATATTTACAAATTCAAAACACAACACACATACACAAATATTTTTTCCACCAGTTTATCAGCGTGTTATTTTAGCAAGCTTAATTTTCTCATGTTTGTTCACTCACCGACATAAGGAATTGTGTCACTGTCTTGGCCGATGTCTGCTGCAACCACTGAATTAAAATATTTCACTATTTTTTCCACAAGCAAATTCTCGCAAAATACAAATAATTATTTGGAAAGTCTTTTCCCGTCTATGTTTTGTATGGACAAAGGCTCAGGTTTTGTACATCCGTGTAGGTGGGAAAGCACAAAGTTCTCCTTATTACATGCATGGACAGGCGAAAGATCTGTGCATCCGAAACACTGTTCGCGAAGGTCAAGAATGCAAGATTCCACACACTTTCCAAAATATGATTTCAGATACGGCGACACTGTTTCACACATAACCACCGCATACTTGTAGCATATGAATATGTTCATAAAGTTTCGCCACGAACTTTCTGCGATGAACACTATCTCCAAGGAACCTGTAAGCTGGTATCTTTCTTTTAATGATCTGACGGCGGTTGTACAGTGTGGTTATTAGAAATTCGTGTTGCTCACTTACTGGGTTAGAAACACTAGGCTGCCCACCAGGAATAGCGATGTAATTGTCGATTACTGGAACCAAATCCTGAAGAGCGTGCCACACCTGGAAATTCAGTTCAACACCGGCCGCTCCGCTTCTGTGTAGCTTGACAACAGGTTGGAAATCCAGATGAGAGGCGAGTCCGATTGAGATAACCTTTGTTTTCGAAGCATTCAAATAGCAGACGTGATCCAATAATATCGCCGTGCGTAAAAGACTGGTTACTGGTTTTTGTTCTTCGGGCACTTTCTGATCGCTCTCTTTCTCAAGAACCCCTTTGAAATTAGTGTACGGTTGAAATCTCTTTTTCAAAGTCATCGAAATAGAGGATTCCATGACTAAGATACTGCATGTCGCAGCGTGCAGGTACAGAATTGAAGAAAGGCGTGGATGTGTTTTTTTTTGTTTTTGAGATGCATGCGCACGTAGCAAACTAAATATGTGCTGGACAGAGAGGCGATTTATCTCTGATAATTGCACTTTGTAAGGCTCCGCCCGCATTCGCATCTCTGTCCAGCACATGTTTGTTTTGCTACGCGCAAGCATGCGTCTCAAAAACACGCCCACGCATTTCTTCCATTCTCTACCTGCAGGCTGCGACATGCAGTATATCGCAGTTCTTAGTCATGGAATCCTCTATTTCGATTGAAAGAGATTTCAACCGTACACTAATTTCAAGGGGGTTCTTCAGAAAGTGCCCGAGGAACAAAAACCAGTAACCAGTCTTATACGCCCGGCGATATTATTGGATCACGTCTACTATTTGAATGCTTTGAAATCAAAGGTTATCTCAATGGGACTCGCCTCGGACACAGAAGGTGTGAGCAGAATCGTGTTTCCTACCAACTAAGTGAGCAACACGAATTGCTAATAACCACACTGTACAACCGCCGTCAGATCATTATAAGAAAGAAACCAACTTACGGTTCCTTGGAGATAGTGTTCATCGCAGAAAGTTCGTGGCGAAACTTTATGAACATATTCATATGCATCAAGCATGCGGTGGTTATGTGTGAAACAGTGTCGCCGTATCTGAAATCATATTTTGGAAAGTGTGTGGAATCTTGCATTCTGGACCTTCGCGAACAGTGTGTCGGATGCACAGATCTTTCGCCTGTCCATGCATGTAATAAGGAGAAGTTTGTGCTTTCCCACTTACACGGATGTACAAAACCTGAGCATTTGTCTATACAAAACATCGACGGGAAAATATTTTTCCAAATAATTATTTGTATTTTGCGAGAATTTGCTTGTGGAAAAAAATAGTGAAACATTTTAATTCAGTGGTTGCAGCAGACAGCGGCTACGACAGTGACACAATTCCTTATGTCGGTGAGTGAACAAACGTGAAAAAAATAAGCTTGCTAAAATAACACGCTGATAAACTGGTGGCAAAAAAAAATGTTTGTATGTGTGTGTGTGATTTGAATTTGTAAATATTGGTAATTAACTGGGGTAAAATATATGTGTTTGCTTTTTCTTTCACTTATCAACTCTTTAAAAACTCCACATTGTTTATGTTTTTACCGGTATTAATAACATTAATAATTAACTACGTATATAATATAGAAAAAATGTTTGTATTGTGGAATTGTCAGAGTAAAACATGAGAACTTTTCTGCAATCAATAATTAACTATAAAATAGAAAAAGGTGTGTATTGCGGAATTGTGGAAATAAAGTATGAGAGCTTTTCTGCACAGCGCTGGATATGCAAAGGCAAGTATTTTTATTTCTATTCTATTTCTAAGTGATTCTCTACTTTTTTCTTGTCACTATAAAAAAACTCATAGAAACTAATTCCATTGTTATTTTAACACATCCGTCGCCATCGTGCTCGTTTTTCTTTGTTTAATTTCCATTTATGCATTGAGGTTAATTGAAACATAACTTTAGAATTGTACATGGATTTGAAACATAGAATGTTGGCTTCATTTGGGGAGTCGAACCTGCATCACCCACATTCATCACAAAGCGATAGTGTCGATCATGTTGCTTATCCTCTTTACTCTTTATGCATCAAAGCTAATCGGTAGTAGGTTCACACGGCAAAACAACATAATCTGCTTTCTCTTTATAAATTAATGGTAAAATCTTTGCATTGTAATCAAATGGGTTCCAGGTTCGATATCAGATGGAACAATTTTATGCAGTACAATTAATCGAGACTTCGTAAAAAAACGCCAACATTAGCACCAGCGGAATTCGAACCCTCAACACCTGGGTTACAGAACCACAAACTCAGCCATTTCTATTTGTGCATCAAGGTTAATTGAGAATGGTAGTAGAGAGGCAGCACTTCGTTCCTACGCGTCAGCAAAAATTCGATGCGACTGGTGTTTTGTTACATCCGGTTGTAGCGGAGTACGAGCTGTTTTATTGTTGAGTCAGCAGAACGTGTCTGATCACGTTGAAGACATCGGAAGCGGTGGGGGGAGGGGTCAATGGATTTGTCACGTTGTTTCTTGATGTATGCTAACCTAACACGTGCATATGTTTGTGTGTGTGTGTGTGTGTGTGTGTGTGGAGGAAATGCGCGCGCAACCATTGCGTATGATGCAAAGACATGAAGAAATGATTTAAAGATGGCGCCGAAGGTGCTGTACCCCCCGAAAGCTTAGCGGCTAAGGTTATTGCTCTGTAAAACAAGAGGCGTCGAGGGTTCGATTCCTGGTAGAGTCAATATTGATTGATTGAGTTAGTTTTTTTTAAGTCCGTTTTATGCACGGCAAAACTAATCAGGATTGGAGCTACAGTTGAAAAGTGGTGATTCGGACCACTATGTGCCTCCACCGAGTATCGAACCTGGGACCCTTTGATTACAAGGCGACGATGTCAATATTGAATGGTCTCGATTAGCCTGTGTGTAAATAAAGGCAACAAAATGGTTGAGTTCGAAAATCGAGTTGGGTTAGTGGTTAATGTTGTCACCTGGCAATGAAGAGGTCGCGGGTTCGATTCTCTAGGTAGTTAAATTAGGCCAATTGTTTAGTCCCGCCTTTATAGGTCCCCGATTAGTCCATCTGTGCATAAATAGTGTTTGAATAAAATCAATATGGCGGCCTTGGGTTAGTGGTTATTGTTGTCGCCTGGTAATGAAGAGGTCGCGGGTTCGATTTTCTAGGTAGTTAAATGAGGCCAATTGTTTTGTCCCGCCATTATAGGTCCCGATTAGTCCATCTGTGCATAAATAGTATTTCAATAAAATCAAAATGGCGGCCGCGTTTTGTGTTTAGCGGCGGCGACCGGGGCGCGGCGCGGGGCGGGGCGGCGCGGCGCGGGGGGGATGTTTTTTATTCCGCGAGATGTTTTAACCAAGTGGTTGAGGGTTCGATTCCCAATGTTGGTGAAAATTGGATATTCAATTGTATTTGTTTAAAAGTTCCGATTAGCTTTTTGTGCACAAAGAGAAAATGAACTAATTGGAAATAGGATGTTTATGCTGTAATGAAAAGGTCCCCGGGTTCGATTCACAATGTCAAATTGGCTGATAATGATGTTGTTTTTAAAATAAAATAAAAAAAGTGTGAATAAATTAGAATCTGTTGTTTTGCCGTGTGGGGCCCCAGTAACGATTATCTTAAATGCATAAAGAGTAAGTAAAATAAGCAAGATGGCCGTCACTATTGTTTTGTGATCAAAGAGGAGTCACAGGTTCGATTTAATCAAAGGAGGCAACATTCTATGTTTCAATTCCATGTAAAAGTCTAAAGTTATGTTTCGATTAACCTCAATGCATACAGAGGAATTAAACAAAAACAAGCAAAATGGCGACAGATGTGATAAAAGAAAAATTGAATTAGTTTTTTTATAGTGACAAGAAAGAATAGCGAATCACTGTTAGAAATAGAATGAAAATAAAGATACTTGCCTTTGCGTGTCCAGCGCTGTGCAGAAAAGCTCTCATGCTTTATCTCCGACAAGTCCACAATACACAATTTTTTTTTATTGTATAGTTAATTATTAATGTTGTTATTAACACAGATTCTTACCAGTGTGAAGAAAAGCTCTCATGCTTCATCTCCGACAAGTCCACAATACACACTTTTTCATTATATAGTTAATTATTAATGTTGTTATTAACACCGATTTTTACCAGTGTGAAGAAAAGCTCTCATGCTTTATCTTCGACAAGTCCACAATACACATTTTTTCATTATATAGTTAATTATTAATGTTGTTATTAACGATTGTTACCAGTAAAAATATAAACCATGAGGATTTTTAAAGGGGTGATAAATGAAAAAAAAAGCCAAGACATATATTTTATCCCTGTTTATTACCAATATTTACAAAATTCAAAAGAGCCGCACACACACACATACATATGTAAAATGTTTATATTGTGTCACCAGTTTATCAGCATGTTATTTAACAAGTTTTTATTCTTCAAGTTTGTTCACTCACCCACATAAGGAATTGTGTCACTATCATATCCATTTTCTGCTGCAACCACTGAATTAAAATGTTTCACTATTTTTTCCACAAGCATGTTCTCGCAAAAAAGAAACACTTCTTTGGAAAGTCTTTTTCCGTCGATGTTTTGTATAGACAAAGGCTCAGGTTTTGTACATCCATGTAGATGGGAAAGCACAAACTTCTCCTTATTACATGCATGGACAGGGGAAATATCTGTGCAACCGAAACATTGTTCGCGAAGGTCGAGAATGCAAGATTCCACACAGTTTCCAAAATATGATTTCAGATACGGCGACACTGTTTCACACATAACTTTCGCATGCTCGATGCACACAAATATCTTCATAAAGTTCCGCCACGAACTTTCTGCGATGAACACTATCTCCAGGGAACCGTAAGCTGGTTTTTTCCTTATAATGATCTGACGACGATTGTACAGTGTGGTTATCAGCAATTCATGTTGCTCACTTAGTGGGTAGGAAACACAAGGCTGCTCACCTGGAATAGCGATGTAATTGTCGATTACTGGAAACAATTCCTGAAGAGCGTGCCACTCCTGCAACTGTAGTTCAACACCGGCTTCTGTGTAGCCTGACCACAGGTTGGAAATCCAGATGAGAGGAAAGTCCGTTTGAGATAACCTTTGTTTTCGAAGCATTCAAATAGTAGACGTGATCAAATAATATCGACTGGCGTATAAGACTAGTTACTTGTTTTTGTTCTTCAGGTAAATGCTGATCGCTCTCTTTCTGAAGAACCCCCTTGAAATTAGTGTACGGTTGAAATCTTTTTTTCAGCGGCATCGAAATAGAGGATTCCATGACTAAGAACTGCGAGATACTGCATGTCGCAGCGTGCAGATATACATTTGAAGAAATGCGTGGGTGTGTTTTTGAGATGCATGCGCGCGTAGCAAACCAAGCATGTGCTGTACAAAAAAGGTGGAGGGGGCGGGTCCTTACAAAGATCAATGGTGAGAGAAAAATCAGCAGAATATCATAAACGTCATATTGAGGAAATATTGGATAACAAATATTAATTAATTTAATTAAAGCATCAACCGCATTGTCGATCTGAAATTAGGTTTATAGACAGGGGGCAAAATGGAAAATATCGACGATGTTCTAGTATTGGATTGTTTCTGTATTTCCATCGGTATAATCCTCCACCACATTTGAAGCATACTGTTTTATCCTCTTTTTGAATGTAAAATAATCCTGCTTCGGACAGAGCTTCTACAAACGGGAATTGTTTTGATTGCCAGTTTCTGAAAGAGGACAATCTAGCATTGAAAGATCCCATCTCTGGATATTGCGTCATTGTTCTGTAAAGACACAAAACAAGATAAAGATTATAAGTAAGCTGTTATAAACTGTAACGCTACAAAATCATTAATATACTATTAGGACTATATGTAACTTGTATAAAATTTCAAACAGTATTTACTGTCAATATTTTCTAGTATACGTACCGAGTATTATAAATTTAATTTACGAGTCAGCAAATAAGTTGTTATAATATTGTCGTTTTTTATCGGTACTGGGAATAAAATTTGAAATTTATGCATGGGTTTACCAGAGGCTCTATGGAATAAATACAGAAAACAGTAATGCCCACAGTACACAGACCCGTAACTTTGTATCTGATGAGTGTTGTACGTATAGAATTTAGAGTTACTTTCCAAAAATCGCAAATGGTTATGCACATGTGGAGGTTTTCCGTAACTATCAAAAAATTCCCCCCCGGGAGTTACTGTCTATGTAAATTGCTACCCAGTGCTTCCCGGGGCTATCTTTGGGGTCTGTATTTACAATCAACGCTGCTGGTAGTTCCACATGTACAGGTAATTCATTAGCTGCGAAAACCCCAACATGATGATTGTCAAAGGCTCTATTTGATATTAACCCGTGAAGCAAATTTAAAGTCGACAGCATTGCTGGACACTAAATAGTAATATTGTGCAACTCACCTTTTCATACTTCAAATTAGACGGTACACGTCACAGTAGATTCCAGAACCAATTTGATCTGGACCACCAAGCTGTTTATCGTTGTTGAAACAATGGAGAGCTATCTAACACAACGCTGATGCTCGGAATATGTAGGCGGGGCTTACAAACGCGCATGCGTACAGTGGTAATGCTACCTGGCATTTTGTTGTGCTGTTGTAAAGTGAATTTTGTACTATAAGAAAATTGTTTGTTTGTGTGTGTGTGTGTATGTATATATATATATATATATATATATATATATATATATATATATATATATATATATATATATATATATATATATATATATACAATATACAAGTAGTGTAAGTGTATTGTTTCAACGCAACACTTTGTAGGTATGCATTTGTAGCCTCTTTTTTTTATCAATTGAATATCACTTTTTGACATATTTTGACAATTTTTTGTCGACGTTTTAGCGTTTAGCGATGTTTTAGTAAAATTTCCCTTTTTTCCCACTCACACTTGGTAGGTATGCATTTGTAGCTTTTTTTTATCAATTGAATATCAGTTTTTGACATATTTTGACAATTTTTTGTCCATGTTTTAGCGTTTAGCGATGTTTTAGTAAAATTTCCCTATTTTTCCCACTCGCATTTGTAGGTATACCACGATCTTACGTGATATAACTTAACCTATTTATTTTTTTTTCGTGCTAAACTACACGAGAGCCTCTACGTGCTTTGACCTACTTTAGAGTAGACCCAAATAGAGAGTTCAGAAACATCAAGTGAGGTTCACCAAAACCCCAAAAACTCACTTTCTCTCCACGTTCTGCGCCTCATTTATTGCGCTGACGATGTTTCACAGCGAAGAAAACAGCACCAAAACATCAAAAACTCACTTTACTCATTTGAGGCTCGCCTTAATGGTTTTACGTGATATAACTTAACCTATCTTACGATTTTTTTACGATCTTCAGTGATATAACTTAACCTATTATTTTTTTTATTTGCACACCGAACTAACTTACATTATATTTTATATAACTTTGTTGATTTTTTTTTTAGTATGTGGAATTTTTTTTTTTTAGGAATATTTTTTAAAACTGTTCCGTCACCCTCTCGTTCTTCACGTCGTACGCGAAGGACTTCTCTGCGACCAGGATGACGCTGCACAGAGTATCGGCAGGCAGCGCGTCGTGGAACTCGCAGACGATCTTGATGTTGGTTCGATCGTTGACCACCACCTGCTTCCTTTTTGTGGTGTTGATGACGAACATCGGCCTGTGGGTTTTGAATTCGCTGGGTGTGTAGTACATGTCCACGTTTCCCTCGGTCACGCGTTTGTAAGCCGTGTAAGCTTCGTAAAGTTTGAGGTAATCGTCTTTGGTCATGTCGAGGTTGTAATTCTCGCGCGGGAACACTTCGTTCCTACCATTCTTGAGATAAACGTTCTTGATCTTGCAGTCGTCGAACTTGCTGGAATCTTTTTCCTGATTGTTGTCCCTCCCGGTCTGAAAGAGCACTACGACGAAATATGGCATGTCGAACTGTATGTTGTTGAACTGCGTCGTCACGTCGAATTCCATGTGACACGATTTCCACTCTGTGCGTGACCTGGGCACCATGGGAGAACTTTTAGGTTTCTAGAACGACACAAAACTCGAAGCTGGCATCAAGCACACGGGAGCAAACATTCCTAAATTTCTAGCCATAGAGACTCTGAACGTTCACTGCAACGTAGCGGAAGGCATGATCACGAAATCCTCGGACGGGTTGGTGGGAAGTCACAAGCAGACGGGAATCATATCCACGTTCAAACCCAGTTCCGAATTCATGGAACCGATCATCTACACACCCTCTTCGCCGATCTATTTTCCAGTATGTCGCAACCGCATAGACGACATAGAGTTGGTGGTGACGAACGAGAAAGAAGAGGTGGTGGATTTCGCAGGTGCCACGACCACTGCCATCGTGGAGATCAACGTATAATAAATAACACACATAGTGAAAATGGAGCAAATCGAAAGTTACGAATTGCAATCTTTCCCTCCCAACCGTCGCACGTTCGCCAATCTCAACGAAGCGAACCGGGAGATCGAATACGACGTGGACGTAGGGGATGGGTTCGTTCATCCTCACAGAGCGGACCTCTACCTTCAATTCGACGTGGTGAAGAAGGAAAGCGGAGACGCGTTTCCCCCAGCAGCAGCAAATTTGATACTCGTGGACAACTTCGTGCCTCACCTGTTCTCGCAGGTGGAGGTGAGGAAACACGGTACCGTCATCGACAGAATCGATTATCCAGGCATCACGTCGACGGCAGTGGGAACATTGAAATTATCCAAAACGGACGCGGCATACTATCAGGCGGGAGGATTCGAAGCGGGGACCAAAATATCGACGAGAAGTCACACGGTGCTCTTTCCCATGCGTCTGCTTCCCGGTTTCTTCTCGGACTACAAGGAGATCATGTGGAAGGGAGGACTGAGGATCACATTTCGAAGAGCGGCCAACGACAACGACACACTGATGCGATACACCAACTTGAACGCCGACGGCACGCCGATAGCCAACACTTTACCCGAAGCAGCCAAATGCGTCATCCGGAGCATGGAGTTGAGAATGCCGATCGTGGAATACGAAACGAACTACGCCCTCAAGTACAAAGCGGAGATCTTAAAAAGTCCGCAGGTGCCGATTCACTTTCACGGTTACCAGTGCGTGCAGAAGTTAGCGTCCGGAAGTCACATGGAATTCGACGTGACGACGCAGTTCAACAACATACAGTTCGACATGCCATATTTCGTCGTAGTGCTCTTTCAGACCGGGAGGAACAACAATCAGGAAAAAGATTCCAGCAAGTTCGACGACTGCAAGATCAAGAACGTTTATCTCAAGAATGGTAGGAACGAAGTGTTCCCGCGCGAGAATTACAACCTCGACATGACCAAAGACGATTACCTCAAACTTTACGAAGCTTACACGGCTTACAAACGCGTGACCGAGGGAAACGTGGACATGTACTACACGCCCAGCGAATTCAAAACCCACAGGCCGATGTTCGTCATCAACACCACAAAAAGGAAGCAGGTGGTGGTCAACGATCGAACCAACATCAAGATCGTCTGCGAGTTCCACGACGCGCTGCCTGCCGATACTCTGTGCAGCGTCATCCTGGTCGCAGAGAAGTCCTTCGCGTACGACGTGAAGAACGAGAGGGTGTCGGAACAGTTTTAAAAAATATTCCTAAAAAAAAAAATTGCCACATACTAGAAAAAAAATCAACAAGATTATATAAAATATAATGTAAGTTAGTTCGGTGTGCAAATAAAAAAAAATAATAGGTTAAGTTATATCACTGAAGATCGTAAAAAAATCGTAAGATAGGTTAAGTTATATCACGTAAAACCATTAAGGCGAGCCTCAAATGAGTAAAGTGAGTTTTTGATGTTTTGGTGCTGTTTTCTTCGCTGTGAAACATCGTCAGCGCAATAAATGAGGCGCAGAACGTGGAGAGAAAGTGAGTTTTTGAGGTTTTGGTGAACCTCACTTGATGTTTCTGAACTCTCTATTTGGGTCTACTCTAAAGTAGGTCAAAGCACGTAGAGGCTCTCGTGTAGTTTAGCACGAAAAAAAAAAAATAGGTTAAGTTATATCACGTAAGGTCGTGGTATACCTACAAATGCGAGTTGGAAAAAAAGGGAAATTTTACTAAAACATCGCTAAACGCTAAAACATGGACAAAAAATTGTCAAAATATGTCAAAAACTGATATTCAATTGATAAAAAAAAAGGCTACAAATGCATACCTACCAAGTGTGAGTGGGAAAAAAGGGAAATTTTACTAAAACATCGCTAAACGCTAAAACGTCGACAAAAAATTGTCAAAATATGTCAAAAAGTGATATTCAATTGATAAAAAAAGAGGCTACAAATGCATACCTACAAAGTGTTGCGTTGAAACAATACACTTACACTACTTGTATATATATATATATATATATATATATATATACATACACACACACACACACACATACAAACAATTTTCTTATAGTACAAAATTCACTTTACAACAGCACAACAATATGCCAGGTAGCATTAGCACTGTACGCATGCGCGTTTGTAAGCCCCGCCTACATATTCCGAGCATCAGCGTTGTGTTAGATAGCTCTCCATTGTTTCAACAACGATAAACAGCTTGGTGGTCCAGATCAAATTGGTTCTGGAATCTACTGTGACGTGTACCGTCTACTTTGAAGTATAAAAAGGTGAGTTGCACAATATTACTATTTAGTGTCCAGCAATGCTGTCGACTTTAAATTTGCTTCACGGGTTAATATCAAATAGAGCCTTTGACAATCATCATGTTGGGGTTTTCGCAGCTAATGAATTACCTGTACATGTGGAACTACCAGCAGCGTTGATTGTAAATACAGACCCCAAAGATAGCCCCGGGAAGCACTGGGTAGCAATTTACATAGACAGTAACTCCCGGGGGGAATTTTTTGATAGTTACGGAAAACCTCCACATGTGCATAACCATTTGCGATTTTTGGAAAGTAACTCTAAATTCTATACGTACAACACTCATCAGATACAAAGTTACGGGTCTGTGTACTGTGGGCATTACTGTTTTCTGTATTTATTCCATAGAGCCTCTGGTAAACCCATGCATAAATTTCAAATTTTATTCCCAGTACCGATAAAAAACGACAATATTATAACAACTTATTTGCTGACTCGTAAATTAAATTTATAATACTCGGTACGTATACTAGAAAATATTGACAGTAAATACTGTTTGAAATTTTATACAAGTTACATATAGTCCTAATAGTATATTAATAATTTTGTAGCGTTACAGTTTATAACAGCTTACTTATAATCTTTATCTTGTTTTGTGTCTTTACAGAACAATGACGCAATATCCAGAGATGGGATCTTTCAATGCTAGATTGTCCTCTTTCAGAAACTGGCAATCAAAACAATTCCCGTTTGTAGAAGCTCTGTCCGAAGCAGGATTATTTTACATTCAAAAAGAGGATAAAACAGTATGCTTCAAATGTGGTGGAGGATTATACCGATGGAAATACAGAAACAATCCAATACTAGAACATCGTCGATATTTTCCATTTTGCCCCCTGTCTATAAACCTAATTTCAGATCGACAATGCGGTTGATGCTTTAATTAAATTAATTAATATTTGTTATCCAATATTTCCTCAATATGACGTTTATGATATTCTGCTGATTTTTCTCTCACCATTGATCTTTGTAAGGACCCGCCCCCTCCACCTTTTTTGTACAGCACATGCTTGGTTTGCTACGCGCGCATGCATCTCAAAAACACACCCACGCATTTCTTCAAATGTATATCTGCACGCTGCGACATGCAGTATCTCGCAGTTCTTAGTCATGGAATCCTCTATTTCGATGCCGCTGAAAAAAAGATTTCAACCGTACACTAATTTCAAGGGGGTTCTTCAGAAAGAGAGCGATCAGCATTTACCTGAAGAACAAAAACAAGTAACTAGTCTTATACGCCAGTCGATATTATTTGATCACGTCTACTATTTGAATGCTTCGAAAACAAAGGTTATCTCAAACGGACTTTCCTCTCATCTGGATTTCCAACCTGTGGTCAGGCTACACAGAAGCCGGTGTTGAACTACAGTTGCAGGAGTGGCACGCTCTTCAGGAATTGTTTCCAGTAATCGACAATTACATCGCTATTCCAGGTGAGCAGCCTTGTGTTTCCTACCCACTAAGTGAGCAACATGAATTGCTGATAACCACACTGTACAATCGTCGTCAGATCATTATAAGGAAAAAACCAGCTTACGGTTCCCTGGAGATAGTGTTCATCGCAGAAAGT
The DNA here is from genome assembly GCF_977018435.1 of Lepisma saccharinum. Lineage (NCBI taxonomy): Eukaryota > Metazoa > Arthropoda > Insecta > Zygentoma > Lepismatidae > Lepisma > Lepisma saccharinum. The sequence goes on from NW_028142987.1 coordinate 449,623, forward strand.
TCGTGGCGGAACTTTATGAAGATATTTGTGTGCATCGAGCATGCGAAAGTTATGTGTGAAACAGTGTCGCCGTATCTGAAATCATATTTTGGAAACTGTGTGGAATCTTGCATTCTCGACCTTCGCGAACAATGTTTCGGTTGCACAGATATTTCCCCTGTCCATGCATGTAATAAGGAGAAGTTTGTGCTTTCCCATCTACATGGATGTACAAAACCTGAGCCTTTGTCTATACAAAACATCGACGGAAAAAGACTTTCCAAAGAAGTGTTTCTTTTTTGCGAGAACATGCTTGTGGAAAAAATAGTGAAACATTTTAATTCAGTGGTTGCAGCAGAAAATGGATATGATAGTGACACAATTCCTTATGTGGGTGAGTGAACAAACTTGAAGAATAAAAACTTGTTAAATAACATGCTGATAAACTGGTGACACAATATAAACATTTTACATATGTATGTGTGTGTGTGCGGCTCTTTTGAATTTTGTAAATATTGGTAATAAACAGGGATAAAATATATGTCTTGGCTTTTTTTTTCATTTATCACCCCTTTAAAAATCCTCATGGTTTATATTTTTACTGGTAACAATCGTTAATAACAACATTAATAATTAACTATATAATGAAAAAATGTGTATTGTGGACTTGTCGAAGATAAAGCATGAGAGCTTTTCTTCACACTGGTAAAAATCGGTGTTAATAACAACATTAATAATTAACTATATAATGAAAAAGTGTGTATTGTGGACTTGTCGGAGATGAAGCATGAGAGCTTTTCTTCACACTGGTAAGAATCTGTGTTAATAACAACATTAATAATTAACTATACAATAAAAAAAAATTGTGTATTGTGGACTTGTCGGAGATAAAGCATGAGAGCTTTTCTGCACAGCGCTGGACACGCAAAGGCAAGTATCTTTATTTTCATTCTATTTCTAACAGTGATTCGCTATTCTTTCTTGTCACTATAAAAAAACTAATTCAATTTTTCTTTTATCACATCTGTCGCCATTTTGCTTGTTTTTGTTTAATTCCTCTGTATGCATTGAGGTTAATCGAAACATAACTTTAGACTTTTACATGGAATTGAAACATAGAATGTTGCCTCCTTTGATTAAATCGAACCTGTGACTCCTCTTTGATCACAAAACAATAGTGACGGCCATCTTGCTTATTTTACTTACTCTTTATGCATTTAAGATAATCGTTACTGGGGCCCCACACGGCAAAACAACAGATTCTAATTTATTCACACTTTTTTTATTTTATTTTAAAAACAACATCATTATCAGCCAATTTGACATTGTGAATCGAACCCGGGGACCTTTTCATTACAGCATAAACATCCTATTTCCAATTAGTTCATTTTCTCTTTGTGCACAAAAAGCTAATCGGAACTTTTAAACAAATACAATTGAATATCCAATTTTCACCAACATTGGGAATCGAACCCTCAACCACTTGGTTAAAACATCTCGCGGAATAAAAAACATCCCCCCCGCGCCGCGCCGTCCCGCCCCGCGCCGCGCCCCGGTCGCCGCCGCTAAACACAAAACGCGGCCGCCATTTTGATTTTATTGAAATACTATTTATGCACAGATGGACTAATCGGGACCTATAATGGCGGGACAAAACAATTGGCCTCATTTAACTACCTAGAAAATCGAACCCGCGACCTCTTCATTACCAGGCGACAACAATAACCACTAACCCAAGGCCGCCATATTGATTTTATTCAAACACTATTTATGCACAGATGGACTAATCGGGGACCTATAAAGGCGGGACTAAACAATTGGCCTAATTTAACTACCTAGAGAATCGAACCCGCGACCTCTTCATTGCCAGGTGACAACATTAACCACTAACCCAACTCGATTTTCGAACTCAACCATTTTGTTGCCTTTATTTACACACAGGCTAATCGAGACCATTCAATATTGACATCGTCGCCTTGTAATCAAAGGGTCCCAGGTTCGATACTCGGTGGAGGCACATAGTGGTCCGAATCACCACTTTTCAACTGTAGCTCCAATCCTGATTAGTTTTGCCGTGCTTAAAACGGACTTAAAAAAAACTAACTCAATCAATCAATATTGACTCTACCAGGAATCGAACCCTCGACGCCTCTTGTTTTACAGAGCAATAACCTTAGCCGCTAAGCTTTCGGGGGGTACAGCACCTTCGGCGCCATCTTTAAATCATTTCTTCATGTCTTTGCATCATACGCAATGGTTGCGCGCGCATTTCCTCCACACACACACACACACACACACACACAAACATATGCACGTGTTAGGTTAGCATACATCAAGAAACAACGTGACAAATCCATTGACCCCTCCCCCCACCGCTTCCGATGTCTTCAACGTGATCAGACACGTTCTGCTGACTCAACAATAAAACCGCTCGTACCCCGCTTCGACAGGATGTAACAAAACACCAGTCGCATCGAATTTTTGCTGACGCGTAGGAACGAAGTGCCGCCTCTCTACAACTATGGAAATTCACTTTTTTAAAAAATCAATGTTATTCTGCAATTTACCAGCAAGGGGACTCGAACCTGGAACGTCTTGAATACAGAACAACAGTGTCAGCCATCTTGTTTTGTTTTTTTCAATATCTGTTTGTGCATAAATGCTAATCGGGACCGATAACACACTTCGTTTTCTTTATTGTCAAAGAAAATCATTATTAGGTAATTTGATTACATCGAAATTCTAACCCTGGACCTTTTGATTACAGCATTAACTTTTACACCCTATTTCCATTTTAGTTCATTTCCTCTTTGTGCACAAAACCTAATCGGGACTTTTAAACAAATATAATATCAAATTTTGCCAACATTGGGGAAACGATGGCGACAACATTAACCACTCTCTTTTCGCCGCCATCTTACTTGTTTAGCTCACACAGGCTAATCAAGACAATGTTTACTCCCCGATGGCGTGGTGGTTGCGTCATTGCCTCTTAATCAAAAGATCCCGGCTTCGATACCCGATCGAGGCACACAGTGGTCCAGTCCCGATTAGCCTTTCTGTGCATAAAGTGTACTTAGAACAACAAATCAATCAATCGACACCCCCTTGATAAAAAAGCAATAACCTTAACCACTAGGCTTTCGGGGTATAACAACCTCGCCGCCATCTTAAAGACAGGTTTCGTCATCTCTTTACGTTTCACGGATTCACCCTGGATGCGCGCGCATATCCTCCACACACACATGTTAGGTTAGTAAACATCCAGAAACAACATCATGGGTCATTTACGCCCTCCCACTTCTACATCGGCACAGGGCTCTGAGACGGATGTCTTCAAGGTCAGCAGCGATCAAATTTCTGCTGCGTCAGTGATCCCTGCTTCAACTACGGATGACGTCAGGGCCACCGGATGTAACCTGACCCCGGATGTAGTGATCCAAAGAGCCGTAACTACTACAGGGGTCTCCTTCGAATGGTGGACATTCCTATACAAAATGCATTAAAAAGAAGCACATCTTGGAAGATGCTTCCAGGAAAATAAGAGCATTATACCTGAATTCGACAAAATTGTCACTTTTCCTAAAAACAGAGATTAAGCCTCCCTAGCACTACTTGGCGAGAGATGTTAAAGACTATGTTTGCAGAGATGGCTGTTCGGGTGCAGAAAGAAAACTGTCTACTTACTCAGTTCCTTCCTTCGAACACAAGACAAGTCTGCTGTGACTGTGGGTTGAGTATTTTGGTGGATCACCCAACACTACAATTATCCTCTTCTTCAGCAAAACCCTTGGAACCACCAGGACGAAACTTAGTCGCAGAAGAGGCCTTGAATCGATTCTGAACCTAAAGAAGCAAATGTCAAAATATCAATTTATTATGATGTTAGTTGGTACGGTATGTCTTTATTATGCAATGGCGAGGAAGACCCTGAGTAATGTTTACAAATACTTGAACTTTAGTATTAGTCGAAGCCTAATGGCGTCATTAGAGGACGAAGAATATATACGAAATGACCGTCTTGTATAGAACATCGCCAATGTTTTAGAACAAATACGAAAGAGCTCCTTAATTGCCATTGAAGGATGTTCTACTTTGTCTTTGGTCAATATTTAATAAAATTTTGTCAGTATCTGTAGTAGGAGGGGAAGGGTTGACGTTGGTCCTTCTAGAATGTTACTTTTAACCTAAAATATATACAGAGTGATACATATACATGTCACCATTTTTATTCGGTGTGTTGGTCTAAGTACAAGGTTGGAAGACTAACTGCAGTACTGTATCATTTGTTTGTTGTCAGTTTTTAAATACTTCTTGTCATTTATCGGGTTTATGCGACTGCAAATGGTGTTGAAATTATTAGTGACTGAGAGTGCCCGAATTGCAGGTCAGACAGGGTTATATTAGTCAGCAATTCTAGTGTATACAGGGTGTCGCAAAAGTCTTTCAACAACGTTTGGGTGCTGGTAGATATCAGAAAAACAAGTAACTTTTACCTGTAAAGTTTACCTCGAAAGCGCTTAGTTTCTGCGCTATAAGCGTTTAAAATCTATCCTGTACGTATGCAACCCAACACAGCAAAAGCTTGTTCTGACATAACTACCAGGGGGGCGTGGCAGGGTTGCCACTATCGTTCCCCGTTAAGAGAGACGACTTGAAAACAACAACTTGGGAGTCTTGCCTGAGCAAAATGCAAAACATTAATGATGCTTACGATGTTTTAAGAAGCATTGACAGTATATATAAACTGACCAAGACAAATAATGGGCAGACTGAAATTCTAGATTACTCATTCTAAAATATCTCCATAATTGTTTGATTGATTTGGTTTATTTTAATTCGCTTTTCTGCTACCTGTGGTTAATCGCGAAGATGAGGATGATATGATGAAATAACAAATGACACCAATGTATAAGCCAGGATTTAAACCCGAGACACCTGGCGCCGTAGCGAGCTGTGCTAACCACATCACCACGGAGTGTTTCGTGTATCATGCAATAACAACAATTGCAAGGGACACGTGAGATAGGGGAGACGTGGCAGATAAACGTGTCACGTGATAAAATTTACTCAGGAACCACAAAGCGGAGAATGTATCCATATATCTTGACTATGGTTTCCTTTTACATATGATCGGTTCTATTTGTTTTAGGAGTGTTAACTTTAACGGCGTTAATACGTTTACGTTGTTAGGAGTGTCGGATTTGATAGTAATTGTGATAGTGATTGTGGGCGGGTAGGAGTGCTAGATATGATGCTGACAGTGATCTTGGACGTTTTTCTTTGGTTAGGAACTGTACATTTGATGCTATTATCATTTGCACGTTTTTTTTGTCATGTCAATTTTGAGTGAGTATACGACTGGTGTTTACGATTTAAAAAATGTGAAAGTAGTCCGTTATAAAATGTTTTGTACTTCCACGAGCCATGTTTAGGAACCAAATGTACGGTTATATTTGGTTTCTGCATCCTGAAACACATTTTGTTACATAAAACATCGAAATATATCCACTAGAAAAATAGATATAATTCTCGGAGGAATACAGTCGGTCAAATTCCCAGAAAATAGACTGCACGGAACAATAGACCTTCATGGCTTTATAAATTAAGTGATACAATCTGAATTCTGTTTTATAATAATTTGCTTGAAAACGAACTACTGTGACAGTACTACTAGAGAAGAATACAGTGAGGATCGAGGGGTCTAATACTTGTCGTGATTCCAACATTGAGAGTGAATGTTAGGTTCATTTAATTAGAATTTCTACTCATTTTTTTTGTTTGTTTTATATGTTCTTGACAACTGGAAAAAAATGTGCTCAAAGCTGCGACTGTGACTGTGCTTGGAGTACGTGATCGAAGGGGCGAAGGCCAAGTTTTGGAGACTTAAATTAGTCTAAATATTGCCTTATCCGTCCTCCATATTGTGACCATAAGGTGTGTAGTACCTGTAAATTCCGCCATTATGTGAGGGCAGCACTGCCAAATGACAACGCTGACCGGCAGGGTCTAGTGATTCACGTCAGACACTTGCTGTACAGACTGGGAGCGGTGCACGATGTTTGTGTGCAATCCGTGTTTCGAAGTGGGCTGGCTGTTAATACTCCGTGAAGATGTAGTATTCGTGTACTATGTTTGATTTTTATTTCATTTTGTGAAATAAATCTGTTGTTCAGCACATGGGCTTTCTGTGCAGTGTGGTGATAAGTGGCGCACGAACAACGGACCGAATATCAGACCGCACAACGAAACACGAAGTTTTTGAGGGCCTTCCCGATGGCGCGGTGGTAGTGTCGTTGCCTTGTAATCAAGGGGTCCCGGGTTCGATACCCGGTGGAGGCACAAGTGGTTCGGATCCCACTTTAAACTGTAGGTCCAGTCACAATTAGCCTTACTGTGCATAAAGTGGACTTAAAACAACAAATCAACCAACCAACCAACGAAGTTTTTGACCGTTACGTTACGAATTGTGCTGCGAAGGGAGAAGTTGATTTCACTACGAAGGTAAGCAGCTGTTTTGTGCCATGTACTGTGATGGTCGCGAATGTTGAAGATGGTCTTTGACTACCAGCTACGTGCGTTTAGTAGAAAGTATAAGTAGGTCACTAGTTGAAGCAAAATGTCAGCAAAACCAGGCACTGAACAGTCGTTGAAGCATTTGGAATCTCGACTAGGAGACGTATTGCAGCAGCAGCTATCTACCTTTGGATCCCAGATTACTGGCTTGCAAGAAAATGTTGCTTCCATGCAAGAAAATGTTACCTCCCTGCAAGAGAACGTCGCGACGAGGGATGAAAAGATGGAATCTCAGCTGTCGTCGTTGGGTTCGAAGTTTTCTGATGTGGAAAAAAGGGTGAATGCGAAAGTGGGAAGTGTGGAGGAAAATGTTACAAGGAAATTAAGGTTAGTAGAAGACTGTGTTGCTAACGTGAAGGAGAAAATTGCCAATGTAGAAACTAGTATTTCGCATGTTGACAAAAACGTGTCTAGAAAACTAGATCAATTTGAATCTAACTTTAATGACGAATTTGTTCGCCTTGAAGCGAAGGTTGAGAAAAGAGTTAATGTTTTGTGTGTTCAAACTCGCGAGTCTTTAACTCTTGTAAAGAATAATTTTGAGTCTTTTCGTAATCAGTTAGAAACAAAATTGACGCGGTTGCAAAAAACTGCTCTGATCAAAGTAACAAGTTACAAGAAAGGTTGAATGAACACGTGAAACAGAATGATCTTAAACTTCGAGAAATAAAGTCCATTATCGGTACTGACCAATCTAGGTTCGACACTGTTGTTAATAAAGTAGGTGAACAGAATGCTAGTATTGTTCAGTTACAAGAAGAATTCTCAGAACTTTCAACGAAGACAGGTCAAACAATACAGGACCTGAGTCAAAGCGTTCATTTAGTATCAAATAAAATTGCGGGATGTGAAATTATATATAAGGGTTGTGTTCAACAAGTAACTGACATTGCGTCAAAAGTAGAAATAGTAGAAAATAAATTTGTTGACTTTGATTATCAGTTAAGAGATATTTCGAAAGACTTAAGAGCATTCCAGGTCATTGCTCAGCAACAAACTAACAAAAGTCAATTGCAAAGCACCAGTAAACTTAGTGATTTTAATAAAAATCCTAGTAGTATTGCTAGTCATGTACGTTTTTCAAGATCTAGTCAAATAGATGGGAGATATCCAGTAGAAAATTGTTCCAATGTTACATTTAGAAAGAAAACTACTAGTACAAAGTCTGATACTTCTAGTTCTGATACTGAAAGCTCAATAGAGTGATATGATCCATATTTTTGTGTGACGTCATCAGTAGAAAATGTGTCACTAATATATTTATTTTGTGAAAGAAAGCGTAACCTCCTTGTTATTCTATGTAATATTGCGCCTTATTAGTAATTTATATCTTTTGTTTAATGTTTATTGTATTTTATGCTACATTATGGGTAATTTAATGTATCTTCATGTTTGCGAGAGTTCACTATACGAATTTGTATTTTTAAACATGTATAGATGTCAGTTTTGTTGTAGTATCCTTTTGTAGATAGTGAGTGATTCATCTGTACTTTAATCTGTGTTCTCAAAAATAGTATAAAAGCGAGGATATCGCGTAAGAATCATCACACTTTCGCCACGGATCGTCGAAGCTTTTAAACTAAAAAAGAACTCCTCGGTGTTGTGCATACATCCTGGTATGGTAGTTCGGGGCGCAAGATAGGCCTATGTGAACATAGGTACGCCGATAGCCATGCATTGATGATATGCATAATACTGCAACCATTCTACGTTAAATAATAAAGCTACCCTAAGGAGTAATTTGGAAATAAAAGGCTAAAGAGAAAATATTGGCTCAGTTATCATTGCATATCTCTTGGTGTGGTAGTTCGGGGCGCAAGCTAGGTCTATGTAATCATAGGCTTGCCGATAGCCACGCATTGAGTTTATGCGTTTTAATTGAGTCAATTCATCGACAAAGCGAAATCCTCGTCTTCGTCTCAAGTATATTTGCACTATAATTACAATAAATAAAGAATAAAACCTTTCAGTTTATACACACTGCAGTAATGTGGTTTTATTTCTCTGTGCTGTGAATATTGTCTTTGCCTAACACTACCCCTGTACCTGAGAGGAGTCTGTGTACTTCACCGAGTCTCATCGTTCACCGCTGATTAATATTAAGTTAATATTAATAGTAAAATAATACGACGCATCTAAATAATTGTGCTTAGAACGTATCAAGTGGCAGCTCAACGTGTTGGCTCGATTTTGTAGTGTACAAGGGCAAGACAATTGTTTAAAGTTGAGATTAATTGTGCAAGAGCACTGAACTTTCATATTTATTGAAAAGCACAGAGTTATTTTGTTTCGATATGGACAAGAAGCATTTGCGTAGCGCAAATAAAAATCTCACTTCGAGTTCAGGACTTAATGTTCCCGATTGTTGTCGGGACATTGATAATGATAAAACCACATTTGTGTGCAAGAAATGTACAAAGCTTCTACATTTTGAATGTTGTGGCCTAGATATTCGAACTGAAAGCCACGAGTCTACCGATTTGGTTTGTAAAGATTGCGAATTATTGTCTACGGATAGTTCATCTGATCCATTAAATATGTTCAAAGCATTAAAAGCAATGATTGAAGGAATTAGCAAACAACAAGTCGAAAGTATGGAAAAATTACAGGCTGATATTAGCAATGATATTAGTAAACAGTCTGAAACATTGCAGGCTGATATGAGTAAACAGTCTGAAGCACTGAAAGCTGATATCTGCAAACAGTCTGAAGCACTGAAAGCTGATATTAAACAGCAAGCTGATTCCATTACCAGCTTGAAAGCCGATATCTGCAAACAGTCTGAAACATTGAAGGCTGATATCTGTAGACAATCTGACATATTAAAGGAAGATATCCTCAGACAATGTGCGTTGCTAAAGGATGATATCGGTAAGCAGCACGATGAATCTATAAAAGTATTAAGAGCTGAAATAGGCGAGATGGCCTGTGAGATTCAACAACTGAAGTCTGAGAACGAGGAAACTAGGGCTCGATTCTCTGAAGAAATCCGGCAGGCTAGAGAGATAGACTTTGATGACTTCCGGCGCAGCTTGGCAGCCGATGTAAATAAAGCCACGGAAAATGTTCGCACAGATGTGGAGGATATTAACTCGAGATTCACTGGAGAGTGCAATAGGATTATCGAAAGACAGCTGACAATAGAACAGATGTTGGCCGAGGCCGAGACTGACAAAATACAGTTCCGGGCTGAGGTCCAAGAAAATATTAGTCAGATTTCAGTAGTTGTGTCTCAAAGAAGCAAGGACGTTGAGGAAATAAAAACTCAAGTAGAACAACTTACGAATCAGTTAGAGACCATGCACGTTACCCGCCAAACGGAAACAGAAACTGGATCTCGAACAGCTGGTCATCCGTCTGCAGTTGCTGAGAGTGCAGCGTTGCCAACCATGAACATTGAACTAAATGAAGCGATGGACAGAGCCGGTGGAGAGAGAACTAGAGAAGACAAACAAGTCTGTCGCCCACGAGTTACTGCTGATTCAAGAGCTAATGAAGTGGCGTCTGCTGTTCCACCTACCTTTAGTCTTTCGGGCGATGACAGAAGTTACAGAGAGCGTGAATCTCGCAGGGCCCGGCACAGTCTTTATGAAGAAAGGACAAAGAGGAAACGTCTAGAAAGGAAGAAAGATCGCAGTTCCTCCTCTTCCAGCACCACCTCTGACTCTCAGTATCAAGCAAAAATCAGGAAGCGAACACGAAGGCATGGAAATTCAAGGAGCGGGCCAGATGAGTCGCCGCCAAGAACTCAGCGATCAGCAATGACTGGAACTCCAAGGATGGCAGACCTTAATTCCTTGTCGAAGCTCAAGGGAGACCTGGAAGCCCAGAATGCTGAGCAATACTTAAAAGAACTTAATATCAATTTTGATTTAATGCAGATTCCATACGAATACCGATTGGAAATTATTCCTCGGCTTTTCAAGGGCCAGGCTGAGCATTGGTTTCGAGCAAACCAGTTAGAGTTCAAGTCCTATTCTGATTTCTGCCGTCGTTTTCGCAAACAATATGCTTCAGAAGAGGCCAAAGAGAGGCAGCTGACAGCAGTGAGATCTCGCCGATACTTAAAGCAGTCCGGTATGAGCATGGAGGAATATGCCTGGTCTATTTACTCAGCCTACCGCAATCTGTCTGCCCGTTACATAGAACCTGAGATTGTGAATTTAATCATCTCCCAGCTTCCGTATAGAGCTCGCAGTCTCAGTCTAGCTAATTCTCCTCAAACTGTACGGCAGCTAGCCGACTTTCTGAAAAGGTTCGAGGTGCTTGAGGAACAGGACAGTTGGAAGCCTGTGTGGAATAGGGAAGGTGCAGGCCAGGGAAATGCTCCCAGACAAAATAGAATTGGAAACCAACAACCCAGAGTCAGACAAGTTATGCAGAACCAGAGGAATGGATATTCCAATTACAACAGGCGGCGTAATCCTCCGAGAAGGGATGGCAGGAACAACTACGCACGTGGGCCGCGTCGTTCCAGATCTGATCCAGAAGAACATTCCCGTGACTCTTCAAATAACGCCTCTGAACCCAGTAACTTCAGAGCGACGGCGCCTCCGTTTGAACCTTCTGCTTCACGTTTGACGAACGAGCAACGTCAAAGCGTCGACATGACAAGAGACTTTTGTTGGGCACCATCGACCAGTGCTAATCCGAGTGGTATGCAGTCGGATTTAGCCAGTCGCCCAACGTGAATTCTTCGTTCCCGATCACGGTTGGGCTAAAATCTTGGACTTCTCTGGGAACAGATGACAGCGTTATAAATAGTGAAGACAATCATCTTTTTGTTGTGCTGACTCTCAATGAAGGAGAACAAAGTTTTGATAGAGCACTACAACAGGCAGTTAGAAAGGAAAATTTACCCAGGGCTCCATTAATTAAGGCAACTGTAACAGGCGTCGAGTTTATTTGTGTTCTGGACACTGGCAGCGAATGTAATCTCATGAGCTACGCCATTTGGAAGAAGATTAAAGAGAAGCTGCCGTCATTGCAGTTACAAACATGTCCAGATGTTAGGCTGACTGATTTCACTGGGAGAAACAAAACTAGAGTTGTGGGATGTAGACAAGTATATCTGGAGATTGCTGGAAGAAATTTATTGGAGGACATGTTTGTCTTGAGAGGTCTCGAAGCTGACTTTATTTTGGGCTACCCATTCCTCAGGAAATATGAAGCAGGAATTGACCTACAGCGCGAGAAGTTATCCCTCACCGTAGACGGAGTTCCGGTAGAGCAGGACCTCGTGAATAATGGATCTTCGAAAGGGACGTATGTAAGAAATGTCCGTGAAGGTTCCCATGTCGATCAGTGGACGGCTAGTCCTGACGACATTCTTCAGAAGGTCAATGCGAATGAGATTTTATGCGAATGGGGTAGATGCCAATTGAAGGAAGTCTTACTGAAGCATAAAGATGTATTTTCCGAGAGACCAGGTACTATTAAAAACTTCCAGTGTGAGATTGAACTCACCACCACAGAACCTGTGTATCGATCTCCATATCCCATACCTATAGCAAAAAGGAAACTCCTGGAGGAAGAATTAGAAAAGTGGAGACAATGGGGTGTTATAATGCCTTGTAATTCCCTTTACTTGAACCCTTTAATTGTAGTCGACAAGCCTGACGGTACAGTACGCCCATGCATTGACTTCAGAAATTTGAATAAAATTGTACGTGTTCCACGGAATTCAGTTGAGCCCATTTCGGATGCCTTACAAAAATTTAAAGGTGCTCGTTATTTTACAAATCTGGATCTGGCTTCTGGATATTTACAGATCCCTGTAAAAACTGACTGCCAACCATGTACTGCCTTCTCCTATAAAGGACGTCAGTGGATGTTTGCTCGAATGCCTTTTGGTATCTCTAGTGCTGTGTCAATTTTCATAGCTGCCATGCATGCTGTATTTGGTCCTGAAACCGAAGAGTATCTAACTCAATATATGGATGACTTGCTGATTTTCGACAAAGAACTCTCCAAGCATCTCGAACATCTGGACGAAGTGTTGCAGCGACTCCAAGAAGTGGGGATGACTGTAAAGCTGCGAAAATGTGAATTTGTCAAAAAGGAAATTACCTACTTGGGTCACATTGTTTCTGGAGATGCTATCAAAATCCAACCAGACAAAAATTCCGCCATTAAGTTATTTCCTAAACCTAAAACTAGAAAGGATGTTCGGAAATTTCTTGGCCTCGCCAACTGGAGGCGGAAGTTCATTGAAAATTTTGCAGCTAAATCTGAACCGCTCACCAAGCTGTTAGGTAAAAATCAACGTTGGATTTGGCGAGACGAGGAAGAACAAAGTTTCCAGCTACTGAAGAATGAACTTGTAAGAGATGCTGAATTAGCACAGCCTGATTTTGAACAGGAATTTTGTATCCAATGCGATGCTTCTGGGAAAGGATTGAGTAGTATTCTTTTCCAAATGGATGGTGAAGAGAGAAAAGTCATTCAGTATGCAAGCCGAAAAACTGAAAGAGAACGAACGCCATTACTCCATCCATGAGTTAGAATGTTTGGCCATAATCTTTGGAGTTGAGAAGTATGCTGTTTATTTGAAAGGTAGGCCCTTCACTATCTATAGTGATCATAAAGGGTTGGTATGGTTACAAGACGCCCGTAACTGGAACAGTCGTTTGACTCGCTGGTCTCTAAAACTCCAACAGTACCAGTATAAAATAGTATACGTCTCTGGTCGCCAAAACGATCTGGCAGATATTTTATCTCGGTATCCTGCTGATGATATACCCCAGATTCACCCTGAAAATAGCCAGCAGACATTCAGAATAAACTACCTGTGGGCAGAAAGAGGGGAAATAGATGACGTCGACAAGTGGAGAGAGGCACAATCTGAAGATGAATTCTGCAAAAATTTACTCCAATCTCTAAATTCTCAGGAACCTAACCTCAGATTGCATCGTTCCTATCGCATTCAAGAAGGAATTTTATTTAAGAAAGGATCGGATAATCAGTCCCTTTGGAAACTGTGTGTTCCGGTGGTAATGAAGCAACCTCTCTTGAAAGTAATTCATGATGAAGCTGGACATTTTGGAGTATCCAAGACATTGAAGCGACTTGGAGTACGATACTTCTGGAAAGGCATGAAGGATGACGTGATACAGTACATCCGAGATTGTGAAATTTGTGCCCAGAGTAAACCAGACAAATTAGGGATACTCAAGGAGACCCTTCATATCAGTCCCAAGCAACCTCATGAGATGCTTTCTCTGGACTTGATTGGGAAGCTTCCTCGGTCTAATGGATACCAGTACATCTTGAGCCTTATTGATGTGGGTACACGTTTTGTCTCCGCATATGCTTTACGGACTGCCAGCACCACAGAAATTATAAACACGCTTCAGAGAGGATATTTTGCTCACTATCCAAACGTTACGTTTACCCTAAGCGACAGAGGAGCTCAGTTTACCTCGAAGCAGTGGAAGGAATTTACCAAAAGCCGTGGTATCCATCATGTTTGCACAACAGCTTACAATCCAAAGGGGAACATGGTAGAACAAGCAAATCAAGAGATAGTCAGATTACTTCGTTTATTTTGTTATCGAGAACATCAGACTTGGTCGCGATACATATCAAAAGTTGTTTGGTTAATTAATTATTCTATTTCTGAAACAACTGGATATTCACCTGCTGAACTATTCTTCAATCATCCTATACCCAGAGAGATCCTAACTCATTTCAATTGGCCCGAACGGGAAGAAGCCCAACCGGATTGGAAGTCCAAATTGTTCTTAGCCCAAGTCAGGGAGAAGAAGAAGCTATCGAAGAATATAAAACAGAAGGGAAACGCCAAGACAGTGACAGTTGGAGACTTCGTGATGGTTAAAAACCATTCCTTAAGCTCCTCACTAGATAGGACCATTCAAAAGTTATTTATGTTGTGGATAGGACCTTATCTAGTGGACAAAGTGGAAAATAATGTTGTGACATTGCTAATTCCAAGGACTAAAGAATTATATGATAAGGTTAACTTGGATAACCTAAAACTGGTGCGTTTTTCGGAGGATAAAAAGAAAGAGTTTGTACTTTAAAACTAAGTTTCCTCCAGGTAGATAACTTCCTTCCTGAAACTTAGTTTTCGAAAGGAAGGGGCAGATGATATGATCCATATTTTTGTGTGACGTCATCAGTAGAAAATGTGTCACTAATATATTTATTTTGTGAAAGAAAGCGTAACCTCCTTGTTATTCTATGTAATATTGCGCCTTATTAGTAATTTATATCTTTTGTTTAATGTTTATTGTATTTTATGCTACATTATGGGTAATTTAATGTATCTTCATGTTTGCGAGAGTTCACTATACGAATTTGTATTTTTAAACATGTATAGATGTCAGTTTTGTTGTAGTATCCTTTTGTAGATAGTGAGTGATTCATCTGTACTTTAATCTGTGTTCTCAAAAATAGTATAAAAGCGAGGATATCGCGTAAGAATCATCACACTTTCGCCACGGATCGTCGAAGCTTTTAAACTAAAAAAGAACTCCTCGGTGTTGTGCATACATCATGGTATGGTAGTTCGGGGCGCAAGCTAGGCCTATGTGAATATAGGTACGCCGATAGCCATGCATTGATGATATGCATGATACTGCAACCATTCTACGTTAAATAATAAAGCTACCCTAAGGAGTAATTTGGAAATAAAAGGCTAAAGAGCAAATATTGGCTCAGTTATCATTGCATATCTCTTGGTGTGGTAGTTCGGGGCGCAAGCTAGGTCTATGTAATCATAGGCTTGCCGATAGCCACGCATTGAGTTTATGCGTTTTAATTGAGTCAATTCATCGACAAAGCGAAATCCTCGTCTTCGTCTCAAGTATATTTGCACTATAATTACAATAAATAAAGAATAAAACCTTTCAGTTTATACATACTGCAGTAATGTGGTTTTATTTCTCTGTGCTGTGAATATTGTCTTTGCCTAACACTACCCCTGTACCTGAGAGGAGTCTGTGTACTTCACCGAGTCTCATCGTTCACCGCTGATTAATATTAAGTTAATATTAATAGTAAAATAATACGACGCATCTAAATAATTGTGCTTAGAACGTATCAAGAGTACAAGAAAAAAACTATATAGACTTTGTCAGTCTTTAAAAACAAGTGGAAATGGTGTTAACAAAAGAAAATCTAGTTTTAATAAAGATAGGAAAGGTTATGTAGCTAGTGAAACTGAATCTGAAATTAATAGATGGTTCAAGAAAAAGCATATTGTATTAAGATACTCTGATATTGGAAGGTTGCAAAATTTCAATGCTACAAGGACAGATTACTTAGCGTCTCAGTTTTTAAAATAAATTGAAGATAGTTTTGTAATGTCAGACATTCCAAATAAACATTTCATGAAGTACATACCCATGATTCTTAAGGGTGTTGCAAAACATTAGTTTGATCAAAACAAAGAGTTGATAGATGATTATGAAACTTTTAAAGCATTGTTTCTAAATGTGTTTGAAAGTCCATCATGGAAGAGTACTTGTTTAACAAATGTACTATGTAAGAAATTTTCCAAGGAGAGTAAACAAAGTTTGTTAGGTTATTTCTGGTCACAGGTAAATGTGTTAAATGTAGTTCAACCTGAAATGAGTGATCAGCAAAAACTTATTCTTACTGCTCATCAAATGCCAATGAAAGTGAAAGAGGCTATACTTAATCAGCCTAATATCTCATTGGGAATTGCAGCTGAATTAGTCTCAAGACATGAAGCTCTTTATAATTCCTATGATGTAGATTCGAAGCCATCCAGTAGGTTTGTTAGGCAAGTAAATGTAAGAACGTTTGATGGTAATGTTGAACCAAATACATCCAGAAATGTAAATAATAGTGCAAGAAATGTTAGTAACAACAATCGTGATAGATTTAATTCCTATAGGAGGTATAACAACAATACAGATTATCAATCTGGAAATAATACTGTAAGTAATAGATCTCTGAATAATTTCAATGATTACCAAGGACGTTACAGAAATGTAAATTATAGTAGATTTAATGATAGAAATGTATATAATCCATATAATAGGTATACTGAGAGGAAGCCTCTGATGCGAACAAGTATTACTAATACTGAATTTGAAGAAAATACTGGTGTAGTACATGCAGTAAATTTTCCAAATAGGAATAATATTAGTGGTGTAAGAGAAAATTCTTCCTTGAGAGCTGAAGCTTCTACATTTTTGCCTCATGAAAGTTTAAACTGAATTGTGAGCCTATTAGTATGGCGACACAGGTTACAATAGGCGAAGATAATGCTGTTGTGTCATACCAAGATAAGATACAAGATTTTGACATTAGTGATGAAACTTTATTGAAAACCACTAACATAAATTCAGAGTGTAGACCTAAGCTTAACACTTATGTACATATTTGCCAAGTAGATGTTGACTTTTATAATGACTTGATGATAGAAGAAGAGAAATTCAGTACAAAAAACATGAATTTGCCTATTAATGTTAGACAAAAAATAAAAGGTACGTGCTTCATTAATTGTGAAATTAATGGTTTAGATTATAAATGCCTCGTAGACTCGGGTAGTGAACTCTCGTTACTCTCTGCAGATAAATGGAAAGAGATTACTCAAGAAGTTACACGACCAATTTTACAACAAGTAACAGACATAATACTTGTAGATTATTCTGGCAAGAAACAACAAAAGGTATTAGGCAAGATCATTGTCAATCTAAGTTTTGATGGAGAAGATATTTTAATAGAATTTGTAGTGGTAAAAAACCTAAATGTTGGAATATTATTAGGTTTAGACTTCTTATACAATATAGGAGCCAATATTGATTTTTCATGTAATGAATTGTTATTCAAGACTGTATGACGAGCTGTCATAAGGCTTTCTGGTAATTTGAGTTTCGGGTGTGGGTAAAGTAGCCCATATCACATCCTAAGACGATGAACTCGTCTAGTGCAGAGAATTCACGATAGGTGGAATGCCTATGCAATATAAAAACGTTGCTGCTTTAGTACTTACGCGAAGAATCGCTAGATGGCTCTGACCGTTGTGCGCATTTAAATTGTAAATTCCTTTGTTTGATATCCGATTTTCTCGCGGTTTCCTTATGCACAAGGACATTTTGATGTGTCGGTCACTGCACGCATGGGCAATTCGCAGTAATGGCGCAAAATAATAAAATTTACAGCGTTTTGGTCTA
Organism: Lepisma saccharinum; assembly: GCF_977018435.1. Taxonomy (NCBI): domain Eukaryota; kingdom Metazoa; phylum Arthropoda; class Insecta; order Zygentoma; family Lepismatidae; genus Lepisma; species Lepisma saccharinum. The sequence continues at coordinate 467,346 of NW_028142987.1, forward strand.
GATGCCATTGGTTAATTAACAGCAAAAAGTTTATCTTAATAAGCATTACAATAGATTCTTAACACATACGCATATTTGTTAACGTGTGATTTCTTAATCAAGTAAATTGTTGGTTTGGTAAAGACAATCGTGCTCTGCACAAAAGGTTGGGGCAACGAGGACTAAAAGAAGAAGAAGAAAGTGGGGAAGAAGGCGGGATTCCGGGAGAATGGACGCTGAACAAACGGCATCGGTATGAATATACGGTGACCAAGATCTGCAAATTTCGGCGTGGACGCCTGAGTTGCACGATTACTTTACTTGGCGATAGGGCTAGAAGCGATGAGCCAATGTTTTGGAGTAAACACGGATCATTGGGAATGCGAGCTGGATTTGGAATACTGAAACATAACAAGGTGGTATGAGGAGCGAATTTTGCCTCGTGATATCTCAAGTGAGGTAAGCTGCATATGTACTTTTAGTATTGCATGAGCTCATGTTTCAACGCTTGTAGGTAGATCTACCCGTCGGTCAATGTACTTCGAAGCATGCTAGCGTGTGGTCAGTGTGGTTCTTTAGATAACGAACAAATCGTTATTTGCACCGCGTGAATGAGCGCGAGGAAAATGGACGCCATTGAAGTCTGAAATTTGAATTCTTGACAGCTTGAGCGAAACGCGTTTGACATTTGATAATATATAAAGTGATGATTTGGCCATGATACATATTGGACGTTATATGCCACAGAATTGTTTGTTTTGATGTATATTTGATATTGTTAATTTCTCGTCGATCATAAATACCATATGTATATATTTTCGCAGTATGTTTTGCATGGTGTGCATTTGGTATTGATAAGTTCTTGAAGATCACATGACCATATATGGTGGCTTTCACGATCAACATTTTGTCAGTTGATTCGTATATCATAGTTCAATAAGGAGATACTCTCCTTCATACTAAAAACAATACATGCTTCAATAAGGTTGAAAAAATTCTGTTGAAATATTTGATAAACAGCTGACTGATAATGCTCTCATAAATATGATACGGGTGTAATTATTCAACTCAATAAATGAGTTCATTGTCTCTTGGTGTTCATATTTGCTGTCTTTAACATATACTTTCATTTTGGTTATTCGTGACAATGCTTATATGTTTAATTCTTCCTTTTCAGAGGGGGAATTGCGCATGTGTCAGTAAATTGGGTTAGTGTCGTTACTATGGAAAGTGGTTATTGTTAGTTGTAAGTCAAATATTTACTGTTTGGAATCTGAAGGTATAGAAATTAAATTTCCAGCGATCTGCACGCGTCACCAGCGCTATCAGGCAAAATTTCGTAAAGCTAATAATCTTATTGAGCTCGTCGCAAGATTATGAGGACTCAAGTGCAGAGGGGCTGCGTTATTGGATTTCTTGTTTGGTTTCAAGTAGGTTAATCTTTAGTTGGTTAATTGCTGTGGTTAAAGCTAATATTAATAATGGCAACAGAGCAGGAACCGGTCACATTAGATTCCTTGTTCGCCTTTATTAAACAAAGTCAGGAAGGGTACAAGGAATGCACTGAGGTACTGAGATCAGGACTCAGAGAGAGAAATCAGTTACTCAAATCAGAACTCAAAACAGAACTCAGAGACAGCAATCAGTTGCTCAAATCAGAACTCGCAGCTCATACAAGTAAGGTAGTGGGTAAACTGCAGTCTGATCTAGAGGGCACCAGTAAATGCATTTTAGAGCTGCGGCAAGAAGTAGTTAAAACAAGTGAGGGTCTGCACGATCTCACGCTTTCAGTATCACAGTACAGGGCTCAGTCGGTAGAGCATGAGTCTTTGACGAAGGAGTTTGATTTGTCAGGGAGTAAAGTTGAACTGTTGAATGGTGTTGTAACTTCTTCTGCGGTCACCAATTGCATGTGTACTTCACATTCGGTCGAACATGACCACTGCACAGGCACTCTGACTTCCTGGTCGGAAAGTTATGCACAGAGTACCAGCGAACTGAACCGAAACAGAACGTTAGAGAAAAAAACACCACAAGGGTAATAAAGGAAAATATTTGATAAGCGAGGAGTGGTCTTTTGGGGTGTCGGGTAACAGAGACGAGTCTTTCCCTGTCGGCTTCTGCACAAAAGATGCATCTTTCCCAAAACCGAGCTTGCAAATTCCTTTACTGGGTGTTGGTTGTAAACAAAGTGGTTCTCTAGGTTCATCTTCGTTGAGTAAGCGTGTCCACACGGTGCAAGTTGATACAGGGTGTCCGGAAAGTAAGGTGGATTCTCAGTGTCTACACTCAAATTCAGTATCATCTCAGAACAAATCTATCCTGTCTGTTGGGGAAAATAGTATTGACTTACCTTTAGTGTCCATAGTTCAAGATCATTCGGTACACAACGTAGTCATACCAGAAGTTGGTTATCCATTGCAGACTGTTGTGAGGAATTCAGTAATCGAACCCAGAAGTTGCATTAGGTGTGGTCCTATGCGTGTTCTTATGCCCAAAAGAATTGCCAGTATGGCATGTGTCGTTCCTTTCATGAAACTAGGCACTGGTTATTCAGTCAGATATGGGAGGCGCATTAGAGTTAAAATGAAGTCACCTACGGACTCACTTGCCAACAAAACTTCGGTAGTTAGTCGAACTGTGGCTGGAGGAAGAGTATCTCTCCATCCAAGCCATATTAGGAAGAGAAGAACAAAAAGGTCTCCTCGGAAAAGTACCAATACAAAAGTTTTGGGGGAAATTTTGAGTATTTGTCTTCTCTTGGCTTTGTCTCTTTGGTACAGGGTTAGAATGATCTGGCATCGCACTCATGTCAGAAGAAAATGGTATGGGATGCAAATGGTTGAGTATGATTGCTCAAAGATGAAGCCTGATGAGATCATCGGAGCGATCATCACTCTTTAATCAGTGAAAGTAACTTCGCTTTGTACAAAATGTAAATATTAAAGATAATATATTTAATCTGAAGGATTTAATAACTTATGTATCTTTGGGTAGTTTAAAATAAATTTTTGAATATAATTATCATTTGAATACTAACTTGTGTTTATTTTGAAACGTCAGTTCAGTTGGGGTCTAGTGTCAAGTTTATAGCTCAGGAAAAATATCTGATGGACAGTCTGGTGCGGGAAATTTGAAATGGGAGCATTTAACAAGTCAAGCAGCCTCACTATCATTTTGGAGCCAACAGCTTTTAAGTGGGCAGTATCATTTTGAATTCGTTGTTACATGTGCTTGCAAGTTTCATTGTAAAATTTTGTGCGAATTTCTCGGATAGAATCGTGTTGATTGGTGTTCTAAAGAAACACAAGGGAACATCAGGGACACTGGATGTTGTATTTGTTCGTCCTTGGGAAAATACGTCTCCACACATAGAAAATGTGAGAACGATAGGGTGTCGAGGGGACATTTGCCATTAGTGTCGGCTTAGTCCTGACACAAGTTCGTCTGGAGTCTGTATTTTGTAGAGTTAAAGTAACGACATTCAATAGGTTTGATTTCTCTGTATACATGACATGGTGATGGTAGGGGGTATCTGAGATATGCCACCCGATGGTAACCAGTATTCAAGAGGAAACAAATAAATTTCAATTAATCTTGCATAGCAGCGTGAAATTATAAGACATATAAAACGTATCTTTGGTTTACTTAAGGCGAGTATCCTGGTTCGGTTCCAAGATTAATAACAAAAATGGTAGTGGTACATTGGGTGGCAGTGGTTGCGCGCCATGTATTTACGGAGCTGTTGTCGTCATCTGTTTGATGTAGCTTCTGGCTTTGGTGAATTCTCCTTGCACAGTCGCAATTAAGGTTGCTGAGTTTGTCCAAACATCGAATTGTGTTTGTAAGATAAACATATTTCTGGCTATCTGACACACCAAATTTTGAGTTTTATGGGATCTATTTTGAATGTAGATATTGTGTAAAAGAAATTTAACATGTTAAAGGTTTCTGGGATGTTTCAACTGGTTAGCAAAGTATATTCTCAATTATGCCATGGTGGCATACCCGGTGGTTAACAGTAATGCTAATACCATTGTGAATAAATTGTCAAAAGTGTACTTTGTTCATTTGGGAATTCCTCAGAGGATAGTTTCTGATAATGGGCCACAATTTAAGTCGAAAATTTTTCATAATGCAATGAAAACATGGGGGTACAACTTGTTTACACTCCGGTGTACCATCCGAGCTCAAATTGGGTAGAGCGCTATCATTCGGAGTTGAACCGTTTGATGAGAATACTCTGTAATTCCAATCATAACAAATGGCCGGAAAGAGTACCTGAAGCTCTGCGCCTTCTGAATGGTTCCATTTCGTCACAAACAGGATATTCTCCAATGGAGTTGAGATTAAACATGACAAAGAGTTTGACCGATATACCGACGCTGGGGATCGATGCTAACAATGTCACTTGGAATGACAAGCTAGTTATGGCGAATCTGTCTAGCCTCAGTAAATGGCAAAATAAATTGACGCAACAAAATGCTAAGATGGATGTGAAACCTGTAGTGGGAGAGGGTATGCTAGTCTTCGTTAAGAATCAGATCTTAAGTGGCACCGGAGATAAGGTGATAAGGAAATATTGTGACCTCTTTGTCGGCCCTTATCTTTGTGTTAAGAACAGTAAAGAGTCCACACTTTCATTGATAGATTGTGTGACAGGGGAAAAATTGGATCACCAGTCGATAGAAAATTGTAAAGTTTGGAATTGTTCAGAGGACAAGGTAAAAATGTGGGTGAAAAGATTACTAGATTTGAATTTGGAAGGTGTGGATGAAATGTTACAGACGATGGGGTTTAGTTGTAAATCAGACGTGGTAGTTAAGGACAGTGTAGATAAAGGCGGGGTAGGGGAAGTTCAAGGTTAAAATTTCTCGTATGGGTAAAGTGAGATTGAGGCTGCGGCGGGCGAGTTGACCAAGTAGGTGAAATTTCTGCGGCGTACTAGCATGCGAGATGAGCCTGAAATCTTCCTGATTGCTCCAAAATAAGGTGAAACATTTACAATAGTTATTAGCTCAGATAGAATGGATCCAGAAGCAAAATAAAAAGTTGTTTAGGTAGTTCCATGGGGGCTATGTTGAGTTTGCGGGTGAGGGCAGGTATGATGTGGTAAAGGTCAAGTTAGGTTATGCTTGCGGCGGGCTAATAGTCAAGTAAGTATAATGTTGCGGTGGGCCTAGGCATTTATTTGTTTCCTGCTCCAACCAAGAAAATACAAGCCACTATGTTTTGCAAGACACCAAGACACATGCGGGGTTCCTTCTTTCGGGAGAATGATGGAGTCACCAGAGTTGGTGATCCGGGATGTTTCATATTGTAAACTATAAAATAATATGTCTGTATATATTAAATATGTATATTAGTGAATATGTAGAATATGAATGTTTGTTTGATGTAAGTCTAAAATTAGTATTGTATCAAAATTATTGTGTGAGGGTTCAGCCCTATGTTGGGCGCCATTTATGACGAGCTGTCATAAGGCTTTCTGGTAATTTGAGTTTCGGGTGTGGGTAAAGTAGCCCATATCACATCCTAAGACGATGAACTCGTCTAGTGCAGAGAATTCACGATAGGTGGAATGCCTATGCAATATAAAAACGTTGCTGCTTTAGTACTTACGCGAAGAATCGCTAGATGGCTCTGACCGTTGTGCGCATTTAAATTGTAAATTCCTTTGTTTGATATCCGATTTTCTCGCGGTTTCCTTATGCACAAGGACATTTTGATGTGTCGGTCACTGCACGCATGGGCAATTCGCAGTAATGGCGCAAAATAATAAAATTTACAGCGTTTTGGTCTAGATGCCATTGGTTAATTAACAGCAAAAAGTTTATCTTAATAAGCATTACAATAGATTCTTAACACATACGCATATTTGTTAACGTGTGATTTCTTAATCAAGTAAATTGTTGGTTTGGTAAAGACAATCGTGCTCTGCACAAAAGGTTGGGGCAACGAGGACTAAAAGAAGAAGAAGAAAGTGGGGAAGAAGGCGGGATTCCGGGAGAATGGACGCTGAACAAACGGCATCGGTATGAATATACGGTGACCAAGATCTGCAAATTTCGGCGTGGACGCCTGAGTTGCACGATTACTTTACTTGGCCATAGGGCTAGAAGCGATGAGCCAATGTTTTGGAGTAAACACGGATCATTGGGAATGCGAGCTGGATTTGGAATACTGAAACATAACAAGGTGGTATGAGGAGCGAATTTTGCCTCGTGATATCTCAAGTGAGGTAAGCTGCATATGTACTTTTAGTATTGCATGAGCTCATGTTTCAACGCTTGTAGGTAGATCTACCCGTCGGTCAATGTACTTCGAAGCATGCTAGCGTGTGGTCAGTGTGGTTCTTTAGATAACGAACAAATCGTTATTTGCACCGCGTGAATGAGCGCGAGGAAAATGGACGCCATTGAAGTCTGAAATTTGAATTCTTGACAGCTTGAGCGAAACGCGTTTGACATTTGATAATATATAAAGTGATGATTTGGCCATGATACATATTGGACGTTATATGCCACAGAATTGTTTGGTTTGATGTATATTTGATATTGTTAATTTCTCGTCGATCATAAATACCATATGTATATATTTTCGCAGTATGTTTTGCATGGTGTGCATTTGGTATTGATAAGTTCTTGAAGATCACATGACCATATATAGTGGCTTTCACGATCAACATTTTGTCAGTTGATTCGTATATCATAGTTCAATAAGGAGATACTCTCCTTCATACTAAAAACAATACATGCTTCAATAAGGTTGAAAAAATTCTGTTAAAATATTTGATAATCAGCTGACTGATAATGCTCTCATAAATATGATAGGGGTGTAATTATTCAACTCAATAAATGAGTTCATTGTCTCTTGGTGTTCATATTTGCTGTCTTTAACATATACTTTCATTTTGGTTATTCGTGACAATGCTTATATGTTTAATTCTTCCTTTTCAGAGGGGGGAATTGCGCATGTGTCAGTAAATTGGGTTAGTGTCGTTACTATGGAAAGTGGTTATTGTTAGTTGTAAGTCAAATATTTACTGTTTGGAATCTGAAGGTATAGAAATTAAATTTCCAGCGATCTGCACGCGTCACCAGCGCTATCAGGCAAAATTTCGTAAAGCTAATAATCTTATGTAGCCCGTCGCAACTGCTCAAGGTAATAAGTTGATTAAGCTTTTACCATGTGTATCTGAAGAACTATATGGTATATTTCAAGAATGTTTGAATGTTGGATTAAATAAAAATGTATCAGAAATGGTGGCCAATGCTACAGATTTGGGAAACAAGGTAGATCAGGCAGAAATCTTGTCAATAGAAGAAAAGAAGCAATTGTACAGGATGTCACGCTTTATCATCCAGACTTTGAAAACAGATTTTACATTCAAACCGATTCATCTTCTGTTGGTCTTGGTGGTTACTTATACCAAATTATTAATGGTGAAATACATATAATATCATACATGAGTAGAACTCTTAAGGATTATGAGTCACGCTATACAATTAGTGAATTAGAATTCCTTAGTATTCTTTTTTGTATTGATAAATGCAAGGAATATCTCCTAGGTAACAGATTTACTATTGTATGTGATCATCGTTGCCTAATATGGGTTCGACATGCAAAAAATTGGAATTCACGTCTTTTGCGATGGTCTTTACAACTCCAAAATTATGACTTTCAAGTGGAGTACTGCAGAGGAAAAGATAATTTGTTAGCTGATTTTCTTTCTAGAAATTTTCCAGATCAAAGTACTCAATATTTGCATGTAAATGTAGTAGATTTATTAAGGAATGATGTTATTAATATACCAAAAGAAGTTGTTATGGATGAACAAAAGAAAGATTTGATTTTTAAACCAATCATTGCTTATTTATCTGGAAACATAACTATAGGTACTTTAGAACCTAGATTAAGAAACTGGAAAAAGTATTTTAAGTTACAAGATGGAATTTTGTTGTATCGTGATTTTCATTTCATTAATCATTATAAGTTGTGTATACCTATATCTTTAGTTCCAATACTTTTAAGGTCATATCATGACAACATGGGCCATTTTGGAGCAGACAAAATGCTCAGAAGAATGAATAGAATATTTTATTGGTCTGCAATGAGAAAAGATGTGCAGAAATATGTTAAGAATTGTGAGGTATGTCAAAGAACCAAAGCTGACAGACATCCATCTAAAAATGTATTTTCATTTCATGATTCTTCTTCGAATGGTGTTGTTTTATTTTTTGACGTGCAAGGGCCACTTGTCAGAAGCAAGTGTGGCAAGAAATATTTGTTGACAATTCAAGATTTAAAAACAAGATATCTTTTTGTTTATCCTATTCGTAATTGTAATACAGAAAGTATTTTAAGATGTTTGAAAGAAGGAAACATCAGACATATGGGTATTCCAGATGGTATTTTTTCTGATAATGCTACAACATTCCATTCAAAGAAATATGTGGATACATTAAGTTCTCTAGGTATTAAAGTAATGTATACTCCAAATTATCATGCAAGTTCTAATTTAGTAGAAAGGGTACATGCAGAATTGAATAGACTGATTTTGGTATTTCTCAAAACACATTATCTCAGTAGTCTTGTTGACAAGAGGATTAGAAAATATTGTAATGTATATGAAGGTCCCTATTATGTTTTTAAGGAACTCAGAAAAGGTGTATTTAGTTTAACTGAATTAAGTAAAGGAAAAGTAACAGAAAACCATCAGGTAGAAAACTTGAAAAAATGGAATTGTAGTGTAGAAAAAAGGAAATTTTATTTGGATGAATTTAAGAACAAATATCCTGAAGTGTGGAACCGGATAAAAATTGAAGTTGATTTTTGTTTATTCAAATATTTATTTTGAACTTTGGACTAAACTTGTTATATTTTCTTGTATATTTTGTGTATTGTAAATAATTTTTTCCTATGTCAAAAATTATTCTCTCCAGGGAGGGGGAGATATGACCATAAGGTGTGTAGTACCTGTAAATTCCGCCATTATGTGAGGGCAGCACTGCCAAATGGCAACGCTGACCGGCGGGGTTAAGTGATTCACGTCAGACACTTGCTCTACAGACTGTGAGCGGTGCACGATGTTTGTGTGCAATCCGTGTTTCGAAGTAAGCTGGCTGTTAGTACTCCGTGAAGATGTAGTATTCGTGTACTATGTTTGATTTTTATTTCATTTTGTGAAATAAATCTGTTGTTCAGCATATGGGCTTTCTGTGCAGTGTGGTGATAATATTAACAATATATTTTCCGTAATTGCAAAATAAGCTCTTAGTATAATAACACATTTTCGTTTCGATTCTTTTCTGAGAGTAGAAACCGCAAGGATTTTCCGCATGGCTCACTCTGTTCCTTTAATCTTTGGTGCGAGCAGTGTTGAGCAAGAGGATGGGTAACGGTTCCGATTCTTTTATGATTTCTCCTAGCACAAAGACTAATTATTGTAGAATTTTGGAAATCATTGTCACACGAAATTTGAACCTTCCTTAAAGTAATGAGCACTGTTTGAACTTAAGAAAAGGTATTTTTGTTGAAATAAAACAACTTGAGAATTACCTTACGCACTTCTCATGGACAAGATATTCTCCGTCGACAAGAGACAGTAAATATCGTAGAAGCGTGGGAATGAATGTAGAAGTACATTGGGACCTTAGTAGAATGCATTTAGGGACTTTATTTTAATGCTAAGGGAACCAAACCTAACCTGCCTAACCTAACCACGATAGAATATATTGAACAAAATCTTAAGTGACCGCTAAAACTCCGCAGTATGTGTTAACAGACATAAATCGAAATCGAACCATGTAAAAATTGCATTCGTAGCATGATTAAATCGCAATAAAACAAAAGGAACTTGGGCCAAAGGATGCTTTCTCACCCCTTAATTTTCTTCCCCACCCCTTTCACAAAACTATTTTCAACCTAAAATTTTAACTATTACAGTGTCATATGTCATGTCATCGAATTGAGAGTCGAATGTTAGGTATTGGAGTACGACCGCTATAATTGTATACCAGTAAGTAATTGTTCCTACACCGAAAACCTTTACTATCCTGTACTGGTGGAGGTCAATGTAAAGACCAACAACCGTCAGGTCCCTAGCCAGAATCTTATTTCAAGAGGAGCTCATCCCTTATAAGCAGTCGCTATCTAATGCCGACAATGTGAAAGGGATTTAAGCAATAAAGATGAATTTCTCAGTATATTACAACTTATTATGGAAGATATTTAATCCTGCTAAGGAATTAAAATTAATTAACGCAGTAGACTATTTAGAACGAAACATTTGTAGGATTTCGGTGGGGCTTCAACTCCCACAGCCCACCATCTGGTTACGTGAGTGTTTCCACTTCAAATTACTTTAGTCACAGTCTCCTAAATTTCGATGAAAATGTCTAGCAACTCTACTGGTGTGAATTATTCTATTCATATTAGCTGGCCCCCGTGGCGGAGTGGTTAGCACATCACGCTACGACGCAAGGGACCCCGGGTTCGAATCCTGGCATGGATGTTTGTGAGTTTCCATTCATCTATTTCATCATATCATCACTCATCTCCATCTTCGCAAATTAGCCAAATGTGGCACAAAAGCGAAGTTAAATAAAGCAAGTCAATCAAACCTAAGTCATTCTGGGACTCGCAGAGTCGACATCAGTTGTGAAAAACCCTTGATGCTTGGAAAAAGACAAGTTTCTTCTGTGGTGCGGGGGAATCATTGTTCCATAATCCACAGAGCATACAAAAATTCTGCACTATGAAAATTAATCTGAAACAATAATGATACCGTAACCGAATAACTCATTCACCAATCAAAGATTTCTGTTTGGTTAGTCCCCTGTCAAACAAATATTTTTGACTATTTAAAGATAACATAATTCTAGTAATGTACACAATATTTTGAAAATGATTTACACTTACCTGCACTTCGTTGGGACATCATTACTTCATCTATTTGCGTAATAATGATTTATCGCTTTTGCCGACGCCCGTGGCGATGTGGTTAACACATCGCGCTACGACGCCAGGCATCCCGGATTCGAATGCCGGCATGGCTGTTTGTGAGTTTCCATTCATCTATTTCATCATAACATTACTCATCTCCATCCTCGCAAATTAACCAAAAGTGTCCCAAAAAGCTAAGTAAATTAAAGCAAATCAATCAATCATTAATCGCTCTCGAGTGGGCCCAAGTACCTCCTTTAACTCCGCCATTTTCAAAATGATTTTTTCTCTTAGATTTCAAGAAAATGATGCACCTTGGGAGAGTGTGCGTAACATAAGGAAAACCTATCTAGAAGTGCGAATTTCAACTAAATCTCACTAAATTTGCAAAGGTTACAGGTGTCAAAACATTTGTGTCCAGTACCTTTTGTTCCCCATTCTTCCTTTACATTTCATTGCATGAGATAAATGAATGTAGTCTGTATAGTGTTCCGAAAATGCCGAAAATAGCCAACAGTGGAATTATATTGTTTGAGATGGATTGTGTGAGCTTACGTCTGTACCCCAGTCTTCTGGCTCCGCTCATTGTTCATCACGGCCATCTCTCACTTCGTCGGGCACTCCTACCTTCGACTATACTCAAACCATTGGCCACAAAATCCCTAGGTCAGGCAATAAGCATAACACTACAACGAACTTTGTAAATAGTGCCAGCTGGCTGGAGACGGGATTTAGATTTCATCAAATCATAACTCTAGGATGAATAATTTTAGATTTCGTTGGATTTATTAATATGCATATTTACAAGAGAAAAGTTAGTTTTCGCCCCTAACTAAAGGGGTTCCCATCCCAGTGAACTCTCTCCCCAATACCAGCAATAATCACCGGTTTCTGCTGGACTATGTAGCCAATGAATTCACAACTAACGAAAATGAGCTGTCAGTACAAACAGTTTACAACTGCGTGTGTATGTGTGTGAGTGTACGCGTGCCCTCAGGGGAACAAGGAACTTTTGCCCCCTCCCAAAAATTCTACATTAGCAGCGGACTGTATATATATATACATATTACGGCTTTGCCTATGCCCATGTATCGATATCGGCCGATGCTAGTGGTATCGGTATCGGAAAGTATCGGTTGGACTTCACTTGCCAATATCAGCCAATGTTTCTCTGGCATTGGGTATTTTATTGCACCAATCTTGTGTCAAAACTGAATTTTGTGATAACTTTTAATTTAATATTCTGATATAATTCTCAAATATTTTAAAGCAAAAATCTTGGTAGATTGATGTATACAGTGGAATACTCACATACTAAGATTATAATAAGCATATTTTGAGCAACTTTTAAATATTCAAGTTCTCAAGGATCGGCACCGGTATCGGTGGGAATCGGTATCAGTTCAAGGTAGTATCGGCTTAGTATTACACATGCACATACACCCCCTCCCCCCCCACACATATATATATATATATTTCTGTATATACGTACAACACATTGTCATTGTTGCAAACCCTAAATATATCTGGGCGCTACCGTTTGAACGCCACACTTATTGGTATCCTACTATTCCCAGATCGATGCACAAAACGTGGTCCGGTCCTCGCACTCCAAAAAGGGATCTCCCTAAAATAGTGGATTTTCCTGCAGAAAAATACACTAAAAGAAACAGCGCCTATGTAAGTCATCCAGAGAAATAAAATCATCACGACAGAAGGCAGCAAAATGATCACTTTTTCTAAACTCGGGGATCAAGTCTCTTCCTTAGCACTACTTGGCTGAATATAATCCAGACCACGTTTTCACCAACTGATTTTCGTGTACATAAACAATACTGTTATCCAAATTGTGTACTTAACCCGTTCCTTTCGTGAAATCCAACAAAATTTGATGGAACTTTGAAGTAACACAGTGTTTTCGTGTATCACTCAATACTACAAGTATTTTCTTCTTCCGCACAAAACTTGGAACCAACAGAGTGAAACTTCGGTGTATAAGAAGCCTAGGATCGATTCAGAACTGACGGCAGCAAATGTCGAAATGTCGATTGATATTATTTCGGTATATCTTGGTTATGCAATAGCCAGGAACACGTGGAGAATATTTACCAATACTTTAACTTTAGTATTACCCGTAGCCTAATGGTGTCATTAAGTTGCTAGGAAAATAAATATACGAGATGACAATTTTGTACAGAACATCACCAAAGGTAATTTACTTTACAGCGAATATGGAATAACTCCTTAATTAACCTCGGTGTATATTCAACAGTTACGTCTTTCGTCTACATTTAAGTCATACACTTACGTAACTATTTCTATAAGAATTCATAGAGGAAGGAGTGAGGGGAGAATTTTCCAGCATTGGAAACTAAACGTTAACCTGCAATATGTACAGGGCGATCCAAATTAATGTTTCACTTCTTGTTTCGCTGTGGTTGTCTCGGTACTTAGGTTGAAAGACTCATTCCTCTAGTGGAAAGTATTATATTCATTGCGAGTTGTAAATTGATAGGTCGTAATTGTTATTTGACATTAATCGGTTTCTGGCGACTGAAAATGGCTCTCATAATATCGATGACTGATCGGGCCGACAGGAAGCTCAGGCAGGTGCGTGGGAGTTCCCAATTCTGGTGCACAGATAGTGGAGAAGGGGAGACATGCAACGTCGGATATCAAATTATTATTGAGAGACCACACCAACTCGATATGCAATATTTTAGTGAACAAGGTGGGACACCCGGTATGCAATGAGGCCGTATGTCAACGCATATGGAACAACTCGTCACCTGTGCACTTAGTATTTGAAGTTAACTCCCATCGAATTAAGTTAGGCAGATACAATTACAAGCCCTAAATTTCAAATTTTCTAAAACGTTTTATTTGTCAACTTATGTTAGTTTGATCAAATCTCTATGTTAACTGCACCGCACATAAGAGTAAAGACATAACGAGAATTGCATTCGAGATATATAAAAATGGAAACTTTTGGATAACTTCAACAGTAATGGAATTAAAACCAAAACGAACACAAATATAATTTTCAAACAACAAAATGTCTCCTCTCGTTGCACATTACATTGCGGCGACTTTTCGCTAATCGTGGCGATGAGGATGTTCGATGATTTGATGAAATTGATGTAAGGACACCCACAACGAACAGACATGCCCAGCCCGGGACTCGAATCCGATAGATTCGTTGGCGAGATCAAGAGCCTACAATTCCACAAGCCAGCGAGAGGCTTTCGTGTATGGTTTCAAACGTTCTGGATCCATAGGATTCAAAAATAAGTTTTTCAGATTTGAATTAGTTTTATCCTTCTTTGTCGACACTGTGTATCCACACATCCCCTATGGCTATACATTGAATGATTTGTTATTACCAACAATAAAAGAAGCTTTGTCATGTCCTTAACTAAGTGGATGTACATCCACCCTTAGAAAATTGATTTTTCTTTCAATTAGGAAAGCATAGTGGTACGTAAGATATGTTCTGAATATTTACATAGGCAAATGTCACCTTAAAAGCATTTGCTAACATATGCATCCGTATGAAATATTTCAAGTCGTACTTGTTCTCTATGAATCCAGGATTTGTGCTAGCGCCTAATGATATTATTAAGAAGCGATTGCATTGCTCAAAATGCTCAATAATTGCCTCTCCATACTGTAAGTACATCGGTCCTGTATTCAAACAAGTGGTTTACTATTGTGTTAATTGTCTTCGCAACGTACAACAATTACATCTGAATTGCTAAGTATCACTTTCCCAATAATTATTCCTTTGTGTTTTCACAACTACCAAGGTATTACTATTCGTAAAGATCTGATGTAATGTGAGGAAAGTATGATCTTAAACCACCAATGGCTTCACGGATTGTTGAAACCAGGATCCATTGATTACAAGACGACGACAATATCACTACGTCGCCAGGAAAGACCCCCCCCCCTCATTTATTGCTTCTGCAAAAGTCGTTCAGCAAAGCATTTTCCAATTAGGTGAAACTTGAAATCGTAGTCCGTTTGGTGTTTTAAACTCTTATACGAGACGAGATTCAAGGACAGTAACCGTCAGTTTCACTTAGATTTTGCCGAGGTCGTTCTCGTTCTTTTTCAAGTTTCGAAGAGTGTCTAAGGGACTCGTCTAGTTCTCGTCTCGATGCTTTAATCTATCTATCGCCGGCCTCTTTGGCGGAGTGGTTAGGATATCGCGCTAGGAGGACAGGAGTCCCGGGTTCGAATCCTGGCCTTTGCATTGATATTTGTGAGTGTCCAATATCAATTTCGTCATATCATCACTCTTCCCCATCTTCCCAAATTAGCCAAAACTGGCACAAAAAACGAAGTAAAATAAAGCAGAGCAAATCAAATCAAATCTTCTTTTCGGAACGCTGTCCACACTTTAGGTGAAATTAATGCACATTTTTCAAAACCTTATTTAAAATCCACTCAGAACTATGAATCGTTTTATACTTTGTATGATAATGAATTTTACTTATTACAATTTGGTTAGTTGGTTTGAAAGCAAAGTTTGTTGAAGTTACTCATTCTGAATCTAGACTGCCATCGTAATTGCCGTCAAATATGATTAGCAACATGGCAATTAGTCGAAATTACGCATTCATGTTTTGCATAACAAAGAATAATTATGTTCATTCCAGAAGTAGCATTGCCTTCTATAACTGATATTGTGGATGATCATCCTATTTTAAAATCTGTATAACGACGATATTTTTAGTACTAAGAAAGAAACAAGAATTCTAACGTGAAACAATATGTGCAGCCATAATTATAAAAACCACAAATAAACTGTTTATTTACATATTTCATTTACAATCATCAATTACAAACAACAATTGTAAATATTTGAAACCAATTTCTAGGTTAGGCAAGAAAAACACAAAACTTATTCGTGAACTAATCTATACCCCACTTCGGTGAGAGAGTGTGTTGTTTGGTCTCGAAATAGAAGGTTCAGGGTTCGAGTCATGGTCTGGGAACTGGTTGCATGATTGAGCAATCACTGTCATCGATTTCATTTGAACTCCATTCAGCCTGCACGTCGTAATTAGCCAGTATAACAAGAATACAATAATATAATTATAAATGCGAAAAGTAAGCACTAAAATATATTAATCTCACCTGAACACACGACCTGCGAGAAGAGTTTTGTAGATGCTTTGCCGTTACATCAAATAAATCCAATTATTAGTGCCGAAATTCTTCAAGAATGAAATTTGAAGAGACAATACAAACTCAATCTCTTGAGTACATCACTTACTAAATTCAATCATAATTTTATTAAAAGGAACATGCAAAAATCATTATCAGCAAAGCGTACAAAAAGATAACAGAACTTCAAACCAAGGTTGATACTGAAATAAAGTGTCATTAATTTGTATTTATCAATTTCCTACTTCACGTTGCATTTTTAATCAAATTTAGCAAAGAGCGAGGACCAAGAAGAATGATGATTAGATGAATGTAATGAGAAAACATATCCAGGTGTAGACTTGAACCCAGAAACCTTCGAAAACCACTATAATATTGGTCAACTGTGAAGCGTAAAATATCTGTGGAATAGAGGTACAAGGTGTATAACATCATCATGCCTTTTAGAACACAACTTTGATTACAATTCGCATCATATTCACACTGACAGTAAAGTATCATACAAATAATCACCACTATACTGGCAGTAAAACAAAAATTGAATATTCACAATATTGACAATAATGGAGTTTTAACATTAGGAGAGTTACAAAACCCATAGTAAATATATTACATTGTGTATTAAGGAAATCAGCATCACTAGTGAACTAGCTGCAGGCTATAGTAGTGGTGAAATGCTACTATATGTTACGTATCATTACTCTCTTTAGATAAACTATTCACATTAATTTTCACTTTATTATTGTGTTATTGAAATAGAAATGTAGTATTTCAATAATAATAATAATATTAAGATGAACAAATTATTGACCAAACATTTTACATTATACATAAACATACGATACGGTAATACAAGAAATTATGTGTACATATATTAATTGTTTATAATTGGGCATTTGAAATGTAATGCTTATAAAATACATGTAAAGCGCGTTAAACTATTAACATTCAACAACTAGTATTGCAGAGTAAATAATGAGACATTGCTTAAATGCAATTCACAAATTTAAAAAATTACAAAACATTTAATCATTGAAAAACTCATCAAGACTTACTAATGCACAGACAAAAATCTGTGTTGGAAATATACCGAAAATAGCCTCTGAGAACCAAAAGTATGTTTAAACGGGTGACAAACGAATTAATCTATACCAGCAACCAATATATTTTAGAAATCTTGCCCATATGATTAGAATAACAAATGACTATCATAGGTGTCTGCTCTAAGTATTGGATTAATCACAACGATGGGAATGAACGAGAGAAGCACAAGAATATGTCCATGGCCTGAGTAGGGTTTGAATCTTGGATCTCTGGTTCCAAGTCTGTTCGACGCTAACAACGCGGCCATCGAAAACGGTGTTTGTCGTTGTATGTGGTATACGCATCCAAGCAGTTGTATAATCCGAAAAGTTTCACAGGATATACGCGAGAATGTCATTCATGGTATAATACTGATGATGGTGATGTTACCCATAATTGGCATAAAAGAAGCATGTTGTAATAGCGAAGGCATTTTAGAAATTCAAAGGTATCATAAAAATGTAATACAGATAATTACACTAAAAATGAGAAACTTTGAAAATATTTACATTGCAAACCCAAAAAATGGAACGAAACAGCAACAATGCTCTCTTTTTCGTTCTCTCAGTGTTTAAGATTGAAATAAAACAGACCTCAATATTCGCTTTTAACTATTAAAGTCCCCAGCAAATTGTTGCGGAAAAGATACACAAGAACATTAAAGATATTTTCGCATGGGACTTACTCTAAACTTCAATTTCTCACCTCACGTAAGGTCAAAATTCTAAATTTCATAACAAGTGGCAGATCTCAATAAGCTCATTGAAGCAATGGCCAAATTACAAAATAAATATTAGCGAAACGAGAATAGAAGGTACACGCATTATAGCGAAATGTATACTCTAATGAGTAAGGTTAACCAGGGGGTATACGACGATTATCGCCGTATATCCTCGACTACAGTTCCGATTCCAAGTATAAGTAAAAGTGGTTCCGTCCTTGCAAATGTTCATTCCAGAAGAGATTTTTAAAGAATTTCAAAACAGCTTCAAAGCACTATGGAGGATCACATGGAAGTCTGAAATTCCTGTTAACAATGATTGAACACGGGGAAATGGGACAATTGAATCAAAGTAACTGCGAAAAAGCACAATTTAAAATAAACTCTGAATTCCTAAAAAGTATGTCAATAATATGATGTAAGGTGTCATGTGAAAATGTGAAGGGTTATTTTTCAAGTAGGATCAGGTATTAGTCTTGCACAAAGCAGTGGTTGAATTAGTTAGTGGATGTTTGTGCACTGGCGTTTAGTGTTTAAAATCAATTTGCATATACTTAGAATTTATTTGCATGTATTTAGAATTCATTTGCATAATTTAGAATAAATTTGCATATCATTAGAATAATTTACATTTATGTATTTGCATATTTATGACTTCTATGAATATATAATTATTTATTTTATGAAAAATATGTATATAGAAGGTAATTAGTGTTATTAAACGCTATGCATATGGTTTTATATTCATTACTGTAAAATATGTATTGTATGAAACGATAATATTAATGTTTATAGTATTGAAATAAGAGTTTAGGGTTTATGAAACGTTATGAATGTTGGTAATGGGTAATGGTAAAGGTCCAATTACGATTTAGGTCGGTCTCGGTACTCGAACGCACGATATGTAACGGTAATAAATGGTCATAGTGTACTAAGGAATAATAATGAATGTTATATGTTATGAAGGACGGTGATCCGAGTCGCTAGACAGATGACTGTGAACTCCTCGCAGGAAGACGAGAAAGGAATTTGGGGGATGTGCGGTGAAGGTCAAATGACGTCAGAACGCCGGAACAAAGAAAGAATTCGTTTGACCAATCAGAACCGGTTTTTCCAAGATCAACAAGAACGCAAGAATAGAAGAAAGGTATGCAACGCCGTAGGGCAGAGTAGGGATTGAACCAGACAACAAAGGATGTCTGAGAATACGCGCTCAAGGCCAAACTCTGAAGTTATGCTTCGCTTGTAGAACAGGTTTCCGCCGCCACTTAATATTACGCTCAGGATTGCCTCCAAGGCACGGGATGGTGCAGCGAGGGCTTTAGGTAGAACGCTTGCTTGTCAGAACAGGTTTCTGTCAAAGTAGGCCAAGGTTACCGAGAACACAAGAAAAAAGGATTTTGAGATACCCAATTAGATTGGAGCGAGAATTTTACTTTGAACAAGGAGAAAAAAGCGTAAGGGTTTTTTATCTGTACTAGGAAGAAGGGAGAGCTATCTGGGACGGGGCCTAAAGTTTTCACTATTTGCTTTTATCACGGGGTAACGAGCCATTTGATTATTGATTTAGTTAGTAAATTTATATTACTGGATGCTATTTAACATAATATTCAGTTTATTGTTTTCCAAACTTTGACTTTATGTTAAATATTTTACAAGTTTTTATGTATTTTTACTCAAATAACACAATTTATACGATTCTAGCAAAGATTTATATTATATTTTCAACACACAAACTGTGTTCTTCAACTTTTAATTGTTTACTTTTCAAGTTTGGAACACACAAAGTGTGTCTTGTCAACACTTAACTGATTATTTTACAAGTTTATGCTTATTTTTTCCAAAATAACGTAATTTCATCTATGCAGGAAATATTTTTTATTGTATTTTATATTTACAAAGAATTTTTACGACTTTTAATTTATTATTTTACAAGATTATACCTATTTTTACTAACATAACACAATTTAATCTGTTCAGGAAAGACTTTTAGTTATATTTTCGACACACAAAGTGTGTGTTCTCAACTTTTATCTGTTAATTTCACAAGTTTATTCAATATTTACTCAAATAACACTATTTGAAAGTGTTTTTATTACATTTTGGACAACCACACACACACACACACACACACACACAGAGAGAGAGAGAGAGAGAGAGAGAGAGAGAGAGAGAGAGAGATTTCAATTTTTAACTTATAATATAACAAGTTTAGACCTTTTTTTTACTCAAATAACACAATTCCATCTGTTCAGGAAAGATTTTTAGTTACATTTTCGACACACAAAGTGTGTCTTTTCAAGTTTTGTTTTTGTAATTTTTTATTCTAATGACACAATTTTAACTATTCAGGCAACATTTTTATTGCAATTTGGACTTACAAAGAGATTTTTTAAATCTTTGTATTAAATTTTCTATTTATTGCTTTTTGTATCTCACATTCACTAACTTTTAACTTAGAGTTTTATTTTTTACTTTTTCTAAAAACCAATGAAAAAGGTATTTTTAACTAAAAGTTATTTTATAGTTTTCGGTTTTCAGATTTCCACTATGCTATTATTGGTTCTGTATTTCTATATTAGGATATTAAAAAGTTTTAAGGTGTGTACAATATTTCAAAGTATTTTCAGGGTGTATTTGTTAATGCATTTGGATGATAACTATTACGTTTTTGGATGAACTAATATTAAGAACATTCCAACCAATTAGAAAACTCGTCGGTTTCATTTCAACCAATTAGAAAAGGCGTCGGTTTTATTTCAACCAATTAGAAAACTCGTTGGTTTTATTTCAAACAATCAGAAGAAACCTCAGTTTTGCTTATGTGGTATAAAAACTGCGTAAAAGCGAGCCGAAGATATTTTGAGAAGTATTTGTGAAGCATTGTGTCAGAGAAGACATCAAGTTGTGATTATTGTCCTAGAGTTTCAGACAAAGAACTCAAGAGAAGCTATAATTAAGGTAAGTGAATTTTATTATGTAGTGTGTTCTTAAATATTGCGTAAATCCAAATATTGAAACGAAGAAAAAGTCAAAGCAAACCAAAAATAATATGCGTAATGTGAACAAGTACTACAACTGTGTTTTTATTTTTCAGGTGCTTCTAATTTTGTATGTTTTACTGGAAGGAACTCTTAGTGAAAGATGGCGTCTTCAAGCTCCACAAACAAGCCTAACCACAGTTAGTACCTCGCAAGAGATTTTACCACTGGAATGTATATTTCCCCACTAGTTTTTTTTAAATAATGTATAAATCCAGAAAACAAAGAAAAGAAGAAAAAGTAAATACAAAAATGAATATGCGTAATGTGAACAAGTACTACAACTATGTTTCTATTTTTCAGAATGATACTTGCACAATCCTCCTTGAAACATATACAAATTCTTAAGGGATGGACAGTTTACAGTTTGTAAATCAACAATGTTATCAATATTAAACAAATCTTTGATAATTTGTGATTTTCCTTTGCAGGAAAATGTACCACCTTGACAGTTCAATCCCTAACTGCCCTCTGCACATAGTACATTTCACATCCACAAGGAATATCATACATTAATGCATGGATATTGTTTCTAACCCAGCGATATTCTTTGTTCTCTTTGCAATAATCGGGTACACTCACAAGCGCATAACACACAGTGACCAAATTTGTAGAACTCACACAAATCTCACGCAATATAAATTTACTGTTATAAATAAATCCTTGTACATCAATAATGTATTGCACCATTTTCGCTGTTATTGGCCAGTCTCTATTTATTCAACTCTCACAAAAATCCTGTGCTACCATAAGTAAGATCTGCCGAGCATATAGGATCTATAAGAGTTTTCACTAGTTCGATATTGTTTGAAATTTCACATAACACACTATAAAAACCTTTGTATTCCGTCTGTACCTCGCGTGCCGTCAAAGCATCAG
This sequence comes from Lepisma saccharinum, assembly GCF_977018435.1. Lineage (NCBI taxonomy): Eukaryota > Metazoa > Arthropoda > Insecta > Zygentoma > Lepismatidae > Lepisma > Lepisma saccharinum. Next base: position 489,168 of record NW_028142987.1, read on the forward strand.
CAACATACTCATGGTTAGTAAGGTAAAAATCAAAATATGTTTTGTGTTATCCAAGTCCTACAAATAATACTGGATTCTCTCACACATCCACTTGACACATCGTTGGCATTTATTCACACAGCGTTCTCCTTGGCAAGTAAAATAAAGTTCAGAGAGTAAATCTTCATCTTTACAGCATACGCACTCAAACTCGTAGAAATGGTTAATAACACAATCTTTGGCTAGTTGGTTGTGTTGATTGGAATAACATCCCCAGCAAATAATATACTTGCCAGGTGTATACCTCTTGAAATTCTCCAACACACAATCCTTATAGATATAATTTGAAAAACATAGACATGATGCAATTATTTGACTGATGTCCTTGTCGGTTACTTTGTTGGCGTTATTTCCAGTAACAGATCCTTCCATTCATAGGTACACAAATAAGAGCACCTGAAAAATACAAACATAGTTGTAGTACTTGTTCTCATTACGCATATTCATTTTTGTATTTACTTTTTCTTCGTTTCTTTGATTTCTGGATTTATATATTATTTAAAAAACAAGTGGAGAAATATACATTCCAGTGGTAAAATCTCTTGCGAGGTACTCACCGCAGTGTGGTTAGCCTTGTTTGTGGAGCTTGAAGACGCTCTCTTTCACTAATGGTCCCTTCCAGTCACACATACAAAAATAGGAGCACCTGAAAAATAGAAGAAAATGTTCTAGTACTTGTTCACATTACGCATATTATTTTTGGTTTGCATTGACTTTTTCTTCATTTTAATATTTGTATTTACGTATTATTTAAAAACACACTACATATATGTAACAATTCACTTACCTTAATTATAGCTTCCCTTGAGTTCTTTGTATTCAACTCTCAGACAATAATCACAACTTGATATGTTTTCTGACACAATGCTTCACAAATACTTATCAGAATAACTTCGTCTCGCTTTTACGCAGTTTTTATACCTCATAAGCAAAACCGACGTTTTCTCTGATAGGTTGAAATAAAACCAACGCTTTCTCTGATTGGTTGAAATAAAACCGACCCGTTCTCTGAATGTTTGAAATAAAACCGACGCGTTTTCTGATTGGTTGATTTATCAACCGACGCGTTTTCTAATTGGTTAAAATATTCTTAATATTAGTTCATCCAAACCGTAATAGTTATCATTCAAATGCATTAAAAAATGCACCCTGAAAATACTTTGAAATATTATACGCATTTAAAACTTTTTAATATTTTAACAAATATAGAAATACAAAACTAAAAATAGCATAGTGGAAATATAAAAATCGTAAACTATAAAATAACTTTTAGTTAAGAAGAATTTTTCTAGTGTTTATTTTAAAAATTAAATCTATTTAAAAACTAAGTTGAGAAAATACAATTTATGCGTCCAAAATGTAACTAAAATTCTTTCCTGAACAGATTGACTTGTGTTATTTTGTTAAAGTAAGAAAAAACCTTGAAAAATAAACAGACAAAACTGGACAACACACACTTTGTGTGGTCAAAATTTGATTAAAATCTTGCCTGAATATGTTACTTGAGTGAAAAGAAACCTAAACTTCGGAAATGGAAAGGGAGAACTTGACAAGACACACTTTGTGCGTCCAAAATGTAAAAAACCTCTTGCTAGAATCATTATTTTTTTTTATTTAAGTGAAAATACATAAAAAATTGTAAAATATTTGACATATAGTCAAAGTTTGTTAAAAATAAAGTCAATATTATGTTAAAAAACATGCAGTAACTTAAATTTACTAACTAAATCAATAATCAAAGGGTCTGAGGTTTGATACACTGAGAAAAAAGCAAATAGTAACCATTTTAGGCCCAGTCCCAGATAGCATTCCTTTTTGCCTAGTTCGGATAAAACCCTTACGCTTCGTTCTCCTTGTTCAATGTAAAATTCTTGCTTGAATCTAATTGGGTATTTCATGAATCCTTTTTTCTTGTGTTCTGGATAACCTTGGGTTACTTTGACTGAAACATATTCTAACAAGCAAGCATTCTACCCTAAAACCCGAGATACATCATCCCGTGGCTTGGGGCAACCCTGAGCGGAATATTAATTCGCTAAAACCTGTTTTTCAAGCGACAACTAGCTTCAGAGATTTGACCTTGGCCGCTCACTTCCAGACATCCTTTGTTGTCTGGTTAAATTCCTCCCTTGTCCTGTGCTACAGTGTTGCATACCTTTCCCACGTTCTTGCGTTCTATTTAACCTTGAACAAACCTGTTCTTAAAATCTACCGACGCGTTTTGTAATTAGACAATCCGGTTCTTTGTTTGTTCAGGTGTTCTGACGTCATTTGACCTTGACCGCACATCCCCCAAATTCCTCTGTCGTCTCCCTGCGTTCAGTTCGCCGTCTAATGTCGAGCGTCTCAGATCAACTTTTTTCATACCATATAACATTATTCCTTAGTACACTATAACAATTTATTATTATTCCTTAGTACACTATAATTACATATCGTGGGTACGTGTAACGAGACCGTCTTCTTTGGTACCATTAACACCCTTCATAGCGTTTCATAAACCGTAAACCCTTATTTTCAATATTATAAACATTAATTATTATCGTTTTATACATTACGTACTTTATAGTAATAAACATAAAATCATATTCTAGCGTTTAGTACCTATAATTACCTTTTATTTACATACTTTTCATAAAATAAGTAATTAAAAATTCATAAAAGTTATAAATATACAAATACATAAGTATAAAATTATTCTATTAATATGTAAATTTATTCTAAATACATGCAAATAAATTATATGTACATGCAAATTAATTGTGAATATTAAACAGCAACAGGCCTTAGCGTATTCAACCACTACTAAGTTATCTTACTTGTGTTCATGGAAATAATTATACAACTTCTCAAAAGCAAATACAATTGAGCTGAGAGTCAGACCTAATATGAGAATGGCAAAAGCTCCCATTAGATTCTCCAGTTGAATCACAACGACTTCTGGTTCAGCTCGAAATGTCCCTGCCTTTGTCGATTTGAGAATCATGTACTCATCTAAGTCTTTCTTCCACTTTGGCGGGAGTCCCGCTTCAACACTGGAGTCGATTATCTGTTGAAAGTGATCCCTGAAGGGTGAGCTTCGGCGCAAGAGAAAATACTGAGGTAAAACGTTGAATTTCTCGGAAGTAATATGGAACAAAAAATTTCCATAAGGATCATATAACTTCAATCTGTATGCATGCATATACGTGCTTATACTAGATGTCTGAGCTGCGTAATTGAAGTTAATTGCAACACGATTTAAGGCCTTGTCATCATATTCTAAATCCCAATTCTCCAGGACCTTCCTGTAAAGTGGTTGGTCACTTAGTAGTTCTACATTAGCTCTAGAACTACTACCACCACCAACAATCAAATTGGCATTTACAATGTCTTCCAAGCTGTCGATGAGCGGCGTTTTCTTAGGTTCTGTAATGAAGCCGAACAAGGCTGACAGATAGAGTGTGCATAAGATCAGAGAAGACAGAGTCCATAGCAAAAGCATAGACCTGAGACCAAGCAGAGGAGGGGGAGGAATTGTGATGCTTCCAGCCAAAGAGACTTCCAGACCATCAAGGAAAGGGAACTGATAAGTGGTCCTTCCCCACCGACGCAACAGAGCAGCAGTGAATCTGATCCAAAAGACAAAGGTCAATAAAGTGAAGAGAGTGACGACCCACAGATGCGTTTGGAATGGAAAATATAGATTCATCCACTGAGGATAGGGTCGAGGATTTGGAACAGCCCACGCTAATTCAGTAGACTGACGGGTGTGTATCTGTTCACACCACGAGAGAGTATACGCAAACGTGCCCGCTATTTTTAAGCTACCATCAAATAGTCCCATGCGCATCGCCAGATAGTCCCCTGTGACACTGCCATTGAAGAACACAATTCCATTTCCCACAGGTTCATTGTATATGTCATTTGTTTCCAGACTGAAGTTCATTTCTTGCATTATAATGGTAACAAAATGGCCCATTAAACCACGGTAAGACCTGTTGCTTTCCGAGGTGACATCCGGCATAAAGACTGATGGAAAATAATATGCTTTCATCGTAATTGGGCACTTGTGCATATTTTCCACCTTGTCTGGATACAAATGTCTTCCCGTAAGGAAACGCCCGTTACTCCAAATATCCATAACGTCTCCACTTTCAGCCGTTCTGCATTGGGACTCGGTGAAAGGGAAGTAGGAATAGAGGATGAAGGATTCGCTTTCTGAGAGAGCCGGGTTTTCAAGAGAAGGAGCAGCAATTACAATATTCACCAGGAGATGGCTCTGTGCTGCCAAGATCAACCCATTAATTTCTTCCATTGTGTTATTCCCGGTCAGGACGATTAAATATTTTGCATTCCGTCTAAAGTTATAGAAATGCCAAGACTCCTTTATAGGATACTGTATAGATGAAGCTTTTCCAACAAGAAACAAGTAATGTATTTCTGTTCTCACCCAAAACCAGTCAAAGTTGAATGTTTGTATTAGGCCCCACATGGAGAAGTGACTAGTTTTAATTACAGTTGTTGCGTTTGTATATCCTTCAGTCACAATATCCGCAAGGAATGCCGAGTCTTCGTCGTAGTAAACAACCAATGTCCGAGCTGTGTGAAAGTAGTCCCTCAAAATGGTGGTTGTAAGCTGAGAGGCGCTTTCAGTTGATTTCGAAGACATTCTAGGCAAAAGAGATCCTCCGTAGGAATCGATGATCAAAAACGAAAACATCAGAAATGATATCTTCATGTCTTAATCCACCTGCAACAATCAATATTCTCATATAATGAAACGTTAATATAATGTAAATTTTAAAGTCTAAAAGATGTTTCTAATTTATTATTAATATGTTTTTTACATGTAGGAAATGCTAGAAAACTCCAACAATCTGACATTGTAAAAAAACTGTTCTATGTTAATCTATATCCGGGGCTGTTAACGCAGGTATTATTCCAAGTATTTTTCTGCATCCTATACCATATTTTTAATTCATGGCTGCAAACAGTTGCAGAATGTTATTCACAGAAGCACCGTAACATTTAGGCGTCGTTAAAATTCGAAATTTTGAAACTTAGGGAGGAGTAGTTTTTATTTCGTATATGCTGAAAAAAGTTCATTTAGTTAAGTAACAGTGTAGCTACTCACAGGGAATACCTTGAATTCAGGAAATTCTCTGTGAATTATTTACTCTGGGAATTATGCATGATTTCTGCTTGCATCTTTCTTCGTTGACGTGAGAAATTACAATTTTTAATAAACCAAATCCCATTCAATTTATACATATTTATAAATACTCTAAGGCAAGTTTTTCGGAGTTTAGCTTTTATTTTTATCGAGGATAAGAAAGCTGCCAGGAAAATAAAACATAATTATCTTAATCCTTGTACCTTGTTGGCACAGTGGTAGCATCGTTTCCTTGTAATCAAGGGGTCCCGGCGATTGATACCCGGTGGAGACATATAGTTGTTCGGATCTCACTTTAAACTGTAGGTCCAGTCCCAACTAGCCTCACTGTGCATAAAGTGGACATAGAAAACCAAGTCAATTAATCAATCAGAACAAAGTATCTGACAGTCGGAACACTATTGCAAGATATCTTGAAGTTTATTAGGTAAATTTCATATTGATTTTCTTATACAATTACCAATCTTTTGTAGTTTAGTAACATTTGTAACTTGAGCTTGTATATGTATTTCGAGTCTGAGTATGCGAAGTGGCAAATGTAAACTGTGTATATTTAGGTGCGTGTGTGTATATATATATATACATATATACATATATATACATATATATATATATATATATATATATATATATATATATATATATATATATATATATATATATATATACACACACACACACACACACACACACTCTCCTCACAAAAATTTTGGAATATTGTTATATTAGGCAAAACAAGTTTGGAATATTATTGCCTGGCAATACGTGATAACCATGGTGGCATTTGTCGGTGGAAAGACGAGATCATTCACCAGACAGATACCACGTATTGTTGCATTCCAGTGGTGTGTCTATCATCTATTGTCTAATATAATAATATTCTAAACTTTTTTGAGGATTATATACCTATATATATATATATATATATATATATATATATATATATATATATATATATATATATATATATATATATATATATATATATACCATATAATTACATAGATCCTTTATTGTTAATAGATTTGTGTATCTACGTGGGGTAATGAGAGGCGATAATAAGGTCGAATTGAAAAAAATATGCTTATCGCCTAGAATTTTTAGAAAGTTCACCTTGAAAACCGGGAATCATTCTTGAATTTTATCATGTTCCTCGAGTGGCCACCGTGTGTAAACTTGTGTAATCGTGAAAGATGTTTTGAAGAAGACATGTGACATAGCTGTGGAATGACCACCATTAGTACAATAGAGATTTCCTACAAAGATTAATTCAACGAACTTGACCGGGCTTGCTGATTGTTTAAGAAATATTGTTAGTAATATTAACACATAAGACATTTATCTGCTAATGGAAATGATTATATTGGCCTGCCCTTCATTGCCGAGAGATATTCCAAAATGATCTCAGCGAAAGATGTTCGTGTGCAAATTTTAGCCTGACACTTCAAGAAAGTGTCAGGCAATTAAGTGGGGTTTTCGAAGATATCTCATTTAAATTCTTGAGTTTAAATTTGTGTATTTATAGACACTGCGCATGTTGTATAGCTAAACATTATGTCTGCAAATATCTTCGAAAATCCGAAATGTATCCAGGATTGATATGATCTAAAGCAAGAGTTTTCTATTCAGTATTGTTTTTTGTATCCGTGAACGAGTAAAGGCATTTTTTTTAACATATCATGTGAAATTTTCCACTGATGTTAAAGTCAATAGATATAGATGAATAGAGAAGATCTGCAGGAAAAACCTAATAATACATATTACCGCCTCTTACATTTAAAAAAACTTCTTCCATACGAATCTAGGATTCTGATTAATTCGATGTCTGTCGTTAAAATATAGGAGAAACCGTGGGACGTTGGTTGTTTACTTATAATATGTACAGAAAGCATCTGAAGAAGACTTTTCTGCGAAATGTGGGCCTTCTCCCTTTGGCACAATCCTTAACATGTCTAGTAACATCAGCGGATAGTTTGGAACAAAAATGTCCTTATTTTATTCTGGCTTTGGTTTTGGTGATGACAAAGTGTCCCAGCTTATCATGATTTTCCTTGAGTATCTGTGGCACAAACATTGCCGGTACCCAAAGCTTCCAGATTCACACTATACCTTCTAAGCATTAGACCTCCATGGACACAATAATTATTTCTGGTTCTAACTTGAACGATGCTATTGGCCTCTTTTGGATCTTCTAAAATCTGAAAGATGGTTCTGCGAAACAAGTCTCCTTCCCGAGCTTCTTGTTTGGTTTGGTTTGAGTTAGTGTTTTAAGTCCACTTTATGCACAGTAAGGCTAATCGGGACTGGACCTACAGTTTAAAGTGGGATTCGAACCACTAGTGCCTCCACCGGGTATCGAACCCGGGACCCCTTGATTACAAGGAGAGGACGCTACCACTGCGCCATCGGGGAGGCCCCGGAGCTTCTTGTCTATCACGTCCACTTCTCCCCATGTTCTTCAAATATAGTTGACCTTAAAAAGTGTTTTCGTAGTCTCTCTTTCTGATAATTCAGATACAGCATATCGGGGAAGAGTATGGGCTATCTCATTATCCTTTCCCCTAGCTTAATTGATCTGGAACTGGTAAACTAGTAGTTTAAGAGCCCATCTAGTTAACCGACTATTAAGGTTCTGCGAGTTTTTTTTAATCAGACCAGTTCTTTGTGATCCCAGTGAATTTTAAATGTTTGGCCTTTGAGATAAACTTAAAATTTCTCCACCCCAAAAATGATATTCATACACTCTAGATCGAATAGTGCCGCTCATTGTTATTCAGTTGTTGACTTGCATATTGGATGACATTTACTCCTTTCTCTTGACATTCAGGTTCTTAGAATAATGTGCAGCCTAACCCATTAGCAGAGGCGTCACATTGGAGACAAAAGGTTAATTTATAAGCTAGTTGAAACATTGTAACCGTAGTAACTAACGTCTGCTTAATTTTGTTGAACGAAAATTCTTCCTCTCCAATACAGTTCCACTTAATATCTTTCTATATGAGGTCACTTAACGGCTCTATGTCTTGAGCTATTCCAGAGTAAAATTTTCTTCTCCAATTCGCAAGACCTAGGAACTCCGGAGATCCTTTCTGGAGGTAGGTCGAGGAAATCTCAAGATTGCTTCATTACCAACGGGATCAGGTTTTACTTAATCTCCTCACACTATGTCCCACAAAACGAATCTCCTTCTTGATAATTTCACATTTCCTTAATTTAATATTCATTCCACATTCCTTCAATCCTTTTACATAATTTCTGTCACACTGGCAGTTCACTTATTCAGTACAGCGATGTTTACTCTCTCTTCCTTGCCTTTGTCCTAATCTATATTGACGATAAGTGGAGGGCAGCTACTTTGGAACGTCAACTCGTTCTGCAGCAAACAGATATTGGTCCCATAGGGCTGCAGGAATATCGTATCCAGCAAAACATCAACCCCTACCTTCTTTATCACAAAGGCATCAGTGCTCCACTCCTGGTCTCCAAGCTTCATGTTAATATTTCTTCTTCTACAAATTCTTATCCTATTCGAACCAAGAAACCCCTAACTATTTGAATTTCTAGATCCCTCTGTAGTTTAATCCCTCTGTACTTTTAAAGTACTCCCATCCAAATGTAAAAATTTAACAATGAATGTTCGCTTACAGTATCGAGTAAACAAGTAACAGGGATTTCTACAAGAGGAGCTTTAATTTTGGGCGTACTGTGAAAATTGAATTGAATTGGTTTGGTGTTTTAAGTCCACTTTATGCACAGTAAGGCTAATTGGTACGGAACTACAGTTTAGAGTGGGATGCGAACCACTATGTGCTTCCATCGAGATTCGAACCCGGGACCTCTTGATTAAAAACGACTACGCTACCGCTGCGCCATCGGGGAAGCGTACTGTGAAAAGTAGTAAATTCAATGGATCTCTTAATTCCTTCTTCCACTGTTTGTCACCCATATTGTTCTAGGAGTAGCTGTAATGAATTTCAAAAGGCCTCCTTACTACTTTCTTGCCCAAACGGAACGGAACATAAGCTAGATTTCCATTTAAACCTTGGTTTGTCGGAACTACAGGAGCACTAATAGTACTAACGAGTCTGATCCACAGCTTGCGGTTGTTCAAAAGTTCTCTGGAACTCTGTATCATAAATTTGAGACCCTGAAGTTGCGACTTGTCTGCTACGAGAATCATAATTTCTTCTTCGAGGCGTATGCGCTGAGTTCCTTCTTCTCCCGACGTATCATTCTTAAGATGTTCTCGTTTCGGGATCAGTTCCCGGTTCATGTTTATTAGGTCCACTTCTACTTCATGTATTTCTTCTGAGTTCTCTGTTTCTACGGTAACCATTATACTGGACACGGATATTGCTGTTATGTATTGCTAATTTTCTCGGACGTCTTGTCCTTTTTCTGCATTTCTCTCAACTGGTAGTTGGTTCTTAAACTTTCCGATATTACTGTTTCCAGCTTCATTATGTTAAACTAATTGGCTGTCCAGCTTTTGGCTTCTTCATTTACTTCATACCTTTTTATGAAGGCTGTTAAGTCTACCATTATATTCCGTGGTTTAACGAGGCAAAGCTGTCTGATTTTGTAGGATATCTATTCAATTATCGAATTCAAAACCTCACTTTCTATGAGTACCGCAGAAAGATGCTTAAAACCATCATAGATTTCTCACGAATACTCTTCCATGCTTTGGTTCAGGCTTTTGGTACTTTCCATTTCTTAAGACGTGCACATGTATTTGTTTAACTTCCTCAGAAGCAATAGTAGCTGTAATTTTTTTTACAAAAATAAATATCGAAATAAAAGTTTCGAAAATTCTAATTACATATGAATTTTTAACATTGGTCTCAATTCGGGTGACCATACGTCCCGTTTTGACGGGGACAGTCCCGTTTCAGAGGCAAGAATCCACAATTTTTCCCGTTTTATAAACGTATAAAAACGAGCTAAAAAGCCCAAGTCTATATTTGAGACACATTTCGTGTTTTTAAAAAATTGTCAGTTGATTTTATAAACTAGCACCATTACATACAATTTTTGCAACTTGGCACAAATTCAAAAGTCAAATCTCGCTCAATGTGACAGATAAGTAGGGTACGTTTTCGGGGAGAGGTTTTATGAACGGTTAGTGAAGAATACATCTTTTTCTGATAAGTACTTCTGGCATTCCTCAACTTCAGCGTATGACTAACATCAAAGGTTATTTAGAAGGGACCGGAAACACTATGTAAAGCATACCAAGAGTATGATGAATAATACCTTTAGACAACGGGGGGTCATATATGATATATTGTCCGTATCATTTATGTGATAATACGAGGGAAAGTCAAGTGTGGTTCATTTCTGAATGTAGAGTTGCACAAATTTGCTGCATATCAGTATATATTCATCGCTGATCCACATATATATATATATATATATATATATATATATATATATATCGGGAATATGAATCTTTGGGATGCACGAGGAGTCACTTATGACCCATTGCGAAGGTCTTTCCTCCTATCTGCCTGCGAACTGAAGCCATTGTCTAACTTCTCCAACCTTTCGTAAACTTGCTGGCGTGGTAACCATGCATAGGGATATTAAATCTTCATTTGCCAGATTATTTCTTCAAGTTTTATGTTTCCCGATGGCTTCTTCGCTGGTGCATGTGTTTGAAGGAGGCGCCATATTTAAAAATGACGAAAATGGTTTTGCGGGATCAGTGTTGCACACTTGAGGTAGTTTTGTAAATAACAGTTGATACGTGATGTAAATTTCACCTGTATATAGTTTGTCATATGACTTTTATCGAACTTTGAAGGTTTTCATTTTACTCTCCATCGTACTTTAATAAACAATAATAATATGTTAATTACAATAATTTTATATTTTCCCTAACAGATATCTTAAGAGGGGGTTAACAAACTTCTTATTTTGACGTCAAAATATTATGGTCACCCTAGTTTTAATAGGAATCTTATTGGGAATCAACTATTGTTCGATTCCTTCAAAACAACACTTGGTACGAGGCCTATTATTTTTATTAATTTAAGAACAATGGTAAACCTATTTTGATGATGTTTTAGTAAATTTTATACTATTGCAAATCTGTGATTTTTTACCTCACACTTGGTACGAGTGTCGAGGCCTATTGTTTTTATTAATTTAACCACAATGGTAAACCTATTTTGATGATGTTTTTGTCGATTTTATACTATTGCAAATCTGTTTTTTCACCTCACACTTGGTACGAGTGTCATAATTTCTTACAAGTTAAATTACGTAACATTACATAATATTGTGATGCCCCCATATTAAGCTACCTTTGTTGTATTTTTATAAGGGTAAATATTGCATCATGCTTATTACAGGTTATTACATAACATTACGCAACATTACAATGGCACCGAACGTAACTTGTTGTATCATGTTTATGCAACAGGTTATACGTAATATTATGATGACTTGTATTTGACGTGGTGTCTTCTGATTAGCTTTTTGTCTCAGATGTTTTTAGGCTACTTAGAGAGTTTTTTTGCATTGAATTATTTGAATTTATGCAACTTATCTAAATAAAAAAAACAAAATACTCTGCGACAGTTGCCGAGTCTGACATTTTCTTGACATTTTACAATATATACCAACATGAAAAATAACACTAAAAACCAAACATACTGAGGCATAGTCTTAAAAAAAACTGAAACTCAATAAAATTCTAACCTGTCATGATAAAATGTGACGTGACAGATTAGTCAGTTTTTCGAGATCAGTTGAAGAGTACGGACGTGTTGTAGCAGTGTTCCTCTATACATTTTTTCATGTGCTAAGCACAGGGTGATATTTTATTTACTATATGTATTTATTAATTTTTTTATACTTAGTACAAATATATATCTATATTTTATATATAATAAAAATAGCGAATGTAAAATAAAACGTCATGAATATTTTTGGGTTTAAGAAGCAACAACATAATCAGCCTGTAGAGAGAATTCCAGTAAACATTAATGTATTTAGAGAAATTTATCACCAATTGAAAGGGTTACTTCTTGTTCACTTGAATAGTATTTGGTCTCAAGTTGACGAGGATACTGGAAAGCACTTATTTGTATTTAATAATAACTTATCATCCTATAAGTTAGCTGTTAGTGGGAAAATTCAAATAAACATTTCTACACCCAATGCGGCAGTTTTGCACATAGGTCGAAATTTGTATAGAATTAAACATAGTACATTACTTCCTGGTACGTCTTATGATGTGGAAGCTGGTGAATTTTTGTATGCTGAGATAATTGGAGAGTATGATAAATTGTTTCATTTGTTTATCGAAATAAGAATAATCTATCCTCTTATAAATATATAAAATACCTAAAAACAAAAAAAAGAACCATGGATATATTTGAAATAGAAGGCGACAGGAGATTCCAGATAATTCCAGCGAGATTGCTAGTTTAGATGTACGTCTAAAGAAACTGAAATCAGATTTACTCATATTACAGAATTCGCTAAATGTAAATATTCAAGCAGAGATTACAAATCTTCAAACTCAACTGATTGATCCTATAGTAAAAATTGATGGAGAACTCAAATCTTTGCTTGAGAAATATACCGATTTAGCTTCAATAGATAATCTTGAGAACTTAGAAGAGAATATTGCCAACTTGAAAAAAGAACTTGATAAATTTAGACAAATCCAGAGAACGAATACCGAACAGCTGAAACAGCAACTAAATGACCAGGCAAATAGTATTCGTACCGAACTGCAAACCATCATCCAGAATATCAAAGCTCAAGAAGAATATGAGCAGGTAAATGCTAGTATTGCTAAATTGCAAGAACAGTTTCAATCTTTCGAAGTTCCTACATTGCAAAGGTATCAAATCTGAATTACAGACATACAGCTATAACAGAAGTTCAATCGAAACTACAGACATTGGAAGATTTTATCAATAATTTACCTTTATCTTCTGAATTAAATGCTATTGCTCGGAGCGTTGCCGGTATCAAATTACAGTTGGAAACTGATGAAGATTTTGGGAAGATACAAGGTACCATAGCTCACATAGAAGATACTATGGCAACTATGAGAAATGAGCTAACAAGTGTACAGGAAACTCTGGAATCGGAACTGCCTGGCATTACTGATGTTCTAGCTATAGTTCAACAGCAAGTTACTAAGCTTGAAAGCTTGAATACTGAATCAGAATTATCGCATTTCCATCATCTTATTGACGACATTCAGAGTAAATTAGAGACACTGCAACAGTCTACACCTACGCAAGGATAACATAACGCAACTGCAAGAAATTTTGAAAAATGCAGCTGATGCAACAGAACTCGATGCTATAAAATTAACTCTTACCACACTTCAGAATACTCTAGCTGCTTTGCCTACTTTTCAGGAAATCAGAGCTATGAAGAGAGCAGTACATCGAATTTTAAAATCTGAGGATATCAAAAACATTCAAGCAGAAATTGCGCAAATCAGAGAAATTGTTGCTAGTCTCCCCAACAATCAAATAATTAACGAACTACATGCATTATTTACAGAAATCAGAAGTCAAGTACACGATCTTGCTACCCAGAGTTCTAAATTGAAACTTGTAGAAAATTTACAGGAGATTATTTATAATATTACGTTACAAATTACTACAAGTCAAGAATCTGCTTTATCAGGTTTTGCTACTCAACTTCACGATCTCAAAGAGGAATATAAACAAATGTATGTTGATGTAAAAATCAAACCTAGCTACGATGAGTTTGTTCATACTATCAACGAACACTTGGAACCGGTATTAAGCAGACTAGATGACGTAGATAATCGTCAATTTTATTCTATGGATATTGTTAGGTTACAAAGTGTTCCAAATGCTCGAGGGCACTGGACGTACGTCAATGCTGGTTATGTTTACAAATTATATCCGTACATTCAGGTACATGATTTTTTTGTTGATGGTACTGGGATGAGTCTACCAATAAATATAAAGTACATGACGACGAACAATTATCAGTTTTTGATATTTAAATTGGTGACAAGCTAGTATTTGACATAAAGCGGTTATACCCTGAGGACAATCCATTTTATGCGATATTCTCAATTCGAACTCGATGTCAAGACAAGATATAGTTCATGAATTACACAAAGCAGCCCGTCGCAATTACAAGCGATTAAGTGTACTAACAAAAGGTATAAATGAATTCTTCCAGGAACATCTCATCGAGATGGGCCCCCCAAGGGGGACTTTAAAAATTTTGGATAAGATAAATCATGGTTACAAATATATGCTTACAGTTATTGATACTTTTAGCAAATATGCATGGGCTTTTCCCCAAAAATCCAAGACTGGCACTTGTGTTACCGAGGCTTTTAAGATGATATTTAGTGAGGGAAGGATACCAAAATATTTACAGACAGATAGAGGGAAATAATTTTACAATTCTACATTCGCTAAATTAATGCAACAACATATTATTAAAGATTATTCTACATACAGTGATCTGAAAGCTAGTATAGTGGAACGATTCAACACAACATTAAAAAATCGCATGTGGAGACAATTTACTCTACAAGGCAATTATAAGTGGGTGCAAATTTTACCCGAGCTAGTTCATGATTACAACAATACAGTACACAGTACTATTCATATGAAACCTGCTGAGGTAACCAAATCTGATGAGCAACGATTGATTTCTGCTGTTTATTGTAAAAAATATAAATATACTACCAAGAAGCCAAAGTTTAAAATAGGGGATCAGGTAAGGGTCGGTAAATATAAACAGTTATTCGAGAAGGGTTTTACTAAAAATTGGAGTACGGAGTTATTCTCAGTGGTTCAAGTTTTACCAGGGAATAGAAATACATATATAATAAAAGATAATCATAACAAAATAATGAAAGGGAGATTCTATGAAGAGGAACTTAGTAAAACAAAATATCGAGATACATATCTAATCGAGAAAATATTGAAGAAGAAAAATAATAAATTGTATGTGAAATGGTTAGGTCTGCCAGACAAAAGTTGCATAGAAGCAAACCAGGTGATTCTTTGACACCAACATGGAATCTGGTACAGCGTTTACCAGATGTAGTGGAAACTAATAAAAAATGGAGAGTTATTACCTGATAACATAAGATGCCTCATTGCAGGCCCATCAAGTTGTGGAGAAACCACTTTGCTGGTTGATACTTTCTTGCTTGCCCCCAATTAGCTAAATTGGAAAAATAGACACATGTATGTATTCTCAAAGAGTTTAGAAAAACCGAAATACCAACAACTCATGAAGCTGTACGGAGGGACTGGGCATAGCTACATTTGCATCAACAATAAAACCTCTCGACCAATGTTTGAAAAATTCTGTTGTGGTATTCGATGATGTTATTCTGGAAAATCAGAATGA
Organism: Lepisma saccharinum; assembly: GCF_977018435.1. Taxonomy (NCBI): domain Eukaryota; kingdom Metazoa; phylum Arthropoda; class Insecta; order Zygentoma; family Lepismatidae; genus Lepisma; species Lepisma saccharinum. The sequence goes on from NW_028142987.1 coordinate 504,745, forward strand.
AATTAGAATTTATTTTACAGGGTCGTCACAAAGAAATAGACTGCTTTTATTTAGCTCAAACTTATTCCAAAATTCCCAAACAATTACTACGAGATAATACAAACTTAATATGTTTGTTTCGTCAAGATCATACAACACAAGCGGTAAGACCAACCTATTATCGATGCAATCAGTGGTCTTGGTAAAGAGATTAAGGGTTTGACAGAACAAAATAAAGACCTCATTAATGAATTAGTACCTCTTACTGCTAAAATTTTTGCAGATTTCCCTCCTACGCCATTATCTAGTATCCACACACCCCTGGTACTTAAGAAACCACCTGCTAAAGCAGCTGTAGAAGAATCAGAGAAAATCGATTAGGGTCTCCTGGCAAGCGATTATCTGAGTACTGGAAAATTCGAAAAAAATATGAAGTATTTGAATTGTATCCAACTATGGAGCATAATGAAGGAGTAGTATGGAAAATGGGCAAGTCTAAAGTTACATTCGAAGGGGACAACATAAAAATTAATTTGGGTGGGAGAAACGGCTGGTCCAGAATATCCTGGTACCGTAGGGCTATTGAAGCTCATTACCAAAAAACAACCAAAAAAATTTACAGAAGATGATTATCAAAGTTACTCTGAAATTGTGACACTCTCTGATGCTTTGTACCAAAATAACGATGGCAGTCAAAAGCGTGTGAAATCGAGCAACGGGGATAAATACAAAAATCTGATTAAACCTATCTGGTTGATTGGTTGATTTGGTGTTTTAAGTCCACTTTATGCACAGTAAGGCTAATCGGGACTAGACATACAGTTTAAAGTGGGATCCGAACCACTATAAGCCTCCAACGGGTATCGAACCCGGGGCCCCTTGATAGCAATGCGACGACGCTACCACTGCGCCATTGGGGAGGCCCTTAAACTTATCTGGAATCAACTAAAAACCGGTAGTGGTATAAAACAATACAATATTTTACCTAAGGAATTTGTATGGGTAAATGATGTTAAAAAACTTATAGATAGGTTGCTGGTTATAACAGGGGAGAAAAATGCTTTGAACTATAATTTCCATAATGAGAAAATGGGTATTGTAAACATTGTTAGTGACAAATTAGCTAATTTCATTGTAAACGTTCCTAAAGGTATAGGATACTTAATTAAAATTATCAATACTTTACCTCCTAAATTTTGGAATATATCAGAGGGTCGAGGTTTAGTAAATGATATTATTAATAAAGTTCCGTTCGAGTTACACGTACCTGGTTACCAATAATAATTGAAAAATACAAGAAAGAAAACACACAGTGGAGGATTTATATTCAGCATTCCAGCTATCATGGGTGCATTGGGGACAATTGGGAGCTTAGTTGGGGGTAGTGCTGCTATTGCCAAAACTGTAATTGATTCGGAAAAAAATTAAGGCAGAACTAGAAGAGGAAAAAAGTCATAATATTGCCATGGAGAAAAAAATAGGCAAAGGTGTGAAGTCTAGAGCACTCAGAAAATTAAAAAAATAAGAAGATCTTACCAACCAAGACATTGAATCTTTAATTAAAATATTTAAAATTAAACACTTCAGGGGGTTTTCATGTCTGATTCTCTCCCTAAAGGTAGTCCTCACTCTCGAGAATGTGGCGTAGTGAATTTGGACAAGTCCGAAAATGTTGGTACTCACTGGATATGCTATTATAAACAAAATGACTAATGCTTTTATTTTCGATTCTTTCGGAGGGATACCCCCTACAGAATTAATTCGTTACTTGAAACATGTTAAAATTTATTACAAGGACGATCGTATTCAAGATTTCAAACATTTGGTCATGTTTGCATTACGATTGCTCAGAATTTTTAAATAAAATACCAAACATCAAATTAAAAGATTTTCAAAAAGCTGTATTATACCGCGTGACGCACCTAAAAGTACCACCTGAAATAGCGAAGAAACCAGAAACAGTAGCGATGTGAGGTTTGCGGGAAACAATAATATCAAATGGGGCTCGTAAATTGGAGGTATGGGGTGGGTCGAAAAATATCGACAAATGGGGCATCTGAAGCAAAGTCATATTTTTTTAAATGGAACGATATACAATAAAATGCATAATATAAAAGAGCAAACGGAGAGAAACACAACGCCGTTGGTCTCATGCATCTACTGCACATAGGAACGAAGATATGGCCATGTGAAAATATGTAAACAAACTAACAAGTAGCCCACTTGACCGTCAGTACCACGGCATGTAAGACTTCTCAGGTGCCTGACAGAACTGCCTTTACGCAGAGCAAGTTTTGATAGCAGGTCCACGAGATCGTGTTAGTTCATAGCAAGCAGTCGTAGTGGTAAGAGCGAAGATTATGGTGTTCACAAACGAAGAAAAAGCGGACATGATCCTGATTTTTGGGGAATGCCGAAAGAATGCCTCAGAAGCCTACCGTGTGTACGCAGAGAGATATCCGGAGAGACGACAGCCATCTCGACGTCTGTTTGGTAAGTTATTTATTAAATTAAGAGACACCGGAAGTGTAACACCACGAGCACGTGTGCGGAGCAAGCCAACTACAGGTGAGGCAGGTGCAACAAATGTTCTCGCCGCTGTTGCTGTGAATCCGCACGTTAGCTCCCGTGAAATTGCCAGGGATGCTGGGATAAGTCAGCGAAATGTATTGCTCATTCTGCACACACACAAGTTTCACCCATATCATATCTCTCTCCATCAGGAACTTCACAGGGATGATTTTGTGGACCGTGTTCGGTTTTGCACATGGTTGTTATGACACAACACACCCGATTTGTCACGTATCCTCTTCACTGACGAGGCAACTTTTACCAATCATGGAAATGTCAACCTAAGGAACATGCACTATTGGTCGGTGACAAATCCACATTGGCTTCGCCAAGTGGAACGCCAGCGCCCATGGAGTGTGAACGTGTGCTGTGGTATAGTGGGTGAACATCTCATTGGCTCTTTTTTTTATACAAGGGACACTGAATGAATGATGACCGATACATACAGTTTTTACAACATGAACTGCCTGTACTATTGGAGGACATACCACTTCAGACAAGGAGGGACATGTGGTACCAACATGACGGGTGCCCAGCTCACAGTGCAAGACGCGCTACAGCATGCGTGGAAAATACATTTCCAAATCGTTGGATTGGACGTGGAGGGCCTGTCAAATGGCCGGCTCGTTCCCCAGATTTGTCCACCGTTAGACTTTCTCCTGTGGGGCAAGCTGAAGGACATTGTCTACCAGGATGTGCCAACAACTCCAGAGGATATGCAACACCGCATTACTGCGGCCTGTAGGGACATTCCCTACGAGATGCTACATTCTGTGCAACGATCTTTGCGTGGGCGCCTCGTTGCCTGTATCGCAGCTGACGGCCACCACTTTGAACACACACTTTGACAGGTTTTCACTTCTTACGCAGTGGTTCTTCGACATACTGTCATGGTCATTTTCATTATGCTGTAACACTGTCAAATACATGGTGCTGACGATGTCTACTGTATTTTTTCTTCCTTTAACACGTTCTGTCTTCATCTTGTCCAATGGCTTCCGACATCTCATACTTGTACATGCCGTGGTACTGACGGTCAGGTGGGCCACTTGTTAGTTTGTTTACATATTTTCACATGGCCATATCTTCGTTCCTATGTGCAGTAGATGCATGAGACCAACGGCGTTGTGTTTCTCTGCGTGTGCTCTTTTATATTATGCATTTTATTGTATATCGTTCCATTTAAAAAAATATGACTTTGCTCAGATGCCCCATTTGTCGATATTTTTCGACCCACCCCATACCTCCAATTTACGAGCCCCATTTGATATTATTGTTTCCCGCAAACCTCACATCGCTACTGTTTCTGGTATCTTCGCTATTTCAGGTGGTACTTTTAGCTGCCTCACGCGGTATATTAAATATGGGAATTTTTCATCTCTCCAGCGAGACTTCGGTTTTGAAACTACATCTTCACGATGATATTATCTATTTAAAATCCATAGCTCTAAGAGCATTCTACAGTATGTATCTGATTCCGAATGTGTGATCAAGTCTATGGAGTTGCGAACGCCTTTAGTTGAATATGAGTCCAATGATGCTCTCAAATACGAAGCCGACATTTTGAAAAATCCTCAAATTCCGATACAGTTTTATACATACCAAATGGATTCAGAAGCCTGTGGAAGGTAAATTGTTTGAATTTGACATTACTAATCCGTTCCAATCTCTACAATATGATATGCCAGAGTTTGTAGCTGTGTTGTTTCAGACAGGGAGAGATGACAATCAGGAAAAAGATAGCAGCCAGCTTGATAATTGTAAAATTAAAAATGTGTATCTGAAGAATGGCAGAAATGAGGTGTTCCCTCGTGAAAATTATAATTTCAACATTGGAGAGCAAGATTGTATGAAGTTATATGAAGCTTATAGTGCATTTAAAAGAGTAACTGAAGGAAACATAGACATGTATTATAATCCAGATGAGTTCATAATTCACAGACCAATGTTTTTAATAAATGCGTCAAAAAGAAAATTGGTAGTTTTAAATGATCGAACTAATATAAAATTGATATGTGAATTTCATGAAACTCTACCAGAAAATACTACGTGTAGTGCTATATTAATAGTAGAGAAGTCATATGTATATGATGTTAAGAATGAGAGAGTGATAGAACAATTTTAATAGGAGAGAATAATAAATTTAAAAAATTAAACTACGTGTAGATTTTTTTTTATTTTCAAAATTTTGGTTTGATATTAGGTTTATCTTTTTCACATGTGTTGAGTGCAATTATTATTAACTTCTAAACTAAAGTGCCCTCAAGGCAAAGTATGGATTCCACACTCGAGAATACACCTCTTGTCGTCGTGTGGATCCAGGGCTTTGTTTTATTTGTTGTAATCTCGTGGTTGGAGCTTTGTATTCTATTATCCTCTCGAAGTATCCTCGACTGTGAAGAAAGACAATAAATATAATCATGGAATGTTAGTTTGTTTTCCACGGTATCTTTGTACGTTCCTTTTGCTTTCTTTGTGATGCTGCTTTCTGTTCTGAATGTATACATCTTCGAACGCAAACCAGCAAACTCAACAATAATCTCACCATTACACTCATCTGAGAGCTTGCCGAGAACCTTCTTGTTGCGGGAAGGAAGTCCAAATCTGTTGGGTTGAGGATAGGAAGAAGTGTCGAAATACCCAAGCATGGATGGATGTTTAAGATCTTCGTAGAGGTTAGGTGCTTGTATGTCATAAATAAAACTATCGGTTTCTATGTATAAAATCGACAGCTTATAATTATAGAAGGGTTTCAGTAGTGTGTTTGGTACTATTATAAGGACACACATAGCGTACAAATGAAGAGCCATATGATTAAACAGCCCGATTTGGCTACACTTAAAACTATGCCAAGATGCCCATATGCCCCAATTGCTCAAGTGTGCTATGCTCTCAATCCCCAAGAATTCTGAATCCTAGTGTACAAATGAAGAACCCTCAACAGACAGATTTGGCTACACTTAAAACTATGTCAAGTACCCATATGATCTTATTGCTTACAGTGTGCTATGCTGTCAAAATCCCAAGAATCCTGAATTCTAGTGTACAAATGAAGAACCCCCCTCAGATTGATGTGTCCATGTGTGTAAAAGCTGAATCTGCCAGATTGTTGTCCATAAGCTTGTGACAAATATGTCCCTCTTGATATTGTTTTGGCTACACTTAAAACTAAGCCAAAAATGCTCATAAGAGCTTTTGCTTACACAGTAGTATAATAAAATATATGCTTAAATACTTGTTACCTGGAATATGCTCTATATTTTAATTGGACACCAGGCCCAACTTGCAATTCTAGTACTAAGACAATATAATATGCAGAGGCTTTCTACAATTGCTCTGCGACTCTCTCATTTCTTACATCATAAACATATGATTTTTCACCTATAAGAATAACACTACAATGGTGTCATCAGGGAGTGTATCATGGAATTCACAAATAATTTTAATGTTTGTCCTGTCATTAACCACAACTTGTTTCCTTTTTGAAGTGTTGATGACAAACATGGGTCTCTGTGCTTTGAATTCATCTGGTGAGTAATACATGTCAGTATTGCCAGTAGTGACCCTTTTGTATGCTGTAAATGCTTCATATAATTTGAGGAAATTATCCTTGGACATGTTTAAATTATAATTTTCTCTGGGAAACACCTCATTTCTGCCATTTTTAAGATATATGTTCTTGATGTTGCAGCTATCAAACTTACTTGATTTTTTTCCTGATTATTGTTTCTTCCAGTCTGAAACAGTACCACCACAAAATTTGGCATGTCATATTGTATACTGGAGAATGAGTTTGTAGCATCAAATTCATAATAGCTACCAGTGGCAGGCTTCTGCACACATTGATATGTATAAAATTGTAAAGGCACCTGTGGATTTTTTATGATATCTGCTTTGTATTTAAGAGCATAACTGGCCTCATATTCAACTACTGGGATTCTTAGCTCCATAGTCTGAATAAGGCACTTGCCCTCATCAGGTAGGGTATTAGGCAGAGCTTCCCCTGTAGAGTTTAATGTTCTGTACATCATCAAAGCATTATTATCATTGGCAGCTCTTCTAAATGTAATTCTTAAACCACCCTTCCACATAATATCTTTGTAATCTGAGAAGAATCCTGGCAAGAGGCGCATAGGAAACAGCACTGTGTGGCTTTTAGATATAATTTTATCACCAGCCTCAAATTCACCTATTTTGTAGTATGATGCCTTGGTCTTGGATAATTTTAGTGTGGCCAAAGCTGTAGAGGTAATGCCAGGGTAATATACTCTGTTTATAACAACACCATGTTTTCTGATCTCAATTTCAGAGAACAGATGTGGCACAAAATTGTCTACCAATCTTATATTTGAATTTGCCGGATAATCTGTACCATCGAGCTTTACAACATCAAATTTGATGTATAGATCTGCTCTGTGGGGGTGTATAAAGCCATCTCCTACATCAAGATCAACCTCAATCTCTGTGTTGGGTTGATTTAAATTTGCAAATGTCCTCCTGTTTGGGGGGAATGATTGTAGCTCATAACTCTCAATATTTTCCATTTTTTTTGTATGTATTTTTATTTAAATATTAATTTCTATGATAGCAGTTGTTGTGGCCCCAGCAAAATCAACTAATTCTTCTTTTTCATTAGTGACCATCAACTCAATATAATCTATTCTATTATGGCATACGGGAAAATATAATGTTGGTGATGGAGTGTAGATGATGGGCTCCATAAATTCAGAGTTAGGTTTGAATGTTGCAATGATGCCAGTTTGTTTGTGAGTGCCTATGCCATTTGATTTGGTGATCATACCCTCGGCCACATTACAGTGAATATTCAGAGTCTCTATGGCTAAGAATTTAGGTATATTAATAGCAGTGTGTTTGATGGCTGGTTCAAGTTTTGTGTTGTTCTCAAAGCCTAACAGCTCTCCTACAGTACCCAGATCCACTGTCTCTGTAGCAGACACAATCTCTACTCTGTGAGTGACAGAATTTTGAGTTAACACTATACCTCTGGGTAACTGAGCATTTAGAGTAGATAGATTATATTGCCCTGGAGTGATGACAATGTTTTGATCACCAACTGCAATCTTGTTGTTGTGGTGTGTAATATTAGGGATCAAGTACATGCCATAAAATGCTCTGAGAGCTATTGTTTTGGGATACACTATATCATCATGTAATCTAAGTTTCAATATTGAATTTTGGCTGGTGAGATGGAATACCCCCATGATGTTTTAAATACCACAAGGCTTTTTGAAAATCTTCAATTCATGGTTTATTTATTTGAGACAGATATCTAAGAACAGATATACACAGATGTCCACAATTAACATCTTTGAAATTTCGAACACGGGCATTATTGTAATAAAGATTAGTTGATTTTAGATATTTTACTAAATTTTCAGGAGGAATACCTCCAAATGAATCAAACACAAATGCCTCATCCTTTAAATATTTAAGATAACAGATCCAGTGAGTGCCCTGATTTTTGTACTTATCCAAATTAACTATGCCACACTCTTTGTTGAGTGGTTGTTCTGGTAAAGAATCAGACATGTACACACCTCTAAAATTTTTGATGCCCAGTGGCTTGATTAAAGCTTCAATATCTTGGTTTGTAAGGGGCTCTTGTTTTTTTTAAACTTATTAATGGCTCTCTTAACAACTTTGCCTTGTTTCTTCATGGCCAGATTATGGCGCTTCAATTCATCTAATTCTGCCTTATTCTTCTTGGCATCTATTACTGTTTTTGCTATAGCAGCTGATCCCCCAGCCAAGCTCCCAACAGTCCCCAAAGCTGCTAAGATGGCCGGGATAGTAAATATGAAGCCACGTGTGTGCAATTTTTTCCTGGATTGCTGTAATTTTTTTAATTGGGGGGTACTAAGTAATAATTTCATACCATGGCCCTTGGCAAGACAAGAATTTTTTTTCTTGCGCTGCTTTTTGGTTAAAAGACTATCAATAGTTTTAAGAGATTTAAGACCTGCATAAGGTATCTGATACATAACACCCTTGGCCTTCATCCTAGGTTTATTATATATATATATTCTGGGATTACATAGTTTAATTAAGAGGCTTAAATTTATTTAATTTATCACAACCCCCACCCCAGTTTTTGTTTGGTGTTCATAGCTATGGTGGTCCCCAATGCTGCTATTCTCTCACTTAAAGAAGCATCTTTGCTTACAAATCTACCAAATGCAGCCTCTTCTAATTTTTTGTCTGCAACAGGTCTCTTGTCAAGATCAGTATGTGTGTTGTATACTATGTCATGGTCTCTGCAAGCAGCATCTAGAGGATTAACACCAGGATACACTCTGTTTAATCTATGGTCCAATTTTGTACCGGGACCACAATACTGATAGCCTGGATTGTGTAGTTCAAATGGCAGCTTGTTTATGATGTCATTAACCAGCCCCCGACCCTCAGAGATATTCCAAAATTTAGGGGTAGAGTATTAATAGTTTTTATAAGATATCCAATGCCCTTAGTGTCATTCACTATAAAATTAGACAATTTAGTGCTTATCATGTCCATAATTTCAACCTTTTCATTGTAAAAATTGTGGTTGCCAGCATTTTCCTCCCCAGCTATCACCAGCAACCTATCTACAAGTTTCCTGACATCATCAACCCACACAAATTCTTTAGGCAGGGTGTTGTATTGTTTGATTCCACTACCAGTCTTGATCTGTGACCATATGGGCTTGATTAAGTTGTTGTATTTTGCTCCACTGCTAGACTTGACTCTTTTTTGTGTGGGATCATTGTTCTGGTATAGAGCATCTGATTTTATTAATATTTCTTTGTAATGCTCATAATCTTGATCTGTATAGCTGCCAGGTCTCTTCCTAGTCATCAGTTCCCACAATCCAGGTGTCCAGGGTATTTAACAAAACCACCTCTTTCTCCAAGATGAGATTCTGAATATACAATCAGATCATCTCCCATAAATGTTACTCTGAAATTGCCAATTCTATGAATGATGCTACCATCACGCTCTGTGTCAGCATATAAGCCAAAGACCTCATCTTTGTTGTCTTTAGGTGTGCTTAAATATTTTTGAGCAAGAAGACCCAATTCAATAGGATCCTGAGTAGCTTCAATTCTTCGAGGAGGAACAGGACTAGGTGTATGAATACTAGAAAGTGGGGTGATTGGATAATGTAATATGCTCCTTGCAGCTACAGGTACAAGCTCTGTGATCAAATTTTGATTTTGCTCTGTAACAGTTTTGATATTTTTACCTAATTCACTAATGGCATCAATAATAGGTTGTTCTGTTTGCTTGTGTTGTTCATAGATTCCTCGGTTCTCTGATTTCCATCCCTTAAATCTTTTTACAAGATAATCTCTTAATTTAAGATCATCAATGATTGGCCTTTTCATGGTTATTTATATATGTTTCAATGTCTAGAAAATTGTTGATTTTATTTCTGTATTTACCACTATTGTTTTTCCTTGTCATATCAATTGTGACAAACCCATAGCTGTCCTGATTCCATCACCTACTGCAAAACCTGGAAAAATCATTGTAGCTCAAATCACCGCCTACATATTCATCATGTATGTGTTTGAGGTTGGTATGATCTTGATGAAACACACATATAAAATTGCTGTTATCTCGGATCAGCTGCTTCGGAATTTTAGAAAAAGTCTGTGCCAGGTAGAAGCAATCTATGTTTTTGTGCCGGCCCTGTGTAAAGAAATTTCTAACCTTGTTTTGATTATCCAGTATAATGTCATCAAACACAACAACAGAATTATCGAGACATTCATGGAGTGGCTTAACATCTGATTCAAAAGTGGCAATATCCAGTCCATCATATAGCTTCATCAGCTGCTGATATTTTAATTGTTCCAAGCTCTTAGAGAAGACATACAAGTGCCTGTTTTTCCAATCTAACCAGTTGGGTGCCAATAAAAAAATATCAATCATTAGTGTAGTTTTACCACAAGCCGATGGCCCAACAATAAGGCATCTAATATTATCAGGCAGGAGCTTGCCATTTCTCTTAATCTGCTGTTCAGGTTCTGGCAGTCTCTTTATAACATCCCAGGTGTTCATAGTATCACTTTGTCTGCCTCGATCCAGCTGTGTTCTGGAAGTCCTAGCCATTTCACCAGTATCTTGTTGCCTTTTCTGCGGATGATTTTTTCTATGAGATATGTGTCAGGCTGCTTAGTTTTGCTGAGTTCTTCTTCATAGAACCTGCCTTTGAGAATTTCTCCTCGGTGGTCTTTTATTATATATATGTATCGGGTTCCAGGTTTAACTTGAACCACTGTAAATAATTCAGTGCTCCAGTTTCTTGTAAAGCCTCTTTTGAATAAGTGCTTATATTTGCTGATTCTTACTTGATCACCAACCTTGTATTTGGCTTTTTTGTTGTTGGCTGGTATCTACGATAATAAACAGTACTGATCAATTTTTGCTCATCAGATGAAGTTACCTCAGAGGGTTTCATGTTGATTGTGGAATGGACCGAGTTGTTATATTTACCTAAAAGTTCTGGTAGGATTGTAAGCCATTTATAATTACCTTGCAGGGTGAATTGTTTATACATATGATTTTTTAGGGTTTTGTTGAATCTTTCAACAATAGAGGCCTTGAGATCACTGTAACTCGAGTAATGTTGTGTTGACTGGCTTTTAATAAATTGCTGGAACACTGAATTATAGAATTCTTCGCCATTATCTGTTTGCAGATAGCGCGGTGATCTTCCACTCTGATTGATGATTGTCCTGAAGGCTTCTGTAACACATTTTCCAGTCTTGGATTTGAGTGGCACAGCCCAGGCAAATTTTGAAAATGTGTCTATGACAGCGAGTAGATACTTGTAGCCCTTGTTGATCTTGTCTAAATTTTTCAGCTGTCCACTTGCCATCTCAACCAAGTCACACTGCCATAAATCATCTATGCCTTTTGTAACCACTGGCAGTCTCTTATAATTATGTCTGGCTTGTCTGAGTAATTCATCAACAATAATTTGTCTAGACATAGTATGTAAACAAGAATATTGCAACTATAGGGTGTTCAGCAGCTGATACTACAGGATTTTCTAAATACAGTTTGTTTCCTATTTGTATATTAAATTCCAGAGAGCCATCATCTTCAGCATAAGATGTCTCTAATGTATTGGTGTCTGTAAAATCCTCTAACTCTACACTGGTGATTTTTGCTTTGTTATCAGCATTTGTCATTGATAAGGTAGGGTAGTGGTGTGCCTGTGGTTGTAGCCAATATTTGATCTTGATTGGTCTAAGTGTGCCCCCAACAAAAAACTGGTAATAAAATTGTGCAGGGGACAGCATATATATTTTGCCACCTGGTGTAAATGGTGAATCATATTCTTTGTTGTGGATACTGTACAATTCAAGAATTACTGTATGTTTAGGATTCTCGATTAGGCCAGTTATTTCTTTTTCTGCTGTAAGCAATCTACTTGTTACAGATTCAAGGTGCTCATTGATAGTCCTAACAACATCATCATGGCCTGGCTTGATCTTTATGTCCACAACAAGTTTCTTGTATTGTTGCACAATTTCTTGAAGCTGGGTGGCAAAAACAGACAGAACATTTGCTTGGTTGGATTCCATGCTTCCTAGCTGTTGCTTGATGTTGGCTACAATTTGCTGTAAATTTTCAACAACTGCCAATTTTGAATTTTGAGCAGTAAGATCATGGACTTGTCTTCTGATATCCTCAAACAAAGCATGCAGTTCATTAATATGTTGATTAGTTGGTAGAGTGGCCACTGTCTGAGTAAGTTGTTTGATCTCTGTCTGGATATTCTTGATATCTTCTGATTTCAATATGCGATTCACAGCTCTCTTAATATTTTTAAGTTTCTGTGATGTAGGCAGATTTGCTACAGTATATTCCAATTTCACATTATTTAATTCAGAAGCATCAGCCACACTTTGCATAGCATCTTGGAGCAGGGTTATGTCTGCCTGAGTAGGTGTTGATTGTTGTAAAATTTCAAGCTTTGTTTGGATATCATCGATCAAGTGATGAAAATGAAATAGCTCAGATTCAGTGTTGAGGTTTTCAAGTTTTGTGATCTGTTGCTGGACACTGACAAGGTTGTCTACAATACCAGGCAATCGGGATTCTAGAGTTTCTTGTACATTTGTCAGATCACTTTGTACTGTTGCTATTGTACCCTCAAGATAGCTTATGGTACTCTGAATTTTTCCAAAATCTTCATATGTTTCAAGTTGCAGCTTGATGTTGGCAACACTCCGAGTTATAGCACTCAAAGCATCAGAAGATGGCAAGTTGTTCATAAAATTTTCAAGTGTCTCAATTTTTTCTTTAACCTCGGCTATGGCATTGTTCAGAGGGTCCAGATTAGGTATCTGTAGTGATTGAATCTGTTCTTTTAGAGTGGAAATCACTAGATCAAAATCTTCTTGTGATTTTATGCTTTTGACAATTGTTTGGAGCTGTGCCTGGACATTATTAATCTGCTCTTCCAATTGTTGTTTCATTTGCTCAGAGTTGGTGGCCTGGGTCTTAAATTTGGCTTGAAGAGCTGCTACAGCCTCCTCTAAATTTTGAAAATTATCCAATGTGGCCAAGTCAGTATATTTTTGAAGCAGCAATTTGAGTTCAGAATCAATTTTAAGAAGAGGGTCCATGCATTGTGATTGTAAATTTGTAATTTCTAGTTGAAGACTGGCATTGAGTGTGGTTTGTAAAGCTTGTAAATCACTTCTTAGTTTCTTGACTTTGACATCAAGCATCAGAATCTCATCACTGTGATTTTCATGTCATGTATGGCCAAATATATCATTAGGCATTTTGATTTAGTGGTTATTTATTATTGAATATCTAATTCTTAATTCTATAAAAAAAGGTATAAGCTTGTCATAGGATCCCGGGACCTCAATATATAAGCAGTCACCAGCAGAAACAGTATATACAGTGCCAGAAATCATGTTTGAGTGCTTAATTCTATAAATATTTCTCCCTATTGAAATCTTGACATTACCCTCGGGGGTTGTAATAAATTGTAATTGACCACCTACAGGTAATTGGTAATAATTTAAATTATTGTTAAATATGTACAATGTTTTACCTGTTTCATCATCAACATCTGTAAGTATGCTGTTCAGATGAATAATTAACAAAGCACTTAGTTTAGATATCATATCAGAAGAGGGTTGTGGTGTTGGCAGGTCCATAATAGCCTGTTTTTTGAACCCAAATAAGTTCATAGGCATGTTTATTTATTTAAAATCATGCTCTGTGTTTGGGCATTGATTACCATTTTTCAAATCACAATGACCCCATGGTAGAGTATGTATGCCACATGATAAAATGCATCTCTTATCATCATGTGGGTCCAGAGAAATTTTTCTTACAACATTTGTAGTCAACAAGTGATGCACACTCTGAATTCTGTATTCTGATGTTCTAATTAAACTCTGTTATTTGAGACAATTTTTGTAATCTTTAAATTGGAGCTCTTTGTCCACAGTTACTCTGCCGATGCCCTTGGCTTTTTTTTGCAATAGCACCACTACATGTTTCAAAGCTGTACATCTTGGCCCTTAACCCAGCAAATGCCACAATAACATCACCAAGTGTCTCATCTTTTAACTTGCCAGGTACCTTTTTGTTGTGGGGTTGAATATTTCTATGTTCACTGGTATCAAAATATTTAAGCAATTCAGGCTGTGATATATCTTGATAAACATCTTCTGTCTGAATATCAAGGACAAAACTATCTGTGTCCATGTATATCAGTTTTACACAATCACCATAAAAATGCTTGAGCACATCATAATAGAGCTCCAGCATGTGTAATTTGGCCAATTTTAATATCACAGCCCCTACATAAATAGGTTTATCAAACTTAATCTTTGTTTTTCATGTTGAAAAGTGCCATATTCTCATCATAAATTCTTCTATAATTGAAATTAGGCTTTGCTATCAATGTTTTGCTCAGGCTGGGGTCAGTAATTAATTTAACATCAGTATGTTTTCTGACATTTTCTATGGTTTTGCCATACACTGAATTTACCATCAATTTAAACAAAGTCTTATCAAATTGGCTCATTGCAGATGTTCGAAGCTCTGTGTTTGTATCAATATATGGCTTCAACCATCTTGAGTGCCTGAACCTCAAAACTTTGCCAACTTTGGTCACTTGAACACCATGATTCATTAGGAACTGGAGGTTTTTGTAATATAAGACATAACCCTGTTTTGGCTCTAGAGTCATCATGAGCTTCTTCTGTTTCGAGTCAGATGAACACTTAACCTCAGGAATTGGGGGCAGATAAGAAAATGTGTTGTGTAAATCATCAGGAATGGTCAGATCAACCTCTAAGAACAGGCCATAGTTACTGTCATCAAAATCCTGAAGATCTTCAATATTGAAATCTTCAACCCACTCAAGCCCTGCATATGGCAATTTATCCATCATAGCATAACCATACAGGCTGTTGGCATCTACATACAGTATATAATTTAATGGCAGTGCTGGATCATAATTGAGAATATACTTGTTATTTGCTCTGGCATATCTCTGAGAACATTGCACCATGCCTCCTCTTATACATTGTTCCATAAACAGATACATGCCCTGATCCTGGATCAGATCCAATTGCATTTTAGTGTTTAAAAACATTGCAGACCATGCTAGGCCTGGAGCACTGTAGAAATACAATGGATCCAACTTATAATTTTCCATGGAAGATTTTCTAAATGCCTGAAGTATATCAGCTAAGAGAGTCACATCAAGTTTTAAATATGCCTTGTAATAATCACCAAATGTCTGGCATTTTAAGTTGTTCCACATCAACTGGGCATGGTGATAATCTTCATCAGTGATTCCAGATGCTCTGAGTTTGCTGTAGAACTCTTGTTGTGGTGGCAGAGCACACTCATCAAATTTAGAAAAATCTGTAACATAATCATATGGATATACACCCTTCCGCCTAATTAATTTCAGGTCCTGATTTGGAAACATAGCACATGTGATTTTGAATTGATCATCAGATAATTGACTGGCCAGTGTAGCCAGGCTAGCGGACAGAATTCTGTAGGAATCAAGAAATCTTAAGTGAATGGGAACACCATTAACTTTAATTATTTTGCTAATAGCTATATATTTCTCATTATTTTCTGCTAAAATATTTAAATTCTGCTTGTCAAACCCCTAATACCTGATCAGATGATGAAAATCATAATTGGATGCACCATGGCAAAATATCGGGTCAAATTTTGGTCTCTGGATCTTAATATTACAGCTATTACACAGGGCCATTTTGAATTTACCATCTGTATGAGAATGGTGTTTCACCTTGATATTTGTATCTGAAAATTCAGAATCACATACCGGGCATTTTTCTGCATTGTTGAAATCTTCAATCTGTTCTCTGTTAAAGGCAACATAGGTTTTGATTTTAATAAGACATTAGATGCTATGTTATGGCACTCATTTTCTATTCTATGTGCAAATTTTTTGATGGCATCTGCTCTCATGTATAAATATTCTTCACTAACAACACCATCCTGTACAACAACATAATAAAAACTAGAAGGTTGATGTAACTGGTATGATGTAATTGAAGATTCATCAGGATCTGGGCTGCAGAATGCAAGGGGTTTGAGATTAGATTCAAAATCACAGACTATATATGCTGGGTGTTCCAACAAGGCTTCAAATTTTTTGAATTTGGCATTTTCATTTGGGTTAGGCATAAGCATATGAACAGGTTTATGGTTACCACAGTATTTTAAATGTTCAATTAACTTGTTTTTAGCAAATTTCTGCATTCACTTCCCGAACCCCATTCACCATTTTTCTACCATCAAATACAGTCAAACATCTTCTACACAGCTTGAATATTGTATTGGATTTGCCTTGTTGTTTTCTGACTAAAGCTTCAAGACTGTGTATCAGAGTGTAATGGTGTGTGTCATCCCCTTCAATTAAGAGCAGATCAATCGGAACAGTAGAATCATCATCAAGTGTACTGATTCTGAGAGGTGCTATCAAGCAATTGCCACGGCCAGTAGAACAAATAAAAACATTAATAGATAATTGTTTACCATTGATATCCCTGGCCTTTTTTTCAAATTTACCAATATTCTGGACAGACATTGGATATTCTAAGCCCTCCATAGCATCATCAAAATTGTGTTCATATTGTTTATAATAAGTTATTCTCTCAGGATGCCTTAAAACTGGAAACAAAGCAGCTAAAATACACCACAGAAAACATTTCTCATCATTATTTTTTATGTTAACCACGGCTTTTTTGTTTTTGATATTGGCAGGTAATGGCAGATATGTAGATCCTTGTAGTGGGCTGAATTCAGAAATATTAACATAGAGCTTGTGTGGAGATCCGCATAGGCTTCATCCTGATTCTTTTGCTGCAAATTCAGAGTGTTTAATATTCAATTGCTCTATCAAACTGCTTATTATTTTGTCTAAATTTGCATTTGAATATACAGCTACAGTTTCTGTTATGTGGGGCTGTGTAAATTTTGTGCCATTTGGCTTCTTATATTGTGTAAACAATTTGAGGGTCAGCTGATAAGAGCCATTTTGTACATTTAGAATTGCCTGCACATCAGAATTTATACTGTTCAAAAAATTCTTAATGTCACATTTTTGCTCTGATACAAACCGGTAATCCCTAAGTTGGCCATTAAAACTGCTATGGATAGGTGGTGCATAGCGTGGCTGCTTTGCTGCTCTAGCATTAACAGGTGTTTCATGCTTCCTTTTCAAACCAGATGAAGATGGCTGTGAGGGCAATGTTGATGACTGTACATAACAAGTACACTTATGCCTATTGTAATATGCTTTTCTTAATATTTTATGGCATGTTGGGCATATTTTTGTAGGCTTTCTGCATTTCTTAGGATCACAATTATGCCGGTGCCTAGCCCAATTAGAACTAGACATATTTTTATTGCATTGATTGCATTATTTCAAGTTTGGCATTTTTATTGTTTGTTTATATAAAATTTCTTGCTCCAAAAAAACAGAACTATGGATAGTATGCCAAAACAATTATAACAGCAGTTAGTGGCTGAGCTGGTGCTTTTATACCCAAACAACAGCAGTAACTAGGCTCTGGTGATCCCCAATATAAAATAGTTTTGCTCTATTATGCTGTTGTACAACACACTTTACCAGGTTTCAAACCTCAGCTGTATATCAGCTAGCAGTGAATATTCTCAAAATGTCACGTGTGGGGATATTATTCTGCGACATGTATTTCAATCTTACACATTTTACCAGGCCTCAAACCCGGAGCATCTTGATTACAAGGCAATAATACCAACACTTTGCCATCAGGGAGGCCTACACATTTTACCAGGTTTCAAACCCGGGAGTCTTTGATTACAAGGCAGCAATATTAACACTTCTCCATGGAGAGGCCTCAAACCCGGAGCCTCTTGATTACAAGGCAATAATATTAACACTTTGCCATCAGGGAGGCCTACACATTTTACCAGGTTTCAAACACGGGAGCCTTTGATTTAAAGGCAGCAATATTAACACTTCTCCATGGAGAGGCCTCAAACCCGGAGCCTCTTGATTACAAGGCATATAAGCTATGGGGCTATGCCCACACTCTACTGAGTATCAGAGCCCAGGAGCTATGAGCTGGATATCAGCTAATACAGTCAAAATTGGATTTTAACTGTGCAGTGAATATTCTGAAAGTCTTACTTGTGTATATATTATTTCAGAGCAAATATTTTGGATTGGAGTCGGGTTTGCATGACAGCATACAAGAGGGTAATGTTCTTTACTAAGAATTTTCCCCCTATTACACAGAAATATTAATGGAAGTTTTATGCCCTTTCAGTGAATTGGAGTCAATGCCATATCAATAATGCCCCTTTTAGCCTATTTTTCTGTGTATAAAGTATTTCCCCCCCCCCATGCGTGCCAACAATAATGAATATGAAATCCCCTAAGCGTGCATAATTTATTGCCCTGGGCAAGCAATACATTAGTCTTCCCGATCAAAACTGTTTGATAGATTAATGTATTGCTGAGTTAAGTAATTACTGCCCTGGGCATGAAACTGATCAAAGATTAGAAAGAACATGAAACTTCAATTTGCAGCCTGCCTTTGTCCAAGGTAATGCTGTATTGAATGAGATCTATAAGTTGTTAGAGTATGAGGATATGAGCATTTTTGGCTTAGTTTTAAGTGTAGCCAAAACAATATCAAGAGGGGCATATTTTTGACAAGCTTATGGACAACAATCTGGCAGATTCAGCTTTTACACACATGGACACATCAATCTGAGGGGGTTCTTCATTTGTACACTAGAATTCAGGATTCTTGGGATTTTGACAGCATAGCACACTGTAAGCAATAAGATCATATGGGTACTTGACATAGTTTTAAGTGTAGCCAAATCTGTCTGTTGAGGGTTCTTCATTTGTACACTAGGATTGAGAATTCTTGGGGATTGAGAGCATAGCACACTTGAGCAATTGGGGCATATGGGAATCTTGGCATAGTTTTAAGTGTAGCCAAATCGGGCTGTTTAATCATATGGCTCTTAATTTGTACGCTATGTGTGTCTTTATAATAGTACCAAACACACTACTGGTTTCATAATATTATAATGAAATTCGAACATGTACAGTTTTGACAAGTCGAGAACTGTTGCACCATTGTAAATAGGTTTTCTGAATTTTTTTAAATTTGATATCTGGATTAAAAAGTGTTAAATTGTTGTTGTAAATTTTTCGCGATTTGAATCTAGGATCAGATACCAAATTTCTACATTTATTGTTATCTGAAACCAATTTTATGTCTATATGCTTTCTGACGTTCTCCATCGTTTCTCCATAAACAGCATTATTCATTAGTTTATAAAAATCCCGGGTTCGAATCCCGGTCGGGCTTGGTTGTTTGTGAATGTCCATTCATCAATTTCATAATTTCATCACTCATCCCTCATCCCCATCTTCGCAAATTAGCCAAGAGGCACAAAACGCGAAGTAAAATAAACTAAATCAATCAATCAATCAATCAATCAATCTTTATCTAATTCTGAAATGGCAGCTGTTCTGTGTCTCGTTTTGGTCTCAATATAAGATTTTAATCATGGAGAGTGTTTGAACTTGAGAATTCTTCTCACATTTACTACCTGAACACCCTTCCCAATCAAAAACCGGAGATTCTTGTAGTGGACGACATATCTGTCTTTTCTCTCCAGAGTTAACATAAGCTTGCTTTGATTAGAATCAGGTGGACATTTAATTTCGGGAGCCGGAGGTTAATCGGAAAAAGTATCATGCAAATTATTTGGAAATTCAATATCCACCTCAATGAACAGACCAAATTCACGATCTTCGAAATTATTAATATCAATTGAAATGGGATCTATCCACTCGAATCCTGCGTAGGGAAGTTTTTGTATCATTGCAAATCCATAGAGATTGTTTACGTCAGCGTAAAATATCTAATTCGAAGATCAATTTGCATCGTATTGATTCTCAGACATGTGAATATTTGCGTGTCTCTGCGAGCATTGCACCATCCCCCACGTATCTCCTTTTCTATAAAAAGTAACATGTCCTCGTCCGATATCAATTCCAACTTGATCCTGGTCTGGAGCAACATAGCAGACCACGCCAAACCAGAAAGACTGTAGAAGTATGCTGGATCTAATTTATAAATATTTATTGCTGTTTTTCTGAATATCTGAAAAACATCAGAAAGTATTGTTACGTCTAATTTGAGATATGCATCGTGATAATCGCCAAGAGTATTGCATTTAAATTCCTTCCATATTAATTTCGCATGTTCGTATTCTTCATTCGTAATTTCGGTTTCTTTCAGTTGACTGAAGAACTCTTTTTGAGGTGGGAGAGTGTCATCGTCAAATTTAGATTCATCGGTTACATATTCATAAGGATAAATGCATTTACGTTTAATAAGTTCTACGTGGATGTTGGTGAAACTAGCTTTTGTAATTTTAAATTGTTCGTCAGTAAGTTTACTGACTAAACCATCGAGACTTGCCGATACGAATCTAGAAACCTCATCTGTATGATTTCATTCGTTCCTGGAATTTTAACTTTCTTACTTATATAAATATAACGTTCTTCGTTTTGAGCAAGAATATCTATTTTTTGCGTATCGTATCCAAGATTCCTAATTAAAAAATGGAAGTCGTAATTGGATCCATTGTGAAAAAATATTGGTTCGAATTTAGTTTTCTTGATTTTAAGGTTGCAGGTGTTACAGATTCCACTAATGTATTTTCCTGTGAAATGATTATGGTGAAATACTTTCCGATTCTCATCCGTCAAATGTTGATCACACACCGGACACGTTTCAATGTTATTGTAAGATTGAAGTTCATCACTGGATAATGGAAGCATTGGTTTCGATTGGCATAAGAGGCTGCCAATGTTCTCAACCTCCTCCACCATCTTTTTAAAAAAGAGTTCAATAACATTCGGTCCGCGATATATATATGGTTTATTTCTCCTATCCTACCAAACAACAACATATCCAAATCTATTTGGATCATGAAGCTGGTACGGTGTTGTGGAAGAAAATTCGGGATCCGGATCGCAATAGGACAATGGTTTGAGAAAAGCCTTAAAGTCTGCGATGATAATGGCCGGATGTTCCAACAAGGCCTTGTACATTTTAAATTCTTCGAATTCATTTGCTTTGGGCATCAACATGAAAGCCGGTCTGTTAACTCCACAGTAGACTTTATGTTCAGCAAGTTTTGTTTGGCAATTTCTTGATTTTGGAAATGTTGGTAATTCCGTTGGTCAAGATCGTCGAATACGGTTAAACACCTTGGACACACTTCGATGTGTGCATGAAACTTGGTTGTTTGGCTTCTGACCAAGCGGGAGAGTGAACGAATTAGCGTGTAATGATGAACATCAACGTCAGCAATGAGAAGCAGATTGATTTCCACGGCTTCGTCATCAACAATATTAGTTACCCTAACGGGATGCACAAAATGCTTAACTGAAGTATACGAATATACATTTATAGCTAATCGTTTTCCTTCTCCATTTCGTGCCCTGTTTTCAAACTTTGTTATGTCAGAAATAGTAACAGGGTATTCGATGCCTGTCATAGCATATTCAATCTCATCGATATATTTCTTATAGTGACTAACCTGTTCCGAATGATTTGAACAATGAACCGGGTGAATCGCCGTTAAAATGCACCACATAAAACACTTATTGTCAGTGTTATGAATATTCAGCAGAGCTTTCTTATGCTGAATTTCTACTGGTAGTGGAACCTAGCTGGAAGAAGAAAAAGGAGTAAATTTGTTTACATAATCGATTAATCTATGAGGACTTCCGCATAGAGACCATCCCGAACCCTCACCCTCGAACTCGTCGTGTTTCCTAATCAATTCACTAGTAAGATTAGAATAAAAAACGTTCAAATTATCAATGTCTACCAAATAAAGAACTTGGTTTTCCGTTTTGTGAAAAAAAAATTTTCTTATACCATTGGTTTTCTCATATTTACAGATTAGATCAACATATACTTTTATAGAGTTGTTTTCCAGTCTATTTTTCAAAATATTTATGATAGCTGTTTTAATTTCACTCAAGAAACTAGAAATATCACAGCCTGGTTTCGAAGTAAAAAGAAAATCCAGGAGTTGGTCGTTAAATGCAGATCTAATCGGCTTTTCGTTATTAGACATCTTAATTTGTTTGGAAGTAGAAGCTTCAGCTTCAGGGTGATCAATTTTTCTTTTCAATATTCCATGTCCGGTTGATTCCTTGCAAATTTTCAGGTGTTTACTTAAATATGCAATGCTAATTATTTTTTCGCATTGAGGACAAGGCTTAGTAGGTAACGAACGATTTATTGTTGAACCTGTTTCGCTACATCTTGCCCTATGTTTGCCAATATTAGTTTTGGAGATTAATTTCCCACAAATAGCACATCTGATGAACTTGATAGATATAATTTTTTTAAATATGCCTTTCAAGAGAAAAAAGCAAATTGAAAAAATTAAGTAAATAACAATAAGACGCACAATCGACTCAAAATTCAATGAGATAATTACAATAATTGATAGTATGTAACTTAAAAAAACAATAGTTATATTTATAATAGAATTTTTCAGCTCTGGTATTTATATATAAATTTTCTCGGGAAAATACAAAAAAAACCCGCACAATTAAGTCAAAATTCAATCTATGGGAAAAAACACTTAATCACCTTCAAAATAAAATAAATATTTGTACTAAGTATAAAAAAATAATTAATAATTACGATAAAATTTTTAGCTACGTTATTTATATATAATTTTTCCGGAGACAACAAATAACATCCAATCATATCAAAACTAAATCTGATCAAAATTACTATGAAAAACGAAACTTGAAACACCCTTAAACTTGAAATAATAAATAGTATGTAGCTTTAAAATAAGTTAGAAAACTTATCTTTTATCAAAAAATGAGGAGCACTGCAACAACACCTCCGTACTCTTAAACTACTCTCACAATACTGATTGATCTGTAATGCGAAAACTCTTTAAGTAGCCTAAGCGCAAAACCATGTTGAAAAACAGAAGACACCACGTCAATTACAAGTCATCACAATATTACGTAATAACCTGTTGCATAAACATGATGCTACAAGTTACGTTCGGTGCCATTGTAATGTTGCGTAATGTTATGTAATAACCTGTAATAAGCATGATGCAATATTTACCCTTATAAAAATACAACAAAGGTAGCTTAATATGGGGGCATCACAATATTATGTAATGTTACGTAATTTAACTCGTAAGAAATTATGACACTCGTACCAAGTGTGAGGTGAAAAAACAGATTTGCAATAGTATAAAATCGACAAAAACATCATCAAAATAGGTTTACCATTGTGCTTAAATTAATAAAAATAATAGGCCTCGTACCAAGTGTTGTTTTGAAGGAAAATGATTACACTACTGATAACTTTTATCAAAACTGATTACTTACTTCGTTCCTTCCCCGAGATGCAAGAAAAATCTGATGGAACTTCCAAGAAACACTGTCACTGACTGGATATTCTCGAATTGGGCCAAATACTACGAGGATCTTCCTTAGCTCAACACTGAGAAAGGTCCGGATGAGACTCTGGCCAATGAGAATCGCCTCAGAAATAACAGACGCTTCTGTCGTCATACAAATTGATATTAGGTTTCTGCGTCCTCGTTCTTCAATTGCGAGGAACACGTGGAGGAATATTCACCATTACATTATGTTTAACATTGCTCGTAGTTTAATGATGTCATTAGAGAAGAAAATATAAGAAATGTCTGTCTTGTACCAAAAACTTGTGTACAACAAATGTGAAAGAATTCTTGGATATTCTATTCCTATGTCTTTGGTCAATATTTAATTCGTAAAATGTCGTAAGTATCTCCACAAGCGTGGAAGATGAAATGGGGAAAGGGGGGGTGGGTTTCCCTCTTCCTTGAAAATGAACGTCAAGCTGAAAAAAACATATATTTCACAAATGTTTCATTTCAGTCACCGAAATATACGTTAATTATTATAAATGCTTTATAAATACAAGTATAGCTGGTGCAGATCGTTGAAAGTACACAACAGCATACTGAGGTTGGTTTTTTGGGGGGGGGGATCCTTGCCCCCCCTTGTAACTGGTCTGAAATAGAAACTTCATATGTTTGGTGCATTTTACTTCTCTTTCCTGTTACTTCTATCTAATCGCAAAGATGAGTATTACTGATGACCGTTGAACTCCCAATTTCTCTTCTCAAAGTATTTTTAATCTGCGATGTATTATGAAACTGTTTTTTTTCTTTTATGCGTATACATTCTTATTATTCTATTCCATTTCTCATATATTCATTGTACACTTGGCAACCCTGAAATTACGCCTAACTCTACATTCAACTATTTTGCCTAGTATGAAATGTCGTTGTCTTAAAACTATTGATTGCACTGTTCTTTTAAGTCCACTTTATTTACATATGGTCTAATCGGAACTGGACCTACAGTTTAATGTGCAATCCGGACCACTGTGCCACGTGCCTCCACCGGATATCGAATCCACGTTCTCTAGATTACTATGAAACTATTGGTGAACGTTGTACAAACTTGCAATGGATACGAACCGATGACGTAACATTTGCTGCATTCATTTCCTTGTTTGTCCTTGCGATACTTCGTGCGGATTTGCGATCATCAGAAATAGAGGGTTCTGCTCTAGTGTAATCAGTCTACAGTCTCGTATGACGTTAGAATTCTTTCTTGTATTCAAGCGTTGCTACTTCATTTACAAATGGCCTTTAGTTCTCTGTTACCTCAATAGTATTACAAGTAATTTCGAACACAAGAGATAGGCTTTCGAGAACTAAATACTGAACGGTTCAATGAACTGGCGAAGCGAACAGTTTTGTATTCCGTGGGCCCACGAGTCGTTTCTCGTTGGGAGTCGTTTCTCGAAAATTTAGATATTTGTGGAATCCTGGAATGGAAGATCTTAGACAATGTTGTCCATTTGCTCGGTTTTACCTGGAAGCGTTTTGAACCGGAAAGTTTGATAATGCCTCGTTCTGTTCACTTTAGATTAAGCTATGACCCTACAGTCAAAAAACTCTAATATTCCTCTAGAAAAAGATGGATAAGAAAGTAAAAAGTATTCTTCTTGTTATTTTTTCTTTACAAAATTTGAACATCGTCAGTCCCCCATGTAGGCAACGCCGTGACGTGAGCATTCAAAATGATGCCTGCATATTGCCTGATATACTGTTTCATTCTCATGGCAAGAAAATGTGAAATTGTTGTTGAAACTTTCGGAGAAAATTTCTAATGTAAAGGCCGTGATTTCTTCTCGGTTTCAAATTGTCCTCCTTCCACCCACCACGAACGAGGACGAATAAATGAAATTAAAATTTACTAATTGCAAACGACATATGTCAAGTCTCATGTGGTGATCAAAACTTGTATCTCCGAAACAGTTGAAATCACCAGCAAGGATAACGTGTTCAGCACAGCTTGGAATTTAAGGTGCAAGATCATTCATAAAGAGACTGTTACGGTTTTGGGGCTGTTGATTCCCTGATGGAGCATATACATTACAGATCCAAATATTATGTATCTTGACACTTTCGATCCGTCCACTGGGATGCATGATAACGTCCGTTATCGGGATATTGTCCTTTACTATTATGGCTGTTCCTTGTGCCTGGTAAGTAGCATTATTATATACACGAAGGGAAAATGTTAAGTCAAATTGGAAAACCGATACTTCTTGAACCAATGCAATATCAATAGATGATTGCAAAATAAAATCACCCAGGGCGTGTTGCTTACATTGGTTCTGCATTTTATTGATATTAATGGTTGCAATTTTAATGTATGTGTTCATCACAACAAAATACAATTAATATTATAACTTACCAAGAATACATCATGTCGCACATCATCCTGGAAAAACCTATTGCTCCACATAAAAACTCACAATATACTAACACGAAAAAATAAACAGAACAAATTCATCATATCGAGAACTTCTAATTTTTCTCACTTTCAGTTGCAAGAACATTGCTATTTGGGTTACTCTGGGATCTAGTTATACGTGCCGGTGATGGATACGGGGAAGGTGGATCTTCAGGTTTTTTTTGCAGAAAGTGAAGTCACCTCATGCTTTGCCTGGCCCTTTTTCCTTTTGTGTTTCCCAACCCGTTTCTTACTTATGTTTGAATTGTAACAATTGGGGATGTTTTCAGGCAATGGGTTCTGTAATTGCTCTGTACTGGATAATTCCATAACACCAGTCGGATGAAACACCATACAAGAACTATCACTTCCTTACAGCTGCAAAGAGGAGGGAACATTATCCGCTAGTATCTCGGTATTACCAGACATCAGACTTGAACCCATTTCACTGTCTTCAACTTCCTTTATCCACGAGGAAATACTGGTCCTGAATTTCTCATCCTGCCGGATTTGGGAGATATTTTCCTCTTGTGGCAAATTTGTTTGTACACACACGGGTTCATCCTTATGTATTACTGGCTCTTTCGGCACGTCTCCTATCGTGGAGTGAACAGAACATTGTAATTCAGTCGGTGGAAATTACATTGTGTCCTCCGTAAGGGGAAGCTGGATCGTAAGGGGAAGCTGGACTGGAGCACCAGTCCACACAACACACAGGAGTTCACAAGCGATGTTGCTCCTTCGAAGGCCGACCTTCGACTGACTGAGCCACCGCGGCCACTTTATATATTTATACTTACTATAATTTTATTTTCTCGGATTCTCTTCTTCCCAAAGTTGTCGAGGTTTTACAGAGAGCTCTCCATCGGTTACGATCCTCTGCTATCTTCCTTGCTTCATCCCATTTAATGCCTCTTCCGTTCAGGGTCTGCTCAATGTTCTTGTTCCATGTTTCCCGTGGTTTTCCTTCAGGCATCTTCTTTTCCCATTCCTCTTGATCTTGCCTCCCATATTTCCTTTGGTATTCTTCCATCCTTTATTCTATTAACATGGCCAAACCATCTCAGTTGTGCCTCGATGACATTTTGTTCTACTGGTTTTGAATTTAGCGTTATCCTGATTCCTTGATTCCTAATTCTATCTCTTCTTGCTTTTCCAACAATTCTTCTCAAATATTTCATTTCCGATGTCTGTATCTGCCTAATTGTCAATACCAACCATTCGCTCCCATATAGCATAGTTGGTAAATACGTTGATTTATATATTGCCATTTTTGTTTTCTGGCTGATTTCTTTCCTTCCTAGAAACCCCTTATTGATAACATAATATAGTGTGTTTGTGTTTTGTATTCTTGTATTTAACACTCCATCTATTCTTCCATTGCTATTGATGGTTATTCCGAGGTATTTGAAACTCTTAACTTGTTCAACTTCTTCGTTTTTAAACTCTATTATGCATGTTTCTTTCTTCTCTGGCTATTCTCACAATTTTTGTCTTATCTTAATTTATTTTCATTGATTTATTTAATAGTATTTTAATAATAATATTTATAATATTCAAGTTTCTTTGGAAGTTTGCTTGTGAGTTAGCAAATAACTATATCATCTGCATACAGCAGCTCTGATATATTTACTGCTATGATTCTCCAATATCCTACTTGGAACTTCCTCATTTTTGTTTTTATTTCTTTTAGCACATCGACCATTAAAATTAGAAACAAGTAAGGTGATTGTATATCGCCCTGTCTTACTCCGGGTGTAACTTCAAACTCCTCTGATTTATTATTGCTTGCCCTTACATAACTTCTGCATTACTTGTAAAAACTTTGTATAGCTTTTATTAGTTCATGGTTTATTTATTTCTTTCTTAATACTTTCCATAACACATGCAGAGGAACTCTATCAAAGGCTTTCTCCAAGTCAATGAAACATAAGTATAATTCTCTATCATATTCAATGACTTTTTCTATGATCTGTCTTAAAGTAAATATATGGTCCTGCACGCTTCTTCCTAGCCTAAATCCACTTTGAGTTTCTTCCAAGTTATCTTCTACTTCCTTCATCAGTCTTGTTTCTAGAATTCTAGATTAATTCTTACTGGGAACACTCAATAGAGAAATTCCTCTATGGTTTTTACAT
Organism: Lepisma saccharinum; assembly: GCF_977018435.1. Taxonomy (NCBI): domain Eukaryota; kingdom Metazoa; phylum Arthropoda; class Insecta; order Zygentoma; family Lepismatidae; genus Lepisma; species Lepisma saccharinum. Next base: position 532,891 of record NW_028142987.1, read on the forward strand.
TCTCTGTTGTCTCCTTTTTTAAAGTAGGGATTATAATTGATTGATTGATTGATTGATTTAGTTTATTTTACTTCGCGTTTTGTGCCTCTTGGCTAATTTGCGAAGATGGGGATGAGTGATGAAATGATGAAATTGATGAATGGACATTCACACACAACCAAGCCCGACCGGGATTCGAACCCGGGACCCTTGGCGTCGCAGCGCGATGTGCTAACCACTCGGGCACAGGGTCGGGCCAGATTATAATTGAGACCTCCCAGTCTTTCACTATTATTTTCTCCTTCCAGCATATGTTTATTATCTTCAATAATAATTGTTTTTCTCTTTGTCCCATATATTTAATCATTTCAGGTGTTATACCATCGTGTCCTGGTCTAGTTTTATTTTTCTTATAGCCCTTTGAAGTTCATCTGCAGTGATTTCCTGTTCGTATATTCTATTTTCTTCATTTATTATTTGTTCAATATAATCCACGTCATCATCTGTATTATTCAGTTCATCAATAGTTTCAAATAATTCTTGGAAATATCTTCTCCACCACTTCATAATTTCTTCAGAATTTGTTAAGAGTTTCTTCCTCTCATCATACAAGGTGTTCCAGAAGTCTTTCCCTGATTACAAACTTTATTCATATCCGCTATATGCAAGGTAGAGGTGTGAAAGTGCTGCCAAAATGTAACGTGGCTGTAGTGTAGCAGTGTCAGTGCCCAGTAAACCGGAAATGTTCACAAATAAGGAAAAAGCTCAGCATGCCCTCTGGTATCACGAGACCTGGTCACCAATAACAGTGAAGAGGAACTTTCAAATGTACAGAATTCTTTCGTCTAGAATATCTGCCATCAATAAGTTGGTATTTAGAAAATGGAATTTATCTTCATTCCCAAATCCTGTCAAGTCCAACAAACATTGTATGGAAAGATGCCACCCGATGTCAAGAGCATTAATTCCGGATTCCTTGGCACTGACACTGCTACACTACAGCCTCATTACTGAAACCTGCAACAAATAAACTTGCTTAGTTTTCGAACATTTTGGCACCACTTTCACATCTCTATATTGCATATAGCGGATATGAATAAAGTTTGAAATCAGGAAAACACTTCTGGAACACCCGGTATATAGATTTTAATGGGCATTCTTTAGGTTTTCTAATAAATTTTAAGGCTTTATAGAAAAGATTTTGGTTTTCTGAGTAATTTTTCTCCATAGCTCTTCCAAATTCATCCCACATTTCTTTCTTTGCTTCCTGGACTATATTCTTTACTCTATCTCTTTGAATTCTGTATTCTTCAAATGCTTCCAATGTTCATATCATGAAATATTTCTTCCTTTTCATTTTCTTATCTTGCACTTCCTTTTTAATATCCACCATCTTGTCATTTTCCTTTTCACGTTTATTTTACTTGTTCCAGTAAATTGTGGTGCTACTTTAATGAGTATGTTTTTCAGCAGCTGTCTCCATAACATTTCTAAGTCCTTTCGCTCTCCCGGGATTAACACGTTTTGAATTCTTCTTCTACTGTTTCTCTGTACTTTTCTTGTATATCTGCCTTATTTAATTTAAAACCTTTAATCCTCCTTACTCTTCCATTTCGTTTTCTTTTGAACTTTGTTCTGGTGGCTTCTTGTGTATACATTGTAAGAGCTTTCTCTAATATTAACATTTCTGCTCCTCTTTTAACTCTAGCATCTCTAACATTTCTTTCCCTCTCTCTTTCTACCCTTATGTAATCTATAATATATTTCACATTCCTTCGTGGCTCTTCCCCTAGTATATCTATGTACACGCTTATGTGGGAACATAGTATTTACAATAACTAAGTCATTCATTAAACAAAATTCCAGCAAACTTTCTCCATTGTTATTAATTGTTTCTTCTCCAAATTTTCCTATTACTCCTTCCCAGTCCTCTGGTTTGTTTCCAACTCTGGCATTCATGTCACCTAAAAGAATGGCTTGTTTCTCAATTCCTTCTATTGTTCTTTGCAATGTTTGGAGCATATATAATAACTAATGTTATCTCTTCCTTTCTTCCAGATATATCTACATTCATTATTCTTCCGTTGACGTATTTTTATCCCTTTATGTTATCTTTCTTGTCTCTGTGAATCATGCATGCCACCCCTGCTTTTGCTCGTTCTTTTCGATCTACTCCACTATATATCAGAAGGAAAGCTTCATCTATTTCTTCTACTCCTTTACCGTTTTTCTTAGTTTCTGTCAGGGCTAGATATTTTATTCTTGTCTCTTTGATTTCCTTAAATAACTCACATTCATAAAGGATCATCAAAGCATGCAAGCTGCACCACCAACTACAAGGTCATTCAACCTGCATGTAATGTTCAAAGAATACGTGTTTGTAGCAAAGAAAACGAAGGTAGTACGAATCGGCGCAAACGTGTAATGGAGAAATAAACATTATGAAAGCTTTTCATTCGATATTTGCGGAGGTATCACTTTGCATTGAACTGGAGTGGGTAAACTGGTAAAATTAGTATGTCCTGAATTACCACAAATATAAATAGTTATTTCATTAATATTTGTCAATGTCTTTGAAGAAGTACAAAATTATCGTTACGATCTTATACGTGAAAATATCCTTTCTAACATGTGCTAGAAGCCCGGTCGAGAACTCTAAGCACTTCACCACGCTCTTACCTTTCGTTCAAACAACAATCATTCCAATATTGTAAATGTCGTTGGATATTATGTAGTTGAACTTTTACTTTAATTTTGAATTGCTTTTCTTGTATTAGCAGCTATATTCGAGAAAAAATTTCGAAGTGATGAAGAAAACGAGAATATTAGTAGCTGTCTTGAAAATGCGAGTTATTTCTTCTAACTTATTATTGTCATTAGACATTATTAATGGAAAATATCGAGAGGCTTCTACATTGCAGGACGATGTTCTCTTCCTGTTATTCTGCAACAGACGAAATGCCTTGTGCACTGACGAAAGTCTCGTGTTTAGAACAGTAATATCAAACGTATTTGTTGTTGCGTAAAGAAACGCAAAACAAAGATATTCTACATAATAGTGTAAAGTGCTCATTTCATTTCTCATTAATAAATCCACAGCACAATTTTTCCATAAACCTGTATGTTAAGTAGGTTCTAATTTATGTTTGGCCATTTATCATTCTTTATACTTATCATTCCAATTAATCATATACATACATATGCCAGTTGATTATTAATTTCAGGAAACTAGAAAAGTAGGCATTTCTACACATGATGTGTAGGTAGTTTGAGAATTCGCAGATTGAAATAAAGCTTACATTATTTATGAACATTCAAATACTTCGAAGCCTCCCCGATGGCGTAGCTGTAACGTCGCCGCCTTGTGATCAAAGAGTCCCGGATTCGATACGGGGTGGAGGCCACTTTAAAGTGTAGGTTTAAAGCCGGTTTAATCTTACTGTGCATAAAATGTACTAAATACGTCCTGCAATGTACAACCTTGGTGACAATGAAGTTCGACCAGAAAGGAATACTTGATTAAATGCACAGAGGTATAGGCGGTGGAATGGATGACCAGCAGAAGTGACGCATGTGTGTAAGAGGAGGCGTGTGAGCAGGCAAGAATCCTGATCCCAGCATGTTGCACCCAAGGTCACGTAAAGAACGAAAACGGGGAACAATACGCGTGACATTGAACTTCGACCAGGCACCAGACCCATACGGAAAATTCCAGATAGTGGCGCATTCGACGGAAGCATGACGTCACGGACACGATAAGGGAGTCCGCCGTATATAAGCGCGTGCTGTGCACCGATTAACCGCAGTGCATCATCACCATGGCCAGGGGCAAACCTATTGACAACACCGTGAGGAGAAGAGTAGTGGAGTTGCAACGGGATGGACTCAGTGAACGGGAAATAGGGCGCCAACTGAACTTACCCAAGTCAACCGTCCACTGCATCATCAAACACCACCAAAATACGGGTACTACAGAGCCAGGTAAGGCCCCCTGTCGAAAACGCCTGCTGAGCGTGCGTGACCTACGGATATTTAGGCGCTATATCCAGACCAACAATCATGTTTCTGTGGCCGAATTACTACTGTGGACTCGAGAACGCTCTCACATTGAAGTGTCAACCAGAACCATTCGCCGTTACCTACAGCGATGCGGTTTCCGAGTGTACAAGGCGAAACGTAAACCCTTCCTTTCCATGTTGAACAAAGGCACTCGACTACGGTGGGCACGAATGTACCGGGATGGACATTTCGGCAGTGGAAGAGGGTTTTGTGGACGGACGAATCCATTTTCAATGTTGTGTACGGGAAAATACGGAAAACAGTCATTTGTCGGAAGGAGGAACAGAATGAAGCAAAATGTTATGCACGTCGGGTACAGAAACTTGCGTCAATGATGGTATGGGGATGCATGACGGCATCTGGGGTTGGCCCACTACACGTCCGTGAGGGCATTGTGAATGCACACGCCTATACACGCATACCGGAGCGGCATCTCCCCACAGTGCGAAGGCACCTGTTCCACAGGCGGCGTCTCATCTTTCAACACGACAATGCCAGGCCTCATACAGCGCTGCTGACAAGAGAATGGTTGACTCGCCATCACGTGCGAACTCTGCCATGGCCACCATCGAGTCCCGACCTCTCGCCCATTGAGAATGTGTGGCGTGTTCTTAAGCGACGTGTGCAACAGAGGAGACCCACGACAGTGGCTGCTCTTATCGCCTGCCTTCAGGAGGAATGGCACCGCATCGATGTGGAATACCTTGAACGACTCGTCCGCAGCAAGCCCCGACGCATTGCCACAGTTATTCGCCGACGGGGCGGCGTCACACCATGGTAAACAGGATCCCCTCTAACAGTGGTCGAACTTCAAAGTCACGTGTAGATGGACGAAAATGTTTTATTTTGTGTGGACACCATACATTGCTGCGTTGCAGCGGAAATTTATGTTTTCCTTTGTTCCATGTAGCCTGCTGAATAAAATATGTTCAGCATATGCATGTGTTCTCCTTCTTTCACAACGCCCTCCTATATTTGTGACTGGTCGAACTTCATTGTCACTAAGGTTGTAGAAGCCTGTAGACATTTTCCATTATTAATGTATAATCACAATAATAAGTTAGAAGAAATAACTCGCATTTTCACAACAGCTACCAATATTCTCCTTTTTCTTAATCACTTCGAATTTTTTTTTCTCGAAGATAGCTGCTAATACAAGAAAAGCAAATGAAAAGTTTTCATAATGTTCAATTCTCCATTAAATGTTTGCGCCGATTCGTACTACCTTCGTTTGCTTTGTTACAAACAAGCATTCTTTGCACATTACATGTAGAAGGAGTTGCATCTACATTTCAAACTGGTCAGCTCCTCCTAGCTATTGTCAAGAACGAAAGTTTGTAGGGTAGTGGTTACCACTGTAGATTGTGAACCTAATGGTCGTAGGTTCAAACCACTTCGGTGGCAGAAAATGCTCGTAAAGTTTAGACATATCCCATTTCGTTCATTGTCCACCCAGTGTGAAGCGGAATGATTCTGTTTGGAATTAACGATAGGAGGAGGAGAAATATTATATAACAAAATTTCAACGAACTGAGAAGTGGTGAAGAATTGGATAATTCTTATAAATATGAAAATTACATTCATATTTTTAGTGTTATAATCGAAGGTAGAATCAAAGATCTTACGTGGCAGATTTTATCTCGCTCTGAACTCAGCCAAAAGGCATTTCGCACCAATCTAATACGTACATTCTACAATTCATTTTAAAATATTATTGAATGTTTCATGTCGATATTTTGATCAATGGATCAATTCTTGACGCTGAGACGTTATTTTCTACAAATACCTCATCTCCCCTCTCGCCTCCTTTCTCTTCTCTCCGTCTCATCTACATCTTCTCTCCCCTTCTTCTCCTATGTATTATCTCTTTCCCTCCTATTCTCGCCTCTTGTCTCCATCCCATTCTTTTGCACTCCTCTTATCTCCTCTCCTGTCTTAGATTTCCGACTCCACTGGACTCTCCTCTCTTCTTCTCTTTGATCCATTTTCCTCATCTCTCCCCGAGTCATTTCCCTTTCTCCTCATTACTTCTCCTATCCACATCTGTCCTATTTTTTCCCTCCTTTACTTTTCCTCTTTTACTTTGGCTCTCTCTTTTCTCCTCTCATTTGTTGTACCTTTTCGTTTCCTCTCTCCTCTTTTCGTTTGTGTAGACTCAGCAGCGATGAAATATTAGAAAATCGATTTTCTTTCTTTCAGAAAGTATTTCTTATTTGCAACAAATGTAATAATGATATTTTCTTTAGAGTTTTATACAATAATACTTGGTTTTATTCCTTTCGCGTATTTCATAAATATCTATTGTGCATATGGCAACCCTGAAATTGAGCCTAATTCTACACGCAACCCACCAGCGCCTTACGTAATATGGGTTTCCTAGTTTAAAATATCGTTGTCCTAAAACTTTTGAGAGAAACTGTACAAAAGTTTTGTGCACATGTTACTTTGGGTTCACCGGGCCCATATGAAGCGAAATAATCCGTTACATCTTAAAGATGGAAATTCTCTTTTGGACGATACGAACCCAGCTACAGTAGCATGGTTCCTTTATGCTCCAGGTACTTCTGTATAAGTGGATACTTTTTTTTCTATTTTGACAACAGTTCTTTGTAACAGACGGGCGGCTATCTGTGAATGTTGAAAGCTAAAAAGAGAGTCTAGGACAATTTCAACAGCGGACATTTGCGATCAAGGCAAAAATGCGGACGATTGCGATAACTTACCTCTTTTAAAGTTGAAGGGCGGACAATTCCGACCAGGTCGACCGACCTTGACCTAGAAAACAAAGAAATTAAAAATCCCTCCTCTAGCTTCTCTATTCGGGAAGTATTGCAATACCCCATTCTTAAGCTCAACTTACACAATATATTACATCGAGACTTACAAATCTGTTTGCAGCTTGGTCAATACCAAAATATGATTCTGTCGTATTACACAGAAACGCATCTTTTGCTTACTTATTGATTGATGATTGAATTTGAATTCTTGGGTACGTCGGCAGGTATGCCCTTTTGCATCCTCCTAAGTATATGAGGAACAATCCATTTACCGAAAACCCTTGAAAAAGGTGAAACGTGCAAGTTTTAAAAGGAGTTGCACAGGACAAACACTATACACTACAAAGGCAAGCATAGTCTAAAAACCTCTTCAGAAACAGTGTAGTTTAAATGAGTAGCTAATTTTCACTAAATTGATGATCCATGCTGAATCTTAAGAATAAAATAACAAGCAACCTTTATAAAGCTTGCCTGAAGGTCTTAAGAAGAAAATGTTATCCTCTGTCTAATTGTTTTTTTGATTTGTGGATGGAATGGAGTTGGATTTATTATTATTTATTTCAAGGTCTACGTGCATTATCTTTTTATGTAGTAATAATATGTTGTGTCAAAGTTAATTTTGTTACATCAAAATTAAATTATCTTGGAATAATCGTGCCACATAATTATCATATGTCGCCATGGACGTCCGGAACGGACTTCAAAATGCAGGGGGCCACTCCCCCCCACCCCGTGGAAAATGAATGTCAACCTAAAAATATACCTTGCTCATATATTTTCATTGCAGTCACAGTCATTTTTATCAGCTATTATGAGAGCGTTGCAGAAAATTATAACTTCAAACTGATGTTGCTTTTTGAGTGCCAACACTATTATGGAGAAAATTGTCTGGTGTACCTGAAAATACAGGGTGTCCCACGAACGGCGCAACTGGGAATTAAGAGTGGCGTTATTTTGTAACCGAAACCTGTACATACATAAGTCATACACCAAATGTTAGTCCTGTTCAAATAGATATTTTTTAACATAGAATCAACAAACGGGGTGCAGTGTTGTTCATGCAGTGTTGCCAAATGTAAGTGAAAGTGTAAATTTATTTTTCCACAAAGCATGGAAAATTGCATGTCAAACATTCGTACGGAACTGTGGACGTCAATTTCCACCTTGGGTAGGTGGACTATTTTGCCATCTATAGTTCAAAGAAGAAAACCGATCGTTTTCGCGTATAGCCAATCCTGAAATGCCTCGTAAAGGTGTACCGGTCCAAATGGGTGTTTTAAAACAATTATGAGGTACAGTGGCAACACTGTTGATGTTTGAAGGCAACAAAAGGTGTGTTTAGTGATGGTCTATGACATGGAAATACTGGAAACAGGAAAAAAAGAAAATGAAAATTATGGTGAAAAAAGTGTTACTTACCTACTTCTGGCAACCATGCAATGCGATAAGAGCGCCCACCGAACGAGAACAAAAGAATCAGTTAGTTGTGTACTCAGAACTGTTTGAGCCGTGCATTTCGCATTGTTCGTAGGGGAAGATTAGAATTGTTCTGTGAAATGAAGTACTCTTTGGAAGAGAGGGTGTTCATTGTGGAACGTTATTTTTGTTCAAAATCGTACGCTAGTGTAAAAACTGTGTTTCGCGAGGAATATCCGAATAACAGTGTTCCAGAAAGTTCGACGATATATCGACTTGTTTCCAGATTTCGTGAAACAGGATCAGTTAATGACAAACCCTACCACAGACAACCACCAGTTTTGACACAAGGTGTGCTGCAGGATGTGGAGCAGAGAATATCACAATCTCCCAGGAAATCTGTTCGTAAACTTGCTGCACAGTCAGGTGTATCAAAAACAACAACTCACCGAGCGTTAAAACAATTGCACCTACGTGCATATAAGGTACAGGCTGTGCAAGAACTGAAGGAAGCAGACAAAGGTGCACGTGTAAGATACTGCCCGTGGTTTAGAAATTTTATTAGAGACAATGGTGTGAATATTTTGGATAAGGTTTTTTTCACGGATGAAGCATGGTTCCACTTAAATGGATATGTCAACAGTCAAAATTCTCGACACTGGTCAAGTAAAAATCCCCATTAGATACATAAACAATCACTTCATCCACAAAAGATCGGTGTGTGGTGCGCGATTTCGCGGAGAAAAATAATCGGTCCATTCTTTTTCAACACAACAGTTGACGGAATAGTTTATCGTGACCTTATCACACACTTTATTTCTCTGTTGGAACGTGATGAACGTGATTTTTGGTTTCAACAAGACTCCTCAACATGTCACACGTCTAATGAAACTTTAGAAATGTTGGCAGAGTTTTTTGGCGATCACATTATAAGCAAAAACTTATGGCCCAGTCGCTCCCCGGATCTGACGTCTCCAGATTTTTTCTGTGGGGTTATTTGAAACAAACAGTTTACATTAATAACCCAAGAACACTTGATGATCTAAAAATAATCATTTGCACAGCCATTAACAATATAAACCAATCAACCTTGCATAAAGTTGCTTCCAACATGATAAAACGTGTTGATGAATGCCTCAGGGAAAATGGTTGTCATTTTCAACATCTTTTGTAAAGCTACACTGCCTGTTACGCGCATTGCATGGTTGCCAGGAGTAGGTAAGTAACACTTTTTTCACCATAATTTTCATTTTCTTTTTTTCCTGTTTCCAGTATTTCCATGTAATAGACCATCACTAAACACACCTTTTGTTGCCTTCAAACATCAACAGTGTTGCCACTGTACCTCATAATTGTTTTAAAACACCCATTTGGACCGGTACGCCTTTACGAGGCATTTCAGGATTGGCTATACGCGAAAACGATCGGTTTTCTTCTCTGAACTATAGATGGCGAAATAGTCCACCTACCCAAGGTGGAAATTGACGTCCAAATTCCCGTACGAATGTTTGACATGCAATTTTCCATGCTTTGTGGCAACACTGCATGACATTTGGCAACACTGCATGAACAACACTGCACCCCGTTTGTTGTTTCTATGTTTAAAAATATCTACGTGGACAGGGCTAACATTTGGTGTATGAGTTATGTATGTACAGGTTTCGGTTACAAAGTAACGCCACTCTTAATTCCCAGTTGCGCCGTTCGTGGGACACCCTTTAATACCTTGCTTGGTCCTTCCTGTAAAAAAAGACCTTGCTTGGTCCTTCCTATAAAATAATACCTTGCTTGGTCCTTCCTGTAAAAAAAGACCTGCGGACATTCTCATTTGCACGTCTTTATTTGACATCTTCCGGCCAAGCTGTAGTATATAATACGCAGATTGCACCATTTCTAGGATATAAAAGTTCGGAAGGTTGTTAAATCGACTTAGTTTTTGAAAAATCACGAACCGTTATTTTGCACTGAGCCTCTAATGGAGGACACCACACCAAAGTTTGAACAGCATACGAGGTAAGTGCTTTACTATTTATTGATTTATTGAGAAAATTTCAGATACAGCACGTAGCCATTTTACACTGAAATCAGTAACAATGAAAAGAACAAAAATAAAAATAACAAAATAAGACAAAATATTAATATAAATAAGTCAAGATAGCACAATTAAATATTATTTAGCAACATATGTTCTGATGGTTGACCGAAAGGCGTACTCTGTGGAAAATACATCAGCACTTGATAGGAGGTCGTTATATTGAGTGGGAAGTCTGTGGCAGAGCGATCTTTTTTGAATTTCCAGTCTAAGCTTTTTTGTGTAAAATAGATGTGTGTTGCGTGTTGTGCGCATAGGCACTCAAAAGTAGAATTCCTGGAGGAACGTTTTGCAACGTATTTTGCCATTGACAATTTTGTAAAGATACCTAAATTAATTCAGTAAACGGCCCTGATAGGGAGTCTGTAAGTTTAGAAATCACAGGATATGTGGAGTTGAAAAATTGCGTAATGAGGGAACCCTGTAACGAACTATAGCAAGGAAAAAGTTAAGAACAGAATAGATTCTGGAGAGCTGAGTGGGACATGCCATGGACCAGACGAGAGAGAAGTATTCTATTATAGATGAAATGAATGATTTGGAGTACAAGGTGATGGTTGAGATTTCACTAATTTCCGTGAAACGATGCAGTAAACCTAAGAGACGGATTGTTTTTTGTCGTGCCTGTAATATGTTCTTCAAATGTGAGTTTTTGGTCGAAAACAATGCCTAGGTCTTTATGAGAGGATACTGCTTTGATGTTATTGCCAAAGATAGAGTAAGATGACTTTAACAGGTTTTCTTTGAGAGAGATGGTGAGAGTAGTACATTTTTCAGGATTTAATTTAAGTTTCCATGTTGGCACCATGTTGTTCGTCTTGTGTAGTAATTGTGCTGTCTAATATGTTTGTGTTTGTCTTGTGTAGTAGTTCCTCCATTCATATCGGGGGTTAGGCGTAGAGCTGACAACTCTGCACTGTAAAAAGACATGTCAAGAAACAGAAATATAAGGCCATGGATGTTCCCAAGGTAAAATATTCCGGAGGTAAAATAGTCCCCCGTTCGGATCTCCGGGTGGGGACTACTTTGGGAGGTCCCTGGACTAAGGATAAGATCTACGTTAGGAATAAGGATATTAAATTAGGCACCTGGAATGTTCTGAGCCTTTACCGGCCTGGGGCATTTCAGTGTACAGTTAATGAGATAGTGAAGTATAAATTAGATGTAGTAGCTGTCCAGGAAGTTAGGTGGCCAGGAGAAGGGAATTGTAAAACTAAAAATTATACTTTTTTCTATGGTGGTACTGAAAATCATAATTTTGGAACAGGCTTTTTCATAAATAATAGAATTATCTCGGCTCTTAAAACAGTAGAATTTATTAATGATAGGATATCATATGCAGTTTTACAGGGTAGGTGGTGTAAAATTATTTTAATAAACATACATGCACCAACGGAAGATAAAGATGATAATACTAAAGATGATTTTTATACAGAGTTAGAACAGGTCTTTGATAAATTTTCTCAGTATGATATGAAAATTCTGTTAGGTGACTGTAATGCACAGATTGGCAAAGAAGAGACATTTAAACCCACGATTGGTAAAGAAAGTCTTCATGAATTAAGTAATGATAATGGTATAAGATTGATTACTTTTGCAACCTCAAAGAATTTAATTGTGAAAAGTACCACTTTTAAACATAAAGATATCCATAAATATACCTGGTCTTCTCCAGATGGTAAAACTCATAATCAGATAGACCATATTCTCATTGATAAGAGAAGGCATACTAGTATAATTGACGTTCGTACGCATAGAGGTGCTGACTGTGCCAGTGACCATTATTTAGTAATTGCTAAATTAAGAGAAAGACTCTCAGTGATAAATCATAAGCAACAAAATCTAAAAGTTATAAAATTTGATACAGGAAAGTTTGCTGATGAAAGAATTAAGAAAGATTACCAAATTAAACTGTCAAATAGATTTGAGGTTTTCCAGGATTTAAATGATGATGAAAATATAAATGAAACAGACGTAAATAAGAATTGGGAGCACATACGTAATGCAATAGAATCAGCAGCTAAAGAAACTATAGGATACCATAAACCAAGAAAAAGTAAGCCATGGTTTGATAATGAATGTCATAATCTAATAGAAATAAGAAATCAGGCTAGACTTAGGTGGTTAAATAACTCGGATGATACAAATCTAAGCAATTATAATACAATAAAGCGAGAAGTTAACCGCACGTTTAGAAGTAAAAAAAGAGATTACTTGAAAAGCAAAATTAACGAAATTGAAACAAACAGCAAAAATAAAAATATCAGAGATTTATATAAAGGTGTAAATGAATTTAGAAAGGGGTGGCAACCTAAAGTAAACTTGATAAAAGATAAAGACGGTGATTTTCTAGCTGACCCAAGCGATATTCTAAATAGATGGAAGAACTACTTTAATGACCTTTTAAATGTCCATGTAGGAGATAAATCAGAAGTAAATGAAGTCCACACAGCAGAACCTTTAGTTCCAGAACCTAACTTGACTGAAGTTAAAGATGCTATTAAAAGGCTTAAGAATAACAAAGCACCTGGCATTGATTTAATACCAGCTGAGTTAATTAAATATGGTGGAAATTCATTAATATGTCAAATTCATAAATTAATTTGTTTAATATGGAATAAAGAAGAAATCCCTCAACAGTGGAAAGAATCCATAATTGTTCCTGTGTTTAAAAAAGTTGATAAAATGAACTGCAATAATTACCGTGGAATTTCTCTACTCTCAACAACATACAAAATATTGTCTAACATTCTTTTAACAAGACTAACCTCATATGCTAATGAAATTATAGTTGATTATCAATGTGGATTTAAACGTAACTGATCAACTACAGATCAAATTTTTCACATCAGACAGACACTTGAAAAAAAGTGGGAATATAATCAAAATGTCCATCAGCTATTCATTGATTTCAAAAAAGCATATGATTCGGTCAAAAGAGATAAATTATATAATATATTAGTAGAGTTTGGAATACCTAAGAAGCTTGTTAGTATGATAAAAATATGCACCAGTGAAACAGAAAGTAAAATTCGTGTGGGTAATAATATGTCTGACAAATTTATAATTCATGATGGGTTAAAACAAGGAGATGCATTATCTACATTGCTTTTTAATTTTGCCTTAGAATATGCTGTTCGGAAGGTAAAAGAAACTAAAGAAGGACTAAAATTAAATGGTGTGACTCAGTTGTTAGCATATGCAGATGATGTAGACTTACTGGGGGATGATATAAATACAATTAAGAATAATGCTAAAATATTTTTCAAAACTGCTAAAGAGATAGGTTTGGAAGTTAACAAAGAGAAAACTAAATATATGCTTACAGGCCGAAACCAAGTGTTAGGTAATAATCAAAATCTAATTATTGATAACAACTCGTTTGAACCAGTTTCCAAATTCAAATACTTAGGAGTAATATTAACAAATGAAAATTATATTAAAGAAGAAATAAAAAGTAGGCTTAATTCAGGAAATGCATGTTACTTCTCTCTTCATAAACTTTTGTCTTCTCGTTTAATATCTAAGAAACTAAAAGTTAAAATATACAAAACAGTAATTTTGCCTGTAGTATTATACGGGTGTGAAACTTGGTCCCTTACATTAAAAGAGGAACATAAATTGAGAGTATTTGAAAATAAGATTCTTAGGAAAATCTTTGGACCTAAAAGGGATGAGGAGACAGGTGAGTGGAGAAGGTTACATAATTTAGAACTACATAATTTGTATTCATGTCCAGATATTATTAGAATAATTAAATCGAGAAGACTTAGGTGGGCAGGCCATGTGGCACGAATGGGAGAGGAAAGAGGAGTTTACAGGATTCTTGTTGGGAAACCAGATGGTAAGAGACCTGTAGGAAGGCCAAGACGAAGATGGAGGGACAACGTTGAGATGGACCTAAAGGAAATCGGTAGGGATGGAAAAGAGTATATAGATCTTGCTCAAGATAGGGACAGATGGAAGGCCTGTGTTGCTGCAGCCATGAACCTTCGGGTTTAAGAAGGCTAGAGAGTTAGTTAGTTATGTTGGCACCATGAAAAAAACGTTGATAAGTAATTCTGGAGAAGATGAGTATCGTTGGAAGTGGAGATTTCTCTGAAAATCTTAGTCATCTGCCAGAAGAAGGTAATTACAAGAGCCGGCTGTGAGATGGTCTGTAAGATCATCGACGAATAATATGAACAAGAGGGGTCCTACAAAACTGCCCTGTGGTACTGCAGTAAGTACGGGAAGAAAGTTAGATAGAGTTCCTGGAAGCACTAAACGTTGTTGGCGATCGTTAAGGTAATATCTGAGCAAGTTAAGAAAGCTACAATGAATATTGAATTTATTGCATAATTTGTGAATCAATAGGCGATGACTGACAGTATCGAAAGCTTTGGCTAGATCAAAATATGTATAACGTCCAGTTGTGAATTGTTTGAAATAAATTTCATAGCATGTGAGAGAAAAATAGACAGGTTCGTAAGACAGGAACTACCAGAAAGAAAACCATGTTGATTTGAGCTTAGGTACGGAGAAACAAATTATATAGCTTGTCGTTGATGATTTTTTCACAAATGATGGACAGAGGAGAGAGTAACGAGATTGGCATATAGGAAGAAGCAAGGTTTTTGTTGCCATCTTTGTGAATGGGAGTGATGTTAGCTTGCTTCCAAGCGTGAGGAAAGACGCCCTCCGAGAAACATCTATTCAGAAGAATGCAGAGGGATAAGAAAGAGATTCCCCAGTTTTCTTCAGGAAGGTGGTGTTGATATTGTCCGGCGCTAGGGCATGGTGAGCTGGGAGAGAGACGACAATAGACTTTCCACTTCATCGGTTGTCGTTGCAATCTTTGTTAGAGAGGAAGAACAGACTGATCTTACGTTTGGCAACGTTGCAAGGGGGTAGGCGGACAGACGTTACCTTGGAAATAAGCATTTAAGAGTTCAGACCTTGGGTCATCTTTCGCACTTTCACTATTGTGTGTAATTTCAAGAGGAATTCTATTGTTGTTTCTTATCGAGTGTATTGGACTGAAGATGGTCTTTGGATTTTCCTGGATTGTTGCAAACTATCGTGGTCAGAACTGAGGAGTTTTTACGCGGCTGAATGTTTATATTGTTCAATGTGGACACAACATAATCTAGATTACTGTCCTTCCTGGTGTTGAATAAATTCTGCTGCCTTAGCTTCAAACCAGAAATAAAAGTTTCAATGAACCATAAGTCATTTGCACACTTCGCGATTCCATGAGCAGGGTCTTGCCACTCAATAGACAGGTTGAAGTCTCCGAAAAGCGCAACGTCCCCCAGGGCAATTGCTGCAAGTAACGAATCTCGACATTCTTCGAGAAGGTACAGTGGACTATTTTTATTCGGTCTATAGTACGAACCAAGGAGACGATTATTTGCACTGGATACTGGAACCTCGACCCACAGTAATTCACAGTTCCGCTTTAGGTCATTGCGTACTTTACTGGGCCATTTTGTGCTAACACATATCATTACACCACCACCGCGAGTCGCACGATCTTTTCTATATAAGTGAAAAAGGCTTGCGGATGGTAGTTCACTGTCACTAACATGTTCAGATTACCAAGTTTCAGTAAATATCAAGCAATCGTATGTCATTAGTTCACACGCAAAAGCAGCACATTCAGTACGCTTGTTCTTAATGCTCTGTGTATTTTGGTAATAGACAGAGAAATTTGCCAACGTTTTTACAGGTCCCGGATTCACTTGAATGTCTCCACAGATTGAAGCCATGCATAGGAAGTGAAAGTACCTTGCTGGGTTCCCTTAGCTGCCGAGCGCTGCTCCCTGCTGCTGGGTGAAGCCATGGTGGAGACACGCATACCTGTTGCCGCGAGTGCCGAAAAGGGAAAGTCTCTCTCAGCACATCTCCATCGCAATAGATCGTGAAAATCTTTTGACCTCTTGGAGGAAACACTATAGCGGAAGCACGAGTAGAACAGGATTAAAGACAAACCCAGAAAGAACATTGAAAATTCTCGAAAAACGGGACGACGATCAGGGCACCTTCCACTACTACTACTCCTAGATCGATGAAGAAAAGCTGGTACGAGGCTTAGATTCTACAACAAAGTATTTTCCTAAATACACCTGTGTGGTCATCTTGGAAGATATATTTTTGCAATGAAAGACAAGCATTACGTGGGAATGGTGGACATTTTCATTATTTGCGAAACCAGGTAATAAGTTTCCTTCTTAGCATATCTTGGCCAGACATTAGTGTGCAGAAAAAAAAAACATTTGTCAGATTTTGGAGACTGAAAATAACGTTCAAGATATCGGTGACTCATTGTGACCGACTTGCATTCCGATACAGAGATAGTGTGGAATGGGAGAAATGCGAAGTTGAACATCAAAATAATTAATAGATTTCACTACAACTTGATATCCAATAGCTCAGTGAATATGCTGAAGTGTGTCGGCTGGAAGATGAGCACACATATCACCTTATATCGAAAATCTCGTCACTTGTACTATTTGAAATTGAATTTAACTTCCAGGCAGAAAAGTTAGCCGGACGCATTTTAAAACTTTATTTTTTGTGTTAATATTATCCGGTTGATCTTTCATTTCAATTGATCTAATTTGCCAGCCCCCGTGGCAGAGTGTTTAGCAAATCGCGCTACGACGACAGGGGACCCTGGTTCGAATACTGGCTTGGGCATGGATGTTCGTGAGTGTCTATTCATCAATTTCATCATATCATCACTCATCCTCATCGTTGCAAATTAGCCAAAAGTGGCTCAAGGAGCGATGTAAAATAAAGGAATAAAAAAAATTGATCTAATTTTTCTGTTAACTACATCAGACAGATGGGTATTTTAAATACAAATTCTCCATGCATGTGTTCAGTCAACATTGAGGTCATTGCTATATCTACCTGCTATCACGATGTTCTGTTTTGATCACCAATTTCTCAAGTTTTATTTCATTCATTGAGATATAATTACATCATCATTATCATAATACTGACTCATAACTTTCAGGAGGGGCTTATCCCCATGCCCCTCGCTGGCTCCCTCGATGGCGACGGCGTTATCCTACATTACGAAAATGTTTTCACGACTTAGTTTTTGCAAGCGAATTCTGCATGATGGGAGAGTGAGTGCAAAATAAGGAAAATAGATAAGGAATTGCTACTTTTAACTACATCCCACTAAATATCCAGCAGCTAAGGTATCGCCGACCACTTTGGCAGAATGGTTAACATAGTGCGCCGCGACTGCAAAGGTCCCGGATTCGAATCCTTGCTCATTGCGTGGATGTTCTTTGGGAGTGTCTAATCATCAACTTCATCGGATCATCACTCAATCTCACTTTCGGGATTAGTCAATTGCATTGCATGAGATAAATAAATATTGTTCATGTAGAGTTCTAGAAATATAAAAATGGCCAGATGTCGGATTATATTGTTTCAGATCGATTTTGTGAGTACGCAAACTTCCGGCTCCGCTGATTTGTCACTACGACCACCTCTTACCTTCGACTATTTCAAGAGAATAACAAGAAAATACCTAGATGTAGAAGAACTCATATGTAGTGCTTAGAGACAGTGGAATATAATAGCTGCATACGTGTATTTTGATTTTTACACAAATCATAGCCAATACTGAATAATTTTCGATGTCGTAGAGTTTATTCTATTTACATATTTACAAAACAAGGAGTAAACATTGGCCATAGACTTGGTCAGTGCTC
The DNA here is from genome assembly GCF_977018435.1 of Lepisma saccharinum. NCBI lineage: Eukaryota > Metazoa > Arthropoda > Insecta > Zygentoma > Lepismatidae > Lepisma > Lepisma saccharinum. The sequence goes on from NW_028142987.1 coordinate 550,929, forward strand.
GACTCTGTAGTCCATGAATTCAAGACAAAAATAACCTTTCAGTACAAAAAAAAGAGGTGAAACAAGTAAATAAAAGGTTCATGTGTGTATGTAGTACGTTATTCTTGTCAACATTAAACTCCTCTGATGTTGTGCTTGAAAGTCACATATGTAAGTGTTCTGCCACTTCTAGATCGATGCATAAAACATGGATCGGTACCTATATTCTACAATGAGGAGGGAATTCTCGAAAGAGTGGATTTTACTATACAAAATGCATTAAAAAGGATCATCACCAATATTGTGATCTAGGAAGATGCTTTCAAAGAAATGAAAGCATTACACCAGAAGGCGGCAAGGTTATCTATATTCCTGAAAACAGGGATTATGCACTACTTGACGAAAGATGTTAAAGACTATATTTTCAGCAATGGGTGTTCGGGTGGAGAAAGAAAACTGTCTACTTACTCGGTTCCTTCCGTCAAACACAAGAAAAGTCTTCTGGAACAGTTGGCTGAGTATCTTGCTGGATCACCCAACACTACAAGAATCTTCTTCTTCAGCACAATCCTTGGAACCACCGGGACGAAACTTTGGCACAGAAGAGGTGTTGAATCGATTCAGGACTAACAGCAGCGCATGTGGAAATACCAATTGATTTTCATATTAGTTAGGTACGTCTTAGTTATGCAATAGCGAGGAAGACGCTGCGAAATATTTACAAATACTTTAACTTTAGTATTACTCGTAGTTTAATGGAGTCATTGAAGAACGAAGAATATACACGAATTGACCGTCTTGTAGAGAACATCGCTGAAAAGTAATTTACTTTAGAACAAATATGGGAGAACTTCTTAATTGCCTTTGAAATATGTTCTACTTTGTCAACGGTCAACATTCAATAAAATTTTCTAAGTATCTATAGTGGAAGGAGTAGGGTTGACGTCACTCTTTCTGGAATGTTAATGTTAACCTGAAATGTATACAGAGTGGTCTAAAATCAAGTCTTAATTTTAATTTCAATGTGTTGAATCAGGTAGCTAGGGTTGAAGATTCTGCAATGTACTACATTTCCTCCCATTGTTAGTTTATAAATTGTTGTTGTCATTTATTGGATTTAGGCGACTGAAATTGGCGTTGAAAATATTTGTGGTTGATTGTGTCCGAATTTCAGGTCTGGCAAGGATGTAGAAGTCCAATATACTTGTTCATGCACAAAAAGAAATATATATACTCATATATGTATGTATATTGAACAACTCACCACCTCTTGATACATTCTAAAATTTTAATTTTACTTTTACACAGTAGGTAGGACGGATATAATTTCCTGCCTTAAGATTATATGATTTATCAATCTCCTTCTTCTTCCCTTGGTATTACGGCCCTTGTAGTATAGCCTTAGCCTTCTCAACAATGCCTGTCCATTCTTGTCCATCTTGGGCGTTTTTTCTCCATCTTCTCATCCCTATTGTTGTGATGTTTCTCTCCACGTCATCTATCCTTCATATTCTGGGTCTCCCTCTTCTTCGTCTTCCTTCTGGTTTTACAGAGAATACTTTCTCTACTATTCTGTCATCATTCATTCTAATGAGATGTCCTCTCCAGCTCAATCTCCTTACTTTGATTTCAGCTATGATACCTGGAGATTTCTATAATTCCTTCAAATTCATGAATATAAAGTATTCTTCATCCTTCACCATCATATTTTGGCCCGTATACTTTCCGTAGTATATTCTTTTCCAAAGTCCTGACGATTTCTACGTGAGTACCCAGATTGCACTTCAATTCGTTGTAGTTGGTGGGATCATTGTCTTATGTACTCTGAGTTTTAAAGTCTCTATTCCGAAATATATGGCGGTGTGATAGCATTGTCGCCTTGCAATCAAGGGGTCCTGGGCTCGATACCTGGTGGATGCACATAGTGGTTCGGATCCCACTTTAGAAGTGGGGTTGATGCTATAACAAGGACCACTTACAAGTGTAGAAAAGGCGAGGCTATTTGATTGAACAATCCGATTTGCTTACACTTAAAACAATGCCAAGAGGGGCCTATACCCCAATTCTTCAGGTGTGATATGCTCTGATTTTTTAAGAATTTTGAATTCAAGTGTAGAAAAGGTGAAGCCTCTCAGACAGATTTGCTTACACTTAAAACAATGGCAAGAGGGGCCTATACCCCAATTCTTCAGGTGTGATATGCTCTGATTTTTTAAGAATTTTGAATTCAAGTGTAGAAAAGGTGAAGCCTCTCAGACAGATTTGCTTATACTTAAAATTATGCCAAGTTCCCATATCATCTTATTGTTCACACTGTGTTTTTTCTGTCAAAATCCCAAGAATCTTGAATCCCCCCCCCCTCAGACAGATTCGGCCATGTGAGTAAAAGCTATATCTGTGTGATTGTTGTTTATAAACTTGTCAAAAATATGGCTTTTTTTTATATTGTTTTTGGCCATATTTCTATGCTCTACAATTCCATTGCTTGGGGTAAGCAATTATAGCTCGGAAATGCATGAATTGATATTAATCTATCAAAAGACTAATGTTTTGCCTGCATGTCTTGCCGGCACGCAAGAGATATAATCTACACGCTAGAAGGGAGCATTAATGATTTTTCTGTGCGATTCACTGAAGGGGCCATTAATCTTTCTGTGCGACATGGGAAAAAGTGTAACAAAGATCACTGAGATAAAAATACATATTTTCTGACACAGTAGCAATGAACTGCCCTTGCATGCAAAACCAATTCTAGTTCTGCCTTCTTCTGATAATATAAACCCGAGAGAGAGACTGAATATTTATTCCACATTTCTAAGTCCCACTTTGAAATGTATTTTGTGGTGCATAGCTCCATGGATTTTATTGCCTTGTAATTAAGAGGCTTCTGTGTTTGAGTCGGCCCTCTAGAATTGCTCCGTGACTCTCTCATTTCTTACATCATAAACATATGATTTTTCACCTATGAGAATAACACTACATATGGTGTCAACAGGTAATGCCTCATGGAATTCACAGATAATTTTAATGTTTGTCCTGTCATTCACCACAACTTGTTTTCTTTTTGAAGTGTTGATTACAAACATGGGTCTCTGTGCTTTGAATTCATCTGGTGTGTAATACATGTCAGTATTGCCAGTAGTGACCCTTTTGAAGAAAGAAAATGCCTCATATAATTTGAGGAAATCATCCTTGGACATGTCTAAATTGTAATTTTCTCTAGGAAATACCTCATTTCTGCCATTTTTAAGATATATGTTCTTGATGTTGCAGTTATCAAATTTACTTGAATTTTTTTCCTGATTGTTGTGTCTTCCAGTCTGAAACAATACCACCACAAAATCAGGCATGTCGTATTGTATGCTGGAGAATGAATTTGTAGCATCAAACTCATAATATGCACCAGTTGCGGGCTTCTGTACGCATTGATATGTATAAAATTGTAAAAAAACCTGTGGATTTTTTATTATATCAGCTTTGTATTTAAGAGCATAACTGGCCTCATATTCAACAACTGGGATTCTTAACTCCATAGTCTGAATAATGCACTTGCCTGCATCAGGTAGGGTATTAGGCAGAGCTTCCCCTGTAGAGTTTAATGTACTGTACCTCATCAAAGCATTATTATCATTTGCAGCTCTTCTAAATGTAATTCTTAAACCACCCTTCCACATAATATCTTTGTAATCTGAGAAGAATCCTGGCAATAGGCGCATGGGGAACAGCACTGTGTGGTTTTTAGATAATATCTTCTCACCAGCCTCAAATCCACTTATTTTGTAGTAAGAAGCCTCGGTTTTGGATAATTTTAATGTGGCCAAAGCTGTGGAGGTAATGCCGGGATAATCTACTCTGTTTATAACAACACCATGCTTTCTGATCTCAATTTCAGAGAATAGATGTGGCACAAAATTGTCCACCAATCTTATATTTGAATTTGCCGGATAATCTGTTCCATCGAGCTTTACAACATCAAATTTGATGTATAGATCTGCTCTGTGGGGGTGTATAAAGCCATCCCCCACATCAAGATCAACCTCGATCTCTGTGTTGGGTTGATTTAAATTTGCAAATGTCCTCCTGTTTGGGGGGAATGATTGTAGCTCATAACTCTCAATATTTTCCATTTTTTTCTTGTATGTATTTTTATTTAAATATTAATCTCTATGATTGCAGTTGTTGTGGCTCCAGCAAAATCAACTAATTCTTCTTTTTCATTAGTGACCATCAATTCAATATAATCTATTCTATTATGACAAACAGGAAAATATAATGTTGGGGATGGATTGTAGATGATTGGCTCCATGAATTCAGAATTAGGTTTGAATGTTGCAATGATCCCGGTTTGTTTGTGAGTGCCTATGCCATTTGATTTGGTGATCATACCCTCAGCCACATTACAGTGAATATTTAGAGTCTCTATGGCTAAGAATTTAGGTATATTCATAGCAGTGTGTTTGATGCCTGGTTCAAGTTTTGTGTTGTTCTCAAATCCTAACAGCTCTCCTATAGTACCCAGATCCACTGTTTCTGTAGCAGATACAATCTCTACTCTGTGAGTGACAGAATTTTGACTTAATACTATACCTCTGGGTAATTGAGCATTTAGAGTGGACAGATTATATTGCCCTGGAGTGATGACAATTTTTTCATCCCCTACTGCAATTGTGTTGTTGTGGTGTGTAATATTAGGGATCAAGTACATGCCATAAAATGCTCTGAGAGCTATTGTTTTGGGATACACTATGTCATCATGTAATTTGAGTTTCAATATTGAATTTTGGCTGGTGAGATGGAATACCCCCATGATGTTTTAAATACCACAAGGCTTTTTGAAAATCTTCAATTAATGGTTTATTTATTTGAGACATATATCTAAGAACAGATAAACACAAATGTCCGCAATTAACATCTTTGAAATTTTGAACACGGGCATTATTGTAATAAAGATTAGCTGATTTTAGATATTTTACTAAATTTTCAGGTGGAACACCTCCAAATGAATCAAACACAAATGCCTTATTGTTTAAATATTTAAGATAACAAATCCAGTGAGTGCCCTGATTTTTGTACTTATCCAAATTAACAATGCCACACTCTTTGTTGAGTGGTTGTTCTGGTAAAGAATCAGACATGTACACACCTCTAAAATTTTTGATGCCCAGTGGCTTGATTAAAGCTTCAATATCTTGGTTTGTAAGCGGCTCTTGTTTTTTTAAACTTATTCATGGCTCTCTTAACACCTTTGCCTTGTTTCTCAATGACCAGGTTATGGCGCTTCAATTCATCTAATTCTGCCCTATTCTTCTTGGCATCTATTACTGTTTTTGCTATGGCGGCTGATCCCCCAGCCAAGCTCCCCACAGCCCCGAGAGCAGCTAAGATGGCAGGGATGGTAAATATAAATCCCCCCACATGTGATTTTTTTCTTGATTGCTGTAATTTTTTTAATTGGGGGGTACTAAGCAACAATTTCATACCATGCCCCTTTGCAATACAAGAATTTTTTTTCTTGCGCTGCTTTTTGGTTAAAAGGCTGTCAATAGGCCCAAGAGATTTAAGACCTGCATAAGGTATTTGATACATAACACCCTTGGCCTTCATTGTAGGTTTATTATATACATATTCACAACCCCCACCCCAATTTTTGTTTGGTGCTCATAGCTATGGTGGTTCCCAATGCTACTATTTTTTCACTCAAAGATGCATCTTTGCTTACAAATCTACCAAATGCAGCCTCTTCTAATTTCTTGTCTGCAACATGTCTCTTGTCAAGATCAGAATGTGTGTTGTATGCTATGTCATGGTCTCTACAAGCAGCATCTAAAGGATTAACACCAGGATCACCTCTGTTTAATCTATGGTCCAATTTTGTACCGGGACCACAATACTGATAGCCTGGAATATGTAGTTCAAATGGCAGCTTGTTTATAATGTCATTAACCAGCCCCCGACCCTCAGAAATATTCCAAAATTTAGGTGGTAGAGTATTAATAATTTTTATAAGATATCCAATGCCCTTAGTGTCATTCACTATAAAATTAGACAATTTGGTGCTTATCATGTCCATAATTCCAACCTTTGCATTGTAATAATTGTGGTTGCCAGCATTTTCCTCCCCAGCTATCACCAATAACCTATCTACAAGTTTCCTGACATCATCAACCCACACAAATTCTTTAGGCAGGGTGTTGTATTGTTTGATTCCACTGCCAGTCTTGATCTGTGACCATATGGGCTTGATTAAATTGTTGTATTTTGCCCCACTGCTTGACTTGACTCTTTTTTGTGTGGGATCATTGTTCTGGTATAGAGCATCTGATTTTATTAATATTTCTTTGTAATGTTCATAATCTTGATCTGTATAGCTGCCAGGCCTTTTCCTAGTCATCAGTTCCCACAATCCAGGTGTGCCGGGGTACTTAACAAAAGCACCTTTTTCTCCAAGACGAGATTCTGAATATACAATCAGATCATCTCCCATAAATGTTACTCTGAAATTGCCAATTCTATGTATGATGCTACCATCAAGCTCTGTGTCAGCATATAAGCCAAACACCTCATCTTTATTGTCTTTAGGTGTGGTTAAATATTTTTGAGCAAGAAGACCCAATTCAATAGGATCCTGAGTAGCTTCAATTCTTCTAGGAGCAATAGGACTAGGTGTATGAATACTGGAAAGTGGGGTGAATGGATAATCTAATATGTTTCTTGCAGCTACAGGTACAAGCTCTGTGATCAAATTTTGATTTTGCTCTGTAACAGTTTTGATATTTTTACCTAATTCACTAATAGCATCAATTATGGGCTGTTCTGTTTGTTTGTGTTTTTCATAAATTCCTCGGTTCTCTGATTTCCATCCCTTAAATCTTTTTACAAGATAATCTCTTAATTTAAGATCATCAATAATTGGCCTTTTCATGGTTATTTATTTATGTTTCAATGTCTAGAAAATTGTTGATTTTATTTCTATATTTGCCACTATTGGGTGTTCTTGTCATATCAATTGTGACAAACCCATAACTGTCCTGGTTCCAGCACCTGCTGCAAAACTTAGAAAAATCATTGTAGCTCAAGTCCCCACCTACATATTCATCATGTATGTGTTTGAGGTTGGTATGGTCTTGATGAAACACACATATAAAATTGCTGTTGTCTCGGATCAGTTGCTTCGGTATTTTTGAAAAAGTCTGTGCCAGGTAGAAGCAATCAATGTTTTTGTGCCGGCCCTGTGTAAAGAAATTTCTAACCTTGTTTTGATTATCCAGTATAATCTCATCAAACACAACAACTGAATTATCGAGACAGTTATGAAGTGGCTTAACATCTGGTTCAAAAGTGGCTATATCCAATCCATCATATAGCTTCATCAGCTGCTGATATTTTAATTGTTCCAAGCTCTTAGAGAAGATATACAAGTGCCTGTTTTTCCAGTCTAACCAGTTGGGTGCCAATAAAAAATTATCAACCATTAGTGTAGTTTTACCACAAGCAGATGGCCCAACAATAAGACACCTAATATTATCAGGTAGCAATTTGCCATTTCTCTTATTCTGCTGTTCAGGTTCTGGCAGCCTCTTTATAACATCCCAAGTGTTCATATTATTATTTTGTTTGCATCGATCCAGCTGTGTTCTGGGAGTCCTAGCCATTTGACAAATAACTTGTTGCCTTTTCTGCGGATAATTTTTTCTATGAGATATGTGTCAGGCTGTTTAGTTTTGCTGAGCTCTTCTTCATAGAACCTGCCTTTGAGAATTTCTCCTCGGTGATCCTATATTATATATGTGTTAAGGGTCCCAGGTTTAACTTGAACCACTGTAAATAATTCAATGCTCCAGTTTCTTGTAAAGCCTCTTTTGAATAAGTGCTTATATTTGCTGATTCTTACTTGATCCCCCACCTTGTATTTGGCCTTTCTTGTTGTTGGCTGGTATCTAGGATAATAAACAGTACTGATCAATTTTTGCTCATCAGATGAAGTTACTTCAGAGGGTTTCATGTTGATTGTGGAATGGACCGAGTTGTTATATTTATGTAGAAGTTCTGGAAGAATATTAATCCATTTATAATTACCCTGCAGTGTAAATTGTTTATACATAAGATTTTTTAAGGTTCTGTTGAATCTCTCTACAATTGAGGCCTTGAGATCACTGTAACTCGAATAATGTTGTATTGCCTGGCTTTTAATAAATTGTTGGAACACAGAATTATAAAATTCTTTGCCATTATCTGTTTGCAAATAGCGCGGTGATCTTCCACTCTGATTGATGATTGTCCTAAAAGCTTCTGTAACACATTTTCCAGTCTTGGATTTGAGTGGCACAGCCCAGGCAAATTTTGAAAATGTGTCTATTACAGTGAGTAGATACTTGTAGCCCTTGTTGATTTTGTCTAAGTTTTTCAACTGTCCACTTGCCATTTCAATCAAGTCGCTTTGCCATAAATCATCTATGCCCTTTGTGACTACTGGGAGTCTCTTAAAATTATGTCGGGCTTGTCTGTGTAATTCATCAACAATAATTTGTCTAGACATAATATGTAAACAAGAATATTGCAACTATGGGGTGTTCAGCAGCTGATGCTGCAGGATTTTCTAAATATAATTTGTCTCCAATATGTATTTTAAATTCCAAAGAGCCATCATCTTCAGCATAGGCTGTTTCTAATGTATTGGGATCTGTAAAATCCTCTAATTCCACACTGGTGATTTTCACTTTGTTATCAGCATTTGTTATTGATAAGGTGGGGTAGTGGTGTGCCTGTGGTTGAAGCCAATATTTGATCTTGATTGGTCTCAATGTGCCCCCAACAAAAAATTGGTAATAAAATTGTGCAGGGGACAGCATAATAATTTTGCCACCTGGTGTAAATGGAGAATCATATTCTTTGTTGGGGATGCTGTACAATTCAAGAATTACTGAATGTTTTGGATTCTCGATTATGCCTGTTATTTCCTTTTCTGCTGTGAGCAATCTGCTTGTTACAGATTCAAGATGCTCATTGATAGTCCTAACAACATCATCATGGCCTGGTTTGATTTTTATGTCCACAACAAGTTTCTTGTATTGTTGCACAATCTCTTGTAGCTGGGTGGCAAAAACAGACAGAGCATTTGCTTGATTGGATTCCATGGTCCCTAGCTGTTGCTTGATATTAGCTACAATTTGTTGCAAATTTTCAACAATTGCCAATTTTGAATTTTGAGCTGTAAGATCATGGACCTGTCTTCTGATATCCTCAAACAGGGCATGCAGTTCATTAATATGTTGATTTGTTGGTAGAGTGGCCACTGTCTGAGTGAGATGTTTGATCTCTGCCTGGATATTCTTGATATCTTCTGATTTCAATATGCGATTCACTGCCCTCTTAATATTTTTAAGTTCCTGTGATGTAGGCAAATTTGATACTGTATTTTGCAAAAATTCAAGTGCCAATTTCACATTGTTTAATTCAGAAGCATCAGGCAATGAAGTGATGAAAATGAGATAGTTCAGATTCAGTATTGAGGTTTTCAACCTTTGTGATTTGGTGCTGGACACTAACAAGGGTATCTACAATCCCAGGCAATCGGGATTCTAGTGCATTTGCCAAATCACTTTGCGCTGCTGCTATTGTACCTTCAAGATGGGTTATGAAACTTTGAATTTTTCCAAAATCTTCATATGTTTCAAGTTGCAGCTTAATATTTGCTACACTCCGAGTTATTGCACTCAAAGCATCAGAAGATGGCAAGTTGTTCATAAAATTTTCAAGTGTCTCAATTTTTTCTTTAACCTCGGCTATGGCATTGTTCAGAGGATCCAGATTAGGTATTTGGAGTGATTGAATCTGTTCTTTTAGAGTGGAAATCACTAGATCAAAATCTTCTTGTGATTTTATGCTTTTGACAATTGTTTGGAGCTGTGCCTGGACATTATTTATCTGCTCTTCCAATTGTTGTTTCAATTGCTCAGAATTGGTGGCCTGGGTCTTAAATTTGGCTTGAAGAGCTGCTACAGCTTCTTCTAAACTTTGAAAATTATCCAATGTGGCCAAATCAGTATATTTCTGAAGCAATAATTTGAGTTCAGAATCAATTTTAAGAAGAGGGTCCATGCATTGTGATTGTAAATTTGTAATTTCTAATTGAAGAGTGGCATTGAGTGTAGTTTGTAAAGCTTGTAAATCACTTCTTAATTTCTTGACTCTGACATCAAGCATCAGAATCTCATCACTGTGTTCTTCATGTCTTGTATGGCCAAAAATATCATTAGGCATTTTGTTTAGTGGTTATTTATTATTGAATATCTAATTCTTAATTCTATAAAAAAGGGTATAAGTTTGTCATATGATCCAGGGACCTCAATATATAAGCAGTCACCAGCAGAAACAGTATAAACAGTGCCAGAAACCATGTTTGAGTGCTTAATTCTATAAATATTTCTCCCTATTGAAATTTTAACATCAGCCTCAGGGGTTGTAATAAATTGCAATTGCCCACCTACAGGTAATTGGTAATGATTTAAATTATTGTTAAATATGTACAATATTTTGCCTGTTTCATCATCAATATCTGTAAGTATGCTGTTCAGATGAATAATTAACAAAGCACTTAGTTTAGATATCATATCAGAAGAGGGTTGTGGTGTTGGCAGGTCCATAATACCCTGTTTTTTGAACCCAAATAAGTTCATAGGCATGTTTATTTATTTCAAATCATGCTCTGTAATTGGGCATTGATTGCCATTTTTCAAATCACAATGACCCCATGGTAGAGTATGTATGCCACATGATAAAATACATCTCTTATCATCATGTGGGTCCAGAGCCACTTTTTTTACAATATTGCTAGTCAATAAGTGATCCACACTCTGAATTCTGGATTCTGATGTTCTGATTGTGCTACATGATTTGAGGCAATTTTTGTAATCTTCAAATTCAAGCTCTTTTTCCACAGTTACTTTGCCAATGCCCTTGGCTTTTTTGGCAACAGCACCACTACATGTTTCAAAACTGTACATCTTGGTCCTTAACCCAGCAAATGCCACAATAACATCACCAAGTGTCTCATCTTTTAACTTGCCAGGCACCTTTTTGTTGTGGTGTTGAATCTTTGTATGTTCACTGGTATCAAAATATTTAAACAATTCAGGCTGTGACATATCTTTATAAACATCTTCTGTTTGAATATCAAGAACAAAACTATCAGTGTCCATGTACATCAATTTTACACAATCACCATAAAAAGGTTTCAACACATCATAATACAATTTTAACATATGTAATTTGGCCAATTCCAATATCACAGCCCCTACATAAATAGGTTTATCAAACTTAATCTTTGTTTTTTTCATGTTGAAAAGTGCCATATTTTCATCATAAATTCTTCTATAATTGAAATTAGGCTTTGCAACCAATTTTTTGCTCAGGCTGGGGTCAGTAATTATTTTAACATCGGTATGTTTTCTGACATTTTCAATAGTTTTGCCATACACAGAATTGACCATCAATTTAAACAAGGCCTTATCAAATTGGCTTTTTGCAGATGTTCGAAGCTCTGTGTTTGTATTAATATAAGGCTTCAACCATTTTGAGTGCCTGAACCTCAAAACTTTGCCAAGTTTGGTCACTTGGACACCATGATGCATCAGGAACTGGAGGTTTTTGTAATATATGACATAACCCTGTTTTGGCTCCAGTGTCATCATCAATTTCTTCTGTTTAGAGCCAGGTGAGCACTTAACCTCAGGAATTGGGGGCAGATCAGAAAATTTGTTGTGTAAATCATCAGGAATTGTCAGATCAACCTCTAAGAAGAGGCCATAGTTACTGTCATCAAAGTCCTGAAGATCTTCAATATTGAAATCTTCAACCCATTCAAGCCCTGCATGTGGCAATTTTTTCATCATGGCATAACCATACAGGCTGTTTGCATCTACATACAGTATATAATTTGATGGCCGTGCAGGATCATAATCAGGAATATATTTGTTATTTGCTCTGGCATATCTCTGAGAGCATTGCACCATGCCTCCTCTTATACATTGCTCCATAAACAGATACATATCTTGATCTTGGATCAGATCCAAATGCATTTTAGTGTTTAAAAACATTGAAGACCATGCTAGGCCCGGGGCACTGTAAAAATATATTGGATCCAGTCTATAATTTTTCATGGAAGATTTTCTGAATGCCTGCAATATATCAGCTAAGAGGGTCACATCAAGTTTTAAATATGCCATGTGATAATCACCAAATGTCTGGCATTTTAAATTGTTCCACATCAATTGGGCATGGTGATAATCTTCATCTGTGATTCCAGATCTTCTGATTTTGCTGTAAAACTCTTCTTGTGGTGGCAGAGAACACTCATCAAATTTAGAAAAATCTGTAACATAGTCATATGGATATACACCCTTCCGCCTAATTAATTTCAGGTTCTGATTTGGAAACAAAGCACATGTGATTTTGAATTGAGATAATTGAGTGGCCAGTGTAGCCAGGCTAGCAGATAAAATTCTGTAGGAATCAAGAAATTTTATGTGAATAGGAACACCATTAACTTTAATTATTTTGCTAATAGATATATATTTTTCATCATTTTCAGCTAAAATATTTAAATTCTGCTTGTCAAACCCCTCATATCTGATCAAATGATGAAAATCATAATTGGATGCTCCATGGCAAAATATGGGGACAAATTTTGGTCTCTTGATCTTAATATTACAGCTATTACACAGGGCCATTTTGAATTTACCATCTGTATGAGAATGGTGTTTCACCTTGATTTTTGTATCTGAAAATTCAGAATCACATACCGGGCATTTTTCTGCATTGTTGAAATCTTCAATCTGTTTCTCTGTTAAAGGCAACATGGGTTTTGATTTTAATAAGATATTTGATGCTATGTCATGGCACTCATTTTCTATTTTATGTGCAAATTTTTTGATGGCATCTGGTCCATGTATGAATTTTTTTTACTAACAACACCATCCTTTACAACAACATAATAAAAGCTGGAAGGTTCATGTAGCTGGTATGGTGTAATTGAAGATTCTTCAGGATCTGGATTGCAGAGTGCAAGAGGTTTGAGATTTGATTCAAAATCACAGACTATATATGCTGGGTGTTCCGACAAGGCTTCAAACTTTTTGAATTCTGCATTTTCACTTGGCATTGGCATCACCATATGAACAGGTTTATAATTGCCACAGTATTTCAGATGCTCAATTAACTTGTTTTTAGCAATTTCTGCATTCACTTCCCGAACCCCATTCACCATTTTTTGACCATCAAATACAGTTAAACATCTTCTGCACAACTTAAATATTCTATTAGATTTGTCTAGTTGTGTTCTGACTAAAGCTTCAAGATTATGTATCAGAGTGTAATGGTGTGTATCATCCCCTTCAATTAAGAGCAGATCAATCGGAACAGCAGAATCATCATCAAATGTACTCATTCTGAGAGGTGCTATCAAGCAATTGCCACGGCCAGTGGAACAAATAAATACATTAATAGATAATTGTTTGCTATTGATATTCCTGGCCTTTTTTTCAAATTTATCAATATTCTGAACAGACATTGGATATTCTAAACCCTCCATTGCCTCATCAAAATTCTGTTCATATTGTTTGTAATAAGTTATTCTCTGAGGATGCCTTGAAACTGGATACAAAGCAGCTAAAATACACCACAAAAAGCATTTCTCATCATTATTTCTTATATTAACCACGGCTCTTTTGTTTTTAATATTGGCAGGTAATGGCAGATATGTAGATCCTTGTAATGGGCTGAATTCAGAAATATTAACATATATATCCATCCAGACTCTTTTGCTGCAAATTCAGAGTGTTTAATATTCAATTGATCCATCAACCTGCTTATTATTGTGTCTGAATTTGCATTTGAATATACAGGTACAGTTTCTGTTATGTGGGGCTGTGTAAATTTTGTGCCATTTGGCTTCTTATATTGTGTAAACAATTTGAGGGATAGCTTATAAGAGCCATTTTGTGCATTTAGAATTGCCTGCACATCAGGATTTATACTGTTCAAAAAATTCTTAATGCCACATCTTGGCTCTGATACAAACCGATAATCTCTTAATTGGCCATTAAAACTGCTATGGATAGGTGGTTCATAGTGTGGCTGCTTTGCTGCTCTAGCATTAACAGGTGCTTCATGCTTCCTTTTCAGACCAGATGTAGATGGTTGTGAGGGCAATGCTGATGACTGTACATAAGAATTACACTTATGCCATTTGTAATATGCCTTGCTTAATATTTTATGGCATCTTGGACACATTTTTGTGGCCTTTCTGCATTTCCTAGGCTTACAAATATGCCGGTGCCTAGCCAAATGAGAACTAGATATATTTTTATTACACTGATTGCAATATTTTTGTTTTGACATTTTTGTTGTTGTTTATTATATAAAATTTCTTGGGGTTCAAATCAAAATTCTATACAAAATATCAGTTGGGTTCAGCAGTTAGTGGCTGAGCTGGTGCTTTTATACCCAAACAACAGCAGTAACTAGGTTTTGGTGATAGTTTTGCTCTATTATGCTGATGTACAACACACTTCACCAGGTTTAAAACCTCATCTCTATATCAACTAAATACAATTCAAAATTGGATTTTGAACTGTGCAATAAATATTCTGTAAGTCTCACTTGTGTTTATATTAACAGAACAAGACAAAACCAGAATTGTATTCAGGATTGCATGTTTTCATACAAAAAAGCCATATTTTTGACAAGTTTATAAACAACAATCACACAGATATAGCTTTTACACACATGGCCGAATCTGTCTGAGGGGGGGGATTCAAGATTCTTGGGATTTTGACAGAAAAAACACACTGTGAACAATAAGATGATATGGGAACTTGGCATAATTTTAAGTATAAGCAAATCTGTCTGAGAGGCTTCACCTTTTCTACACTTGAATTCAAAATTCTTAAAAAATCAGGGCATATCACACCTGAAGAATTGGGGTATAGGCCCCTCTTGCCATTGTTTTAAGTGTAAGCAAATCTGTCTGAGAGGCTTCACCTTTTCTACACTTGAATTCAAAATTCTTAAAAAATCAGAGCATATCACACCTGAAGAATTGGGGTATAGGCCCCTCTTGGCATTGTTTTAAGTGTAAGCAAATCGGATTGTTCAATCAAATAGCCTCTCCTTTTCTACACTTGTAAGTGGTCCTTGTTATAGCATCAACCCCACTACTCACTTTAAACTCTAGGTTCAGTCCCGATTAGCCTTTCTGGGCATAAAATGTTTTATCATAATTCTTAAAAACTTGGGTAAGTTAAGAGGACGTTTTTCATAATAATATATTACTGGAGATTACTGCGTGTGATTGTACGCATGTGCGTACTCTAGAATTGAACCATAACACATAGCTAGTATGTTCTAATTCATTCATATAACGTACCTTATATAAATTTCAAATTCAAGATCAGTTCTCATTCTGTTCCTCTGCGGAGAGTATATACACGTTGGCCGGCCTGTAGAGGGCCAACAGAAAGACAAAGAATTTTTATACGATTGGTTCTTTATGGTCACCTGGCTCAGCGTGAGATAAATGCAATGGGTTAAATCTTAAAGGTAGAAATTATTTTCTTGACGATCTGACTCCAGCTATATGAACACACATATATGTTCCAATTACTTCTGTTGAAGTACAGAACATTTCCTGCCATGAAAATAATTCTTTCTGACAGACGGCTGTCTAAGTATAGATGTAGTGACTTGCAATTTCACACTTTCTCGTTTATTCCCGCCTATTTTTTTTTTTGTTTTTTTTTTTTGTTTTGGTGTCTATTTTTCACTTTATGAATGCCTTTCTGCCTACCAAATTAAGCAATCAAGTATCTGAACTTCCGCGCTCAAATTATAATTTTAATGCAGATGTGTGAAGGAAAAACTCGCTCCGGATAAGTTTAATATATGCAAAAATCAATAACTGAAGAATAAGTTTAAAGTTGCTGCAAGAGAATACTAAGAGTCACTTAGTGTCGAAACTACAGAGGCAGGTATGTGTGTGAGCGTGTGAGCTTTCTGTCTTTATATTAGACATTTTGAACTGTACATATGTCACTGTTCTACTACAACTATATCGAGACATATATCGCGATCCGAGTCTTGGATTCTACAATAAGGACTCCTGAGCAGAGTATTCTCCTAAATACACAGAAGGATCATCTCACATTTAATTAACTTAGAAGATTCTTTTTCTTCAAAGAAAGACAAGCATTTCGTGGGAACTTATCATTATTTGACAAAACAGGTAATAAGGTTCCTCCTTAGCATTACTTGGATCATCTCCCATGTAGTCAACTTGGAAGATTCTTTTTCTTCAAAGAAAGACAAGCATTTCGTGGGAACTTATCATTATTTGACAAAACAGGTAATAAGGTTCCTCCTTAGCATTACTTAGCAAATGATGTTCCAGACCACGTTTTCAGACATTAGTGTGCAGAAACAAAAACGTTATCTAGACTGTCTACATACCTCATTCTTTTCTGGGAATAGACGAAGGATCTGGTTGAACTATTCAAATTACATAGAATCAATATTTTCGTGTAGCACCGAATATTGCAAGTATCTTCTTCAGCACAGCCTTTGGAACCACCAGAATAAAACTTTGGCGAATGAAAGGCCTTGAATCGGCTCAGAACTAACGGGAACATATTTGGACATGGAAATTGATTTTTGTATTACTTGTTAGCTTCTTTGTTATGAAATAACGAGGAAGACGTGAAGGAATATTAACCTATACTTTAGCATTACCTGAAGCCTAATGGTGTCATTGAAAAATAAAGAATATATACGAAACGACATTTGTGTATAGAACATTACCAAAATTTAATTTACTTTACAAGAATTGTGGAAGAACTCCTTAATTTTACTTGAGAGATATTCTACCTGACCGTCTTTCGTCAACATTTAAGTCATAAAATTTCGTAACTATCTCTATACGAGTCCGAAGGGGAAGGGGTTATGGGGGAGATGATGTCTTGAAAACTTAATGCTAACCTGAAATGTATACAGGACGATTCAAATTTATCACACTTCCTTTCTGTTAGGTGTCCTAGGTATAGTCAGGAGTGTTGTAGTCTTGAATTCCGATACAGAGATAGTGGAGAATGGGAGAAATTCAAAGTTGAACATCAAAATAATTGGGACGTATCACTCCAACTTGATATCCAATAGCTCAGTGAATGAGCAGACGTGTGTCGAGTGGACAAAGAGGACACATATAACCTTATATCGAAAATTGCGTCACTTGTACTATTTGCATTTAACTTCCAGACAGAAAAGTTAGACGGAAGCATTTTAGAACTTTGATTTTTGTCTTAATATTATCCTTTTTATCTTTATATATATATTTAATTTCAATTGATCTAATTTCTCTGTTCACTACATCAGACAGATGGGTATTTTAGATATACATTCTCCACGCATGTGTTCAGTCATCATTGAAGTCATTCCAATGTCTACCTGGCTATCAAGATGATCTGTTTAGATCTCCAATTTCTCAAGTTTCATTTTATTCGTTGAGAAATTATTACATCATCTCTTTACATAATACTCACTTAACACTTTCGGGAGCGGCGAAACTGCCCCTTAGACCTCCGCTGTCTCTCTCGATGGAGTTTTCTCAAGGAAATTCTGCAGCATTGGAAAAGTGCGCGTAACAGAAAGAAAGTCGGTGAAGAAGTGCGAATTTCACCTAAATCCCACAAAATAAATTTTGTCGTATCATCGGAATTAGTCAAATATTGTAGAAAAAAGTAAAATAACCAATTCAATATACAACAACAGTTACAGGTGTCAAAACATTGTTGACCGTCCACTTTGTTTCTCCTCAGCATTGAATTGCATGAGATAAATAATGTCGCCTATGAAGAGTTCTGATAAGATCAAAAATGGTCAGATGTTGGATTATATTGTATATGTTTTTTGAGTACCGCGGTCCTCCGGCTCCGCTGATTCTTCACTACGGCCATCTCTCACTCTTACCTACGACTACTTCAAAAGAATTTACACCAGAATTTGTAAGTTTGGTAAATCTAATAAGATTGCCTTAAGAAAAAATTAAGATAATGGCAGCTAACTACAGACGGATATTTTGATTGAATACTTTTCCATGACGCAGAGTTCTTAGAAAATAGAGTTAATTTTTGCCTGTAATTAATAGGGTCTGCATTTAGAGTACCCTGCCACCAGTACCAGGAGAAATCATTGGCCATAGACTTGTTTAATGTCGCCAATACATTTAGGACTCAGAAAGATAACTCAGTAGCAAAAGAGGTGCATTAAGTGCATAAAAGGTGCATGTGTGTGAGAGAGAGATTGTGTGCGCGCGGGCATACACTCAGGGGACAAGGTTCTTTTGTTATTACAATCAAATGCCTCAAAAGCAGTGAACATATTATATGGACGGTTAAAGTTACAGTGGTGTAAGTGACTTTTAAAAAAAAAGATACTTAGACACAGAAAGCAGATCGATATAAGTCAACTTGTTAACAGAAAACGTGAAGTAAGGCAGAGATTCATTCAACTGTCAACAGCCGACAGTTTAAGGTCTAGTGATGAAGGAAACAGCTCTTGTGTTGATCAGCAAAGTGCTGTGAGTCAGACTCTCTTTTCTAAAACAAAAAGTGACTTACACCACTTTAACTATAACCCGTCCATATGTAAGATATTGCCTATGTCATTCCTCGAAGTAGTGAACTTTCCCATACAAAATGCATTAAAAAGAAGCACATCTTGGAAGATGCTTCCAGGGAAATAAAAGCATTATACCTGAAGGCGACAAAGCTCTCACTTTTCCTAAAAATAGGTATTAAGCATTCCCTAGCACCACTTGCAAACATGATCCAGACTATGATTTCAGCAGTGGTTTTTCCGATGCAGAAAGAAAACTGCCTACTTACACAGTTCCTTCCGTCAAACACAAGAAAAATCTGCTGGGACTGTGGGCAGAGTATTTTGGTGGATCACCCAACACTACAAGTATCCTCTTCTTCAGCACAACCCTTGGAACAGCCAGGACGAAACTTGGGCGCAGAAGAGGCCTTCAATCGATTCTGAACTGACAGAAGCAAATGTCTTGATTATAAAATTAGTTTGATACGTCTTAGTTATGCAATAGCAAGGAAGACGCTGCGAAATATTTACAAATACTTTAACTTTAGTATAACTCGAAGCCTAATGGCGTCATTAAAGAAGGAAGAGTATATACGAAATGACCGTCTTGTATAGAACATCGCCAATGTATTAGAACAAATATGAAAAAGTTCCTTAATTTCCATCGAAGGATGTTCTACTTTGTATTCGGTCAACATTTAATAACATTTTGTAAGTGTCTGTACTAGAAGGGAAGGGTTGACGTTGGTTCTTCTGGAATGTTAATGTTAACCTAAAATATATACAGAGTGATCCAAATACATGTCACCATTTTTATTTCGATGTGTTGGTCAAAGTACAAGGTTGGAAGACTAACTGCAGTGATGTATCATTTGTTTGTTGTCAGTTTTTAAATGTTTCTTGTCATTTATCGGGTTTATGCGACTGCAAATGGTGTTGAAATTATTAGTGATTGAGAGTGCCCGAACTGCAGGTCAGACAGGGTTATATGAGTCAGCAATTCTAGTGTATATATAGTGGAGAAGGGGAGACATGCGAAGTTGGATATGAAAACAATTAAGAGTCTTCACGCGAACTTGATGAGCCATAGTTCAGTGGATTAGCAAAAGGACCCAGGAGGACAAAGACCATATATTGAACAACTCATCATTGCCAGGTCACTTGTTTTTATGTAAATTATTCCGATCTTAACTACACGTAAGCTACGTAATGAATATGCGCTGTTATAACTCTATTCTTATACATTCTTTTTACCTATTCGTGGAATAATAACATAATATTAATATATGTATTGAAATTACTATTAATTTGATTTAATATAATTACTTTAATTTAAACATTATTATTAATACTATTATTATTATTATTCCTCAGACACTTGGTTCGGACCCCCCCCCTTGAAACTTATTTCTAGATACGTGCCTGATAGTTCAGTAATGAGTCGTTTTATGTTTAACTATTTATTAACGTTAACTTCATGTGAGATGAGCTAAATATGAAAAATTATGTATTCTGCATTGTTATTTGGAGTGTTGTTTATGAAATGTCATTGGCTTGCAAAGAATGGTTTAGCAAATTGCATTTGGTCACGTTGTATTCCATTTTATATTATGAATGGAATATGATAGGAATCCATCCTAGTAAGAAGCTGTTCTGACCTGGCGTCAGTGACTTTGATGTGCAACGAATTCTTCTACGTTGGTTCTCTTATCTATCGTGAAGGTGAATTTCGGACGTGAGCGTGAATGCAGCGTTAAAAGAAATCTTACGTTTATGTTAAGACGTTTAGGTTAATTTTTGTTAGAATTGGTATGGGGTTTTGGTTTTGTGCGTACCTTTTTCAAAAATGTGCAAAAAGAAAAAAGTTGTCTGGGATACAAGTGTGGCTGTGCTTGTTGTACGTCATTCTACTGCCACTTGACACATTTTACTCAGCAACCACAAAGTGGAAAATGTATCCATATATCTTGACTATGGTTTCCTTTTATATGTGATCGGTTCTATTTGTTTTAGGATTGATTGACTTGGTGTTTTAAGTCCACTTTATGCACAGGAAGGCTAATCGGGACTGGACCTACAGTCTAAAGTGGGATCCGAACCACTTGAGCCTCCACCAGATATCGAACCCGGGACCCCTTGATTGCAAGGCGACGACGCTACCACTGCGCCATCCTGGAGGCCCTATATTTGTTTTAGGAGTATTAAATATAACGGCGTTAATACGTTTACGTTGTTAGGAGTGTCGGATTTGATAGAGATGTTGATTGTGGGGTGGGCGGGTAGGCGTGCTAGATTTGATGCTGACAGTAATCTTGGACGTTTTTGTTGGGTTAGGAATTGTACATTTGGTGCTATTATCACGGTTTCTTTGTCATTTTTGAGTGAGTATACGACTGGTGTTTACGAATAAAAATGCAAAAGAAGTCCTTTATAAGGTGTTTTGTACTTCCGCAAGTCATGTTTAGGAATTAAATGTACGGTTATATGTAGTTTCTGCATCCTGAAACACATTTTGTTACATAAAACATCGATATATAACCACTAAAAAAAGTATTGATAAATCTCGGAGGAATGCCCTAGAAAATATACTGCACGGAACAATAGAATTTCATGGCTTTATAAATCAAGTGATACAATCTGAATTGGGTTTTATTATTTTTTTTCATGAAAACGAACTACTGTGGCAGTACTACTAGAGAGGAATACAGTGAGGATCGAGGGGTCTAATACTTGTCGTGATTACAACGTTGAGAGTGATTTTACGTTTTTGTGAATGTTAGGTTCATTTTATTAGAATTTCTGCTCATTTGTTTGTTTTATATTTAGTTCGTTCAATATTGATTGGCACTCCCCCTATAACTCCTGAAAAGTACCAGTGTGAAATGTGTGTCGATGTCTGCGTGAAGATAGACGATAGTTAAGGACATTGAATTTTCGCGATGCGCTAAATCGCGAAATGTAAAAAAAAAGATTCAATTTTGAACATTCTGCACGTAACTAAACCCCAGTGATGAAATGTGCATGAGTTTTATTCGCGAAGTAATGCGAAATGTGTGCTTTTCCACGAAATGAACGCCTTTTCGCGAAATAACCGTGAAATATCATCAAGTTAAGTAGAAAACACGCAAAAACCGGCAATCAAGGTTGCGCGCGCAAACTGTCGATTTGTAACGAAACGTTTGCCTAAAGTTTCCTACCACTAGCACCTGAAGAACGTTTTATCTTCGATCACATCAGGAAGACGCTACAAATTGGGATTTCCCATCCACATAATCTCAGTTCGAAAACTTCGTTCCCTGTCAAGCTGCATTTCTTTCTTCCCCCGAATGTCTACTCAACTTCCAGTTTCATTGAACTTGCTAGCTGTAGCAGCGATAAGATTAGTCTGTTCCCGCACATCAAGGGAAACAATGGTGTCATTGGTGTTCAGTCATGAATGAATTTTGTTTATCCTCATGTGATTTTTAACATGTGTATGTGCAGAAGAGATTATTTTTTTTTGTTGTACAGCAAGGATATCCTTTAAATACATACAATGAATAAATCACTGAGATATGCAATTTAGAAATGAAGTGATTTTGTGTTGATGTTTTCTTTTTGGTTGGACAACTAAGTACTTGTGCATGTGTACAGTATATAAAAAATGAAGTAGTTTATCAATTTATAGGTCTTTTGTATGTTGTTTCCTCTCATAATGAAAAAGTGTGTGCATTTTTTTTCACCGCTGGTATATACCGCTGATCTAACATTTTATTTACCGCTCTCCTCAGTTTTTATTTACCATAAATTTGTGTCCCTAACGATAGTACTGTCTAACGCCACCAGATGGTGTTGCTGCTTTCCATAGGTAGCGCATAGTAGCAGCATTTGTTCCGGCATGTCAGTACGCTGGTGGACAGCGACCCGACAACATGGAAGCGGACACGCATGGGCAACAGTGGACAGTGTGGTTTCTCTGGAGGGAAGGAGTGACTGCTTCAGACATCCACAAGAGGTTAGTAGCCATGTGTGGAGAAACAGCACCAAGTCGCAGATCCGTGTTTCGGTGGGTAGCAGAGTTCATAGACGGCAGGGACTGTGCGGAAAAAACGCAAAAGCACTGGGCGTCCAGCAATTGCACGCAAAGCAAACATTGCCCAGCGTGTCAATGACTTGATAATGACGAACAGACGCATGACAGTTTGATGAACTACAGACGGCAACAGGTTTATCACGGGGAACCCTCCACACCATCATCTATGAGGATTTGAAGATGAAGAAGGTGTGTGCCCAATGGGTGCCCATTCCCTCACCAGAGCGCAGAAACAGCAGCTTGTGGAGATATGCGAACAGTTGGTGCAACAGTACAGTGCAGATCTAGCGGAGTTCTTTGAGCGTCCGGTCACCGTCGACGAGTCATGGTTCTTCCACGAGACTCCAGAACAAAAAAACGCCAGACTATGGAGTGGAGGCATACTGGGAGCCCTCGTCCCAAGAAGTCACGGCCGGGACTATTCGTGCCCAAACAAATGGCGATTGTGTTCTGGGATCAGGAAGGGATACTTCTGGTGGACTGGCTCCTTCCCAATACGACCATCAACAGTGATCGGTACTGCAGTTCACTGCTCCAACTCCGCCGACGCATTCAATAACGCCGCCACGGAAAATGGGGACGTGGCGTTCTTCTCCAACAACACAATGCGCGCCCACATGCCAGTCGCCAGACCATGGCCTCCGTGCGTGAACTAGGGTTTACTGTGCTGCCACATCCGCCATATTCGCTGGATCTCGCTCCTAGCGACTATTCCCTATTCAATGCAATGATAGAGGTCATGTGGGGTAAGAAGTTCACCACAAATGACGAACTTCATGCAGTTTTCCGCCAGTGGCGCCGGGATACCCCACCCAGAATGTTTTGTAACACAAATACGAAAGCTGCCAGAACGATATCAACAGTGCATAGACATTGACGAGGAATACCTTTAATATAATCTGTATTCAATTGTTCAATAAATGGTACCTGTTAACACAAAAAAATGTAGTGCCGATCATTTTTGAACGCCCCAAGTATGTTTTTGATAACTGGAAATAAAATGTCCTCAGGGCTGCGACTGTGACTGTGCTTGGAGTACGTGAAAGGAGAGAAATTAATCTAAATATTGCCATATTCGTCCTCCATATTAACAATATATTTTCAGTAATTGCAAAATAAGCTCTTGGAATAATAACACATTTTCGTTTCGATTTCTTTCTGAGAGTAGAAACCGCAAGGATTTTCCGCATGGCTCACTCTGTTCCTTTAATCTTTGGTGCGAGCAGTGTGTAGCAAATGGGTGCTTGCTCACAACTTAATTTTCTTCCCCGCCCCTTTCAAAAAACTATTTTCAACCTAAAATTTTAACTATTACAGTGTCCTATGTCATGTCATCGAATTGAGAGTCGAGTGTTAGGTATTGGAGTGCGACCGCTATAATTGTATACCAGTAAGTAATTGTTCCTACACCGAAAACCTTTACTATCCTGTACTGGCGGCAGTCAAAGTAAAGACCAACAGTCGTCAGGTCCCTAGCCAGAATCTTATTTCAAGAGGAGCTCATCCCCTATAAGCAGCCGCCATCTAATGCCGACAAGCTGATAGGGATTTAAGCAATGAATATGAATTTCTCAGTATATTATAACTTATTATGCAAGATGTTTAATCCTGCTAAGGAAGTTAAATTAATTACCGCCGTTGACTATTTCCAACAAAACATTTGTAGGATTTCGGTGGGGCTTCAACTCCCACAGCCCACCATCTGGATACGTGAGTGTTTCGACTTCAAATTACTTTAGTCACAGTCTCCTAAATTTTGATAAAAATGTGTAGCAACTCTACTGGTGTGAAGTGAATTCATCTATTTATATTAGCCGGCCCCCGTGGCGGAGTGGTTACACATCACGCTACGACGCCAGGGACCCCGGGTTCGAATCCTGGCATGGATGTTTGTGAGTGTCCATTCATCTATTTCATCATGTCATCATTCATCTCAATTAGCCAAAAGTGGCACAAAAGTGAAGTTAAATAAAGCAAGTCAATCAAACCTAAGCCATTCTGGGACTCGCAGAGTCGACATCAGTTGCGAAATACTCCTGATGCTTGGAAAAAGACAAGTTTCTTCTGTGGGCTGGGGGGGGATCATTGTTCCATAATACACAGAGCATACAGAAATTCTCCTCTATGAAAAATTATCTGAAACAATAATGATTCCGTAACCGAATAACTCATTCACCAATCAAAGATTTCTGTTTGGTTAGTCCACTGTCAAACAAATAGTTTTGACCAATTAAAGATAACATAATTCTAGTAATGTACACAATATTTTGAAAATGATTTTTACTTACCTGCACTTCGTTGAGATATCATTACATCATCTATTTGCGTAATACTCATTTATCGGTTTCGCCGACCCCCGTGGCGATGTGGTTAACACTTCGAGCTACGACGCCAGAGTTCCCGGGTTCGAATTCCGGCACGGATGCTTGTGAGTGTCCATTCATCTATTTCATCATATCATTACTCATCTCCATCCTCGCAAATTAACCAAAGGTAGCACAAAAAGCAAAGTAAATTATAGCAAAAAAAATAATCATTAATCGCTTTCGAGTAGGCCCATGTACCCCCTTTAACTCCGCCATTTCCAAAATGAATTCTCTTCTTATATTTCAAGAAAATGATGCACCTTGGGAGAGTGTGCGTAACATAAGGTCAACTAAATCTCAATAAAATTTGCAAAGATTACAGGTGTCAAAACATTTGTGTCCAGTCCCTTTTGTTACCCATTCCTCCTCTACATTTCATTGCATGAGATAAATGAATGTAGTCTGTATAGTGTTCTGAAAATGTCGAAAGTGGAACTATATTGTTTGAGATGGATTGTGTGAGGTTACCTCTCTCTGTACCCCAGTCTTCTGTCTCCGCTAATTCTTCATCATGGCCATGTCTTACTTCGTCGGGCATCTCCAACCTTCGACTATACTGAAACCATTGGCCACAAAATCCTAGGTCAGGCAATAAGCCTCCTGTAACAGACTCACCCAGTATATATATATATATATATATATATCTGTACATGCATACAACACATTGTCATTGTTGCAAACCGTAAATATATCTCGCACTACTGTTTCAACGCCACACTTACCCGGGTGCACTTACCCGTTCCTTTCGTGAAATCTAAAAAAATCTGATGGAACTTTGAAGTAACACAGTGTTTTCATGTATCACTCAATACTACAAGTATTTTCTTCTTCCGCACAAAACTTGGAACCAACAGAGTGAAACTTCTGTGAATAAGAAGCCTAGGATCGATTCAGAACTGACGGCAGCAAATGTCGAAATGTCAATTGATATTATTTCGGTATATCTTGGTTATGCAATAGCCAGGAACACGTGGAGAATATTTACCAATACTTTAACTTAGTATTACCCGTAGCCTAATGGTGTCATTAAGTTGCTAGGAAAATAAATATACGAGATGAAAATTTCGTACAGAACATCACCAAAGGTAATTTACATTACAGCGAATATGGAAGAACTCCTTAATTACCCTCGATGTATATTCTACAAGTACGTCTTTCGTCAACATTTAAGTCATAAACTTTCGTAACTATTTCTGTAAGAATCCATACAGGAAGGAGTGAGGGGAGAGTTTTTCAGCATTGGAAACTAAATGTTTACCTGCAATATGTACAGGGCGATCCAAATTAATGTTTCACTTCTTGTTTCGCTGTGGTTGTCTCGGAACTTAGTTTGAAAGACTCATTCCTCTAGTGGAAAGTAATATATTCCTTGCGAGTTGTAAATTGATAGGTGATAATTGTTATTTGACATTAATCGGTTTTAGGCGACTCAAAATGGCTCTCATAATATCGGTGACTGATCGTGCCCGACAGGAAGCTCAGGCAGGTGCGTGGGAGTTTCCAATTCTGGTGCACAGATAGTGGAGAAGGGGAGACGTGCGACGTCGGATATCAAATAATTTAAGATACCACACCAACTACATATGCAATATTTCAGTGAACAAGGTGGGACACCCGGTGTGCAATGAGGCCGTATGTCAACGTATATCGAAAAACTTGTCACCTGTGCACTTAGCATTTGAAGTTAACTCCCATCGAATTAAGTTAGGCAGATACAATTGCAAGCCCTAAATTTGAAATTTTCTAATATGTTTTTTTTTTTGTCAACTTATGTTAGTTTGATCAAATTTCTATGTTAACTACATCGCACATAAGAATAAAGACATAACGAGAATTGCATTCGAGATGTATAAATATGGAAACTTTTGGATAACGTCAACAGTAATGGAATTAAAACCAAAAGGTACACAAATATAATTTTCAACAACAAAATGTCTTCCTCCCGTTGCGCATTACATTCCTGCGACTTTTCGCTAATCGTGGCGATGAGGATGTTCGATGATTAGATGAAATTGATGTAAGGACACCCACAAGGGACACACATACCCATTCCGGGACTCGAATCCGGTAAATTCGTTGACGAGATCAAGAGCCTACAATTCCACAAGCCAGCGAGAGGCTTTCGTGTATGGTTTCAAACGTTCTGGATCCATAGGATTCAAAAATAGGTTTTTCGGATTTGAATTAGTTTTATCTTTCTTTGTCGACACTGTGTATCCACACATCCCCTATGACTATACATTGAATGATTTGTAATTACCAACAATGAAAGAAGCTTTGTCATGTCCTTAACTACGCGGATGTACATCCAGCCTTAGAAAATTTATTTATGTTTCAATTATTAAAGCATAGTGGTACGTAAGAAATGTTTCGAATATTTACATAGGCAAATGTCACCTTAAAAGCATTTGCTAACATGTACATCCGTATGAAATATTTAAAGTCGTAATTGTTCTCTATGACCAGGATTTGTGCTAGTGCCTAATGAGAGCATTAAGAATCGATTGCATTGCTCAAAATGCTCAATAATTGCCTCTCCATACTGTAAGTACATCGGACCTGTATTCAAACAAATGGTTTACTATTGTGCTAATTGTCTTCGCAACGTACAACAATGACATCTGAATTGCTAAGTATCACTTTCCCAATAATTATTCCTTTGTGTTTTCAGAACTACGAAAGTATTACTATTCGTGAAGATCTTATGTAATGTGAGATACGGGAAGCAAGATGTATACACAAAAGCTTAATAGTCTAGGAGTAGATCACGCGAAATAAATTCTTTAGCTTGTGAGTCGTTTCGTTTGAATTGAATTGACGTTATTTCTGGACGAGGTTCAGCTGTTGCTGGTCTACCGTTCTGGTTTTTAAGTCCGTTTTTCTGTGGAGACTGAGTAATCGAGTTTGGACCTATAGTTATAACAGTGGCGTGCGGTGACCATTTAGATAACCGAAGCACTGAATATATAATTTTTAAGTAAATAATAGCAAATCAGGGGGCAAGCTTGCCTTCATATAAATGACAGCTGGTAACAGTTTATTTCATTTTCAAGCTGGTCATCAAGCGATGTTTCTATTCTGTTTTCTCCAAAAGCAGCTATAGCTACAGACGATCGTAGATAGCTAGCAGACAGTGCGTGCTCGGCTATTGACTTCACTAAATTTCCCAAATGCATGTACCCAGTTTTCGTCCAATAAGTATTTCTATCCTTTCCAAACAACAGACAATACCAGCAAAACGCCGCATTTAGCTCAGCGCTATCGGCTAACCAGTCACATTTGGTGTATGTATATTACAATAAAATGTCTAGTGAATTTACTGGTCTTTTGAACCAAGTCCGGTAGTTCTCGTGTTGGCCGTCCATTTTTAATTATCTCATTTCTTTGAGAAAGAACGGACAGAGAACGGCTTGGACAGAACCTCTTTTATAGTACACATTGTTCTATATTGATTGATTGATTGATTGATTTAGTTTATTTTACTTCGCGTTTTGTGCCTCTTGGCTAATTTGCGAAGATGGGGATGAGTGATGAAATGATGAAATTGATGAATGGACATTCACAAACAACCAAGCCCGAGCGGGATTCGAACCCGGGACCCTTGGCGTCGCAGCGCGATGTGCTAACCACTCGACCACAGGGTCCGGCATTGTTCTATATTACTAGATACTATCTGATACCTTCACATATTTTCATATACATTCGGCAAACCAAACCCGTAAACTGATGAAAACCGAAAACAATACGAGTTGAAACACTTTCATACAATCTCGAACTCCTTGTCAGATGCTAGCTTCGGTTGCAGAAGAAATGTACGCACACGGCCAGTGACCTTGAGGTGCGCGCGCAACTGTCTGCCACTGCTTAACCGATGCGAGAGGAAGATTGCTTCGGCTCAACCTCAGTGCAGCCCTGCAGGGACTGGTACTTGTTCTATTTGTAGCGAAGAAATGTGACAGTTTTATCTAGATATTATTGAATAATCGTGTGATTATAATGACATAATATATTGTAACGTTATTGCATATTGTATTCCAAAGCAATGCTTCGGTAGCTTACCTTGTATGTATAAAGTATGATCTTAAACCACTTTGCCTTCACGGATTGTCGAAACTAGGACCCATTGATTACAAAGCGACGGCAATATCACTACATCACAAGGAAAGACGCTCCATTTATTGCTTCTGCAAAAGTCACACAGTAAAGTATTTTTAAATTATGTGAAACTTGAAATCGCCGTCCATTTGGTGTTCTAAATTCTTATACGAGACGAGATTCTAGGACAATAAGCGTCAGTTTCACTTAGATTTTGTAGAGGTTGTTCTCGTTCTTTGTCAAGTCTCGAAGAGTGTCTAAGAGGCTCGACTAGATCCATGGTCTTCTTCATTTTCGTGCCGACCCCTTTGGCGGAGTGGTTAGCATATCGCGCTAGGACCCAGGAGTCCCTGGTTCGAATCCTTGGCTGGGCATGGATATTTGTGATTGTCCGTTTATCAATTTCGTCATATCATCACTCATCCCGATCTTCGCAAATTAGCCAAAAGTGATACAAGAAAACGAAGTAAAATAAAGCAAAGCAAATCAAATCAAATCTTATTTTCTTCAATTTCGGAACACTGTAGATACTTTATGTGAAATTAATGCAAATTTTTCAAAACCTTATTTAAAATCCACTCAGAACTATGAATCGTTTTATACTTTGTATGATAATGAATTTTACTTATTATAATTTGGTTAGTTGGTTTGAAAGCAAAGTTTGTTGAAGTTACTCATTCTGAATCTAAACTGCCATTATAATTACCCTCAAGAAGGATTAGCAACATGGCAATTATTCGAAATTACGGTTTCATGTTTCGCAGAACAAAGAATAATTATGTTCATTCCAGAAGTAGCATTGCCTTCTATAACTGATATTGTGGATGATTATCCTATTTTAAAATCTGTATAACGACGAAATTTTTAGTACTAAGATAGAAACAAGAATTCTAAGGTGAAACCATATGTGTAGGCATAATTATAAAAACCACAAATAAACTGCTTTTTTACATACTTCATTTACAATCATCAATTACAAACAACAATTGTAAATATTTTAAACAAATTTCCTAGGTTAGGTAAGAGAAACACAAAATTTATTCGTGCACCAATTTATTCCCCATATTGGTGAGAGAGTGTGTTGTTTGGTCTAGAAATAGAAGGTTCCGGGTTCGAGTCATGGTCTGGGAACGGGTTGTATGATTGAGCAATCACTGTCATCGATTTCATTTGAACACCATTCAGCCTGCACGTCGTAATTAGCCAGTATAACAAGAATACAATAATATAATTATAAATGCGAAAAGTAAGCACTAAAATATTTTAATCTCACCTGAACACACGACCTGCGAGAATAGTTTTGTAGATGCTTTACCATTACGTCAAATAAATCCAATTCTTAGTGCCGAAAATCTTCAAGAATGGCATTTGAAGAGACAATACAAACTAAATCTGTTGAGTACATCACTTACTAAATTCAATCATAATTTCATTAATAGGAACTTGCTAAAGACATTATCAGCAAAGCGTACAAAAAGAAAACAGTGAACTCCAAGTCAAGGTTGATACTGAAATATAGTGTCATTAATTTGTATTTATCAATTTCCTACTTTACGTTGCCTTTTTAATCAAATTTCGCAAAGAGCGATGACCAAGAAGAATGATGATTGGATGAATGTAATGAGAAAGCATATCCAGGTGTAGATTTGAACCCAGAAACCTGCGAAAACCACTACAATATTGGTCACCTGTGAAGTGTAAAATATCTGTGGAAATGAGGTACAAGGTGTATAACATCATCATGTCTTTTTGAACACACCTTTGATTACATTTCGCATCATATTCACACTGACAGTAAAGTATCATACAAATAATCACCACTATACTGGCAGTAAAACATAAATTGAATATTCTAAACACTGACAATAATGGAGTTTTAACATTAGGAGAGTTACAAAACCCATAGTAAATATATTACATTGTGTATTAAGGAAAGCAGCATTACTAGTGAACTAGCTGCAGACTATATTAGTGGTTAAATGCTACTGTATGTTATCTATCATTGCTCTCTTTAGATAAACTATTCACATTAATTTACACTTTATTATTGTGTTATTGGAATAGAAATGTAGTGTTTTAATAATAATAATATTAAGATGAACAAACTATTGATCAAAAATTTTGCATTATACATAAACATACGATACGGTAATACAAGAAATTATGTGCATATATATTAATTGTTAATTATTGGTCATTTGAAATGTAATGCTTACAAAATACATGTAAAGGGCTTTAAACCATCAACATTCAACAACTAATATTACAGTGAAAATAATGAGATTTCTTAAAAGCAATTCACTTACTAATGCACAAACAAAAATCTGTGTTGGAAATATCCAGAAAATAGCTTCTGAGAACAAAACATTTGTTTAAAAGAGTGACAAACGAATTATTCTTTACCAAAAACCAATATATTTAAGGAATCTTGCCCATATGATTAGAATAACAAATGACTATCATAGTTCTCTGCTCTAATTAAGTATTGGGTTAATCACAACAATTGGAATGAACGATGAACAGAGGAAGTCTATGCTGAGAAAAGCACAATAATATGTCCATGGCCTGAGTAGGGTTTGAATCTTGGATCTCTGGTTCCCAGTCTGTTCGACGCTAACAACGCCGCCATCGAAAACATGGTTTGTTGTTGTATGTGGTATACGCATCCAAGCAGTTGTATAGTCCCAAAAGTTTCACAGGATATACGCGAAAATGTCATTCATGGTAGAATACTGATGATGGTGATGTTACTCATAATTGGCATAAAAGATGCATATTGTAATGGCGAAGGCATTAGAAATTAGAAATTCAAAGATATATATAAAAATGTAATACTGATAATTACACTAAAAATGAGAAACTTTGAAAATATTTACATAGCAAACACAAAAAATGGAATGAAACAGCAACAATGCTCTCTTTTTCGTTCTCTCAGTGTTTAAAAGTGAACTAAAACAGACGTCAATATTCGCTTTTAACTATTAAAGTCCGCAGCAAATTGTTGCGGAAAAGATAAAGGAGAACATTGAAGGGATTTTCGCATGCGACTTACTCTGAACTTCAATTTCTCACCTCATGTAAGTTCAAAATTCTAAATTTGATAACGAGTGGCAGATCTCATTAAGCTCATTGAAACAATGGTCAAATTACAAAAATAAATATTAGCGAAACGAGAATAGAAAATACACGCATTGTAGGGTAATGTATACCCTAATGAGTAAGGTTAACCAGGGGGTGTACGACGTATATCACCGTATATCCTCGACGTGTTTCCGTCCTTGCAAATGTTCATTCCAGAAGAGATTTTTAAAGAATTCCAAAACAGCTTCAAAGCACTATGAAGGATCACATGGAAGCCTGCAATTCCTGTTAACAATGATGAAACACCAGGAACTGGGACAATTGAATCAACATGAACAGTCACTTTCAAAGTAATAAGCACAATCTAAAATAACCTTTTAATTCTTAAAGAGTATGTCAATAATATGATGTAAGGTATCATGTGAAAATGTGATGGGTTATTTATCAGATAGGATTAGGTATTAGTCTTCCACAAAGAAGATATCTTACCTGTCTTCATGGAAATAATAATACAACTTCTCCAAGGCAAATACAATTGAGCTGAGAGTCAGACCTAATATGAGAGTGGCAAAAGCTCCCATTAGGTTTTCCAATTGAATCACAACGACATCTGGCTCATCTTGGAATTTCCCTTGCTTCGTTGCATTGAGTTTATAGAATACATCTAAGTCTTTCTTTCACTTTGGAGGGAGGCCCGCCTCAACACTGTAATAGATTATCTGTTGAAAGTGATCCCTGAAGGGTGAGCTTCGGTGTAAGAGAAAATACTGAGGTAGAACAAATAATTTCTCGGAAGTAATATGGAACAAAAAATTTCCGTAAGGATCAAATAACTTCAACATGTATGCATACATATACGTGTTTAAACTAGATGTCTGAGCTGCGTAATTGAAGCCAATTGCAACACGATTTAAGGCCTTGTAATCATCTTCCAAATCCCAATTCTCCAGGACCTTCCTGTAAAGTGGTTGGTCACTTAATATTTTTATGTTACCTCTAGATCTACTACTACCAACAACAATCAAATTGGCATTTACAATGTCTTCCAAGCTGTCGATGAGCGGCGTTTTCTTAGGTTTTGTAATGAAGCCAAACAAGGCTGACAGATAGAGTGTGCATAAGATCACAGAAGACAGAGTCCATAGCAAAAGGATAGACCTGAGAGTAAGCAGAGGAGGGGGAGGAGTAGGGATGGTTGCAGCCAAAGAGACTGGCAGACCATCAAGGAAGGGGAACTGATAAGTGGTCCTTCCCCACCGACGCAACAGAGTAGCAGTGAATCTCATCCAAAAGACAAAGGTCAATAAAGTGAAGAGAGTGACGACCCACAGATGCGTTTGGAATGGAAAATATAGATTCATCCACTGAGGATAGGGTCGAGGATTTGGAATAGCCCACGCTAATTCAGTAGACTGACGGGTGTGTATCTGTTCACACCACGAGAGAGTATACGCAAACGTGCCCGCTATTTTTAAGCTACCATCAAATAGTCCCATGCGCATCGATAGAAAGTCCCCTGTGACACTGCCATTGAAGAATAGAATTCCATTTCCAAGACGTTCATCATATATGTTATTTGTTTCCAGACTGAAGTTCATTTTTTGCATTATAATGGTAATAAAACTGCCCAGTACACCCAGTACACGAAGGATTCGTCTCCATTCCCTTCGCTTTCTGAGAGAAACAGTTTTCCAACAGATGGAGCAGCAATTACAATATTCACCAGGAGATGGCTCTGTGCTGCCAAGATCAACCCATTAATTTCTTCCATTGTGTTATTCCCAGTCAGGGCGACTAAATATTTTGCATCCCGTCTAAAGGTATTGAAATGCGGGGATTCCTTAATAGGATACTGTATGGTGGAGGCTTTTCTTACAAGAAACAAGTAATAGATTTCTTTTCTCACTCAGAACCAGTCAAAGGTCCATGTTGGATCACATACGTACAAGTATCTAGCTTGAACCACAGTTATTTCCCTTCCATATTCCTGCGCCACAGTATCCGCAAGGAATGTTGAGTCCTCGTCGTAGTAAACAACCAATGTCCGAGCAGTGTGAAAGTAGTCCTTCAAAATGGTGGTTGTAAATGATGGTGAACTGCACTCTCAGTATATTTTGAAGACATTCTAGGCAAATGAGATCCACAGATGGAAACGAAGATCAAAAATGAAAACATCAACAAAGATATCTTCATGACTTAAGCCACCTGCAACAACGAATGTTCTCATATAATGAAACGTTAATATAATGTAAATTTTAAAGTCTAGAAGACGTTTCCAATTTATTAATAATAGTTTTTACATGCAGGAAATGTTTTAAAAAGTACAACTATCTCACACTGTTAAACCTGTTGTATGTTAAACTATAACATGGGCTGCTACCGCAGGTATAATTTCCCGTTATTTTTCATCATCACTATACCATATTTTTAATTCATGGCTGAAAACAGTTGCAGACAGTTATTCACAGCAGCAACGTAACATTTAGTCCTCGTTAACATTCGAAATTTTGAAACTTAGGGATGAGTAGTTTTCCATTTCATATATGCTGAAAAAAAGTTCATTTAGTTATGCAACAGTGTAGCTACTCACCGGGAATTCCTCGAATTCCGGAAATTTTCCGTGAATTATTTACTCTGGGAATTATGCGTGATTTCTGCGTTAATCTTTCATCGTAAACGTGAAAAATTGCAATTTTTATTAATCCAAATCCCATTCAATGTATACTTATTTATAAATATTTTAAGGCAAGTTTTTCAAAGTTTAGCTTTTATTTTAGCTGCGTGGAAAATAAAGCATAATCATCTTAATCCTTTTACTTTGTTGGCGCAGTGGTAGCATCGTGTCGTTGTAATGATGGGGTCTCGGGTTTGATACCAGGTGGAGACATATAGTTGTTCGGATCTCACTTTAAACTGTAGGTCCAGTCCCAACTAGCCTCACTGTGCATAAAGTGGACATAGAAAACCAAGCCAATCAATCAATCAGAACAATGTATCTGACAGGCGGAACATTATTGCAAGATATCTTGAAGTTGATTAGGTAAATTTCAGATTGACATTCTTATACAATTACCAATCTTTTGTAGTTTAGTAACATTTGTGACTTGTGCTTGTATATGTATTTCGAGTCTGAGTATGCGAAGTGGCAAATGTAAACTGTGTACCAAACATACACACGCACACACACACACATACGTGTAAACGTGGTCTTATAAGGCCCGAGTGAGTGTACATATGTTGTTGGAACCACTATAATTTGATAAATTAGCATAATCAAATTCATTTTAAAATGTCGAGACCATGCATGTAATTACAAATACCACCGTGGTTTTTGAAAATTATCATTTATGCAGTTTTCCTGACGAAAAAATGGTTACTATTCTTGTTGGAACCTGGTACCAATATCACCTGTCTGATTTACGTGTTGTAATTTTTAATACAATTGCATCCGTTGTGGGTACCGATCAATATTGCACAAACCGTCCAACCAATCACAATTCTTGTAGGTCACATGATTTCTTCCTGTGTGTAAGCAGCTACGTGCCATACCGAATTTGGCAATAGTTGTGAAATGCGCTTTACGGCGTCAATTGAGAGGGCGTAGCTTGCGCGTCTCTGTCTCGGCACAGAGCATTAGGAAGGGGAGGGGGGGGAAAGAGTTCCTCTCGCGGGAAGGGCGCAGTTGAGGAAGGGCGCAGTCAGACTGCTGCGCAGTCAGTGGCGTACTGAAGGAGTTTTTGCCTCACTGTGGAATTGAGATAATAATCACATTTACCCTAATCGCTTACTCTTAATTTTTACTTTGCATACTTTTTTGTGTTGTTTGAAGATTTCAGAAATCAAAGCAGTCTTGTGCGGCCTATCATGCGGCAACGGTGTGAAACGAAGCTCTTTATTGGAACGCTACCAAGCGAAACACAATAGGTAACAAGCGACAAAAGATACGTATCGCTTGGAATTGAACCCTCAGTAATCAATTCGACGTTTCGCATTGATGCGACAGGGCAAGCTGCACATGTCGCTTGCGGGTCGATGCATTAGGTTTTTCGAGCATGAGCGGTGAATTTCTTGCTTTAGATTGAAGTCGCCAGTGTTCGTGGGTGTCCGGAAGGGGGCAAGGGGGGCCGTGCCCCCCCCCCCCTGGAAAATGAAAGTCAAACAAATTATATATTTCACACATATAATTTCATTTAAGCCACAATAATAAGTGTTTATTAATGCACGAAAATGATAAATTCAAATGTAAGCAATGTTTTTTGAGGGAACATTGGAGAAAATGTGGCTTATTTGCCCTCTGGAAAAAAATACCTTCCTTGCCCCTCCCTCGAAAAAAAACCTGCTGACGTCCATGCCAGTGTTGCCTGTCGGTTGTCGCCTGCCACTTGTCGCTTCGATCTGAAGTCTCCTTGAAGGGGTCAGGGGAAGAATTCTGACGGAGGCGACAAGCGACAGTGTGCTTCCACATCGACAAGAGACACGGGTCCCTTTTGTCTTGTAGACTAAAACATTCACCGTCCGTGCACGACAACAAGTTGAGGCGTCACGATGCACAACATTGATAAAATAGCCAGTTTGAGTGACACAACCAAGCGACATGCAATATTTGCAGCTTACCGTGCTGTATCAGTTCGAAACGTTTCATTGATTACCGAGGCTTGTCGCTTGTCGCGTTACGCTTTGGTCTGGAATCTGCTTAAACGGCATAAACGGCAGGCGACTAGCGACATGGAGATTTTATACCAAAGCGACAAGCGACATTAGACCATTCAATATAATGCAAAACATTCACCACGCATGCGCGAAGCGACATGATGCACGGTATCAACAAAACTGGCCAATCAGAGCGACACGGAAGCTACAAGAGACACCTGCATCTTGTCGTGTCGCATCTGTTCGAAAGGTTCAATTCATTACTGCTGGTTCGCTTCCAAGGGACACGTGTTGGTTGTCGCTTTCGTGTGTAATCTCCCTTACAAAGCATAAAAGCAGCAAACGACAGACGACAAGTGAGGCGACAAGCGACATTATCACAGTTAGTTTAAATTCAAGCATTCACCGCGCATGAGCTAACAAGAGCAGGAGGTGACAGGATGCACGGTATTGAGAAAACTGCCTAATCAGAGCGACACTTGCAGCGTTTGCAAGTTAAGCGTGTCACGTGCCGCTCCCCTCTGAAAGCTACACCAAGCTATTGTTTTATTGAATTCTCCTCAGGAAAGGAAGAGAATGCTTATACAAATACAGTCTCCGCAGAACATTTGCGAAGCTACTCATTATATTTGAAACTCTATTTTCTGTGCACACTCAGCGTGCACTATAATCTACTGAAGCGGCCATAACAAATTATTTGCTGGAACTAGGAGCTCACTTGCTTCATTGTTGTGAAGGGTCACTCGCAATAGAATTGTTACGGTTTTATCTCTCTGCTTGAGAACAGAAGTCCAGTACAATAAAACTATCCAAGTATATAATGGTGTGAGTCTTAATGGACATTTTAATTGAACCTTTCTTCACAAACTGATTCAATATTGAATAGGGCAGTGGTTCCCAAAGTGTGCTCCGCGGCGCCCCGGGGTACGATATTTTCACTGAAATGCCACTGATCCCCTGAAATAGGGCGTAATTGTAATAATGAATGATTGACGTATAAACTTGATGTGAAGCGTACAGAAATGTTTGTTTCGCGAGTGGAGCGGATAAGAAAATGTTTTATAAATCTCATTTCTTGCAATCACCCAGTAACTGTTGATAACCTGACTTCTACTTCCACGTCACCCATGAAGTCTGCTGGCGTTTCTTTGCATCCTAGCACCTGGACCACAAGCATTTCGTTTTCGCGCCTTTTTTACCGGACGCCCGGTCCTTTCTTACTTCGGTAGTTCTTCTCGCAGTCAAGTAGGAGGGGTACGAATTTGAATTTGAATTTGAATTTGATTTTAAAATTGTGGGAGCGTCAGCACTTAGGCTATTTTGCTCCCGTCACATTATACGGGGGCCAGCCCCTTATCATTACAAAGAACAACTCTAA
The DNA here is from genome assembly GCF_977018435.1 of Lepisma saccharinum. Taxonomy (NCBI): domain Eukaryota; kingdom Metazoa; phylum Arthropoda; class Insecta; order Zygentoma; family Lepismatidae; genus Lepisma; species Lepisma saccharinum. The sequence continues at coordinate 589,195 of NW_028142987.1, forward strand.
CGTTGCATATTTAAAAATCTTAAAATGTTCTGACTTCTGTTAAAAGCTGAGGCTATAAACGGGCACTCAGCACACATAAGGACAACAGGACAATACAAACAAAATTATACTGGCCATGGGGCCAGTCGCCAGAGCCTCGTTAGTCTTCGTCCAGGGTGTACTAACGTGGAAGTGAGGTTGACATTTGGGTGTACTACGTGGAAGGTCACCACCCCTTACACCCCAGGAGGGGTACGAGTTCCACCTAAGGCCTCCCCGATCGCCCTGTCGACCTCCTTGGCGGAGTAGTTAGCGCGGCGCGCTACGACGCCAGGAGTTCCGGGTTCGAGTACCGGGTAAGGCATGGGTATTTCTGTTTGTCCAAATGATAAAAGCTGAAATTGAGAATAACCGAGAAATGAAAATCTTTGAATATATAGCGAAAAAACGGGGGATACTTCCGGTTAGGGGTATTCCTTAAAAAAATGGCGTAGTGGTTGCTTCGTCGCCTTGTAATCAAGGGGTCCCGGTTTCGATACCCGGTGGGGGCATTTCGTGGTTTGGATTCCACTTTAACCTGTAGGTCCAGTCCCGATTAGCCTTACTGTGTATAAAGTGGACTTAAAACACCAACTCAAACAAACGAGTTCCACCTGCACCAAAAGCAAGCATACAGTCAAGAAGTTTAAATATCGTATGTCTTCATGTCGATAAGAAATAACCCTTTTTACCACCTTGCTACCTCGATATCACAAACACTTAACCATTTCAAGACGCAACCACGATTAAGAAAGAGAAATGAACCAACGTTCTCGAGGCAGAGTTGGGAGAAGTATATTATTGGTAAATAATAATATCGTACAGTCACGGACACTTCTGTGTTGTATCAACATTATTGACTTTCAATGGGAACATTACTACCCAGACTTCACAACCCTAAACTGATGTTACGTTACATTTTCTTGCAATGTCGGCTGAAATAACTCTCATAACATGACGCAATAAAACAAGTGGCTACACCAAAGTGAGCTAGAGGCGAACACACTATTATTCTGCACTGTTATCTCAAGAATCCGATATTAGCAACAGAGGGAGACATTTCTTAGTCACAAGAAATGTTTTCAATTAACTACTTATAAAAAGTAGATGGTGTCGTCTTGGCAGAACAAACTGACTCGACTACAAAAGCACAAGAAGCTAACTGTCTCGATTATTGCGATCATACGGTCTAGTTTTATTATTGTGTGTAGTTTTATCAACTAACCTTGAAAGAAACAGTTTGGTTCGACGTACACACGGAACATTTCCAACCAATGGCAGCACAAAACATGTCGCTACTAATACACAGCAACGTAGTGCAACAAGCCTAGGAGCACTAAATGAACAATCTCTATTTTATGGTGGTATTTTAAGACTTTAGATTTCAATGTCGTTGGAAAGGTGTAGAGTGCTTAACACAAAAAATACTAATAAATAATATGAATGGGAAACATGCAAGGGTAAAGTAAAGTGCATTACAGCGTTGCATGGATGTAGTTGTAAGGGGCCACATATTATATTTCACTTAATGTCCCACTATTTTGGAACATTTCTTGATTTAGGGCAATTATTTGGAAAATATTGACCGTCGACGAAGCTGCTATGGCTGCAGTCATCTGTAGAAGACAGAAAATTTTAGTCCGGATACGAGTGCATCAGCTTAATCTATGGCGTAAACTCGTTCTGACTTTTGTAATTGTTATTCGGCCCAGATTTGAAAGCACCACTGATGCAAGGCCTCTTGGTGAGTGAGCGTGTCATCCGTTTCTTTTCCTACCTCCTAATTTATGATGGCGGGCCTCACGCAAAAAGTGCATAATTTTAAAGAGTGAGAAGTTTCATGAACGTTTACTATACCGTAGCTGAGAAATGCTGATTACAATGACAGACATATATTAATGTTGCAACAAAGTTATCATTCAGAAATTACATCTTGTAATTTGGATATATAGAAAAGTATTACAAGAAAGTTTGAACATTGTATTTTTGACTTCATTAGAACGTGATGAAAAATGTAGGAACAGTTTTATTAGATTCTCGTGTTTACAGTCAAAAATACAATTAACACCTGCTATTTAAAATATTCTGGCACACTATGTACTATGTACTGGGCCTCCCCGATGGCGCAGTGGTAGCGTCGTCGCCTTGCAATCAAGGGGTCCAGGGTTCGATACCCGGTGAAGGCACAAGTGGCTCGGATCCCACTTTAAACTGTAGGTCCAGTCCCGATTAGCCTTATTGTGCATAAAGTGGACTTGGAGTTGTTGAAAGGTTCCCAATATAGCTATTTCGTTCTTTGATTATTGGACTGCTTTAAATAGAATTCCTGAAGGCAACGAGAGTAAGTGAGATATCCATTTGATAATTAGACTGCAACAATCACTACCAGAGTTGTCTGTTTCCATTCGAATCGTGCCGCGTCAAAAGCAAGTTCCGAGCGACCCAGCTGGCCGCTGGCGCCAAATTGTCTGGAATCGTCTCATGCAGACAGACCTTCAGTGAGCACACAGGCAATGAATTAGGTTTCTGGTGAAGTGCCACTTATACAAGACCAAGAACGTGACCGGGGATGGAGGGTTGGGACAAGATATACTTTATTAAATTTGGACCAAGTTGTCTGTTTTTACCATGTATTTAGTAACAATTGTTTTGCTCGCTCTGGACTCTAATTGTTTCTATGGCCCGCAACTCGAGGTTATGCTTTTTACTTTAAAGTTAGCACTCAGTTTTCCAAGAAATATATTTACTAAACATTTCTTGCTCACTCCGACACGCACTGCGAACCGTTCTTAATAGTCACATCCATCTCATTCTTATTTAGAAAGAACAGGAGACTTAAATGGATTTTGTCAGTTTCAAGAAAATCCTGCTCACTTGCTCACTCCTCTCCAAATGTCCCATTTAGAATTTTGTTTTGCTTTTCTCGAAATACATATTGCTTTATGACGCTCATGCACACTTCCCTTGTTTAAAAAATATTTCTTAGGTATTAATAAAAATTTCCTAATATGAGATACAAATAACGTCATATTCTATTCTCGACCCGACCATAAACTATCCAATTATGATTCATGTTTCATTTCTGTGTAAATATTAAAACAAAAGGTAAAGTAATTTTATCGTCAAACAACAAAATTGTTATGTAATACTAATACTACTAATAACGATGCACTTAACTGAGAAATGTTTATTTTCTATAGTATATGCCTTGCTTTCTCTAGAAATTCGAACAAATATGCATACAATGTATGAAAGTGACTTTGGCCCAACATGGATACATTTCTGCGGACGGCCTTGACCAAGTTTTCAAGTTAGTGTTGTAATGATTCAATTTCAGTATTGCAATCAACATTCTACATCTTCCCTTCTTCTCAGTTCTCGCGCATACTGTGTGCTAACGGGAACTCAAATTTCAAACAAATTCTAATAAGCATGAACAAGATAAAGCTTGTGTGGAATCAAGTAACAATGGATTAGAAAAGGCAGAACTGTGGTCTTCGATTGGCACCGGGTGTAGAGGCTATTAAAAAAATGTTAATTTGACTTCACGTAGTGGAAGTTTTCAGTTTTTCAATGTAACGCAGCTGCTCTGCATAGCCATGGAAAGGTACACTCTAGAGTCCAACAGCCATTTGAAGACCAGAGCCTATCAAATGGGTTCTTCGTTGAGCGCATTGAGTCCCATCGACGCTGTTATCAGACTTTCTCAATAGGAGCCTGATCGTCCTTATTTAAAAAAAAAAGTGAAGGGAAAGTGCTCCCCTGTGCAATGCACCACTCCATGAAGGCGTATAGGGGATGTGAGGTTAGGGCCTCACACTTTCTTGGTCACGGTCGAAGGTGGGGGTGATGTCATCAGCACCACACCCCTTGCCGCCTTTACCCCCAGACTTTCCTCCAGGTACCCACTTTATACGACGCTGGGTGGACGCCAGAGCTGCTTGAACAGGTGGAAAAATTTTCGGTTCTCCCCCGCCTGGAGAACCTTATTAAGTCTTTGAATTATATTAATTGTGTTGCGTCATCACCCAAATTTTGGAGCTCTCATCTAAGTTCGAACCCGGGACCGCAGATAATACGCGGGAGACATTTTCATGGTAAGAGTATGATAATTACAATAGAATGAGAACCCAGGAGCTAGATATTTTGGCGCCCTAGTAGTAGGGTGATCATAATATTTTGACCCCAAAACGGGACATCCCAAGGAGATCAGTTTACCTCCTCCCCTCCTGAAAAATCAGTTAGGCCTAATTATATTTTTTTGTTATAATTAAAGTATTATTATTATTATTATTTTATTATTTGAAATATGATCTCTCGTTGTCAAAAGGTATTATTTATTATAATCTCGGTGTGACTTATACAGTATTTCTGGTTCCTTCTGATCAACCTTTGATGTTAGCCCTACGCAGAAGTTGGGGAGTGCCAGAAGTATGTATCAGAACAATCAATCTTCTTGAGAGCGGCTTTATTTTTCACCAACCGTTTGTAAATCTCCTCAAAAACCTTACCCCATACATCTGACGCGTGATTTCCCACTTCAGTTTGTGGTTTGTCCCAAGTTCATATTGAAACTGCATATACGTTTCTTGGGCATACTTATGCACTCTCTACAAATAACGGAACACACGCAAAACAATACAACTTTTTTTTAGCATGAAATGTCTCTAAACTTTGTACTTGGTTTTCAAGCTAACCCCTAGGCTTTTCTAAAACGGTACAAATAGTGTTTTTAAATAATATCGAAGGGACGACCGGGACACGCTTCTCAAACGGGACTGTCTCTTTCAAAACGGGACGTACGGTGACGCTATATAAATGACAACATAACTAAGGACCTAATGAGTGAACTGTTAGAAGGCACTCCAATATCAACGTTTCCACTTCCACGTAATACACCTCAGAAACTACGTTCTTGAAGGACATTGATGATAAGTCCATTGTCAGTACACATTCTGCAAGGTTGTCAGTTATTCTGCGATTTGTCCATTAAGTAGCTATGCTCCTATACAGCCGGTTCTTACTGTTTCTTTTAGACGCGCCTGAGCTGACGTCTTCCGCGAAAAATTAAATAAAACTATAGTAGCTATTATTTTCTTCTTCTGTAACTGAATCATCACGTTATCGTATTTACGGCTAGAACAGAAGGGGGAGGGCGTGTTCCTTGGCACGCTAAATCACTCGGTCGCTCCTTCTGAATTCCAGAGATTTCGAACCATCAACATGAGCATGTAATTTGATATGATCGAACAGTGGCGTGAAGAAGAACGGTGGCCAATATTCTACCCTATAACACATCGACTGTGCTGCAGCGTTTCTATATGGAAAGACTCGCGCACTTTTGGCGTGTCCTTTGGCCACGTCTTGTACGATCGCATGCTTGACCTTCGGCCACGTTGTGGGCGCAATCATGTTATAGATGGGGATCCTCAATGATCTTAATGATTTTGAAGATGCGTGCATGTTGTATTGGATGAAGGGAAACAAGTGTATAAGTTCGCTTTTGTGTGTATGTGCTCTAATATTTTACAAATATTTAACACATATTATTGTCTAGTTTCATTATAATAAACTGGGTACATATGGTCCGTTTCAAAATATTTATATATTTCATATAAACGAATTAAATAGCGACATGTCTCGTGCGCTCGCCGACGTGGCTCGCTTATTTGAAAAGTTTTGAACATAACGTTATGTGTGTTCGGCCTCTTGTTTACTTTCTTAATAATAAGCTGTGTAAGTAGAAAGCGTTTCAAGTTAGTTAGTTGGATGTTTTCTGTAAACGGATTCAATAGGGACACTAAATTGGAAAAGCAATATTTACGTATTGTGTCATTTTCACAATTTAAAACGTAATTAAAAAATAATTGTTTTCCGTCATTCCCTCGAATTCCACCTCTCCTGTGTAATAAATTATGAGGCTCATATTTTGAAATTCGAACAGTCTAGCATAATTCACTTAGTAGTTTCTGGGATGAAAATAAAGTTCCCTAGCAACGTCTGTTGCCATGGTCAACAACAAGCAAGTTAAGCTCTGAAGAATTGTTTGTCATTATACCTCCAAACATTTAGTTAAAGCAAACACGATGTAGATATTATCGCATTGAGTATACCAATATTTAATTGTATCTGGACTGAAACATCTTATGTAGATGTCAACCTTGTTTGAAGCTCCTTCTCAAAACCAAGAGTGTGTGCGATCTGTGAGAAATAATGTAGCTTCACAATAAAGACTTGAATCAAACAAGACAGTTAGTTGTATGTTTTGTATAAACGAATTCAATAGCGACACTAAATCGGAAAAGCAATATTTTACGTATCTTGTCATTTTCACATTTTTGAACGTAAATGAAAAATAATTGTTTTCCGTCATTCCCTTTGAATTCCTACCTCTGTAATAAATTCTGACGCTCATATTTTGAAATTCGAAAATTTGGCATAATTCACTTACAGTAGTTTCCGGGGTGTAAATAAACTTTCTTTAAGTTCCCTAGTATCCATTTTTAAGATAACATACTAATTATATACTGCACAAACCTTGAAACCTAACTTACGGTGAAGGTAATTGTAGTTATATCTAACATACTATCCATCTATATACTTCTAATAAACTTGCTATCCATCAATGTTCATTTGTTTTCTCAACAATAAAATTAATGAAACATATGTTATATTCTTTTGACAGATACAGCCCATATGTTCTATGGTATATTGTTAGAATCTCTTATTGTGCACAAGAATCATTTTTAAACAACATGAGCCACAATCTTAGTTTTCATCTGGTAGTCAATTCCCTTTCATAAAATTTATTTTCCGTAAGGTTGATACGAGTCATATTTTACGTGACGTCACTACTTGAAAAATATGACACTAAGGTAACATTTTCAACGTCTGCTTCCAAGTTCAATTACAAGCATGGCTAGCACAACAGTATTGCATGTCTAAACAATTCATTAAAATAACCATGATTTATCGAATTTTGAGTACTAATTAAGTAAGTTATTCATGACTGTTTATGTTTTATCTGGACAAAATCTTCTTATGTCACTCTTGTCTGATGCATGTTTTCTAACTAGGAATTTAATCATATGTGATGGCCATTATCTCGAGGGTAATAAAAAAGTTTTGGAAGGCACTAAAAACTCTCAACTAAGCACCGAAAGTTACAAAGTGCAAGTCATTTTAATTGTTATTATTTTCTTGGGCAACATGTGTCGCCTCAGTCGAGTATGACCGTGTACATTTTTAATCTAGCATTGCAACATCTGCGCTTGCATTAACCAGTGCGATTCATAAAAAATCGAAACATATGCAGGAGATTTGTTGTTATTTTAGATATCAAGATTAACTATTTTCAAATTTAGTTTGCAATTAGAAAAATATTTAAAGAAGGTATGTGAATTTCAAATTTAATTATTGTGTGGGAAAATTGGCGGATTTCTAGCTCCTGGACGGAAAAAACAGACGTTGCTAGGGAGTATGAAACAGGCATTTTCACCCTTTGAAAAAGGCTAAGTGAGCGTCTCATGCTCTCGCCGACGTGGATCGCTTATTTGAAAAGTATTCAACGTAATGTTATGTGTGTTTGGGCTCTAATATGGTACACATATTGTCTATTTTCTTAATAATAAACTAAGTAAGTAATAACCGTTTCAAGCTTAGTTAGTTGGATGTTTTGTATAAACGAATTCAATAGCGACACTAAATCGGAATAGCAATATTTTACGTCTCTTGTCATTTTCGCATTTTTAAACGTAATCGAATTCCTCCCTCTCCTCAGTAATAAATTCTGACGCTCATATTTTGAAATTCGAAAAGTCTAGCATAATTCACTTACACTAGTTATCGAGGTTAAAATAAACTTTCATTAAGTTCCCTAGCAACGTCCGTTTCCATGGTCAACAACATGCACGGCAAGCTCTAAAGAATTGCTTGTCATTATACCTCTAAACATTTAGTTGAAACGAGCACGATGTAGATATTCTCGCATTGAGTATACCAATATACATATACGTAATTGTATCTGGACTGAATCTTCTTCTTATGTAGATGTCATCCTTGTTTGAGGCACCTTTTCAAAACCAGGAGTTCATTCATCTGTGTGTGATCTGTGAGAAATATAATGTTAAGAATTAAAGGAAACAATGTGAGCAAAAAGAAAAGCCATGGAAACGGTTGCTAAGGACATGAAAAAAGGGCATTTTCACCCTTAAGAAAGGGCCAAATGAGCGATTTTTTAATTTTCTCGGCTTTTTGGGACAATTTCATGTGGGGTCGTAATCGGGTATTTTTTGCCTCCGGGGTTTCCTTCATGGAGAACATTTATGTCAGTGAGTGGTGGGTTGAGTTGAGTTGGTGTTTTAAGTCCACTTTATGCACAGTAAGGCTAATCGGGACTGGACCTACAGTTTAAAGTGGGATCCGAACCACTTGTGCCTCCACCGGGTATCGAACCCGGGACCCCTTGATTACAAGGCGACGACGCAATCACTGCGCCATTGGGGAGGCCAGTGAGTGGTGGGATTGGGGCTATATATACATATATATACATATACAGGATGACTGGTAATTAGATGTATTCCCTGAAAGGGGTTAAAGTAGAGACAATTTGCAATAAATTTGACCATATGATACCCCATCCGAAAATTAGTAGTTTTCTTCAATTTTGTATTCTTTTTCTCCATGTAGATGCTTCTCAACACCGATATCTGGTTAGTAAAGGTAGAATGAGAATGAGAGAACGAGAGGCTTTGGCAGCAAATCGCTTCTCCCATCTGGAGAAAGACCAAACTGTTAAAATTCAAATTTGGAGGCAGTACGGGAGATATAATTTTCATTATTGTAGTGGTTGTTTCTACACATTTTATTTTTTGAGGACACATTCCAGGGTGGTCAGGCACCATTGGCGCCCCCCGTGCGCAAGACTATGCCCTCACATATCAATTTTCATATGCTTCATCTGTAGAAGAAAGTATTGACGGTAACCAAAATTAACGATGTTGTTTGAAAGTGTGTTAATATCGGGTGTGTTGTAGAAGAAAATAAAGCATTATTTACACTGTTACTCTTCCTTGTACTCGTATTGTGTTTCGTTTGTTGACTGGGACCTCCCCGTTGGTGTAGTGTTAACGTCGTCGCCTTGTAATCAAGGGGTCCCGGGTTCGATAGCCGACGAAGGCATAGGAATATAGTGTTTCGGGTTCCACTTTAAACTGTAGGTCTAGTCCCGATTAGCCATACTGTGCATAAAGTGTACTTAAAACACAAAGTCAATCAATGAATCGTTTGTTTACTGAACGGTGCTATTCGAATATGAGCAAAGCGCTTTCGTTACTTACGAAAAATGCTTCTACTTTAACAGAATTATAATCGAAACGTTTTATATCTTTCAGCTATAATTGCTTGGAAAAGTTAAAGGACGTTAGGATTGTACCTACGTCAGTTTCGTCTCTCTAATGAGGCAAATAGGAAATAATTTGGAAATATCCTCTGCAGCGGCCGAACGAAAGCAAGTCTCTGCGCAATCAGTCAATATGGAGGACTGACTAACGAACGCGTGCGAGGGAACGGGATTGTGGTAAAGGTGAACAGCGACCACCCTTTCCAGCACTGATTCGCTCCGCTTACTCACTCTTGCTCCATAGATACCCGGGACAGAGTATAGAGAGAATTGGAAGAGACAGCAAACGTGCCATTTTGGTGGCAGAAGTACTCGCTGCATCTACGCACAGTATCGGCAGTTTTAAAAAAAAACAGTGGCATCTATTTGCCTTGGTAATACATCAAAAGGTAAAGAAAAAGCAAATGCTGTTCTTCACTTTGTTGATGTCTGGTTAAGTATTTTCCTATCTCGTTGTTGTTAACTTTATCGAAAGAGAATTTTTTTTTTTACTCTGCAAAAGATAAATCGTAATTTTGTTACGCCTTGCATGTATCCTGCAGCTAGATATGGACAACAGTAAAAACGCAACAAAACCAGTGTAACAAAGGCCTTTGGCAACGTGTGTAGAAATGAACGTTCCTTTCAACGAAACTCGCACTACTCGACCGCTATCTGTTACTGGCGCCTAAGCGTCTGGACTCTGGGAGTTGTTTCGCCCAGACATGTGTGCTGGATCTACTGTGAGAGCTCGATTTTCAGGTTCACTTCCAAGTGAACAAGAGTAATGTATACACCCAAACATCAGTGGTGTGTGCATGGGGATAGTTATAGTTGGGAACGCAATACTCCCGATTGATTCAAGTTCGCTGCACAATTAACGTGAACTGCAAAGAAAGATGGGGAAATAGTATTACTGCTGTCCGCTATCGCAAGTCACGTAGTGGTAACGGTATCACATGTAACGATGCGGCGTTCGAGCCTCGGTGGTTCAGTTTCCACTGGATGATATCACACCCACCGTCATGGCCACGATTTCGGCAAACGTTTCGGGGTGTGATTTTAACACACTTGATAGGCATTGCGCCTACAGTATCTGTGGCAGTGACTGAAGGTACGCACATAACGATTACATTCTAAATGCAGTTCTTCTTCATTTTGTTTTATTCTCGTAAAAATTACCAGACTATCTATCAGACTATCAAAAATGATGTGTAAGGCCTCACACACTCTTCGATCACGGCCAATTTGGAGGTGATGTGATCAGCACTACGTTCCTGCCGCCTTTACACACCAGAGTTTTACCTCTAGTTACCCACCATTTATTTGAGGCTGGATGAGCTCCAGTCGCTTTACGCGGGGACAACGACGGAAATATTTCGACCTTAGATCATTCAAGGGACTCCCGTGTGGCAGCCAGGCGCCCTACTGACTAGATTACATTATATTGTGTATAACCATTATTTATTTGGAATCAGCCCCTCACCCCCCCGCCCCTAATTAAAATAATATAGCTTACCCGGGGGGGAATTCCAGGCCAACCACCTCTTGTTTATCAAATTCCCAACTGTGGACATTTGTATTTAAAAAATGAAAATAAATTAAAATACGTTGCAATGATGCCTACCAATCTTTCTGAATTAACTTTGCTCATACAATGATGAAGGTAACGTACATAGAAGGAACATTCACGCTGTAGGCCTATCAGTATGTTCCGCCATGAAACTTGTGCCTGTAACAGTGTACAATTGGTTGGTAATTAAAGTAATTAATGTAGTTATTATAATTACTTGAGAACAGCACATACGAAAACAAGAAATAGCATTGATTCATCATTAACATGTAATTTTGAGGTCTAGTGAATGATGAAATGTGTGCAATAATTGGCACATGATGGTCATTTTGCAATTATTATATTTGTTATATAAGTGCATCTATATGAACAACAAAAGAAGAAATGATTCATTAAAAAAAGTTTCATGAATTTTAATGTTAAAAAGGAAACAAATGTCTGGGCCTCTGAGACCCCCTCAGGTAAGTTAATTTCTTGTACGCCAGGGGAAGCTAGGGATAAGAAAAACCAAACTTCTTCCAGTCTTAACTGCAGTTCTTTTGTAAAACAATGGTTTCACGCTTGCAATTGTGTCTTATATGGTATTGCTGCAAGGGTTCTTCGCTTTGGTCAGATTCCCATTCATTCAACCTTTCCTGTTCTGTATTTTACTCCTGAGCTAGAATACAATTCAAATGTAGTCGAAAAAGGTATAGCTAATGTAATTTGTACCTTTTTCATCTTCGATTCCTACAGATCATAAAATTCTAAAGTCGTGACTTCAATAACACAATTCATTTTTGTCGGAATAACAGTTTTCAGTAAGCTATAAAAATGACTACAAATTGACCGTGCTTCAACTCTAGATATTAAAGAACCAAGTTAAATCATTTGAGCAAGTAAAAATACAAAATACGTATGTTGAAAGGATATACGTATTGTAGAACAAAGTGAAAACTATAAAAAACCAGTGAAATTGAAATAAATAATCTACATTTTTCAAGTAAGCATAAAGGAAAGGAAAAGTAACGCACAATTCTTGCAGTAATGATAAAATATTACTAATTGCGACAGCTTAACCGTGAAACGATTGCCCCGCCATCGATATAGAGACACACGGGAACGAGTCATACAATTCGACAAAGTCTGCTAGGCCTCTATTTTGACGTGAACCAAGCCTCATACGTTCTTTTTAAAAAACATTGTTTCAATGTGCGCGAGCTATACCTCCGCAGTTGTATTCATTTGGAATGACGTACTAAAAGCGCGGATTTTCATGAAAGGCTAGCATGTGAGTCAATGTGTGAAGAACCCCGTCTCCTCGGATTAAAAGCGCGGAATTAGAGTAGAAAGAACCCAGAGCCCCTGGTAGCAGCAGATTTTTTTGGCGGATGGAGTGGGGGAGGGTTGCACGTAATTTTTCCTTTATCCTGTAGGAAAGTTCAAATCCGTGAGGACAGCGACAGAGTGCTGAAAACAACTTTTCCCACCCTCTTTTTTATTGTTACTAGCGTTTTGGATAAGATTGATTGATTGATTTTTTGTTTCAAGTCCACTTTATGCACAGGAAGGCTAATCGGGTTTTGGATAAAAGTATTTACATTTTGAACGCATAGTTTCCCTTCCCTTGTAGGAATAATGCGGTGAATTCAGCAGTCCTACAACAGCCACCCATCCGCCCTCTGTGATGTCTCAAATTGAAAATATATAATACCTTCAAGTACATTAACTTGCCATTTGAATAAAAGTAAAACATTTTACCAGTAGTCTTTAGGTGAGCCTACGTACAATGATTTAATTTTCCATAATCGGGACTGGGCCTACAGTTTAAATTGGGATCCGAACCACTAGTGCCTCCACCGGGTATCGAACCCGGGACCCCTTCATTATACAGAAACACAATGAACGGAAGTATGGGAATAAATAATATTCACCAATGAAACCGCAAAATCAAGTTAAGGTTTTGCAACTGACGTGGTGAATGCTCCGTGCAGACTTGAAGACGCCAATGCAACAGTCTCTTTTCATCTTCCCAGTTACTATAAAACCTGGACATGAAGTTGTGTTTGTTCCAACAGTCTGTTTCATCATTCATCCTAGCCTTCATATTATATGCGACATTTGCATGAAGACACAACATTTGCTGCTGTTATCTACTTATTGATTTGATTAGTTTACATCTCGCTTCTGTCTCTTTTGGTCACTCGCGAAGATTAGGGTGAAATTGAAGCCAGGCAATGACGAACACGCATGGGCGGTTAGCAACACACAGACTGAGTGTGAGGCTAGACGCCAAAGCCCCGTTTGTCTGCAAAATGCACACTCTGTACTAATAGCACTTGTATAGTTTAAAATATCGATACATCTGATTAAAAATATTCATTAAACTTCGTTGTCCTTTAAAACTGCCACTTTTAATATGGTTCGCCATATAACACAAATACCGCAAACGCACTAAAGGAAAACGGTAGCAACACTGGACGCGAACCAAGAAACAAGGATGTTGATTTCAGCCTTCAATATCTCTCTACTTGACTTTTAATTGTTGTCATTCAAAATGTTTACATTCGTTTATTTCGAGGAACAATTGTTTATATTCGAGCAATAAAATTGTACATATTGTTTGTATCACGTGACCTTTGAAAATATGGTTAGAACTTATGGTAAGAACTTATTTAAGCGCTAGATACTCCTTCGTTCATGAAATAAGCAAGTAAAAGGATTTGACATGTTCTATTTTGCTATTATAACAACGTTAAGAAATTTTAATAGTACATGGTCTTCTTCACTTCTGCTCCTTCAGCTTCTCATTTTTGTTCGTTCCTAGATATCCTAGTACCAACCCCCGCCCCCCTTCCTTGAGTCCATCTTGTCATACGTAAAAGAGACGTTGACATTTTGGCGCTTGAAGGAAAGTCATCCCTTACACCCCGCTCCTGTTTGTGGGCAATATTCCCACCCTTTCAGTGGCGTGCCTATAAATGTAGTAAAGTGATGTGAGCATAAGGAGGATATGAGTTATTTCTTACCACTCCTGGATCATGCAATTTTTTCCTAAATTTGACGTTTTCTTAAAAGGAAAGTTGCTCTAAAACCCCTTGTACGAGTAGATAGGCAGCTGTTTCATAACTTTGCAGCTGGCCTATCTTAACACCCGTGATTCACCCAGTGACAGAATTTGGCTCTGTTTAACGTGAAACACAATACAAGCTGACGTAGTGGTTAGGATAACAGACTGATTCTTTAATATTTCCCGCTCATCTTATAAATTAATCATCTATATAACAGTCACGATGAATAAACTACGTGGCGAAACTTGAGTTCTAAGTTTACTTTATGCAAAGATGGGCTAATCAGGACTGGACCTACAGTTTAAAGTTGTATCCGAACCACTGTGTGTCTCCCCCGGGTATCGAACCCGGATCTCCTTGGTTACAGGCCGAAGAAATTACCACAACTACATAGGGCAGACCCTATATGTTAGGCACTAACCGTTCGACTGCTTCAAAGCACTTTCAAAATCGTGGGTTTAGTACGGAAATAATATTGATAAAGCAAACACAGTTGCAGTAATCTTTGCAGTAATGAATTACCAGTAAATCTTTTGAACAAACCAAAGAAAAGTTTCGCAAAGATACTCCGTAACATCGTCTTTCAGCCCTGAAAGATGGGTCAAACGTTCCTTTTGTAGCATTTTGACTATCTATTCCTTCCGCAGTCAACCCCCAGACACAGGTCTTCTTGTACTGCATGTGCAATGTAGTTTGGCGAAAGGAAAAAAAAAAGCACGCACTTCTTATCGCTTTCTTGCAGGAAGGGAGAGGGACAGAGCAGAAACGTTTTTCATCCTCTTAGCTTCTTAGTTCTTACACAAGGCATGATTTTTCCTGCATTTACTTGGGTCTCCCCGATGGCGCAGTGGCGTCGTCGCCTTGTAGTGATGAGGTCCTGGGTTCGATACCCGGTAGAGGCACACAGTGGTTTGGATCCCACTTTAAACTGTAGGCCCAGTCCCGATTAGCATAAAGTGCTATTAAAACACCAAATCAATCAATCCTGCATTTACTTGAAAGGTGAAAACGTATCAGCATCAAAGGACGGAATTAGCCGAAGTATGATTGAAAGTCGAACTTAACCTAAGAAAAATAGAGAGAATGAATTTGATGTTTAAGCTTGACCAAGATGAGAAAAATCCACTGGCCCTGTTATTTAATTTTCAACAGTAAGGGAGCGGTCGGAGAGTGGTGACGCAATGAGCTCTTTACCATGTCATCTTGCCCCTGCGTTGCCAAAATGTTCAGCATTCTTCAACAGATGGTCGTCACCTTTATTCAGTGCTAAGCATTATCATTATGAACGTCACACATCGAGATGTCGAGATGTAATATTTATCGTTGTTGAAGCTTTTGATAACGAAGGAGTGAAGGAAAGTGGCAACATGGCGGTAGTCGGGTAAATGCGGAAGAGAGAGGAGAAAAGAAATGACTGCCAGTGACGGATCTACATATTTTGGGCCCATGGCAAACATCACTTAAGGTCCCTTCAATGTAAAATACACAAGTATGTGAGAGGAAATGTCAAAACCTTTGCTGCTATTCCGTTTTTTCAATGTATGTACATATTGTTCGTGCGTGCGGGCCCCTGGAAAAAATTGATTTTGTTATTTAGCGACGCTTTTCTACAGAGTGTGTCTAATCGCGACGATGAGGATGAGTGATGATAGGATAAAATTACGGAATGGATGCAGCAACACTCACAAAGAACAGCCATGCCCAGGCAGAGATGCGAACCCGTTACCACTGGCGTCGTAAACTCTGTGCTAAGCACTTCGTACGGAGGTCGGTATATCTCTGGATTTTTTACTGATAGTTTTAAGTCCATTTTTATGCACAGGTAGGCTAAATGGGACTGGACCTAAAGTTTTAAAATGAGATCCGAACCACTATGTGCCTCCACCGGGTATCGAACAAGGTATACCTCTGAAGAGGAAGGTGGAATTGGAAAGGTAGAGTTTTGCAAAATCATGGACAGATGAAACTTTTGATAAGTCACTTATGAGAGATGTCTAAAGATAAAACTCAGCTGGGAATGATGGACCAATAACTGTTTCATAATACATTTCATTCTACATTTGCTCGTTATTACTTTTAATTTGTCAAGCTTTGGGCTGGGTATGCAGTAGTGTTTAGGTAAGCAAATCAGGTTTGATGGTTCCCAATGTAAATAGTAATTTCGTTCTATCCACGGAATTTTCGTCCCTTGCTCCGCCTGTTTGTTACAATTATTACTCATTCATTGAACAAACCATTCGTAATATTAATACTATGCAGGTTCTCTCCAAGAACCAAGTACGAAGGTTAACTTTTGCATTCCGAACTCCGTCTCCCTGTGTCTCGGGGGATTAACAATTTTAAATAAGGTATTGTTACTTTTCTTTGAGTGTCGTTGTAAATACAAGATTTAGAAAAATAATAAAAATTATAATATTACATTTAGAAAAACTAGGAATGAAACGTTCGATCACAGGTGAGTTTCCTAAGTAAACTGTCACAGAAAAACCAACGCTGTTATTCATTTTGTTAATTCATAGTTCATAACTTTGCTATCCCGTTGTTGTTAGTTATTGCGAAAGAGAAAAGTATTTCACTCTGCAAAAGGGCAATCATAATTAGTCTCTAGTAATAATCGTCATGTTATATGTGGCATGAGGTATCATTTTGTTACACCTTGCTTGTAGCCCGCAGCGAAAATTAGATACCAGTCAAAATAATTCTTACGCACTACTCTCGCAGCCAAACAAGTGGGAGAAGGGGAAGGACTGTAGATTACGGCAGCAGATAACACCCACTTGCGCAAGCAGTAGAAACACTCTGCCATTGAAATATCGAATTGGGACATTTGTACAGTCACTGACACTACTGGTTTGTAATTGTCCAATTGAAAGTCAATGAAATCGTTACAAAACAGAACTGTTCGTGACTGTACAGCTTGTCATGATGCAAGAGAGGACAAGTACAAAGCATGCTTTTCTGGGATTCGAAACCTGAAACGTTACCCTTGCGTGCTGCACGTAAATAAAGACGGACTGGAAGTAAAATTGACGAATATGACGAATATGACGAAGAGAAACACTCTTGTTTTAATTTTTAGTTGAAGTATGTTGTGAAGGAGAGAGAATAAGCAACATATCTTTGGTCTTTGGAAACACTCATGTAGTTCTGCAGGTCATGCTAATTTCGTGTTAAAGAAAGGAACATACTAGTATTACATTTTCGGATTAGTGTAGTATTTTTTTTTATTTGTCCCTAAGTAACTTGGAGTTTTCGATTATAATTTGGCTGGTGTGTCTGTAGAGGCCCTCCCCGATGGTGTAGTGGCAACTTCGTTGTCTTGTAATCAAGATGTCCTGTGTTCGATGGAGACACAGTGTTATGATTCAACTTTAAACTGTAGGCCCACCGTGACTAGCCTATTTCTACACAAAGTGGATTTATAATAAAAGCTCAAGTCAATTTAAATCACCTGGTTCGTCTAACCTATTATGCACAAAAGATCAACAAAACATAGGACATCTCTATTATTCAGAAATCCTGGTAACGACGAATTGTCCATCGCCAGTGGCGGCAAGGGGGCACTTCCTCCCATTCTTTGCAACTTTTATGCTAAACCTTATATACGAAGGAAAAGTAAACTGTCCTTGCCACCTTCCCCCCCCCCCCCCCGTTTTGGCACCTTCCCCGCAGTTTTGGCACCTTGCACCGCAGTTTTGGCACCTTGCACAGCATAAGCAGAGACCATTGCCCGCTTCGAACTAACATAATTTACTCCTAAAAACAACATAGGATGTACAATAGAATGAAAATGTAATGAAAATAGCGTTGGGCAAATTTCCTACCATTATCTTTGCCGTTGACTGTGCCTTGGAAGTGTCAATCCCAGAATAAAATGCGTAGGACATCCAGTTATGAATTTTAGATACCAGTTTTCGGTGTATCGAAATACAGGTCACATCGAAGGTGCAGAACATATTTGTTTGATGCCAATACTTGGGGGTCTGCTATATTCATATTTCCAGCAGCCCTAATAAGTATCACGTTTCTTACGAGTTGTATTTATTTTGCAATCAGACAACGTCCTGCATTTCTGCACTTCTGTGGGTCCAGTTCCGATTAGCTTATCTATGCATAAAGTGGCCTTAAAATACAAACTAAAAACTAAAAATATATGGGGGGTGAACGTGCGTTCGTTTTTTTTTTACCAAATTGGCAATCAACGTAAAAGGGATAAGCTTTATGAAAATAATGCAACTTTAGACAAATTAAGTATTACTTCTATTTATACTAAGTAATTTTATGGCACTTTTCTTTGTATTGGGTTAACCGTGACGATCTTATATACTTCTAAACTGTGAATCATTTTAATGTTTTTACTAATATATTATTTTAAGTGTACCCTTCTCTCACTGACATTCGCCAGAATGCACAGACAAACTGCTATACAATACGAAGGGGGACAGGGGCGTGACTTTTCGTAATAGACAAACGACGAGTGAATTTTCCATTTCGGCTAATTATAACACACGTAATACGTAACGTCGTTAACTTGTAATGAAAGGGTTCGATACTCGGTCGAGGCGTAGCCCGCTCCCACTTTAAACTGTGGCCCAATCCAAATTAGCCGTTCTGTGGTATTTAAAAAGTGGAATTAAAACAAATTCAACAAGAACCACCACACAATACTGTTTTTTACTGATTGTTGAAAATTTTCCCGTTTTTCTTACTTGATTTGGTTATGCATAGTTCAGGGCACGGTCTCTCATAATGCACCACCTCCAACATTTCGGTAGAAGTTCTTCAACTGAATTAAAAAAAAATCCCTAATCGAGTACTTACCTGCACAACTGCAAATCGGTGGTTCGTCTGGTTTGTCATCCATGGCGGTCATTTTCAATATAGATCTTTCACTCAAGATAGCAGAAGCACGACACAAAATAACAGAATAACACAGGACGATGGCCACAGTAAAGAAAACACGTGTCCGCAGCTCCCACGCTACGCTTCCAAATAGCACCCTCTTCCTCGCCCTATTTGCAGTGTTACGTACTCTCTATATTTCGGAGTTACTGATCACATGCCGGATATGGCCAAGTATTGGTTGGTGATTTTACTTATAATAATATACCATACGACCATTGATCATTGACTAACTTTATATGGTAATTTGTTGATTACTGAAAAGTTTGACACATGAATAATCGTACCGAGTTAGCTGGTTCCACGGATGCATGTAAAATTCTGGAAATTAGAACATTTTTGGGCAGTGTAGACGAGTTCTTTCCAACACCCTTGCCAAGGACAAACGCGGGCCTGGAATCGCTTGCTTTCGACTTTTTATTTAGCGTGAAGGGGGACGGACAGTGACCATGTAAGTACTGCATAAAGCATGACGTCCACCGAGACGCGGAGAAACTCAGCAAATGAACACGACAGACCCGTTTCCGGCGGCTCAGTGGGCGATAATCTGTAACATAACCTGCCAAAAATTTCGTGCTTCGATTTTGCGCGTTTCCCTGTAGTGGGCTTTACACCATTTGATTTAATATCGTGCCACAGTAACCATCAACCATGGAATCACTTCTTGGTGAAGAAGAGCAATTACATTAACATATTATTATTAATAATATTAAATAGAATAGGATTATGCACAGTGGCGGCGATTATGGGGGCGTGGGGGTAGTTGCCTCCCCTCAAATTTTGACACTTTTCCCCCCGCAACTGCGTCCTCTAACGAAATTTCCTGACACTCCACTCATCTCCACTTCAAAAGCAATGAAATAAAGAAATAAGTAAGTTAAGAATGGATGACCACAATTAAAGGCAAACCAAAAGAGTGATGATGTGATCATCCTTGAAATAATTTCATTTCGATCAGTCAAGTATGAGTTTTTGAACATTTAACAACGTTTTAGATGAAAATCTTTTTATTACATGAATGCGTGCGTTTCGTTGGTTTTCTTCCTACCGCGCCCATTTGCCATTGCCTTCTCTGCAACGTAAAGGTTGTGGGACTTTCGAGATTCGAACCCGATGCCACGTGGTCAACAGTCTGTCATGCTTTGTCCAGATGTCGGCTCGTTTTGCCCCGTCGGTAAAACTAAAAAAGGAACTCCCTCTCCTATCAGGAGAAAGAAAACCTCGCGAAGTGACACCCCGGAGACATGATGTGAGGTGATGCTCATTACTAGGGCTAAAAGGGGCTAAAACATCACCCTAGTTGTTGCAATCAATGGTAGAATTGTGATCCAGTCCCGTGTCTTCATCTTTGCTTATGGGCGCGAGAAATCCCTCCCTTCCTTTCCCTCCTCCAGCCTGAGAATTCTCATTTCAAGTGCTGGAGAGTAAACTTATACCTTGAAAGTGTCAGTTTCAGAATATCACGAGTATAGAGTGAGTTTTAGATACCCTGGTTCAATATCTCGAACTACCGGTTCCATCGAAGATGCAGAAAGTACCGGAAAATAACGAAGGTACCGTTTCGATATATCGATATTTCGTTGTTGCCAATACCTGAGATTCCGGTATTTTCAAGTAACGGTAAATCAATAACTCCACCATCTTTAAAAAGTATCACGTTTCTTATCATTCATATTTATTTTCTAATCACACACTTATACATATGTACACATGTGGAGGCTGTGTGCCTGTGCAGTGCTTCTTTCGGAAGAAAGTATTCAGGTACTGTTTTTAAATTCGTAAGCAACACAAAACGAAAATTCAAAGTTAATAAACAACTATTTATGCTCGGTTATTTACAGCGCGTTCAATTTAAAATTGTACCGCACTCCGCCCATTTACGATTACCTAACGCAATGCATTTCTTTGTTTGTAATGGTAACACTTCGGCGGCATAGTCACGTAGCTTGGTGTGGAACGAAGAGGCAAGGAAATGGAAAAGGAAATTGATACTTACTCTCATGATGCTTTTCCGGTGGGTTCAATTTTAACTTGAACGCACTGTATATTTTACGTGAATTTTCTTCCTGTTTTGTTAATTGTTTTGTTAGGTACTCCAAAGCAATAATGTTGTATATTCACACGCCAACCTGCTATTATCCTTCACATTTATATGTTTTTACTTTATCAGTGACTCATTGGCAATTGCCATATTGCATAGTCGAACATCTAAGGAAAAGAAGGGCGAAAGAAAATATTATCGCACTGCGCCTCGGTTCCATTTAGGGGCGAAACTGTTGCACATTACTCTATCGCTTCTGAACTGAATCTCCTGTCTGCCCCAAAGGAACGATTGATTGATTGATTGAATTGCTTTACTTTACTTCGCTTCTTGTGCCACTTTTGGCTAATTTGCGAAGATGAGGATGAGTGATGATATGATGAAATTGATGAATAGACACTCACAAACATCGATGCCCAGGCCAAGATACGAACCCGGGACCCCTAGCGTCGTAGCGCGATGTGCTAACCACTCTGCCTTCTGGGGCCGGCCCAAAGGAACGAGTAGAAGTGGTTAGTTATCTAAATAGCTTATATAAGTTTGTTGGACGAATAAACTGGTCGCTGAAGATAATGGACATTGCTTTGCGTTGATTAAAAAGAGTCTCAAAATATTTTATCATATATACTTGCTTCAAATTAGCAATCTCGTTACATAATTTTCTACAAGCTTAAATATGTTGGCTAAAGAAGAGTAGTTGGATAGCCTCAGGCTGAATTATTTTAAAGAAAATACGAATTGATCTAAAGTTATTTAAAGTATTTTCTGATAATTTTATAAATGTAATTAATAGTTCTGCTGTACACTCAGCGGCGAAAGAAACAGTAGGCAAATTGTCCACCACCATTTTCATTCAGTCTGTATTACACAATGTGATGATACTGAATTGAAATAATGACGTTAATATGCAGAGAACAATGCCTGCTTCGAACCAGTAGAGTGTCATACCTTAAAACAACACAGGATGTAGAATGAAAAGTAATGAAAATAGCAATGGACAATTTGCCTACCATTTCTTTGCCGTTGACTGTACAAAGTAAAAAGAAAACACTCTTTGGTGGGTTCCTTTATTTTCTTCCACAGTGGGCTTTCAGAACACCACAAGCGATAGCTAATGCTGTGCAACTTGCTTCTTGACCTCCCTTGCTGAAAGCGTCAGCGGAGTAAAGAATGGCGCCAGGAAGTCTCATACCCCGGTCGGAAAAGCTACAGACGGAAAATTGCGTTTGCATTAGCTGCTAGTCACTACGTACTTCGTTTTTGCCATCGTTGGTAATATCTGTCTATCATCCACTTAAGAAGGATATAACTGGAGTCAATACATGCGAACTACAAAGCAGAACGGATGAGTGTGGGGGGGGGGGGGTTAATGTTGTTTCATCGTTTAATATAGAATACGTGTCATAGCAAAACTTTGGTCAAACCACATTCATCTGTGGTTTAACTTTGTTTTGAGTCCACGTTTTGCATGACAGGCTAATTGGGAAGGACCTACAGTTTAAAGTGGGATTCGAGCCTCTGATCAATCTACCGCAAGCAGGCATGAAAGTTGGATTTCGGAATCCATCCATTACAAAGCGACAGCGTTGGGCATGAAACATTCAGGGAGGCCCTTATCTTTGAAACGGAAGGCAGAATATGGGTGTAACATCATCATATTGACTCTTCGTCGTCGCCTTGTAATCAAGGGGTGCCGGGTTCGATGCCCGGTGGAGGCACATAGTGGTTCGGATCCCACTTTAAACTGTAGATCCAGTTCCGATTAGCCTTACTGTGCATAAAGTGGACTTAAAACACCAAATAAATCAATCAATACTGACTCTTCTTCTTCTTTTTGCTTCGTGTACATGGTGTGAAATCACTGGTTGAGGGGGACAAAGATCTTAATCTACACGCACGTGCGCGCTTATATGTATACGTAATTATGTACAACATTACTAATTACTAAATCACTAAATATTTAAAAATAACATTATTAAATACATTTAAAGGATTTTTTTTACATTTATAAATATCAGATTTGCATCAAGAAGCAAACTGATTTCTTTACTAAGTGGTTAAAAATGTCAATTAATTTCAAATTTGTTGAAATTGTTTTATTATAGAAGAGCTGAAAGATTGATTGATTAAATTGGTTTATTTTACTTCGCTTTTCTGCCACTTTTGGCTAATCGCGAAGATGGAAATGGCTGATGTACAATGAAACCGATGAAGGGACACTCACAAATACCCATGCCCAGGCCGGGATTCGAACCCGGGATCTCAGGCGTCGTAGCACGCTATGCTAACCACTCCGCCCCGGATGTCGGCGTAACACTTGAAACATTGTGTTTAGTTTTTCTAGTAATATAAATCAATTAGGTTCCATTTTTATATTTATTGTCCTTTCTTGTTTCACTTTAATTGTGAATAAATACGTTGCTATTGCTGTAGATCTGTTAATGATCTTTTGAAGGAGAGATTGTTGGGGAATACCCCCGTTGCAACTTGCCCTTGGACCTCTCCGCTCCTAATAGTTCTCATGCACTATCATCCGCTGAGAGGACATCGTTTCGAGGGATATTGAGGAATCTAGTGTTACGGTGAAAAACCTTCCTTCGTTTGACTTCAGGTGACAAGAAAATCGCAAGAAATTAAGTATAAAGAACAGATTGAACTGTTTGTGACATTTTGTAAGATGGTACATGTAAGATGTACATGGTAAGATGTCACTTACTATGATTTACACCCGTGTCCTTCATTTATTGAATTTATTTTGCCTCTAATATTAGTTATAAGTTCAGTTACTCAGGGCTGGACCTCAAGTTAACTTCTCAGCCCGGACCTTGGGGTGCACGAGTTTGGGGTGGCAAAAAGCCTTATCTTATTTAAATCTTATTTTCGTCAACATTCGTGAATTGTAGTGATAGTGAGTTGCATGTTATTGAGTAGGAAAGCAAGCAGAGAACAGCAATTTCAGTAAATCAGGCTGTGATTCCGCCCTTTGGAAAATTATTTCTCACTTATTGCAGACGATTATTTGACCATAACCTTTCATAACTTGCAGGAAACATCCCGTTTCTTCCGTTCTGCACGCCCTCTCATATCCGTGTCGTCGTTAACCAGACGGTACAAATTAGTTACTTTCGCCTCGTACTAATCCACACAATCCACAATACTTTCACAAAAAGAAAAAAAATACTTGGAACGGTGGACATATTATAACCTGAGCAATGCATTGGTTTGGTTTAGAGTACGAGGTCGTTGTATTATGAAGTTCATCTAATTTTGTGTGGTGTCTCCAGTGTCACATGTTGGTACAATGCTGAGGATTTCGGTTTTCTCCTTAGTTGACTTATATTCAATGACAGCTTAAGGAAAGCTAAGCACTTGTTTATCGCAGAAGAAAATTGTTATAACAATATAAAATGTGACAAATCCACAACAAAGTTATATGCAAGGTAATTTCGTACTTTGTAAGTCACGCGTATATAACCTATACTGAATTAATGAATAAATACTGCATTTAAATTTCTTTGAATATTGCTCATGTATTAGGGGAGTCTACAGACTCCACCCCCACCCCCGGTACGCTCTCAGACAAAAAAAGTTAGATTAAAAAGTAAAGTTGTTGCGTGGAAATATGGCCATTCTATTCAATTGCTATTGCCTTCGGTTTGTAGACCGATTGATTATAAAAAAAAATGTTTTCTAAACTTTTTTTCGAAGAGCTTGCATTTTCTGCAGCTTGCGTTTGCAACGTTGCAACCAGGAGACAGGACAACCTTACTGTCAAGCTGGCGACTTTTTTTCTCTATCGGTATCTAAGGTTGCCAGACCTTCATCTTTTATGCTTAACTTCGCTGCTTTTAAATAACGTTATTTTTTCAACATTAAAGCATAAAGTTGGTTTAGACAGTTTAAATTGAGAATATTTCTGTTATACGTTTCGTGAAGCAATGCTGAGAGAACACGGGAGTGAGCGTTCTTAGTTCTCTGTCTTCCCACACGACCTGCATGTGTATCTGAGGCAGTGGCAACCATGCCCACTAAATCCCTCGCCCTCGCAGACAAGAGATGAGGGGAAACCACTCTGTGTTGTTTTTAGATGTTATCTGTAGAAGCACTTCCCAGGTTTCTGTCGCTCTTTCTGTGTGACTTGCGATAAATGCAGAATTCCTGTGTTGTGCGCACAATCGAAGGCAAATGTAATAATAGACAAATTGCTCATCATTATGTTAATTAAGTCTGTGTTCCTCAATTAGATTTTCAAGGATCGGAATCGTCATACAGCTTCTTTAAAAAAGCCCTGTCTGGGAAAGTAAATAATGGAGAAAAACTATTGATATCTTGCCTGCTATAATTTTAGCCGTTGACTGTATACAGCAAAAGGACGTTTTGCTGTGGTCTTGGAAAACGATAGCGTCGTCGCCTTGTAATGAAGGGGTCGCGTCACGGGTTTGATACCGGTGGGGACACGTGGTACAGTGTTTCGGATTCCACTTTAGACTGTAGGTTCAGTCTCGAATAGCCTTTCTGTGCAAAATGTGGCAATTGAATTTTTCGAAAAGGAGCACACATTTCAAATCTTGGTCGTCTAATACACAAATGTTTGTGCTCACAGTTGCCATGCATCGCCAATGTGAACATTAAACTAAGGGTTCCAGTGTATTTCTATTTTACGCCCATTTTCTACCTATCTGGTTAATCGCGACGATGAGGATAAATGACGAACCGATGAAATGGTGATGGAACACAAAATGATACATCCATACCTGACCAGGTACGTAGGAACCTGAGGCTTCACAGCGTGTTACGTCGTTTACTCCGCAACGGAAACCGACTAAAGGTTTCAGATGTCAAATGACAGAATGTAGATATCATCACCAATGGTTCAAGGTTGAACCCCTTGAGTTTATTTCTGCTTTCTATCTTCCTTTTTTTTAGTTTTTGATTTTAAGGCCACTTTATTCACATAAAGCATACACCCCTTGTTTGGGAATGAATGTTTTATTTTTGTGTAGTGTATCGTGCAGTGGGTAACACTGTTGCCTTGTAATCAAGGGGTTCCAGGTTCTATTCCCTGCGGAGGCACATTGTGGAGTCCGATCTTTGCAAGAGGTTGACTTAAAACAAATTTTTAAATATTTTTTTGTCATTTTTGTCTTCATCATTCGTTCTCATCGTCGCAATCAATCAAAATTGTCAGAGAGGAGACGTAAAATTAGGAAAGTTCTAATACGACAAAGACGCTTTTCTGATGTCTTGGCCGATAGTCAACAATTTATTAGAAGAATAATTCAATCTAGAGTTTGGTATCCAATGCAAATTACGCTAACCAAAGCACTTAACGAAAAGTTCTTTCAGTAGGGGGAAAAGGAAAGAGAGAATGTATGAAGTTGATGTAATCTTAGATGTTATTGTTTCAGAATGTATACAACCAATATACAGTACTTACAAAAATGTGTACATTTTTACTATTTTATAGCTTGTCGCCACTGTGTTGCATGTTGCGCGGAAATCTCAAATCATTATTATCTTTTCTGGAAGTCGCACATATTTTTCGCTCATAAGTGTTATTGACCGATATAAATAATTTGTAAACACATGTTATAAGTTATCGTGAGAATTTGTTTTTAATCACTTTCTGCATTTCTAAGTAAAAATTCTTTAATCTTGAATTCTGAGAATTCTTGAGATGCTCAAAATTAATAACTTCTGCATTTGTTTTCTCATATTCCTACAAAACAGCTACTTAAGTTGACCGGACAAGGTTTTCAGTCAACTCAGTCGTGAAACAAACTGGAGGCAGGGGTGTCCGGAGGGAGGGTGTTGGGACACGATGCTTGATGGGAATTATTGGAAGGGAAAACAATAATTGAGCTTTGATAATATAATACCAAAACGTTTAAACATATGTTTATACAATTTCTACGATTTCTACCTAACTTCACACAAAAATGTGTATATATGCATGTGGGGTTGATTTGAATTGTTAATAAAGTGCACTTTATGCACAGATAGGCTAATCGGAACTGGACCTACAGTTTATAGTGGGATCCGAACCACTGTACTATGTGCCAGGACCTCTTGGCAAAGCGACAACGTTGCCACTACGCCATCGGAGAGGCCCCAGGTGCGTGTGTGTAGTGTTGGAGCAGAGGATTACTTGCAAAATCAAACTAACAAATAACCAAGAGTACGGTTCGATACGCTAAAAGAAAGTTCAAAATTTGTTTTGACATAAAGTGTCCTTACATTCCCTTCGACAATCTTTTAATTTCAACTTCGGCAAAGGAGATTTGAAAGATGCGTGGATCCAGAAACTGCCTGTTTTCTTTACTTCAGCTTTGGTTTCAAGTTTGGTCCTGAAAAATGGTTAACTCGGATTTGCGACCAGCCAAAGGGATGGCCTGATTTCTCCGGCCCATTTCTTTCAAGAACTTTTAAGAAATAGTCGGGCTGTGTGCTTTGCTTTATATCCAGTGTAAACTCACTTTTCTCGGTGGCCACATATCTTCACTTACCTACGAACATTTGAATCATTTATTAAATCTGTTTGTAATTTTAAATTTCCTCTCCTTGCCTTCTTTCGTTTATTTTAGAATTAAACTTGCAATTTAACTTCCAGGTTATTAGTTCTTACTAGTGTTGCACAATATATCGTCAATAAATTTTAGAACATCTATCGTGTCAGCGATATAACGTCACGATATTTGGCGATATTTATCATGAAGACGATATATCGTCGGGGCAGGTCCCCGTGGAGGACTGGTTAGCACATCGCGCTACGACATTAGGGGTACCGGACAAGGTACGGAGAATGCAATACGTATATGTATGTTAATGAGTTTCCTTGTATTATACAAAGTTAAAGTACCTACACATGTGATTGCAAGTACGTTTACTTCCACGCCTACGCGCATTTGCGTATTATTAATGTAAGAAATGGTCGAACAGTTAACAATGTTTCCCAGTTTTCTTTGTTCAACAAATGTAAAAAAAAATCATGCTAAAACGCTTTTGCAAGTCAGTTGAAATACAGATGTCTGAAAAATATGTGCAATCAAACCATGGCCAGTATTAATGGAAGGACTATTATGCCTACTCATTTTATACAGGCACACTTTGTGCTTGGGGGAAGTGAGTGGTCAGACGAGGCACTTTCTGCCTCTCTTAAATAAATCAAGATTAAATTCTGAGCTCCCAGCAGCCACTTACGGTTAACAACTTTTTACTTTAGTAGAAATTTTAGACTAAATATTTGTTCAAAATTGCCGGTTTTCCCCTCAATTTTGCAAAAAAAAATTCTTGCTTGCTTCGATTGTAATATAAACGTTTACACGCCACATTATTTTGAAAGAATTTGCGACCTATTCAATTAAAATGTTTCCTATATAGCTATTTCTATTTTGGTTATTTTACGTCACCGATCTATTTCGTGGATGAATCCAGACAATGATGTGGAATGATAAAATGTTGAAGGTAGAATTACGATGTCCATGACACCATATTATCGAGTCTATTCTTTAGATTTAGCTATACTTTGTATAACAAGTATTAATGCAATCTTTCAAACCAGAATTTTCGTAATAGTTTGAGACCCTCAACATTGGCCCATGTACGCAATTGGATCTCCGACGCTGTTTTTTCTTGCTTGTGGGCTAGGGGACGTCAAGGAAGGGGAGGGAGTGGGTGACGCCGTTTTTGGCTGATTCCAGGGTTGTCGCTTGAAAGTACGGAAAGGGGAGAGACTATGCCATTCCTGTTTTCTCTGTGTTGTTACTATTTGAGGGCAATTGACCTGAAAGGGAATGATTGTCTACAGTCGGATTAAACATTATGGAAACTCGAGTTTGAGCTCCAATCAAAACATTAACCAGTAGAGCTACGTATTTAAATTTCGTCACGATTGGACCACAAGTTTTTTTAATTACAGAATCTCAAAGAGAGTGTAGTTTGGAAAACACCAAAAAAGCGGCATTTTATTTGGTTCTCACGAGGATAAGAAATTGAAGGCATAATTGAAAAAAATAGTTATTATAGCTTAATTCACAATGCAATAACTTAACTGGCTAATTTTTAATTCGAGAGCAAACCCGAGTAGCCATAATTTTGAATTGGACGGTAGTTCGGCGGAATCTTTCTTTATTGTTTCATTTATGACGCAGTGTTTGTGCAAGAGATCGTGATGATTAGATATAATGAGATATCGCTGTTCGGGAACAGCACATGTTAACGGCTTGTAAAGCAATCGCCTGTTCTCTGTCCCCTTAGCACATTTTAAGTCTTAGCGCCTTTCAACTCATTCAGCAAAGTGCCATGATGTTTTAACTTGATATATAAATAGCAGATATTAACATACTAATTAGTTTAATAATTTAAATGAATAATAGAAATATGGGTACACATAACACGTACGCAAAATTAAAAAGTATTTAATAAATTGTGTTTCAAATCGGAGAAACTTGAATTCAATTTATCATCATAATTATTTTCTTTCTTTCACTTTCCGATCTCGGAATGTAGTCTTGAGGCTTGGGCCCCCTTCTCTCGCAGTGCGGTGTGTGCGAAGTCACCTATACCACTAACACTGCGTATATTTTTCGGGCGAAGAGAGACAGCATAGAATTGATGCAGTAATCAGGTCATCTTATCATATTATGCCCTATAACTCCACAGTCCACACTCCCGTGATATTCAGTCATGGCGCAATGCACAGGGAACAGCTGTACTTTACTGCATAGACAGGTCCCTAGCTTCCCCCTTCCCTGCATTGAGGGAGCTGCTGCTATGCCACTGGTCACCTCTGAAACCTACTTTGTTCTTTTTTATGTCTTATATTTTGTTCAGTTATAAGCCCACGAAATGATTCCCTGTTAAAAAGGGACGTGGAGGGGGGGGGGAGTTATGGACTGTTAGGTTAATTTGTGCAGTTATGGACAGTACGAAGCTTTGTCGTTGGCCAGGCCACTGTTTTTTAGAAGTCATTTGTATTTGATATTTATTATTTATTTTACGTCTCTTTTCTTCCATTTTTGGCAATTCACGACGATGAATCTTGATTATGTTAAATGGATGAAGAGAGACTCGCAAAACAGCCTCGTCCAGGCTGACGGGACTCGAACCCGGAGTGTACGATCACCCAACGCACTCAACAACAGAGTCGAACTTTTATAAATGGGGGAATTAATCTTTTCGCACCATATTTCTCAGGAAATTACGTTACGACTATGCGTCAATCAGTGAGTGAAAATATGAATATATGTTAATAATAAGTTGAGATAGGATTATTTGTGTGTAAAATATTTGTGTTCGACGTAAGAAAGTGAAGAGAAAAAGCTGTATAGTTTGATCGGGTGAACAGGCTCTTTCGTTGCAGCTGTAAGGGATTAAGGGATTAGCGAGCTACCGATAAGTAGGTCAGTGGTACAAACATGGTTCGAACGTCGATCTCTCCTTCTCAGGACGAAGCAGCTGAAATAGGCTGGAATAAAATACTTGAGTGATGCGGCAATGAACTTTC
This sequence comes from Lepisma saccharinum, assembly GCF_977018435.1. Lineage (NCBI taxonomy): Eukaryota > Metazoa > Arthropoda > Insecta > Zygentoma > Lepismatidae > Lepisma > Lepisma saccharinum. Next base: position 619,663 of record NW_028142987.1, read on the forward strand.
TTATGAGGGAGCAATAGAATGTAGTTGTTTTTTTTATGTGGTACCATATAGGCAAAATTAGAATAAAAAATTGACATGTTGTATCATAATGTGGAGGAAAGTAAACGAACCATGAAAGAAATGAGCGTCCGGCTGGAAGATAAATTGGATAAGTTAGAAATTAAAGTATATTAATTGAAAGAGTAATGTAGTTTAATGTAGAAAGATAGGTCCAATGTTCCATTTGTAACATTTTGACTATCTACTCCGTCCGCAGTCAACCACCGGTCACAGGTCTTCTTGTACTGCATTTGACATGTTTAACTCAATGTAGTTCGGCGAAAAGAAAAAAAGAAGCAAGCACTTCTTATCGCTATCTTGCAGGAGGGCGAGGGACAGAGCAGAAACGTTTTTTAATCCTCTTAGCTTCTTACGGAAGGCCTGATTTTCCTGCATTTACTTGGGCCTCTCCGATGGCGCAGTGGTAGCGTGGTCGCCTTGTAATCAAGGGGCCCCGAGTTCGATACCGGATGGAGACACACAGTATTTCGGGTTTAAACTTTAGGTCCAGTCCCGATTTGCTTTACTGTGCATAAAGAGGACTTAAAACACCAAATCAATCAATCCTGCATTTACTTGAAAGGCAAAAACGTATCAGCAGCAAAGGAAGTGAATTATCCGATGTATGATTAGACGTCGAACTCCACCTAAAAGAAGTAGATATAATGATTTTGATTTTGATGTTAGAGCTTGAGCAAGATGAGAAATTCACTGGCGCTGTTGCAAAATTGTCAACTGTAAGGGAGTTGCCAGAGCCTGCTTGACGCAATGAGCTCTTTACCATGTAATCCTGCCTCTGCGTTGCCAAAATGTTCAGCATTTTTCAACGGATGGTCGTCACCTTTATCAGTACTAAACAGTATAATCATGAAGCTTACGCATCGAAAGTAGAGATGTGATATTTATCGTTGTTGAAGCCTTTGTCGACGAAACATTGATGGAAACTGGCGACGTCTCGATACTCGGGTGAAGGCTGTAAGGAAGGGAGGAAAAAAACAATTGACTGTCAGTAACAGACATATTTTGGATCCATCGCAAAACATTACTTAATGTGCCTTCAATGTAAAACACACGTAATTGTGAACTGAAATGCAAAACTTTTACTGCTACTAAGTTTCTTCACTGTATGTATGTTGTTTGTGTGTGATTTGATTTTGTTATTTTGCATCGCTTTGCTATCACTTTTGGCTAATCGCAACGATGAAGATGAGTGATGATACGATGAAATTACAAAATTGATGCAGGAACACTCACAAAGAAAACATATGTCGTTACCATTGGCGTCGTAAACTCTCCTAACCACTCCGTACGGAGGTCGGCATATCTGTGGATCTTTTTTACGTAAGTTTTTAAGTCCACTTTTATGCACAGATAGGTTAAACGGGACTGGACCTACAATTTTAAAATAAAATCCGAACCACTATGTCCCTTTACCGGATATCGAACATGGTATGTATATACCTATAGAGAGGAAAGTAGAATTGTAAAGGTAGATTTTTGCAAAATAATGTGCAGATGAAACTTTCCATAAGTCACTTACGACAGATGTTTAAATATACAATTCAGCTGGAAATGGTGGACCAATAACTGGTTCATAATATTTCTACATTTGCGCACTTTTAATTTCAATTTGTCAAGTTTTGGGCTGGGTATGCAGTTCTGGTTTTGTTGTATCCACGGGATTTTCGTCCTTTGCTCCGCCTGTCTGTCACAATTACAAGTATTATACATTCATTGGACAAACCATTCGTTATATTAATACTATGCACGTTCTCTCCAATAACCAAGTACGAAAGTTAACTTTTGCATTTCAAACCCCGTCAACCTTTTGGCTCAGGGCGGTTAACAACTTGAAATAAGACATTCTTACTTTTGTTTGTTTGCTTGTCCTTGTAAATACAAGATTTAAAAAAATATTTGTAAAATAATAATAAATTTAAAAAAAAACTGGGAACGAAATGTTTCGATCACAGGCCAGTTTCATAAGTAAAGCGTCAAAGAAAGGCAAACGCTGTCTGGTAGCTATTGTCTTTTGTTTTGATTCATAGTTCTTTACTTTGCTATCTCATTGTTGTTAACTTTAGCGAAAGGGAAAACTATTTCACTTTGCAAAAGAGCAATTCATAAATAATCTCTAATAATAGTCGTCATGTTATATCGCATGACTAATTATTTTGTTAGACCTTGCTTGTAGCCTGGAGCGAAAATTAGATACCGGTCAAAATAATTCTTACGCACTACTCTGGCAGCCCGATGAGTGGAAGAAGGGGAACGACTTGAAGATTACTGCAGCAGATAACACTCACTTGTGCAAGCAGTAGAAGAACTCTGCCGTTGAAACCATTTGTACAGTCACTGGCTCTTCTGGGTTGTAATTATCCAACTGAAAGTCAATGAAATCGTTACAACCCAGAACTGTTAGTGACTTGTCATGATGCAACAAAAGACAAGTACAAAGGCATGCTTTTCTAGGATTCGAACCCTGAAACGTTACCCTTGCGTTCTACACGTAAACAAAGACGGACTAGAAGTAAAATCTAGATCTAGCATTTTTGTTTTTCAGACTGTCCAGTATTTGACGAAGAGAAACATTCCTGTTTTAATTTTTTATTGAAGTTTGTTATGAGGAGAGCGTATAAGCAGCAGATCTTTGGCTGCGACTAATGCTAATTCCGTGTTAAAGAAAGGAACATGCTAGTATTAAATTCTGTGAAGTTAGGTATTTTTTTCGTGTTAGTGTAGTATTTTTTTTTGTCCCTAAGTAACTTGGAGTTATGAATTATAATTTGGCTGTTATATCTGTAGGGCCTCCCCGATGGTGTAGGAGGAACGTCCTTGCCTTGTAATCAAGGGTCCTGTGTTCGATGGACACACATTGTGTTATGATTTAACTTTAAATTGTAGGTCCACAATGACTAGCCTATTTATATATAAAGTGGGTTTGAAATAAAGCTCAAGTCAATTTAACTCACCTGATTCATCTAACCTATCAAGCACAAAACATTAACAACATTTAGGACTGCTGTATTATTCGTAAATCCTCGTAACTTCTTCTTCTCTTAAATTTTACAATTATTTTACACTTCTTCTTACAATCCAGTAATATAGTATTTTTCCCAGTGCTGACATTTTTCTGTACATATATTAATAGTGGACTAAGAACGCTGCCACTATATAATCAAGCTTTGTAAGCAAGTGGTCTCAGATTGGATGTCAGGTGGAGGCACATAGTCCGGATCCCATCCAGTCCCGATTAGTTTATCTGTTTAAAAAGCGGACTTGCAACAAATCTTTAGCTCTTTACCTGAGCAGTAAGTTGTTGATCTGAAATAATTCTACACACGTTTATGTAATTTATTTATTTGTATTAACATCATTAGAATTAAATGCAAAATTAACATTAAAAGTTTTCCTTCTAAATGCTTTGAATTCAAAGCTTTATTCTTCCATAGCATTTGAGCTTCAGAGGGAAGCAGGCGTGAGAAGAACGCTTGGCACCTCGAAGTCTGGACAAGACTCCCCGAAGATTAGGGATGAACAAGCGAAAATAACTAACAATTATACCAACACAAAATTAGATTTATTCAATTACTTTAATTTTGTTACTTCCAGTTTCCAAATGCAGCAGTAGGCAAGTTGTCCATCATTGTGAATATTATGCACATTGTTGTATGCAACAAAAAACGAGGATTGAAAGGAAAGCTCTAAGAAAACCGAACACAATATCAGAATGTCAAATAACAGGCACACAGTAGTGATAAGAGAGATGGGAGAAGATAATAACGTGCACACGTCGCGAAAATTGGCTGCTAAGGCCTAAGAGCCTTAAACTTGCCCTCCTAACCTAACAACGTAGGCAGTATTAGAATTATAATTGTAAAAAATATATACCTGCTAGTTACTTAGGAGTGTTAAGTTTGATGCAGTAAGCAAATTTTATCATCACTTGATCCCGAGCGGCGTTCACCGACAAGAAAACATAGACCGGATCTATTTAGTGCCCACATCAGTGAATTTCGAGTTCAAATTTTGTCATTGTTGACGTGCATTTTGTCTATTTCGTATTTTTTTTTAAAAAAAAACCGACACTGTATAAAATCTCAGGAGCTTAGAGACCACCATCGCGGGGGCGGCTGCTAGGCCACTGTCATAAAGGAAAGAAATCGCTATCTTCAACTCAAGGTTTTTTTCTTCCCCAAAGTTTCCTGGTGGGGACCATTACCAAAGGTACATTCATTGTTCTCTCTGTTGTCTTGTATATAGGAAAATGTATTATACGCATAGACGAGTATCAATGCTAATATCCCTGCGTAAATATTTGTATGTTGTTTCTTTATATTTTTACTTTGAATGCACACATTTAAACAGAAAGTTCGGCAAAAGACAACGAGTTTTGGGCGCGGCCTTGCCAGATGGATCTGGAATACTGGGACCAAGGATTATAGAGTATTATAGAAAGAACATTCCGATACACAGCGGTCTCTCATTGGCCAGGAGCAGCTACAAGCTCTGACGTGAACAAGAGGCGTGCGAGTCTTAATCGTACATATCTTGGTTCTATCAACCATTTACAGTAGGGTATTAAGCAAAAAGCAAGGAATAAGACCTAGGCAATAATATGAAGAAGTTTACGGCACGTAATAACAATAAATTGCGTTATACAAATCAAGCAAAAATAATCATGACTATCATCAAGTATCAAATATCAAAAAGTAATCACGCTACATTGAAATCTAAAGTTGCTTGTGGGAAAATAAATGCAATTTTACGTATGAAATATTTCGCTACGCAACCAACACTTATTATCCTTCATATCTTCAAATTTCCACAGATGTTCGTTATTTATAATGGCGTGTTCATAATAATTTATATATGTCTAGTATATGTAGGATGCAGCTGTTGATATTTGACGTCGCTTTCTACGTCTTTATGGTAACCGCAACATTAAAAATGAATGATGAAATGATAAATTTGATGGGACCGTAGGCAAGATGAGTGTGGACACTCTGTTCAAATCAACATTTCCCACGTAATTCACTGTCCACAAACTATGGGAAAACTGCAGAAATATTCTACCTGAAGTGATTTGTGTTTAGAAAACCGTAACTCAGATATATTTTATTTTTGAAAAATTGAAATATGTCTTCTAGACATTGTAAAAGGATAGAATCTAATGTCGTGGGAAAACGTAATCCATCAATAAAAGATTAACTTCCTCCTCCCTTTGTGGATGAATTACAAAGTAACTCGTGCCAGCTCGATGGCCAATGTTGTCAAGTGCGTTAAGTGTTTGATTTTGGATCCCGTCATTAAAGTTCCCGAGTTCGAGTCACTCGTGGGCATGGATATTCTTTGTGACTGCCCTGTCATCAATTTCATGTGATCATCACTCATCGCCGCGATTAACCAAAAGTGGTTAATCGCTTGTCGCCTGTTACGTGTCGTTTGTCGCTTCAGTGTGAAATTTCCCTTACAAAGCGAGAAGCTGGACAGGCGACAAGCGATATGGAGAATTCACACAGAAGCTGTAAGCGACAAGCGACACCATGGACGGTATTGAGAAAACGGGCCAGTTTGAGCGACACACAAGCTTCAAGCGGCACGTGCGGTTTGTTCTGTCGCTTCTGTTGGAAAGGTTCACTTGATTACTGGGTGTTCGTTTCCAAGCGACTCGTGTCGCTTGTCGTCTGTCGTTTGTCACAAGGTGTGAAAACGCTGTTGTTTGGTGTAGTCACTTCAGGCCACTGGCGTACGCACAAGGGGGGGGGGGGGGTAAATGGGCTACAGCCCCCTATATTTTTATAAAATAAACAAATGAAAGCAGAAAAGTCGGGAACCCCCCATTAAAGTAATCCCCGATAACCATTGTTGTCTTTCAATAACTTTTAAAACGAAGGTTTAAAATCGTATTTGGAGCTCATATCTGATAAGAAAAAGGGACATTATATTGATTGATTGATTGATTTAGTTTATTTTACTTCGCGTTTTGTGCCTCTTGGCTAATTTGCGAAGATGGGGATGAGTGATGAAATGATGAAATTGATGAATGGACATTCACAAACAACCAAGCCCGACCAGGATTCGAACCCGGGACCCTTGGCGTCGCAGCGAAGGGACATTATAGAAATTAACTTACAGCGATGTAGCTTATTCTATGATCCAAGAAAGATATAATCTCTGAACCAGCGTTCACATTCAGCTGTAGATATTGGAACAATTTTGATATAATTCACATAAACTTTGAGTGACGTGGCAATGTGTTGTGGAGTTTCTTTGTAGGTGCGAAGATTTTTAACTATTGACGCACACATCCTTTCGCTTACAAAGTTTGCCTGACATCTCACACACCTTCACAATTATCTAAATACCATGTATGTGCATTTTATGGGACTGTATGCGAAAATATACTTGAGTCTTCAAACCGGCTATTCATATTATTCACGAAAGAAGAAAATGCTTTGGAACATGGTTATCCTTAACTCCGAAACTATCGTCCTTCAAGGTGAATCAATTGTTTTCGATGCTTAAAGTGTAGCCATGTCTAAATATCTAAGAAACTGAACTGACGAGACGGAACTGAACGCTTCCAGATAATCACGAACCGGAAGCCGTTCCGGTCGGCTACGGTCCATTTCGAGCCCTGACCTCACCTTATGCTTCGTCTGTGTTTGTAAAATAACAATCTACGTGTAAATATTTTGTGCCAAACTTCCTTTGTTTTCGTTTTTGTAATCGGTGTAAAATGGGCGCACAGTACTGTAGGTACTAGGTAAATAAACAAATAATGTGGTGTCCTGAACTGCTTTATTTGGGTTAAAGGTATTTTACCAGTATTGTATGAAAGACGGAATTGTCCATTTCCATCATGAAACTGTGCGCAAGGGCAGGAAACAATAAACTGAGAAAAGAAGAGCGCGTCCAACAGCAAGGCGCCTTGAATTCCAGAGGTTAGGTTACGATGAACAGAAATGTATAGCTTACACTACGTACAACACGGGTTAAAATATTGAAATAATATATATTAGTATTTTAAACAATAGTTTTGTAAGACAGTAAATAAATTCTCAAGTCCGACTTCGCCACCCACCAAACACCCCCTCGGGTCCCAGCTGTGAGTCGCGCCCCATAGGTTGAGAAACGATGCGATCCAATGCCTTATTCCCCTTAGCATTTGAGTCGGACAGAAACAAGTTTGGGAAGAATGCTTCTGCAAGCTGTGTCAGTGCATGGCTCCTGGGTCGGCGAAGAGTAGGAATCAAGGAAGGAGAAAGATAACGTTTGCTTCCACAAATTAAACTTGCAGTCAGTGGCGTGCCCAAGGGGGTGGGGGATTAGTGGCGGTTATAACCCCCCGTTTGGCCCAGCATTCCTAAAAGAAAAATGTCAAAGGTAGGAAAATATGACAAAATGAGGGCAGACTGCCAAGACAAAGTATACGTAACCCCTCCTTTTGTAAACTCCTGGGCACGCCACTGCTTGTAGTAGCATACTTTTATTTGCATTCTCTTATTTTAAGTTTGCAGGCAAGTTGTCCTTCACTATGTTTATAACTATGCCATATGCAATACAAAATTTAAGGATTGAAAGAAAATCGCTAAGGAGACCTAGGACAACGGCAGAATATAAAATTGCACGGCGTACTTCGGCGATAACATAAAGGGGATAAGTTCTATACAACCTCTCACTTCACTGAAAGCAATAAACGATCTTTCAAACCCATATATTTTATCTTCATATGTTTTTATGGGTATCACTGTAGTTGAGCCTGTGACATTTTGTAAGCTAAGCCTAATGGCGGCAAGCGACTAAAAAGTTGGGAGTTGTGTTAATCACGGAGGAAAAAAAGTTTCTCGTACATTTTTAAAGCGCACACATCGCGCTCTTTTACTAGCAGATATCTGCATTTCTTATCGCTTTTATTTTCTATTTAAACTCATGTAGTTGTGGAAGAAGGGTTTCCTTTAAATAACAGTGCGTGATGACTAATTCGACTAAAATATCGGGATAAAACTAGAGTTCAACTTCATCTTCGCGATTTGCCAAAAGTGGAAGAAAAGTGAAGGAAAATCAAATCAATTAATCAATTAGTAGTGTGTCATTACCGGTCGAGCATCCTTTTCTCCGTCGTTATTTAGATAACGATACGATACGCAGTCTCATTCATGCATCATAATGCCGGGGAATACATATTCAGCTTCTGGAAATGTCACTTATACATTTGGTTAATGATTTTTTCAAATATACGCTCTCCTTTCTCTCTCCTCCCCTACACATGCGCACGTGCAGACTAATTCATATGGGAGTGCCTAAAGGGGTGTTTCAGTTGACTATCTGGACAATGTTAGCCTATTTGTCACAAGTTAATTTTCCCCTTTCACAGAAACCATAAGGTGTGTGAAGATGAAATTTTAACTTATGGTTTATGAGTATGCGTTTTCACATGAGCACACGTTTTCTTATTTTTGTGAAGATATTTACGTTATTTACACATAAATAAATCTAATTAGAATTCAGTAACGCAACTGATATGCAAGAAAAACTATATGCCATGTATAGTAAATGGAATAATAATAAAGAGAATATTGATCTATTTTACCTACTTTGTGATGAATACTATAAATGTTGTGAGGTTGAAAAGTTTGTACTTCGCTAAAACACGGGACGTTAGAGATTTTATTACCACAGCCAGTTCCTGACGTGCACTTCTTCTCTGAAGAGGCAATGGAAACTGTTTGAGGAAATCTAATAAAACAGGGGAAAGTCAAAATTGTACTACAAATAACTAAGTTGGTACTTTCTTCAGCATTCCTTGGCACTTTCTATTTCTTTTCAACCGATAGCTGCACTGAGTTCACTATTCGAAGAGAAATGTACAAGAACCAGATAATTATTTATTATTACCCACACAGATTGATTTGATGGCACCCAACAAATGTCAAACATTTCGCTAATTTCCATCATTGTTGTTTCTACTGCTTGACCACTCTAGAACAGATCCTATTATTTTTTTCTGAAAATAAAATAAAGTGCATCCATAAAATATTTAGGGTACAATGACTATCTTTCTTAAAAACATCTTGAAGAGCAAGCTCGAAATTATGACTCAAACAGTGTCATTCCATTCAAAGTACACGTTCAGAGGGGGACATTTTCTTCCCATGGTTGGGAATGAAAATATAAATGTAGAGCAGAGCATGGGAAAAATAGAGGGGGGAAATTCCCCGGTTCACCCCTTCATTCGAATACTGCTTCATCCATCCGATCCTATTATCATTCACCTTCATCTTCGTGATTAGCCAAAAGCGGAAGAAATGCGACGTCAAAAAAATCAAATCAATCGGACTCTACTTCAAACCCTGTTTTCTCTAACGTAGACTGTTGCACCACTACAAACATCGCACTGATTACGTAGATCATTTTGCAAACTATTGTGGGTATTGTTAGCATTGTATTATTATTGTTTTGTCAAAATAGTTTGCTTGACACTCGTTAAGCAATCAAGGATTTCCTCTTATCACTGGTGAATCCCGAACGAAGGGTCATCTTTCTAGGCGGATTCCAGCTTTGGCTGCAAGTCGTTTCACTCTTCTGTCTTTAACTTTAGAAAGATCCGACCATTAAAATTCAAATCTCGAGACAGCAGAGGAGACATTATTTTCATTGTTATAATGGTACTTTCTACATTCTTAATTTTTTGAGGACGCATTTTGAGGTGTTCATGCACCACTGGCAACCACCGTGCGCACTCCTATGCCCTCACATATAAATTTTAATTTGCTTCATATGTACAAGACGTTGTTTGAAAGTGTGTTAATATCGGGTGTTTCATAGACGAAAAAGTATATATATATATATATATATATATATATATATAGGTTACTGGGACTCTCTGTTGGCGTAGTAGTAAACGTCGTCGCCTTGTAATCAAGGAGTCCCGTGTTCGATAACCAGTTGAGACATAAAATGGTTCGTATCCCAGTTTAAACTGTACGTCTAGTCCCGATTAACCATACTGTATGTAAAATGGACTTAAAACACGAACTCGATCAATCTATCAATTTGTTTACTGAAAGGCAATTCGGAAATGAGCAAAGCGTTTTCGTTACTTAAAAAAAATATATCCAACTTTAACCAACAAAATTATAATCGAAACGTTGCTTTATATATCTCGGCTATGACTGCCTGGAAAAGTTAAAGGACGCCACGATTGTTAAATGTCCGTCAACTCATTATATTAGCACAATAAATTCTGGGTTCGAATTCCTATGTCAGTTTCATCTGTCTATGTGGCAAATAAATAATCAATTAGAACCAGAGATATACGTATATAAAGAGACAGTAAACATATCATTTTGGGGGGAGGGGTACTGACTGCATTTACGCACAGCATCGGCAGTATTAAAAACAAGGTCGGTAATTGCTTTGATAATATATCAAAAGGTAAATAAAAGCAAACGTTGTTATTCACTTTGTTGATTTCTGGTTAAATATTTTTTTTACTATTTCTTTATCGGAAGAAAAAATTCTTACACTCTACAGAAGAGAAATCATGTATTAATTTCCGAATAATAGTAACCATTTTATATCATATGCATATCATTAACATTATTCTGTTAAGGCTTGCATGTATCCTGCAGCGAAATAGGACACCTGCCAAAATACTTCATCGCAACCAAAGCAGTGACTCAAAGGCCAAGACAGTAGAAATGCATGTTCCAACGAACGTCAGTGGCTTAACCGTTATCTGTTTCACGGCGCCTGGAGTTGTCCCGCTGAGAGCTCGAGTTTCGGTTTCGGTTGTAAGTGAGTGAACACTTATATACACAAGCAACAGTGGCGTGTGAATGGGGGCAATTAGTTGGGAATACAGTACTCCCAATATGATTCAAGTTCGCTGTATTATTAACTTCAACTGCAAATAAAGATGGCGAAAAAGTGTGAATGTTTTCTGCTATCGCAATTGTCCCCAATGGCGTAGTGGTAACGGTATCACATTTAATGGTGCGGTTAGTCGTTTGATCACCATTAGAACCTCAGCGGCTGTTTCCATTGGATGATATTCAGCCAACAACTTCCCCGAAAATTGTTTGCGCGAAATCACACCCATTGCAATGATTACGGCAAACGTTTCGGAGCGTGTTGCAAACACTTTATAGGCATTGCACCTTCAGTGATTGTGGCAGTGATTGAAAGTGCAAATATAACGATTATATTCTAAATGTAGTCCTGCATTTTGTTTAGTCTCTCAACAATGACAAGACTATCTATTAGACTAGATAAAACGATGTGTAGGGCCTCCCACATTCCTCAATCGCGGCTAATTTGGAGGTGCTGTGATGTGAACAAGAAAAAGCATTGATTCAATAATAACATATTATTTTGAGGTTTAGAGAATGATAAAATATGACGTGTGTAACACTCGTGAAATAATTCGTTCCCTACTTATTAATGATGATAATTTTGCAATTATTTGCAACAAAAGAAGAAATTATTCATTAAAAAATTGCTTCTTGAATTTTAATGTTAAAAAGTATCAATATCTATTCATGTTACTGATTGGGAATGATCTACCAAAAGCGCGGATTTTCATAAATTACTAGCATGTGAGTCAATATGGGAAAACAACCGTCTCCTCGAATTAATAGCACGGAGTTAGTGTAGAAACTAGAGCCCCTGGTAGCAGCAGATTTTTCATTTATCCTTTATTAAAGTTCAAGTTGCTGCTTCTCATATAGTACATGCATGCGAAATATTGAGGACAGAGTGCTGAAAACAATTCTCCCCTCTTTCTTTGTTGCTACTAGCATTTCTAGTTTTAGATGAGTTTCCCCCCTTCCCTTGAAGCAACAATGCGGCGAATTCAGCAGTCTTTCAACAACCACCCCTTCGCCCTCTGTGATGTGCCCAACTTAAAATATATATTAGCTTCAAGTACATTAACTTGACATGACATTTGTGTGAAAATGTAAAACAATTTACCAATTGATTTTAGGCGAGTTTAACCACAAATATTTAATTTTCGATAGTTATAACTGCGAAAGTCAGTTAACAAAGCAACACCTTAAATCCACAATCATGCAATTATAATTTATTTTATTTTAACGGTTATCCCATTTTTTATATGTCCCTGGTCATTAACACTGTGTTACACATACATATCTGTAAGTTGGACGGCAGAAATACAACAACTTGAAGTATGGGGGCATACATACTATTCACCTTGAAAGCACATCAAGTTGAGGTATTGATACCGATATGGTTGAATGCTCGGCGGAGACCTGAAGGCGCCAATGCAAGTCTTATTCATCTTGCCACTTTTATCGTGTGCGTCTCGAGAATCACTCCTGCAAGCACAAAGTATTTCAGGTCGGCTCTGTGGCTGAATGGTTAGCGTAGCGTGCAACAAAACTCGGTGTCCTAGGTTCGCATCCTGGAAAACCTGGACATGAAATTATTTTTGTTCCAACAATCTGTTTCATCATTCATCCTAACCTTCATGTTATATGGGATATCTGCGAGAGGAATCCTCAATTTGAGGAAGACACCGCCATTTGCTGGTGTTTTATAGAGATTAATTCGACTAATATTACTTCTCGCTTTTGTCTCTTTTGGTCAATCGCTAAGATTAGGATGGAATTGATGCGAGGGCAATAACAAGAATGTATGGGCAGTACGCAACAAACAGACTGAATCTGAGTCTAGACGCGAAAGCACCGATTGTCTGCAAAATGTAGCCCATCCAGAGCGGGATATATAGAATTTGGACTATCCTTTATTTTGGGTTTGGTTTGGTTTGAGTTGCTGTTTTAAGTCCACTTTATGCACAGTAAGGCTAATCGGGACTGGACCTACAGTTTAAAGTGGGATCCGAACCACTTGTGCCTCCACCGGGTATCGAACCCGGGACCCCTTGACTACAAGGCAATGACGCTTTATTTTGGGCACTGTAGACATTTTTATTAATAATTTGTTCTCATGGTACTTAATTTTCACTAACTGCATCATGCTCTGTACTAATAACACTTGTAAAGTTCAAAACATTGATACATCTGATTAAAAATTACTCATTAAACTTCGTTTTCCTTTGAAACAGCCACTTTCAATATATATTTCGCCAGACAACACTAATACCGCACACGCACTAAAGGAAAACGAATCAACACTACCTTATGGTAGCCACACTGCACGCGAACCGGTAAATCGGTAAACAATGATGTTGATTTTGGTCGCCAATATCCCCCCAATTGACTTTTATTTGTTGGCATTCAAAATGTTTACATTAGTTTTTTTCGAGGAACAATTACTTATATTCGAACAATAGAGTTGTACATACTCTTTGTATGATCTAGGTGACGTTTGAAAATAGGCCATGGTAAAAGAACTTATTTAATTGCTAGATAGTCCTTCGTTAACGAAATAAGCAAGTAAAAGGATTTGGCATGTTTCAATTTGCCATGGTTTTCACTTCTGCCCCTTCAGCATCTCATTTTTGTCTGGCCCTAGGTTATAGCCTAGGATAGCCTAATGGCAACCCCCCTTCCTCCCTGAGTCCAGGACGTGGAAGAGAGGTTGACATTTAGGCTCTTGCAGGAAAGCCATGCATTACACCCCGCTTCTGTTATCGTTATTTAAGGAACCCTCTCCATTTTATTTGCGGGCAGTATTCCCCACGCTTTCAGTGACGTACTCACAAATGCAGTAAAGGGATGTGAACATAAGGTGGTTATAAAGGAGTCCCGGGTTCGAATCCCGGTGGAAGCACATGTGGTTCGGATTCCACTTTAAACTGTAGGTCCAGTCCCGATTAGCCTTACTGTGCATAAAGTGGACTTCAAACAACAAATCAAATCAAATCAAATCATAAGGGGTTATCAGATATTTCTTACCACTCCTAGATCATGCCATATTTTCCTAAATTTTATTTTTATTTTATTTTAAGGAAAGTTGAGCAAAAATAAGACTACCTAGTTCTAAAACTCCTTCTAAATACGCCACTGTTCTTAACTTTACAGCTGACATATCATAACACCCATCTATCACCCAGTAACAGAATTCACCTCCGATTAGCGTGAAACACAATAATAGCATGTTTTGTTAATATTTTCTCGCCAATCTTATATAAAATTAATCATCTCCATAACAGCTACGATGAAAAAACTCCGTGGCGAAACTGCCATGAATAACAAAGGCCTCTTAAGTGGTTTCCTTATAAGTTGACACGTGGTCAGCACATCGAATCCCTTTGCCCCTGTTATCTTTATCCTCTATTTCACGTAGCTCCCAAATTGCCTTCAAGAAACCGAAATGTTCGGTAATGGAATTGAGTTCTAAGTCTATTTTATGCAAAGATGGGCTAATCGGTGCTGACCTATAATTAAAAGTGGTATGCGAACCACAACGTGCATAAGTCCAACAGTAAGGGAGCGGTCGGAGCGTGGGTGACGCAAGCAGCTCTTTACAATGTCTTGCTACCCCTGCGTTGTCAAAATGTTAAGCATTCTTGAACAGATGGTCGTCGCCTTTATTCAGTGCTAAGCATTTGTATCATCATGAACCTTAGACATCGAAATAAGAGATGTAATATTTTTCTTTTTTGAAGCTTTTGACAACGTAGCTATGAAGGAAACTGGCAACAAGGCGGTACTCGGCTAAAAGCGATGTGGAGAGGAGAAAACAAATGACTGTCAGTGACGAATCTACATATTTTTGGCCCATCGCAAAGCATTATTTAAGTTGCCTTGAATGTAAAACAAACACACTTGTGAAAGGAAATGATAAAACATTTCCTCCTGTTCAGTTTCTTCTATTTATGTATGTTGTTTGCGTATGTCTGCAAAGATTTGATTTTGTTATTTAGCATCGCTTTTATACCACTTTGGCTAATCGCGACGATGAGGATGAGTGATGATAGGATGAAATTAGGAAATTGATGCAGAAACACTTACAAAGTACACCCACGTCCAGGGGGAGATGCGAACCGTAACCATTGGCTTCATAAACACTGTGCTAAGCAGTCCGTGCGGAGATCGGAGTTTTTTAAATGTATAGTTTTAAGTTCACTTTTTTGCACAGATCGGTTAAATGGGACAGGACCTATAGTTTTAAAATGATATCTAACATGGTATACCTCTGTAGAGGGAGGTAGAATTGGAGAGGTACTGTTTGGCAAAATCATGTGCAGATGAAACTTTCGATAAGTCACTTGTGACAGATGTTTAAGGATACAATTCAGCTGGGAATGATGGACCAATATCTATTGCATAATATTTCTACATTTGCTCGCTGTTACTTTTAATTTGTCGAGATTTGGGTTGGGTATGCAGCGGTTGTTAGGTAACTAAATCACGTTTGATGGTTCCCAATGTAAATAGTACTTTCGTTCTATCCACGGGATTTTCGTCCCTGTCGCAATTATTAATCATTCATTGAACAAACCATTCGTTAAGTTAATATTACGCACGTTCTCTCCAAGAACCAAGTACTAAAGTTAACTGTTGCATTTCGAAGTCCCTCCCGCTTTTCGTTTCACGCTACGGGGTTAAGAATTTCAAATAAGACGTCCTTATGTTTCTTTGTTTGATTTTCCTTGTAGATACAAGATTTAAAGAAGAATAATATAATATATAATAACGAAATATTGGATCACAGGTCTGTTTCCTAACTAAATCGTCAAAGAAAAGCAAACGCTGTTATTAATTTCGTTGATTCATAGTTCATTCTTTGCTATCTTCTTTATGTTAATTTTAGCGAAAGAGAAAACTATTTCACTAATTAATCTTTAATAATAATAATAATAATAATCGCCATGTTATAACACATGAGGTATAATTTTGTTACACATTGCTTGCAGCCAGCAGCGAAAATTACATACCAGTCAAAATAATTGAAAGCACTACTACTCTCGCAGCCTGGCAGGTGGAACACGGGAGTGTAGATTACTGAAGCAGATAACATCCACTCCTGCAAGCAGCAGAAGAGCTCTGAAGTTGAATTATATCGAGCTGAGGCATTTGTACATCTTATCATGATGCAAGAAAGGACAAGTGCAAAAACATGCTTTTCTGGGTTTCAAACACTAAAACTTTAACCTTTCGCGCTACACGTAAACAAAGACGGACTGCAAATAGAGAAACGCTCGTTTTTTTTTTAATTTTTAGTTGATCTTTGTTATGAGGGAAAGGGTATATGCAGCAGATCTTTGGAAACACTCATATAGTTTGCAGGTAATGATAATTCCGTGTTAAAGTATTATATTCTGTGAAGTAAGGTATTTTTTGGGGGATCAGTGTAGTATTTTTTTTGTCACCAAGTAACTTGAAGTTCTAAATTATAATTTGACTGGTACAGTCCGGCCAAGGGAAACGAAACTAGCTGGAAAGTACGATTCCAAACGCGAGAAGGGAAGCAGGTAGAACACCACCCTGTGGCTCTTGCTTGCTATAGTAAAACCACAAGCAAAAAAACCTGCTCAGACCAGCAAAGCCTGTGCACCGTACTCCTGCGAGGAGAGGAGGGGGAGAGTGGACCAGGCTTCCTTATGGCACGAGCTGAACGCTGGGACATTTCGTCCATGGTTTTTTTCCTTGTGGTCGCTCTGTATGGTCCGCTTGCTGTGTTTATTACTGCTTTCTGTGTTGTGTTTGTGATGTCTCTTACAATTCGTAACAAACCGTTTCAAAGTGGAACAAAGAAAACAAAGACGTATTGGTCCCTGTTGCACATTCTACAAAACACCCTTGATATAATACACAATGCCACAAACCAATCAGTTACTACATGTTCTTTACTGTATTTATAATAGTTTGCATAATAATACTGTTGATACTATTCTGATTACTGCTGTGTACATTTGTGCTAATTATACGATTTAATAAGGATACCAATTTAATTGAATGACCGAAAATGAAGTTCCATGTTTACAAACAAGTTTATCTACTAATGTGACGTAATGAATACTTTCCTGATATGTTCCGTTTGCTTATATAGTATATGGATGGTTATTTCTTTCATCCTGTACCCTTACATAATTCGTAAACATCTATACGTATTTTGGCGGCGATGTTACTACGTTTGAAACTTCATTGTTTTTTCAACAGCTGACGATTTTCACGAAACCGGCTTCCTGAACAAAGTGCCCCTATTTTGCCAATGAACACTTCCAGTTGACGTATGCGCACTTTCGTCCATGGTCTCACTAAGGTAGCCAGACAGTATGTCTGTAGGGCCACCCCGATGGTGGCAATCTCTGTGCCTTGTAAGCAAGGGGTCCTGTGTTCGATGGAGACACGTAGTGTTATAATTCAACATTAAACTCTAGGTCCACCATGACTAACCTATTTGTACATAAAGTGGATTTATAATAAAACCTTAAATCAATTTAACTGATTCTTCTAAGCTTTTAGGCCCAAAACATTAACAAAATATAGGATATATATTATTCGTAACTCCTTTTCGCTCTTAAATTTTACAGTGATTTTATACTTCTTTTTTTTAAATCCTGCAATATTGTATATTTCCCACTATTGAATTTTTTCTATACATATATTAATGCTGGACTAAGAACGCCTCAATTTCCAATCAAGCTTTGTAATCAAGGGGTCCCGGATTCGATGTCTAGTAGACACACATATTGGTTCGGATCCCATTCAGTCCCGATTAGTCTATCTGTTCACAATTCAGACTTGCAACAATCCATTATCTCTTTACCTTAATATCCAGGAACAGTAACTTGTCGATCTGAATTCTAATTTGCTAATTCTTCACATGTTTACCAACACGAGTCTGCGAGGAGTAGCGATCGACAAGCGAAAATAACAATTATACCAATACAAAATTAGATTATAGCAGTATACATTGACTTGCATTTTGTTACTTCCAGTTTGCAAATGCAGCAGTAGTCACGTTGTCATTGTGCACATATTTTGATTGAAAGAAAAGCTATAAGAAAACCGAGGACAATGTCAGAATGTCAAAGAACACGGCACACAGTAGTGGCAAGAGAGAGGGGTGAAGGTACACGTCGCGAAAATTGGTTGCTATTGCTAAGACCTTTCTTTCATTTCTGACATTCACTTGCAACCTCGCAATTAGCCAGAAGTGGTAGAAATGCGACGTCAAATAAACTAAGTAAACTAACAATAAGTATAAAACAATTGCAAAAAACATGCATGACGCTTCGAAATATGGATTTTTGAATTTAGTAATCGTCTCTCAACAGTGGCGTAGCAACATATAGCGAAGCCCTGGATGAGATTAGAATGCGAGGCCCCCATCCAATGGTGGAAATTAAATGGAAGTGGGGGTGAGCAGTCGCTCCCCTCTTTTTTCAGAACTGTGCTAAACCTTATCTGCCAAGGGAAACTAAACTGACCTTGTAATTTTTGTTTTCTAATCATTGATGCGTGTTTACAAGACATTCCAGTTTAGTCGGAACAGTTTATTCTTTCTTTCAAATCCCTGTCTCAATTTCTTTCAAACTCAAGTCGTAATTTGACTAAATGTTTCGAGGTTTTATTTTGGAGGCGTTAACCCCCATTTAGACATGTTCTTCATTTTAATAATGATTGCTAATTATTAATAATAATTAATTAATAATTATTTCTTCCCGATACTTTGGACCTTAACATTGCAACTCTACAATTCTACAATTAGGAAAGATAATAATAGGCAAATTGTTCACCACCATTTTAATTCTCTAATTACTCTTTAGTGTTGCCAATGGGACGAGACGGGACAGGCTTTTAAAAATTCGAGACGAGACGAGCTTGACCATGTGTCTCGTGGGCAACACTACTCTACATCCTGTGTTCTTCTAAGGGGTCATTGATTCTTTTGATGCGAAGCTTATGTTGACTGCGTTTCTATTTCAACCCATTATCATGACACTGTGGAAAACAGACTGAATGAAAATACAGTGGAGATGGACATATTGCTTTTACCGTTGGGTGTACACTTAGCACTATACGAGCTACGAGCTAGCACTAGCTCGTACAATAACACTACCGAAACATTGGTGGTCACATCCAGTACTCCCAACAGCATTTCACCGACCAGGGTCGACCACCTGGTTAGCACAACGCGCTACGACGCTGTGGGTTCCGGGTTTGAATCCAGGGTTGGGCATGGACGTTCTTTGTGAGTGTTCCGTGATCAATTTTCATCATATCATCACTCATCCTCATCATCGCGATCAGCCAAAAGTGTCAGAAAATCGACGTAAAATAACCTAACTCAACAAATCCAATAGCATTTCGGATCTTCTCTTTTGTTCCACATTTTCGGATCTGTCTCCAACCTCCTCAAAAAAAATCTGGGTACGAGCCTGTTCTAGGAAGGAAGGAAACAACGCAAGCGTTGAAATGTCTCGCGCTTGCTTCGTGCCAGTTAGAGGTGTTTGTTGTTAACTTATTAAAATCGGGAGTGCAAGGTCAAGAGATTGAAGAGAATACAAGACAAAGGAAGTTCTATTCAATGAAAGAATAAATGTGTAAAAATGTCTAAGCAAGTTTTCGTAAATTTTTCCTAACTGTTTCACATGAGAAATACGACGATCATTTTTTACTTCTTTCGTGCCCCTTAGACTTAAGACCTGCCTGCCTGTATGTTATGCCTCTGATTGGACGTATTCATTCAAATTATAACGTTTAACTAGAATTTAAAACCAGATAAATACAGAATGTTTTAATATTACTGCCCACAAAAAAATAGCATTTTCCATGACCCCCCCCCACTTCTATTTATAACATTTTTCATATCAAGCTCCTTTAAGCGCGAAGTCCCGTGCGGTCGCGCACTTCTTCCACCCCTTGCTACACCCCTGCCTCTCAATGCCTTGGATTGCCTCGAAAGTGAATATTCTTTACGTTGCTAAACTAAAGTTTTCCCCCTAGGATAGTGAAATGATCCACATTAATGAAGCGACTGAAGAATGCGACGTATGTTTACGTTAATTTTAAGCGTTTTTCTACGTCGTAGGTTAATCGTTAATGAGCATTAATGGTGGAATCCAAATGAACACGATGATATATTCATTCCTCACCCAGGATTCAAAAGTAGGGCTTCTGGCTTCGTAGCCACTTCTTCATGGAGGCTGGAAGGTAACTAATGAATACATTTGATTAGATGATTTTTAGCGTCGCTTTTTTCATTTTTGGCTAATCCAAACGACGAGGATGAGTAATAATATGATGAAATTGATGAAGGGCACCGTCAAGGGAACACCATGCCATGTTCCGTGTCGAACCCGCGACCCCTAGATACATCAGAGCGTGGTGTGTATCATTCATGTATCCTTCACTACGGCAGAGATAGAGAATGTGTGGAGCCATATCATTTGCTCGAATGGTGTCACGGCAGACTGCCATACACAGGGGAGAACTTTACCTTTTGTAGCAGTCGCCACATATATTTTGATGGCATAAAATCTTCGCTGTCCCTTCAAGTACAGTTGCTTCTGTAACTTTGTAAATATTGTTATATAAAGACCACACTGAGGGAAGTAATACGCTATCTTTCACTAAACCTGAATACTGTCTGACCATTTACTTCATTGCATTATTAATTATAAAATTCAATCAAATACACGGCTATAAATTATCAGGTTTAGAAACGGGAAGAGTATTTATGTCGTTTACATTTTATTTTGCCATCTAGAAAGTAATGTTTACTACAGTGGATTTAATATTTTCGTTAAGGTCATAGAAGGCAAATATGTTGTTTTCAGGCATTATATAAAAAATTAAATCGATGTCTTCAACTCGAGCTTTTTCCCTCAAAGTTTTCTGGTGGGGAACATTATCAAATGTACATGTCATTGTTCTCTCGGTTGTTTTATGCATAAGATGGCGCAGTGGTAGCGTCGTTGCCTTGTAATCAAGGGATCCCGGGTTCGATAACCGGTGGAAGCTCATAGTGGTTCGGATCCCACTTTAAACTGTAGGTCCAGTCCCGATTAGCCTTATTGTGCATAAAGTGGACTTAAAACACCAAATCAATCAATCAATTATGTATAAGCGAATATCTCTGCGTAAGCATTTGTATGTTATCTTTTTACATTTGAACTATGAAGAAACACACGCAAACCGAAGTGACGAGCAGGACACAGTTCCTACTTTGTGAAAATAACGCAATGGAGAGATCAAGCGTAAGATACCGTGACAACAGACACAGGGGGAAAATGCGCGGTAAACTTACTACAAGCAAGGAAGCGATTGTTTTGCCCCTGCGACGTTGTCGGGTGAAGACTTTCCCCTCTCGTTTAGTCGCACGTTAAACAGAGCGAGCGAGTACAGAAGACGTCAAATACGTGTAGCATGCAACGTCGCAAAAAGACATCGCAGCTCTCTGTCCACGGTTTCGGCGCGGCTGCAGAGGCGAGAGTGAAAACTTCGCTTCACTTATCAGTGTTGCCAAACACGACTGTTAAAAAAAGAACTGCATTGAAATTTTTTTTTTTTTTATTTTGATTTAGTTTATTTTACTTCGCGTTTTGTGCCTCTTGGCTAATTTGCGAAGATGGGGATGAGTGATGAAATGATGAAATTGATGAATGGACATTCACAAACAACCAAGCCCGACCAGGATTCGAACCCGGGACCCTTGGCGTCGCAGCGCGATGTGCTAACCACTCGGCCACAGGATCGGGCTGCATTGAAATTAAATGTAGTTAAGGATTGCAATCAAGCCGTTAACTTTGAGAAGTATAAACGTTTGTCTTCGTGTTCTACGAATAGGGATCCTATGTTCGAATACCGTACGAGTCTTGGGATGCTTTCAGACCGAAGCGAGAAGCGACACGTGTCACTTGGAAACAAACATTCAATAATATATGCTATGCTGCACGGGTAGTGTTACTTCAGTGAGAAACCCCTCGTTGCTCGTCGCTTCGTCCCAATGGAACTTTCGTACCGAAGCGATAAATGGCTTTGGAAACAAAAATTCTTAAATAA
This sequence comes from Lepisma saccharinum, assembly GCF_977018435.1. Taxonomy (NCBI): domain Eukaryota; kingdom Metazoa; phylum Arthropoda; class Insecta; order Zygentoma; family Lepismatidae; genus Lepisma; species Lepisma saccharinum. The sequence goes on from NW_028142987.1 coordinate 641,649, forward strand.
ATAAAACTTTCTAACAAATGTGATATGACAAACTACACGTGCCACTTGCATGTTTCACGCACTGGGGACGTTATGGTGTTACTTCGGTCTGGTGGTCATGCCTACGCATTGAATGCTTTCTTGCAGAGAGATTTTAAACCGAAACGACAGGCAACAAGTAGCAAACGACGGCTGCAAATGACACTGAAGTTCATACCGAAGTGACAAGCGAAAAGAAAGACAAGCCACTTCAGTCTTCAAGTAAGCATTCACTGTTAAAGCCCGAACACCAGACCTAGGCGACCCAATTCAGGATATTGACAAACGGAAGTAACAGGCGAGACTTGCGTCTTCGTTTCGAAACGTGTCGCTTCTCGGCTTCCGCTTCTGAAAGTCATGGATGTCATGTAGCGTGTCGCTTTGGTCTGTTAGAGCATTTGAGAAAAACGCTTGCTTGTAGACAGAGGTATCGTGTCACTTGTCACTTCGATATGAACCCCCCCCCCCTTTTTGCTGGATCGCTTGTCGCCTTGGTCAGAAATCTCCATTCTTATCCTCATCATGGCCGAAAGGAGACAAGTAACGAGTTTCTACTGATAGCATCGTTTCCTGGTAATGGAAGAAAATGAGCTTTACAAATGGATTTCTGTTTACCAGTATTATAGTAAAACCCAACTAATAATTTGTTATAGGCACATATAGAACGGTCACATTTGGAGGAATAAATTCTATTGTAGCATTTTGTTTGATTGCAGGATTAAAGCCGACCCCCGTGGTGGAGTGGTTAACACATCGCGCTACGACACCAGGGTTCCCGAGTTCGAATCCCGGTCTGGGCATGGATGTTGTGGGAGTCGATTCATCAATTTCATGATATCATCACTCATCCCCATCTTGGCAAATTAGCCAACAGTGGTACAAAAAGCGAAGTAAAACAAAACAAATCAATTACAATTACACTTGGAGGGTTAGAAGATAATAGAAAAACAGATCTGGTTCCAAAGTTTTAAGTTGGCAACATTGACAGCTCGGAAGCAACAAGACGGCCAGGCGAGAGGGGAACCCCGTCGGCATTTGCACGTACCTTTCCTCGCCTCTCATCCCCCTGGGATGTTCGGTACCAATACATGCGAAATAGATCCAAGATTTTACACACCCACACTTCACGGTACCAAGGGATGCGATTAAACACCACAGTTTTACACAGCCTTGAAGGTACCAGCTTTCACCAGCAGGTGGCAGAGTGTAACACAGCGACATAAACACTAATCCAACAAATATGAACTTTTTGGTACCTTCGAAATACTTCGCGTACAGGTCGCAAGGGCTCTCAGGAGTCTCGAAATGCCTTTTCCTTATTGGGACCGGCAAAAAGTCCCAACATTTTTTTTGGTCCCATTAAGAAAGGTGTTTAAAGATACGCCGGTCCTAAGAAGAATATATTTGCGTACCCACACACACCCACACACACACACACACACACACACACACACAGCACATTTTGGTAACATTGTCATCTCCAGGTTCGATACCCAGTGGAGGCACGTAGAGGTTTACATCCCACTTTATACCATAGGTAGAGTCCTGATGACATGCGCATAAAGCAGTCTTAAAGCAAATACTCAAGGATGCCACGATTTCCAAGTACTCCTCCCCCACCCCCACCCCCACAGAATTGTAAGTTGTTCTGGGCAATTCTTTCAAATTGTTCAAAAGTGGACCAGGATTCCCAACTTCTTGCTAACAATTTGCCTCTTTACATCTGCAAAAGCTAATCTACAGGGTGTTTCAAAATGATCTGAACTATAAAAACACGTTCCATGAGGAATACAACATAATCACCGATCGAATATCCGTTGAAATACATTCGAACATATCCTTATCATTTTTTTGAACGGTCCCAGTAGTTCTAAATTCTGCCGCCTTGGTACCAGGCTGATCAGTTGAAAAATGGCTGCCAGTGGTGAGGAGAAAGCATTTTGCGATCGGTCGTGAGCATGCAACGTTAGTTTCGTACACGATTTCATAAAGATCCACCAGAAGAGAATTCCATCAGATCAACTACATTAGCACCGCGGTACAAATTATTGACGTGCATACATTGTGAAACATGCTGAATGTTGAAACGTGTCTGGATGGAGTTAGATAACCGTATTGAAATGTGCGGAGTGCAGAGTAACAAAGGGTGCTCACATTGAGCATTTGTGAGTGAACTTCGCGATAACCGTTGGCACTTAAATGTGGACAGTTATATTACGTATGGGTGAAGTTGTATCTTATTTTGACAATTTGTGAATAAAATACGTATAACAGGTAGAAATCGTTCACATCATTTTGAAACACGGTGTATTTACAAGAGCAGCTGTTGCAGATCGTTGTACTGTTGGTTATTTTTCACTCCACAGAAGTAATTCTCCTCAGGTGGTGACACAGCAGTTGACGTAAGCTTCGTCCTCTATCTTACGCAAAACATGTTTCCAAAATTCAGGGATCAAATGTAGACCTAAGTGACTTCGTCCCTGAGATGTTTGAGGATTTCGGACATGCTTGGTAAGGTAAATATATCCCTGTGCATATTGTAATGAATTACGAATGATCATAATTAAAAATCGTAATTTCACCACAGACCTTCATCCACTCTGGGCTGTGAATGAAGGTTGCTTACGAGAAACGTAGCTTGTTCTTGTCTGCCCTCTAGTGACAGTTTCTGAAAACTTTGTCTTCAACTCTACGCAACCCAATGCTTATCAATACAGTTCATTTGCTTGCCGGTTCTCGACTGGAGTTAGAATGCGTAGCTTGGAGCACGACCATGGGGCCATTCTTCAGTGGATATTATGGGGTTCATTAACAGCTATTTTTGACTACACAGAAATATGGAGTTTCTGATCGAGTGAACTGAATGTATCAGACGATACAGTTTCTTTTCGAAAAATGAGGTGTGCGTGAAAATGAATGGTTTCTTTTGTTTCATCGATAACAGAATTGAAAATTTATCATTACGCCCTCATATAGTTTAATCACCTAGAATTTTACTTATTTCCAAAAGTAACAAAGAACCAGGATTATTACGGCAACTACGTGTGTAAGTGTGATTTAGATACGTATGAATTTGTGATACTTACGCTGATCAGTGTACGGCTATATCTTTTTTGTGCGTTCATGAAAATGTGTACTCGTTAAGAATATCTGCGAGTGTGAAATATAGGTTTTAATAATAATCAACCCGCTTTACTTATATATATATATATATATATATATATATATATATATATATATATATATATATATATATATATATATATATATATATATACAGGGTGTTTCGTAAGTTCGTTTACAACGCTTGGGAGGTGATTCTACGAGTGAATATAAGGTGGAAAGTTCATGTAACGAAATTCCGGAAACGGCTTTTTTGCCGAGTTATTGACGTTTCAAAACGTGGGAAAATGATTTTCCGAAGTGAATAATGGCAAAACGGGTGGAGAGAAGTCGTCGGTGTTGGGCGGTCCACTAAGAAATTGGGTACGCTCTTGTCAAAAAAATCACGCGGTAATGTTGTGCAATGTCGGCGCAAGGAATTCCCCAAAGGACGCGAACGAAGATGTTGACGGGAGTGTGGGGTGGGTATGCGTTCTGCGTGAGCTGTTATCGACGAAAATTGGCATGTGTTGAATGGCACCAAAAAACAAAGAAAATTTCCTGAGCGAAGGGCACCATGACGTAGAAACGAAAAAAATGAACTGTCATAGGTTGCATACTCTGAAGGGCACACAGTATGCTTAATGGAGATGTGAAGGGAAACTCATCACAGACGGTTTTCAAAGTGTCCACCATGTACTTCCAAGCAGAGGCGACAACGGCGAATCAAGGATTGTCTAGTGCGACCCAACAACCCCGGCGTTTCTGCTATCGATGCTGCAGCTACATTGATACGGGCAACGAGGTCCTCGGCTGGCACGACAGGTGTTTCGTAAACGAGGCGTTTCATCTCTCCCCAGAGGAAGAAATCCAGGGGCGTAATATCAGGTGATCGAGGTGCCATGGCACAGGCCCTCCCCTGCCAATGCACTGGTTGTGGAATACGGTATTGAGGAAATGGCGCACATTCTGATTGAAATGTGGGGGTGCACCGTCATGTTGAAACCACAGTCTTTGTCTCAGTGCCAAGGGCACGTCTTCTAGTAGTTCAGGCAAAACCTCACTGAGAAATGCTTGATAAGTGGGTCCACATAGGCGAACAGGGAGAATGTACGGTCCAATCAAATGGTCATGCAGTATCCCGCACCACACATTCACTGCAAATCTGTGCTGATGATGTGCCACTAGCAGTGCATGTGGATTTTCATGTTCTCACACATGACTGTTTTTACTATTGAACACACCAGTTTTCGTGAAGATAGCCTCATCAGTCCATAGTACCGTATTCTGAAAATTGGGGATAGTTTCAATTTGATGAACAAACCATTGGCAAAGTCCTCACGTGGGCCAAAGTCCCGAGGTAAAAGATCTTGCACTTTCTTCAATTTGTACGGGTGCATCTCCTCTTCTGCCAGGACTCGCGTCACATTCACATGGGAGGTGTTTCGTTCGTGGGCTAGTGCGCGCGTACTGGTGCCTGGATGATCCATCACTGCAGTTAGCACATCTTCCACAAACCGTCGTGTTCGCACACTTCGCCGTCGTCCAACTTCTCGACGAGGTGGCAACACTGATCCTGTTTCCCGAAGTCAAGTGTCTACAGTTTGAAATAAGGTGTGCGATGGTAACACCCTATTTGAAAAACATGACCCATACAGACGCCTTTCAGCACGGCTATTACCTTAAGCCTCCCCATAAATCAGATGCATGTCCGCCAGCTCTTGCGACGTGTATGCAGCCATTCCTTACACCGGGCTACAATGTTTATGGCCGTTAACACTAGTACACTTCACAGAACACGGTGGGCTGTGGGTATGAATTAACACGTAACACTGCTATGTGAAATGTTTGCCTAACACTACTGTCCAAGAACCTCACGTCTTTCCATTCAACCTTGAATGTTTAACAACCTGCTGCAGGCACAGCACTTGAAGCACGAATGGCACAGACACGTGCGCTCCTTCATGACGAAACCTACACTGTTGGCGCCTCTAGCGGGAAATGTGGTACTTAACGTCAGATCACACGGACACCCATCTGCCCTTCAGGGTATGCAACCTATGACGGTTCATTTTTTCGTTTTTACGTCATGGTGCCCTTCGCTCAGGAAATTTTCTTTGTTTTTTGGTGCCATTCAACACATGCCAATTTTCGTCGATACCAGCTCACGCAGAACGCACACCCACCCCACTCCCGTCAACATCTTCGTTCGCGTCCTTTGGGGAATCCCTTGCGCCGACATTGCACAACATTGCCGTGTGATTTTTTGACAAGAGCGTACCCAATTTCTTAATGGACCGCCCAACACCGACGACTTCTCTCCACCCGTTTTGCCATTATTCACTTCGGAAAATCATTTTCCCACGTTTTCAAACGTCAATAACTCGACAAATAAACCGTTTCCGGAATTTCGTTACATGAACATTCCACCTTATTTTCACTCGTACAATCACCTCCTAAGCGTTGTAAACGAACTTACGAAACACCCTGTATATGTATATATATTACGTTATTACGTTGGGGTTTAAAATTGTTATTAATGTATGTGAGATAATCGTCATACTACCTGTTGATGTTTACAGATTAATTGAAATTGTTGAAATGGAATTGTTCTGTTAAGTATTGAGCCTAACAAAAATATGTTGAATAAGAGCAAGTTAAATTCCATCTCCACTGTTTTCTTGAGGATTTACATAAAAGCGGAATTCTAGGAATAAATATTAATGGTATGTTCTCTCCCTAAGGACAGTCGCCACAAGAAGGAAAAAATGCTAAATTTACCTTCCATTTTTAGATGATGATAATGGACTAAGAGGGAATATTCAAGACTCTTGGATGATACACAGATCCTAGGCGATCCTTCTGGTACGTCCAACACTCTCGTCTACTGATAACATTAATTAGCGTTCAGTAGCATCCATGGGTATTGTTGGTTCTTGAATACTTATGCGAATAAAGGGAGGGCAGGGATCCCGCATTCCTTTGAATTGTTATAGCTTCCTATAACTATTTGTCCCTCCTTTAAATCCATATCAAAGGTAAAAAAGGTAAAGTGTTCCCCTGTGCTTAGCACCACGCCATGAAGGCGTATAGGGAATGTGGGGGTAAGCCCCACACTTTCTTGATCCAGTCGTGTGTGGGGTGATGTGATCAGCACCACACCCCTGACCGCCTTTACCCCCCAGGGTCTCCCCCGGGTACCCATGTTATTCGACGCTGGGTGGACGCCGGGGCCGCTTCCAACGTTAGAAAAGTCTGAGGATTTATAGTATAAGAAATGAATAATGAAGAGGTCCAAAAAAGAATAGCAGGTGCAAGAGGATTACATACCTGTTATTTAAAAATAAAAATAATTGTGATTAGGGCCATAGAAACACAATCGTCACAATGAAATCTATAAATACAAAGACATACTGTATCACATGCCATAAATGCATGTGAGGGTGCATATTCTTCATCTCTGCCATACAGATTGTGATGATACGCAGAAACAGGGAAATGACTGGAAAAATTCCTTGTCCAGGTAACTTGATTCAGGATGTATGTGAATGTACTTTTCTATGTGATTAGATTACAGCAAATTTGAAAACAAGTTATTGAATTTTAGATATAGACAATGGGGCCCTACCCCCCCATCCCTTAAATGATCCTCCTTGGCACGGTGCTATATTCATTGGAATCTTTGCCTTTACCTTTAAATTAATTTAGAAAATTAAACTAGTGGTTTATTTTTTAGTATGGTGACCAAGGTTGCTCTCCCCTCCATACATATCACTACTCTTTAGTGGCATCCACTTTAGTATTTCTGTCTCACCTATGACTCATTGGTTTAGCGTGGGTGCCAGCTATTAACAATCCATGCTGGTAACAGTATTTTTCTTTAAATCTTCTTGCTTCTTGGCTTGTCTATCAGGTGTGTTGCTTAACTTTGTAAGCCTTGTTGTGTGTAATTTATAGCTATACTTGCACAAGACACATAAAATACGTTGGTTCAAATTATAACGACATAACTTTAAAGCCTGGCACGTACATGTAACACATGGTTACTATGAAAACTAATAAATAACCTGTTATAAATCAAATAAATTCTTCTTCCTCTTCCTGTCATGTGTCTATCAAACTTCTATAGCAACTTTTCAATAGGAAATTCTGCTACCGCCGGAGATGACACACATAAAACATTTCAGTATCCAGGTGTTCATTTTTATTGCTGGCGACTTGGTGGGGGCCGGGTTCACGTTTTCCCCACCTGTGCTCACAAGCTTACGCATGATCCAAAAACCATATTTTATAAAATAATTTATGGAAGGGATGGAACTGTAAAGGTGAAGATTGCATAGCTGCGTTCTCGGGTGATGTCCCAACTCAGGAAGTCCCAATTCAAGAACTGCGACGATAATTCTCAATTCAGGAACTGACTGATATTTTCACTTGGAAAGTTTGAAGTGAACTGTTCTCAACTCGGGAAACACTGCCAATGGACCATATTAGTGGTTACGTCACAGCAGACTACTGATTACGATTTGAGTCCAAGCAAATGTGACACGTGGGTTTCTCCTAATCAAAAGTATGCAATGTCCCATCGGAAGAGGTAGGTAGGTAGCTATAAGTATTGTGACAGCAGTTATGAAACATAATCGTGATGTGTATCATACATCAATGTAAAGATGAGATATTCAGAGTATAACGTCGCGTTTGGACACGTCAATTATTCCTTATACTGTGCGATCGCGATTGACAATTAAATAAATTTAACACATAATATCTAGATTAAATTTCATAAATAAGAAAATACTAAATGTATAGCTACATTAACCCGACAGGACGCGTGTTTTTCAGCTAGGACGTAAGGGTGCGCTTTGGACAAATCTTACCCACAAGTAATATCGCTTCGTAAATCCGAATTATATATTTTTGTAGCATGGAATAATAATGCCATCATTGATAAAAGTAATGTTATTAGGATTTAACATTTAACACGTGGTGTAAACACATTCTAAAGCTTTCACTATAACATTTAATTACCGTCATCAATGTTTAACAAATACATTTAGGCGTATACATATATTTTAAGAATGAAAATTACCGATGGAAGTCGACACCCAAGCAATTATCTAAACGATTTCTACAAACAAATGCCGAACACGACCGTAGCATGTTCAACCCATTTAAGAGTTAAGACTGGATAAATTGTTTGAAAAATCACATGGCAACTATTAATGTAGCGAAGAAAAACTTAATAAGACATTCATTTATAGCACTGAATAAATAAATATGGTTAAACTTGTGTTTCTTTCTGTGCTATACGAAAGCAAAAAGGCGAGTAAATACACGTTAGCTTATGGGATCACCACGTTATCTTCCCTTCTTCCCTGGAGGAACTAATGGCAAAAGCGACTTCACTTTTCGTGGCCGATCAGCGTTGCAGCGAGCGTTCCAGTTATATGTAGTTCAATGAGTGGTACTTCCTGAGTTGGGAAGACATTTCGCTGAAATATCCAACCGGAAAAGAACAGTTCCCGAAATTGCGCTGTTTTCATTGGAATGTCCATAGTTCCTGAGTTGGAAAAAATCACGTTCTCGGGGAGGCACAAGAAGATATTTTGTAATTAAAATTTTTAACAATTGTCTTAACAGTTGTCCAAATACAAACATGGTAATATTTTAGGGGGAGGTACTACTCTGATTTTTACCGAGTTGTCTACTGATTTCATTTGAAAATTTTGATACATGTTTTCAATTTGCCTGAAGCGAAAAACCCTAAATGGCTTTCTTGGTAAGGAAGAAGAAAGCAAATCGCGTAGCGAATTGTGCATTTTTTCTTGACTTAGTGTGTTCATATCTCTGGAATGTCTTATATGCTCATAGTACAGAGCGATTCTGATAGAACCGGCCCGACAAAATGAGTTGTAATATGAAATATACCATACAAATATTAACATAATTTATACATGACGTACCTTGGATAGTGTGCCGTTGATTATTGATTGTGATCAGAGCATGTATTGAAAGTGTCCGCCGTTTTCAAGAAGAAAGGCACGCCTCCGCATGGGTTTGCATATTCGCCGTGACTGGCCGAATTGTTTCTCCGGTGATGTTCCTCATTTCAACAGAAATATTGTCCTTTAAAGCTTGTAATGTTTGCGGATTGTTTATTCAGTAAACCCAAAAGAAAAAAATCCAGGCTGGTAGGGATTGGGAGCCTGACGCCTGGACACCGCAAGCACGTTCATACGTGCACCCTTTGTGTCTTTTAACCGTGCAGCAAAAGTGTTGCCAGCTGTCAGACTATCTGCTCACCATTCGACTCAACACAGCCAACGGATTATCATGTAGTAATTGTGAGCTGTTACATGCATCACCTGCAGCATTATTAGCAAATTCATCAGGCCGGTTCTATAAGAATCACCCTGTATAAGACTACAATGCATATTTCTATGACAGGTTACATTGATGAATTCACATCAGAAGAAAATATGCAGCTTACCCAATATATTTGGTTCTAACCAGGATCCGGAATGAAACATGAACTCGATGAAAAGATATTCATATTGTTATCCCTTGTGTAATATGCAACTGTCTTATCAACATTGTATTGCAATTTTGTGTATATAATTTAGGTGTGGATTTCACGGGGATTCTATTCTGTATTCAAGGGGTCTGTGCAGCAAGCGAATGGAAACAAGTCCTCTGCACAAGTATTGACTCGTGAGAAGCAGCCCGTACTGCTTTGCTCCGCCCGCTCCGCCCATTCGATTTCTCTTCTTCTCTACCGTGATGCGTGTCGTTACTCCACACACTCCTCGTATGTATATAGGTAACGGATCTTACGAAGACCAACATATTGCTGGAATTGCGAAACCACAACAGAGTTTCAGAGATACATAACAGTCCTATATCTCACTAACCTTCTCCCTTCATATTGACATATTTGACGCAGATTAACTGCTTGTGTGAAGTCACGTGATCCTTGAATGCGAAAGTGGTGGAACTGTGTGAGATACTGAAGAAAGACAAGGCAAAACCTCCTAATACATAGGGACTTACGCACTTGAGAATTCAGGTAGTTCTTTGGGAAATAACCATGGAGCTTCTGATTGTTGATCTGCGCTTATTGTTTGCATGATGTCTATTTAAATAATGCAAAATTGATTTTTAAAATGTGGGCAGATTTCATTAGATCATAACTAATTTTAATAGTCAAACCCTCGTTTAAAAAAGGGAAAGGTAATAGGAATGTAAAGGTATTGCTAAATCTAGGGACGTGCCGAAGCCGATTACAGATGTATGAAAATTGGCCGAAATTGACACATCGGCATCGGGATCCTCAAAAATCCGATATTTAAACCGGTACAGATTATACTAGAGTTTTTTACCTTCTAATAAGTTTTATATTCTAGTTTTGTAAAATTTATTGAAAATTTGGTTATGATTCGTCATTATTGTAGAGTTTTTGTAATAAAATTATTGCAAACTCATTCATAGGATCAACCTAATTATAAATCGGAAATAAAACAGTACATTGCTGAACCAGGATCTGCTGTTGTATTGGAAATTCAAAAATAAATATTCAAATCTGAAGCAAGTCCTGAGAAAATACTTGGGCATACCTGCTGCATCAGTATTCAGTGATTGAGTGTTCAGTGTTGCTGAACAGATTTGCGATAAGAAGTAGGTTACTTCCTGAAGTGCTTCCAAATCTCGTATTTCTGAAGTTGAATCTGGCAGAACAGGAATTCATTTTGCATTTCAAAGAACTGCTTGTGTACTAATGTTTAATCTCTTGAGAATCCATGTTCTTCTTAAAGGTTCACATAACATTTTATAGATGCAAATGTACATTCGCATCTCTTGAGAATATATATGTATATACATATGATATGCAATAGAAATGTACATGGCAAATTTATTTTTTGTCATGCTGAAAATAACATGCCATTTCTGTTTAATAATCTTAGGTATCGGAATCGGTTAAATATCGGCATCGGTATCGGTTCCAAAAATTATCGGTGAGTACATCGGCATCGGTAAATTTTCAGCTTCGTCACATCCCTAGCTAAATCGTATTACGTCAGGACAAAAAACTACAAACAGTAGTTTACAAAAGAACAAAATTTACGAAATCCTAATTGTATGCGTGGAAATAAAGCATATATATACATCACATTATATTTAAGTGCGATAGATATATACAAGAAAGAAAGAAATTCTATAAAAGACTAAAAAACCGTAAAAATCCACTTCCACAGTGTTTATAGTCATTGATATTTGAACCTAGCCTTAATTGATTCATTGATTGAATTGACTTATCTTACATCGCTTTTCTGTCAATTTTGGCTAATCGTGAAGATGAGAATGAGCAATGATATGATGGAATTGATGAAGGGACAATCACATTGAATACCCATGCCCTGGCCGGGATTCGAAACCGGGACACCTGGTAATATGATTTTTTTTATAATTAACGTAACCAAGAAAAAAGGAATATGAAACATAATGTACAATAAATAGTCATGGGAGAAGCATAAAATGTCAGTAATTCAAATATTATAATAATATTAAACAAACACAATGGAGACAACAAAACCCCTCGACTGTGGAACACCTAATATTTCGAAATATATCGCGTGTATAGCACTGCCATCTCTGTTCAATCATCGAACTACTTCCAAACTGTACAAAGAGGCTGCTTCTTTTTAGTGCTTACCTTTTAAATGTGATTGACCTATACCTTTTATTTAAAATAGCGCCTACGGGAGAGTCGGGAGATGATCGCCGCCAGTCCCGTACCCAGAGGGGGTCAAGGGGGCCATGGTCATTGAATCATGAAATATTTTAGTGTGAACTTTTAAAACCTACGAAAACAACATTGACAATTTTTAATATTTTGCAAGAATTTCCAAACATTGCGTAATTTCTGGAGAGAGGCAGGCTCCAGGAGTCTGCAGTCTGCAATGTTTAGTAATTTTAGTTCTATAGCCATTGATGCAAGGCTTCCAGACGTCTCGATTAAATCCGAACAGTCTATTCTTTATTATTCCTTGTCCCGGCTTTTCGAAATCTACGCACATCATTTAATTTATAAATATATTATTTTCTAAACATAGAATCATCATGGCTTTTCAATGGTGCTGGTATAAGATGATATAGAAAATTTCAAAGCATTATTATTTTGCAGAATACAGTAATATTCAAATACTTCAGAGAATTCAATGCAAATAATAAGCACGAAGCTCTACTCCGTGTGATTGCCTTTACCTGTAATCAACAGTGTGGCTGATTGTCAAGTCAGGAAATTCTATTGGTGAGTTGAATTACTTCCTTACTTTGAACCTACAATTGTACGTAAGTCTATCTGTAATACTGGCATAGAGTTGGTGGTTGCATAGAGGGTGCACACTGCACAATCCTGGGGGACGGAGGGATTCCCCTTCCACCCACGATCTTGTTCTAAAATTTCCCTCACCAATATTTTCCAGGGGGTAGAGTTTTTTTTGTTATAACAACAAAGTTAGGCAATTACTTTATAATTTACTAACAAAAATATCGAGAAAAACACACGAAGACCAAATAATAATATATGTCTCTGTGTGTGCGTCATAAAGGAAGTTCATTTCCAATTCCAATTAAATTTCCCTGTACAGATGGCGTCACATAATTGTTTATGGTTTACCCCCATTACACCAAAATGCGTTTGGCAATAAAGAAAATAAACACTAGCTTCAATGCTATCATAATATTGTAAAAATCATACTTGGAAGTAACCTAATCTCGTTTCTGTTGTTTTGGATACCCAAGTAAAGAGGTGAAAATACTTGTGACAAGTCAAATCAGATAAGAATGTTAACTAAAATATACATTTGATTACAGCGATTATGTCCTCTAGAACAGTGGTATTCAACCTTTTTTCGCCATGTACCCCTAAATAAACTTTTCCACTCAAGCGTATACCCCCCCCTTTCCCCGAGTTATCCTTAATTCAGATTATACATAACTACATCTAAAATAAATTATGCAAATCATTACCTGTTAAATAATACAGTTTTACTATAAAAAGGAGAATTAAAAATAAATAAAGGAAAATTACGGGTATAGCAAAAATATATTATGAACTTTAATATTTCTTACCTGTTAATGAGATGGCTGAGCTTGTTTTCTGCACACCAGCTCTTCGATTCGTGGCCGAATCTTCGTTAGTGCGAGTATCAGTGGTGATTCTGGATTCAGGTGATTTCTGTGTTTCGTTTTGATAGCTGTCATTGCAGTAAAATCCTGCTCACACAAATAAGTGGAGGGAAAGGGAAGAAGGCGTGAGATGGCAGTGTCACTAAATTCAATATACTCTTTGCGTGCGTAACACCAGAGCTCGCAAATATACACGTTTTCGAATTTTATTTTAAGTGATCTATCAGTGGACATTTCCAGCACACTTTCTTTTAATTTTACAGGAAGATCAGAGGAATTGATGGCGGTTGTGGAAAACGGATTTGTAATCCAATCTTGTGTGTTATCGTCTTTCTCAATTTCTGGAAAGAATTTCAAAAACTGTAACCTGAGATTTTCTAGGTGGAATTTGATTATTTCCAGAAGTTCACCAGCAATACTAACATCATTTTGTCCACAATATTCCAAGACAGTTGGAAAAACTGCAATATTTCCTTCAACGCAATCAATCCAAAGTAATACTTTCTTATAAAATCCCTTCACTTTCTCACGGGCTTTAAAAATATTTTTGTCGAAGCCTTGGAGTTGAAGATTGAGATCGTTAAATTTGTTGAATATATTCGTCAAGTAAGCTAGTTGGCAAAGCCACACTGTTCATTCTCAAAATACGTCACCAGATCGGATTTTAATTTTGAAAGGAAACATTTTATCTCATTTTTCAGTTCAAAAAGGCGATTCAATACGCGTCCTCGCGATAACCACCGCACTTTGAGGAAAATGTTGACAAAGAAATGTCTATTTTCTTTGCTTCCCTTTATTACATTTTCAAGTTATCTCTGTCAGAAACAGTTTTCATTATTTATAATTATTTTAAATTGTGCGTACGCCATAAAAAGTCCTCCCGTACCCCCAGGGGTACGAGTACCCCAGGTTGAATACCACTGCTCTAGAAGATACGATTCGGAGATGTACCATTGTTTATGTATTCATCTTTTGTGAGTTAAATCATTATCTTTTTTCATTTGTAGAAATATTTACATCATAAATTTCGTTCTTGAGTAACTGAAGAAAGGAGACTATACAGAAGGAGAGTCCTTCGGAGCTCATATACAGTCACCGCCAATAAAAAATGAGATACCGAGATCCTGAAAGACTCGCTTCCCAGCAAGGTGTTATGTGTATATCCTAAATGAGAGAAGTGGATTTTAACAACAAATTTTCAATGGAAACATCTACCACCGCCGCAAAGTTAAGCAACACACATAATAGTCCATGAGCCAGGACCTCAAATTCAGGCGATCGGTACCACTCGGGGGGAGGGATGGGTTCTCATATGATTTTTTTTTAAGGTATGGATGCCTGGAACTGGAAAATGTGTGATAGCATCTCATAACTCTTTGCTTTTTATATAATATTATTGAATTAGTAACCATAGCCGAAAAATAATGGTTTTTCATATTTTTTTTAAAAAAAGCATATAAATTGATCACAATATTTGAATAAATTAATTTAATTTCAACAGACTTATTAAATTCAATATTATTTTAAAATAATTATAATTATTAAGTGTAATAACACTGCTCTGCAGCAAAAATGAGGTTTTCAAATGAATGAGTGTTCCTAAATGGAATTTTCATGCTGAGTTCAACGGTGTAATCCGTTTTTCCCTATCACGTCAGGTTTTTGAGAAAATCAGGAATTTGTGTTTCATAAAAGTCCCGTTTATATACCATGGGAGGGCATGTGATTACACCTTTGTATGTGGTCTGGCAACACTAATTCAACTGTTTTTTGTTTCACAGGTGGTCGAGTGTGTTGTATTCCTAGTGCTGAACGGTTGTATGAAGTGACAAATTGTGTATATTCGGACAACAATGTCTTCATGTGGCTGCAAAAACGACCCGAACACTTTCTGTTACATATGTGGGAAGTACATGTTGTGTAAACAAAGACTAAAGATAACGCCATTCGTCAAAGAACCCTACCTTGCGTATTTCGGACTTGTGCTTGGCGATGAAAATAAACCATGGGCACCCCAGAAAGTATGTAAGACTTGTGTGGAAGGTTTGAGGTTCTGGATGAATGGGCAAAGAGAGAAATTCTATTTTGCTCTGCCAATGGTATGGAGGGAACAATTAAACCATACGGATGACTGTTATTTTTGTCAAGTTAAGTGCAAGGTTTCAGTGCCAAGAACAAAAGTGACATAGTGTATCCACATTTGCGATTTGCAATGAGACCAATCAAACATGACTGAAAGACAGACATTTATTGTTACCTGGCACTAAAATTTCATGTTACAGATCCCGGGAACAAGAAATAGTTTCTATATTTTCAGAAGAAAGGTCTATGATCTTCTGCAATGACATAAAGTATGTAACTTCTGAATGGAGGCTTTTCATAGATTCTTCTGTAACCAGCCTGAAAGGTGTTTTACTCCACAATGGCAATGTTCTTGGATCTGTACCAGTTGCTTATTCTATTACTTTGAAAGAATCATATGGAAGTTTGCAGTTTCTATTGCAGTGTGTGAAGTACTCCGAGTATGGGTGGGTTGTATGTGGTGACTTCAAAGTTATCAACCTTTTACTGGAACTACAAATGGGATACACAAAAATGACCTGTTTCCTGTGCGAGTGGAATAGTCGAGACAGACACAATCACTGGAAAAGGCGGGAGTGGCCAACCAGAGGACCCTTGATACCCGGAACAAAGAATGTTATGCATGTGCCGCCCCTTGTGGAACCCACAAAAGTTCTTCTCCCTCTACACATTAAATTGGGTATCATGAACCAGTTTGTACGTGCCCTAGATAAGGGCAGTGAGTGTTTTAAGTACTACATATGTAGTGTTTATCAGAGAATGACCCTAGATAAGCTGAAAGCAGGTGTTTTTACTGGACCTCAGATCAGGAAATTAATGTGTGACCCCAATTTTGAGGATACAATGAGCCAAACAGAAAAGCAAGTCTGGGAGAGCTACAAAGAAGTTGTACAAAACTTCCTAGGAAACAGAAGGAGTCCAGCTTACAAAACCATTCGAACACCATGTTGGAAAATTTGAGAACACTAGGTTGTAACATGAGTTTGAAGTTACTTCCTACATGCTCACATTGACTATTTTCCAGATACCTGTCTTCGATTTTACAGCGAGGAACAGGGTGAACTTTTCCATCAGGATTTGAAAGATATGGAAAGAAGATACCATGGTGGTTGGACTGTGAACATGTTGACAGACTACTGTTGGTTCCTGAAAAGGGAAAGTACTTCTCATGCATATGGAAGAAGTTCAAAAAGACGAAAATTCCTGCCTGTAAAATAAGTGAGGTCACTGTAAATAATATCACTTGTTGCTAGTTTTTGTGAACTGTAGGTACATTGTGTTTACAATTACATAATTATAATATACACCACATTTTTAAGCATGGCAATGATCTTGTAGAAGGGTATAAATATATGTTGGTAATGGTTCAATATGCAAATTTTGTTTTCATTTTCTTTCAACAATCTGGACGTGATAGAAGAAAACTGCATACATATTTGGAATGAGCGCCCCAAAATTAGGGGAAAACGACATTCGAAACCAAAACATCAAAAAAATAATTTCAAATTGCAGAGCGGTGTAATATTAATATAATCCTTATAATAATAATAATAATAAAACTTTATTATATTGCTTATATACTGACATGGATTAAATGCATAAGTATTGCGTACAATTTTCAATAATAATAGTGGCTAAATCTTAAATGTGCATGTGTGTTATAATTTAACATAAACAAAGTTTCATTATTTACATTCATCATCATCATCTTCTGAATAGGTGTCATCACTCATTCATTTTCACATGTGGGTAGTCGGCACTTCTCAGTGCACCTGATGTTATTTAGACAGAAGACTCAGTTTGTAGTTTCCAATGAATTGGTTGGTTGATTGATTTCAAGCCCACTTTATGCACAGTAAGCCTGATTGGGAATGGGATCAGAACCACTATGTGCCTCCACCGGGTATCGAACCTGAGACACCTTGATTAGAAGGCGGTGACACTACCACTACACCATCGGGGAGACAGTTTCTAAAGGAGTATCAAGCTAGTAGATCTAACAGAGTTTAAGACGCTGGCTGCCATTCCATCCAATCCATTACCAGCTCCTCTGCTCCATCGCGTTTTTTTTCAATGTCCGCCTTTTCCCACTTGGTCTAGGTGTATGTGGACTAATTCAGCAGACATATCTTGCTTATAGCGAATTGATAATCGCACGTTAAG
Source organism: Lepisma saccharinum (assembly GCF_977018435.1). Lineage (NCBI taxonomy): Eukaryota > Metazoa > Arthropoda > Insecta > Zygentoma > Lepismatidae > Lepisma > Lepisma saccharinum. Next base: position 659,199 of record NW_028142987.1, read on the forward strand.
TATTTTTCTTGCAAGTTGATAAATGTCTATCTTACCCTTCTTTGCACAGAATAGACGACATGTCATGTCATTCACACAATGTACGGAAGATTTTGGAGCATATAGTAAACCCATTACTATTTCTTTGAGATCCCATTGATCTCCGAGGGTGCGAAAATATTTCCCGTGTTCGCATGTTGGCAGGAAGGATGCACTTACTTTTCATTTTCCTGCAAATGCATATGGAGACTTATCATATCTCGACAAACATTTCTAATAAGAATTGAAGCTATTTTCTTAATACGAAGAACCCACATGGGTATTTTAGTACTATTTCAGAAAGAGTTTAACCATGATTCTTTCATGGAACCTCAAACACACAATACACACATCTGTGTCATCTGAACCTATCATTACCGCTTCATAACCCTCATTAGCAGCCGCAGTATTCACGAACAAATTACCATATCTTCTTCATGTTTACTGTTGAGATTGAGTACTTTGGGGCTCAATTCAGATGTGATGTTCCATCATTTATCTCCACAGTTCGCGAAGTGTTTTATTCAAAAGATTTACAAAATGCTCTGGTTTCCTACATTCATTAACAAGAAATGCAATTAGAGTTATTCTATTCATTACGTTACTTAGGAATTTCCTTCACTTTCTGACAATCTGGGAAGATGAGATGCTCTGTGACTGATGCCAGAGTTCTTCCCACGTGATTGTCCTTTCGGTGTTCTTTATAGACGTCTCATTGTACGTATCAAATAGACATCGATTCTTGGACTAGAATTTCCTTCTGGAAAGCAACGGACACGGCAGATAGACCTTACCACTTTTACTCTTGAATAAGAGCCATACCGTCAATCGCCGTGGCTGAATTTCCAGATATTTACGAAGGGGAAATAACAATTTTGTGCAAGTATGTCTCTAATGCCCATGATAATGGTTCTAAGAGAAAGCCCATTGGAATATTCTAATTCTGTGCTGTCACAATAATTCGACCAAGTAGTGTCTTGTCTGATATTTGACCTGCCATAACTATCCACCACCTACTTCTTGGATCAAGAGAGGAACAGAAAGAACTAGAAGAAAACCATGTACAGCCGATGTTTATGCAACTGAAAGAACATTCAGAGAACAGATACAGTAGAGTATGGATTAGTACAGGTAACAGGAAAACCCACCAATCGAACAGCTCAGAAATGGACAGGGTCACAACAGTAACTTACCCCTAGTGTGGTGTGTGATCTCGAACGGCCAACACCGCTGCACATCTGTGTGGCATCGACTCGATGAGGTGATTGATGAGAGCTTGTGGGATTCCTCGCCACTCTTCACTTTGGGCAATTTCAGCTATGGAAGAGTTGAGGGAGGTGCAATCCTACCTAGAATGAGTCTGCCAAGCGCATCCCAGACATTCTATATGGGATTTAAGTCCAGCAATCGCGGTGACCATTCCAAACTCACTATTCCCTCGTCCTCTGGCACGTTGTGCACTAACAGAACTCTGTGGGAACGAGCATTATCGTCGATGAAAAGGAAACGACCACCTATTCCATCTGCGAACGGCAATGCAAGAGGTCTGATGGTTTGAAGAAAAACAGGATTATAGCGTGTTCCACATTCCCTGCAGATTAGGCACGTCTATTGTAAGGCTGGGGGTTGAATCGTGACTCATCGGAGAACACCGCTCAACCCCATTCATTGTGATCCCAATTGCGATGTTCCTCAGCCAAGTTTCTACGGATTGAAAGCTGTACGGTGATGGAACACACATCATGAGTCTATGTGCATAGAGATCATCTTTAAGAAGGCGATTGCAGACAGTTTGAGATGACATTTGCGCGCTATTGCTATGAGAATGGCATGTTGTAGTTTCGTTGAATTCTGTCGTCTGTTCCAATCGGTTGTTAACAAGAGGTACCTGTTGTCTCTTGCTGTAGTTGCTCGCAGACGGCATTGACCTTGCCTTCATCGCACATTTTCCGTTGTTTGGAACCGAATCTACAGGCGAGAAATGCACTTTGAGACACTCCAAGGGCTACAGATACCTCTCGCTGTCTGTCCAGCTTCCATCCTTCCTATGGCTCTCCACGTCATTGATTCAGGTAAATCGCACTTTAGAGGCATTGTATAGTGTCTCTCAAAAGTTTTAGGACAACGACATTTTAAACAAGGCAACTCAATTTACACAAGGAGTTGGTGGGTTGTCTGTAGAGTTAGGCTCAATTTCAGGGTTGCCACATGCACAATAGATATTTATGAAATACGCGAAAGAAATAAAAACAAATATTATTGTATACAATTATAAAAATATCATTATTACATCGCAAATGACAAAATTCTTTCTGTGAGGAGAAAGAATAGGTTTCCTAGTATTTCATCGCTAAAAGGAAAAGAGCCGAGAGGAAACGAAAGGTTATAAAAGAGAGGAGAACAGAGAAAGGGGAAGAGGAAAAGTAAATGTGGGAAGAAAATAGACGACAGAAGTGGATAGCAGAAGTAATGAGGAGAAAGGAAAATTATTCGAGGATAGATGAGGAAAATGGAGCAAGAGGAGATACGAGGAGAAAAACGAGATGAGAGGAGGGAAGGAGACGAGAAGAGGGGAGTGGAGAGTAGAGCAAAAGAGACTAAAGAGAAGAACGATAAGAAAAGTACGTGGAGTCAAAAATCTAAGACAGGAGAGGAGATAAGAGGAGTGGAGAAGAGTGGGGTGGAGAAAAGATGCTAGAACAGTAGGGAAGGTGATATGAGATAAAAGCAGAGGAGGAGGAATGGAGAAGAACAGAAGGAACTTGAGACAATTGGAGAGAAGAGGTAGTTGCAGAAAATATCGTCTCGTCGTCAAGAATTGATGCACTGATCAAATTATCGACATGAAACATTCAATAACATTTTGAAATGTATTGGAGAATGTATTAGATCGGTGCGATATGACTTTTGGCTGAGTTCAGAGCAAAATAAAATCTTCCACGTAAGATCTTTGATTTTACCTGCGATGATATCACTAAAAACGCGAATGTAATTCTAATATTTATAAGCAGTGGTTGAAAAATCTTCTTCAGAGCTAGGCGCCAGCTCTGAAAATCAGGCGCCAGAAAACCACCTACTAGCAATTGTGCATACTATAAGAAGATGAGCCGGCCCTAGTAGCAGAGTTGTTAGCACATCGCGTTACGATGCCAGGGATTCCAGGTTTGAATCCCAGCCTGAGCATGGATGTTTGTGAGTGTTCATTCATCATATCATCACTCATCCCCATCTTCACAAATAAGTCAAAAGTGGCAAATAATAAAGCAAATCAATCAATCTATAAGAAGCTGATCATCACTGTATTCAAAACATCGCTAAATCATGTGAGAAAGCGGGAAATGATGAGGGGGTTTGGGGGACAAAGAGTAAGAAATTGTAATTTATTCTATGGAATGTTCACAACATTGAAAAAAGAAATCATTTGCTAACTTACGCTGTACTGCAATTTTAACTTGGAGTTTTCAGAATTTCGTTCATGCAAACTTGAAAAATGGCAATATTGCAGCAAAAGATCAGTCGCCAGGCTGAAAATTTTAGTCGCCATTGCGACCTGCCTACCGTGATTTTTCGAGCCCTGTTTATAAGAATTATGCATTTTTCTCCACTACTCGGTTCGTTGAAATGGAGATTTTGTATTTTAATATTTCCCCTCCCCCATCGTTAATTCCAAACTGATTCATTCCGTTTCACACGGTGTGGACAATGAAACCAATGGGATATGTCTAAAACTTACGAAAATTTTCTGCCAACGGAGGGATTTGAACCTACGACAATCCTTAACGATAACCATTACCCTACAATCTATCGCTCCTGAAGGCAGGTAGAAAATTATTTCTCTAAGATAACTGCTATACTACAAGAAAGCGATTCAAAACTAAAGTAAAAGTTCAACTACATGTATACCCAACGACATTTACAACATTGGAGGGACAGAATACTTAAAAAAAATGTTGTTTTAGGGAAGGTAAATGCGTGGTGTAGTGGTTAGAGTTCTCGATTGTACTGCTAGTTTCTATCCTCCTCACGAGGTGTTCCTTTTTTTCAATTATCCTTCTATTAATCAAGAGCATAGTGTCATTTATTTGTAATAGCAGTGCATAGTGGCTACATCGTTCTGCATCTGGAATTTATATAAAAAAATAATAATAATTGACACACGTTCAAAGGGATATTTTCATGTATAAGATCGTGAATTATGACACTCTAAAGATAATTGTGTACTGCTTCAAAGACATTGACAAATATTAATGAAATAACTATTTATGTTTGTGGCAATTCAGGAAATACTAATTTTACCCATTCTCCCACTCGAGTTCAATGCAAGGATACCTCCGCAAATATCGACTGAAAAGTTTTCATCATGTGCAATTCTCCATTAAATGTTTTCACCTATTCGTACTACCTTCGTTTTCTTTGTTACAAACAAGTATTCTTTGCACATTATATGTAGGAGGAGAGTTGAATCTACATTTAACATTGGGCAGCTCCTTCTACCTGCTTTCAGGAGCGACAATGTTTATCTTTAACCTGATGGTGCTAGGTTCAAACCCCTCCGTTGGCAGAAAATTTTCTTAAGTTTTAGACATATCCTATTGTGTTCATTGTCCACACCGTGTGAAACGGAATGATTCAGTTTGGAATTAACGATGGGGGGAGGGGATTATTAAATTACAAAATCTCCATTTCAACGAAACGAGTAGTGGAGAAAAATTGGATAATTCTTATAAATATTAAAATTACATTCATGCTTTTAGTGATATCGTCGCAAGTAAAATCAAAGATCTTACGTGGAAGATTTTATTTTGCTATGAACTCATTTCCCACCGATCCAATACATTCTCCAATACATTTCAAGACGTTATTGAACGTTTCATGTCGATATTTTGATCAATGCATCAATTCTTGACGCCGAGACAATATTTTCTACAACTACCTTCTCTTATCTCGTCTCCAGTTCCTTCTGTTCTTCCCTCCTACATCTACTCTCCCCTTCCGTCCTCTGCTTTTATCTCATTACGCCTTCCCTACTTTTCTCGCATCTTGTCTCCATCCCACTCTTCTTCACTACTCATATCTCCTTTCCTGTCTTAGATTTCCGACTCCACTGCTTTCGTCTTTTCGTTCTTCTCTTCTTCTCTCTTTTACTCTACTCTCCATTCCCCTCTTCTCGTCTTTTCCACTCCTCTCCTCTCGTTTTCCTCCTCTCTTCGCATCTTTGCCCAATTCTCCTCATCTCTCCTCGAATCGTTTCCCTTTCTTCTCACTACTTCTTCTCTCCTCGTCTATCCTCAGTTTGTTCTCACCTCTATTTTTCATCTTCTCCTTTCGCTTTCTCTGTTTCCTTTCCTTTGTCACCTTTCGTTTCCTCTCACTTATTTTCGTCTCTGTAGACTCTTTAGCGATAAAATACTAGAAAACCTATTTTTTTCTTTCAGAAGGAATTGTCATTTGCCATGTAATAGTGATCTTTTTATACTTTTATACAATAATAGTTGTTTTTATTTCTCTCGCGTATTTCATAAATATCTATTGTGCATTTGGCAACCCTGAAATTGACCCTAACTCTACACGCAACCCACCAACACCTTGTGTAAATTGGGTTGCCTAATTTAAAATGTCGTTTTCCTAAAACTTTCGAGAGACACTGTACAACAACTTGCCCACGTTCCTCAATGAACTCTTACACTGTCCTTGGACTGCTACTGTCATTCTCACAGCTGCGCACTTCAGTTGTTCATTCAGAGATATCGGCATCAATGATGGGCAAATAGCCAATTGACTCCAGTAATGGTGTTAAATACCATCCAACTTGTCAATTAATTTATTAAAATATTCACATCTTTTAATTAGTGTTATTATAATCTTAATTTGTATCATCATTATTATTATTATTTTAGATCACAGTTACTGTAATTGTAATTTTTAATAATAAAAGTCAAAATATTAAAAATTATCAAACTTTTCCATTTAAATCAAAGTTATCTGGGGAGTGAAGTGATAACACACAGAAGGCAAAGAGTAATGATATGCTATCACCTATTTTCCATCTCCAGGCATCCCAACCTTACCAAAAAATCATATTAGAACCCATCCTCCCCGGAGTGATAGCGACAACTTCCCTGGCTCAAGGCCTATAATGCTTTGAAGATAAGCGAATATCTCAAAATATAACTTTTATTGCCAGTGCGGTGTCTGAAAGCATTATGAGCTTATCATACGCCCATTTTTGGTTCGCCCAGAACCCTCCAATTGGTGTAATAAACACTGCATCAACATTTCATCAAACCTGTATAACATTTTAAATCATTTCAAAAGTATAACTTATAGTTTACAAATTGTACACAGAGATAATGAATAATCTCATATTCTTAATGTACAATAATTTTATTTCATTCATATCTTGAGATTAACTGCATCACCATGCATTATGTTTAAAAAATTCATATGGCAATAACTCATGTAAATTTTCAAAAGAATAATCCGAAACACGCAGATATTTTTTGATAGTAATTTGAAAATTACAAATCTTAATGTTCATTTTGAAAAATAATATTGTAATTGTTAATACAATTTCCGCCCGTAAATATGTATACTGAGACGAGTGAACTGCGATGAATTATTGACGTTGTTAAACAATAGAGCCTGCGGACTTAAAGTGCACAAATACTTGCAATTTTAACTAATTTCTTTAAAGCTATTAGAACACATGTTATGTATTGCATGTGTGCATGAATGCAGTTGGCTTTCTTCGTTGCCGCCCTGGTTGGCGCGTATCTCACAAATCGTCGGTCGGATGACTTAACGACGTATCTCATTTTTCTAATGTTTTCAGGAGATGCAAAACACGTTTTCGCACACACTTTGGTATATAGTTGTGAGAATACAATTTATTTATCCCTGAGAACTTTTATTTTGTCACAAAGCGTTTCTGCAATCAAATAATGTGGTTGAATGTTGCAGGTGATACTTTACTTCCCTGAAATTTTATAATTTGTTGAGATACGTCGTTATGTCAGATCGCAACTATTAATCAATCAGAAATATCTTTCAGATACGCCATGCCATGCAAATGAGTATCAAGTTACGACTGCACGATTTGACATATATTTTTTTAAAATCAAAATGTGAACAAATTCATACATATAATGTTCATGATGTTATTATCTGTGAAGCTTATTTGTTATTTAATTTCCTTTCAAAGTGAATTGTCATTTTTATTTTGAATTTCTTTCGACTTAGACGTTTTAAATACAATAGACAAGTTTCACTACTAAGTACAAGTAAATAACTAAAAGATAAAAATTATTTCATAACAATACCACAAAATTGAGAGACATTTTGTCTACATGACATTATCATCAAGAAATATATTTTTGTGAAATGCAGTGACCTGAAACACGTGATTTCTGTAACAGATCAATTCAGTGGTTCATATTTGCGTAATTTTTTTGCAGTCACTATCGAACCACGGGAAAAGGGTCAGCACACATTGACAATAACTCCACATACTTCACAGGTCCTTTGTTCAACGGAGGTGACATAATCGCAGCAATCTCTTCACTACGATTTTTGCGGGATCCTCTTGCAGTGAACTTGTTTTGGATTGTGTTCGGCTTGCTTCTCTGAAATCGTAGTTCAGGAATATCTTTCCAACTAAACATAAAACAATCATCAGTTTTCTTAAGCTGGAAAGACTCAGATCTTCATCAAGTGCCTTAAAATTTAGAAAATCTTCCATCTGTATTGTGTGCTCGATGTAAGGATGGTTTCTTCGTGCCAGTTTGATGATGGGTACGAGCCAAGAGGGGACAAATATTTCTCCAACTTTCTTTTGCAATCTGGAGACGACACTGTGGTCGGTCTCTCCCTCGTATTGCTAAGGATGTGGATCAAAAAACCTCAGCTAACAAATTTTCTAACTAATTCTAAAGCCTTCTTAAACCCGAAGGTTAATGTCTGCAGGAAAACAAGCCTTCCATCTGTCCCTTTCAAGAGACAGCAAGAAGAGGTCAAAAAATCTCAGCACAATTTATTTTATATTCTCGGCTGTTAATATTACGCACCAATGGCGACAATGCAATCCTATTCTCGTTTTTGCCAACGCAACTGTAGCTGAACTGATGTATTCATAGCCTTCATTACGAAAGTTCTCACTAATTTTTTCTTCCCTTTTTGAGAAGCCGGTCACCTTCTTTTTGAGGAACCGTCGACATTAAATTTTTTATGATTTGTTGCAATGTGGTCTGTAGTGCTCTCAGGTATTAAAGAATTCTCGTGCATTTTGATTACCTCACATTTTGTATTGTCAATGAGCATCCGTTTCTTGTGAAATGTACAGCCACTATCTTGAACGAAATGATCCCAGCAAAGCAGAATATGACACCTAAAAGACGAGGAAAAGGCTACATACTTACATCCTCTTGACTTACAATGTTGCGATTTCTCTGGCACATAATCGGAATCATCCGGTTCACTGACATCCACTCGCCCGTTCTTGCGTAGAGGATGATATACCTTCCATTTACACAGCAGCTGAGACAGAGGTATATCTTCATGAGATGATACAATAGATTCTTCATTAACTGTTTCTGTAACAGTCCCATTGCACCACTTCCTTTCTGGAGGGCAGTATAATGTTACAGATATCACTACTTCGATGTTCTTTTTCTTTCCAAGCACATGAGTTCTATTGATGAAACAATACTCTTCGAACACCTTCCCAGAGTAGTAAGACGTTCGTCTTCTTCCTAAGGTGACTGATCGCAAAATGATCAAATAGTCGAGGGCAAGTTGAAAGCTTTGAATTTTTTTGACCGTCATGTCGGATATTGCCTAATAGAGCTTACAAACAAGTTTATTTAACATATAGCTATGAGGCTTCTTAAGAAAACTGTGCCGGTAATGTTGCATTGTGATATTTCCAACTTATGAACACTCAAATATATTTTTTAGGAAACATGTGACATTCCTTCAACAAAAGGTGTCAATGTTCATTTTACCTCTTGCTTTCATTTTTCCTTGTCAGACTGTGCCGCTTTTGTTAGATTGTGACTTCGCCGATTTGTAAACATTGAAATATTCATCTCTGCATCACCTCCTTCTTCTCTTTTTGTGCTTATTTTCTCCTCTTGTTTCATTTTGCTACTGTAAACAAAACGAGATAGGCCAACTTGTGACACAGTTTACGATTTACTTTGTCTGACACAACGACGTAAGTCAAGATACGCCGCTATCTCGTACCAAAATCTTTAACAAATCGAGATACACCAAACTTAAAAAATATCCATAACTTCCTTATTAGTTGGATTTGAGCTACGCCGTTTCGTCAGGTGATGCAAGGCACCGTTACGACCACAAATATGTCAATAACTTATTTTCGAGAAAGATTGAGATACGTCGTTGTCATGAGACCGACAAAATACTACAGGTGTGGGGGGGCTATTTCGCTCAGTAAATACGACCATTCAAGAAAATTATTTACGTAATTGGTGTTGTAATGTGAAATTATAAACATAAGTTTCATGCTCTCCTTTCAGACGGTTCGTAATATAGCAGAAAAATGCCGGCCCTAAATGTTCCGAAGAGATCATGAATGAAGCAATACAGAGTTGTCTAAGAGGAGACGTGAGTATGAGAGAAACTGCTGCATTGTTTACAATTCCGTCCGCCGCACTTAGAGATCGAGTAAAGACTTGAAAATCTGATTTGGCATTGCGAGGAAAAACAGCGCATAGAACAGCCAGTCATCCAACAATGTTCAGCCCAGAACAAGATCATGAGTTGACGTTGAGATTGAAGCAATTAACTGAAAGAGGATGTGCTCAATGTGTATCCCATCACTCCCCTGGACTTTTATCTATGGAGTTCTTAGAAACAGCTTGTGTACTGCGAGAAAATCCTCGACGCACACCACCTTCGCTATGGCATCATGCGGGCCTGTGATCAAAAACCCCCACAGATGCTCATGCGGGTCCATGTATAGAGGATCTCACCCCTAGATGAGTGCGTTCCGCACGATGGAAACCACATTGATTGGTTGCTTGGTTGATTTGGTGTTTCAAGTACACTTTATGAAAAATAAGGCCAATCGGGGAGGTCCTTGGAACCACAATGAGCACATCCTCTAGGACATACCTGTGGGTACCTCAGCACGCACTTGCCATCTTTGAGCATCAATAACTTTTGTAGTTACAGCTATCTCAAAATTAATTACAGCATTGCATTTGGAAAATTATAATGTGTTTTGATACCCCAATATAGCCTGTTGTCAGTCTACACTGTTCTCCCCAAATGCCTGTTTGAAAATGAATCTTGTGTTCACGTTTTTTCTCTAATGTAGTTCTGGCATTGCAATAATCTTACAAATATTTTTTGTTCTTGTTTTGCTTTGCTTTTATACGTTTATAATTTATCGCAACAATGAGGGTGGTTGAATTAGATTACATTGATAAAGAGTCCTTCAAGAGATAGCCATGCCGAGACCAGAACTCGAACTCGGAACTAAAAGCGGAGAAGTTTAGTCAGACCTTCCTAACTCTCTGCCTCGACGTAGCTTATAATTAGTTGTAATGCTAAGTAGTTTTTCTGTTATATTCATGCCTATTAGCTGCTTTTGGACACTTAATTTGTGAGTTTGCTCTGCGGGGACAATCCCCTTTTTGTTCATAACGCAGAAACAATCATAGCCTATACTTGAAGTATGACGTGCTATACACTACATACAGAGATCAGTTTGACATGACAATTGTGGGCCTCCCTGATGGCGCAATGGTAGCGTCATCGCCTTGTAATCAAGGGGTCCCGGGTTCGATACCCGGTGGCGGCACAAGTGGTTCGGATCCCACTTTAAGCTGTAGGTCCAGTCCCGATTAGCTTTACTGTGCATAAAGTGGACTTAAAACACCAAATCAACAACAACAACATGGCAATTGTGATATATATGCAAGTCGCATTTTTCTACTCAGATTCATTATGTCTAAATTCTGTCCCAATTGATAATCTCGAAGCAACGCAAAAGTTTGCGAATTTACGTAAATTCACAATTGTTAATCTATACTGGACCTACATTTTATAATGTTAAATCTGCGTGATGGAATTCGTGCCTCAACATAAAAAGACGCGGTTCTCATTTCAAGCGAAAGCTGTAAATATTAGCTAAACTTGAAATGGAGGGATAGTTTTAATTATAAGAGAAAGTGGTAGAAATATGTGTAAGGAAGATGTGAAAGTTTCTATGTGAAAACTGTCGACATCCGTGGAGGTTTTGTTAGCACAGCACGCTACGAGTCAGTGATCCCGGGTTCGAATACAGGTCTGTGCATTGATGTTCTTCGTGGGTGTCTTTCTATCATTTCATTACTCATCGTCGTGATTACTCAAATGTTGCAGGAAAGCAACGCTAAATAACAAAAGAAATATAAGTGAAAATTAAAAGCTCATTTAAACATGTCTATTATCCCTAAATCCTGCAACAATGCAACTTACGACCAATAACTAACTGCCACAAATTTCGAGGACGTATTATTTTTTCAAATCCACTTTTTGCACAGAAAGGCTAATCGAGACTGGTCCTACAGCTTAAAATGATACCCGAACCACTAAGTCCCTCCACCGGGCATCGAACTCTTTGATTGCAACGCGACAACTTTTTGAGTACGCCATCATGGATGATCTCCTTAGATACATCTACATACAATAACATAAATTGATTTTAAACCTATATCGGACACTAAATGTTAGCTATCATCACAGTCTGAAAATTAATTTGAGAGAAAATCGAAAATACGAAGAATATCTATCGTTTTTCTCGTGTTACTATTACTTATAAAATAAGAAGTATTTCATGTCAATGTCACAGTGGCGGCGATTGGGTTCCAAAACTTGATGGGGGTAAAGTGGCAAAACTGGGGGGGACAAGGACAGTTTATTTCCCTTGCGAGATAAGTTTGACTATAGTGCGGGAGCAAAGGTGGGATGGGGAAACTGCACCACCGCTGACCTAATCGCCGACACTTCACTCTCACAATATATTGCCACTATTTATTGAAGAAACAACAATGCTTAAAACACAGAAGCCGATATCGAAGGTTCTATTTTTGTTATTTCACGTCACTGTTCCACCACTCTCGGTTAATCGCGATGTGATAGACGGGAGTGAGATGAAGATAATCACATATTTATATTTTGAAGACCAAGTTATATCCCCAGACATTCGACTACGAAGCGCTCTACACAAACCAACTTCCAACAGGGTAGGCATTTTCGTGTATATCAGTTCGTCAAATTAATCTATTCATCATTCAACTTCCAAAGGTAGCAAAGCTAGGTTAATAACGAAAACTATAACATATCCACTTATCACCCAGCAATTTCACGATGATCAAATCCACACACAAACCTCTTTTGGCAATCGTTTTGCAGTAAGGTCTTAAGGATTAAAGATCGCTCACTTCCTGATTCAGCTCGAGACAATTCAGGAGCCTTAACAAACCTGCTCTTGAGCACAGAGGGTTTCTAACCCACTTCACCGTATATCCTCCTAATACACTGCTGTTTGTGAAAATTGCAACACCCAGAAAGATTGGTCCGAATGAATCCAAACTCGGAAGATGTGTAGAACAGTGTACCAGCAATAAGTGATTAGGATTGCAGAAAGATAGCGTACACGCAGGTCGAGCAGCGCCCTCTCTTGTGTGAGCAGAAAGGTCAGTGTTACGCCAGACTCAGTCATTCAAGAGCCGTCAAACGAAGTGGAAATATGAAAGCAAATGCCGGTATGCCTCGTCGACGTCAAAGGGCGCAATATCAGCGTGTGAGTGAGTTTGAACGGAGCAGAATGATCGGGCTTCGGGAAGCGGGTTTGTCATATCGTGACATTTCGGCTCGTACAGGGCATGCTGCAACGACAGTGATGCGTGTGTGGAACCAGTGGATAGAAGAGGATCTTACGAGGCGACGTGCAGGTACTGGACTACGCAATGTTACCACAGCACGGGATGACCGCCATCTTGTCCGTATGACTGTAACGGACTGTACAGCTTCGTCCACAGTGTTGACTCGACGCTGGAGCACTGCAACGGCTGTGGACCTGTCTGCAGTCGACGGGTCGACGCAATGTTCTGCTGGCTGGACTGGTGTCACATATTCCATTGCGCCGACTTCCATTGTCCAGAAACGACAAACCCCTCAGACTGCAGTGGGCACACGAACGCCGTTTCTGGCGTTCTGAGTGGCAAAATTTAGTGTTTTCGGACGAGTCCCGCTTCAACGTATCCTGCAGTGATGGCCGCATACGAGTTAGACGCTATCGTGGTGAATGCAATCTGGCAACCTGCATTGTTGAGCTGCATAGCGGACACACGCCAAGTGTGATGGTTTGGGGCGCCATTGGAAACAACATGCGATCTCGCCTCCTACGTATTGAAAGCAATCTGAACAGCAACCGCTATATCAGGGAGGTTTCAGAACCCGAGGTACTGCCCCTCCTTCAGGCAAACTCCACATGCCATATTTCATCAGGACAATGCCCGGCCACATGTGGCAAAGAATGTGCAAGCCGTCTTCGAAGAACGACGGGTACCACTGCTTCCCTGGCCTTCACGTTCGCCTGACATGTCACCCATCGAACATGTCTGGGATATGGTTCGTCGACAACATGTTCGTTACGTTCCTCCAGCAACCAGTGTTGATGCTTTGTGGACTCTCATACAAACCGCGTGGAGGGAGATTCCCCAAGAACATATCCAGGCCCTCTTTGATTCCATGCCACAACGTGTAGAGGCTCTGTTTGCAGCACGTGGGGGTTTCACACTATACTGAATTCTCAAGGTCAGAGATCATGAACAATTCTGTAATCCTAATCATTTGTGTATTGTCATGAACCTAATCTGTGGTATAAAGTTCATTTCAATCACATGTATCCTTCTTGGTGTTGCAATATTCACAAACAGCAGTGTACCTTAGCTGTTGTTTGTACCAGGAAAACAGTTTGCAACATTTCATTAAAAAGATAAGGACTGTAATAGTTTTTTTAATTTTTTTACAAAGAATGCTTCCTGTATGAAAGAATGAGATATATGTTAGACTACGAAGGTATCGTATGCTGATTCAAAGGAAATATATGACGAGGCTAGAAGTATTCTTTTATTATTTAAGAATTTGCAAAAATTATTTCTGAGCCCACTGTATGAAATTTTGGACAAAACTCATAAGACACAAACTAACATACCTTTCAGTTTTCATTAACAATACTATTTTACAGAGGTTGAACAAATATCAATAATGAAAATGATATCGTTGTTTAAAAAGTATTTTTTTTTTATCATTTAAGATTTCCAGCTCTTTCTCCAAAACAATTGATATTGTTTACTATAACCAGTGACGGCGATTGTGGAGGTGTGGGGACAGTTTCCTCCAATTTTTTGCCACTTTTTACCCCCCCCCCCCCCCCCCTTTGTGTACCAAGAAAAATAAACTGCCCCCTTCCCGTTTTTGACACCCAATCGCAGCTACTGACTATAATAATCAGTAATCATTTAGTAAAGAAGATATCTTTCACTGCATAAATCGTTATGAAAGAGTATGTCAGTTTGTGTAATGTAAATTTAGAAATCATAAAACAAAATCTCAAAAACTCCAAACTCCATTAATGGAGCTTCAATCCCTAAAATTTATGAAAAATATCGATTTTCAGATTTTTATTGCATCTGAAAGCTGGAAATCTACCGGTTAAAATTATATATAACACGTGATATTTGCTATCAAGTACCAGGTATAACATTGTTTTATGAAGTAATATGCATTAGAAAGCGTTTAAAAGCTGAACCTACAGTTCAAATTTAAGATAAAATGTACACGTTACTGGATATCCACTGACTCATGCAGTAAATAATCTTTTTTTTTTACAATACAAGAGTCTCGAAACATCATCCCGATACATCAGCACCTGAAATATTATCTGCGCAGGAAAATTTCTCGCGTTTATTCTGATTAGAGCATGCTTGGTCAACTGGGTCTCACTTATAGCACACTTCTGAACCACCTTCTTGGTCAATCCCCTCTCTTCGACTTGTGACGTCACAAAAATTGCCGTGCATTAATGCTAAGAGCCCAAAGCCTATACTCTGTCCGGTATATCTCGGGAGCAAGCTAATGAAATCAAGTCTCTGCGCAATTAATGACGCTCTACCAGTGAACAGGGCCACCTCGATGGCGCAGTGGTAGCGTCTTTGCCTTGTAATCAAGGGGTTTCGGGTTCGATACCTGACGGAAGCACATAGTGGTTCGGATCCCAATTTAAACTGTAAAGTGGACTTAAAACACCAACTCAATCAATCAATCTCCCAATGAACACATAAAAGGGAACAGGATTGATGTAAGGCCACTGCAGTTACCAGCCTTCGAGAAGCGTGTACTGTTTCACTCCGCTCACTCGATTTCCTCCGCTTCTCTGCCGTTATGCGCGGCATTGCTCCACAAATTCCAGGGATAGAGTATAACGACAGCGTCTTGAATAACGTAGTGTGGAAAACGACCCAAGAAACTGGTTCCCCAGACGGATGAGAAACATAGATGGCAGTGCGATCAATGTCGGTGCTAATTTTCTTATGAAAGTTATGTGGCTTTGTTAGTTTTTGGAATATATTATGTAGATTTGTTTGTCTTAAAAGGCGGTACGTGAATTGATGGAAACAGTTATATTTGTGGAGTGATTTGCAGTCACGAAATGACATTAATTTGGAAAGAAAAGTAAAATAAAATTAATAAATAAATAGCATGCGTAACACAAGAAGAAACATCGCAATGTGATTCCGGACGTCAGGTGTTGGATTGTGTACTAGAGTTTTATTTTTCTATGTTATTAGAATATAAATAGTATCCTGAGAGATATTTCATACCGAGGCGACAAACCACAAGTGTCGCTTGGAAGCGAACAGTCCGTAATCAATACAGCCTTTCGAACCGTAGGGACACAAGCTCTGACTGCACCGTTTCCTCAAGGAGATTTTACACCAAAGCGACACGCGACAAACGATAAAAGGCGACACGGGTCCTTCGGTCCAAGGCAACTTTCACACCGAAGCGACACATGTTGCTTGGAAAGGAGCCAATCAAGAGCAACATTTCACGTCGTAGCAGCATGACGGGCCAGCGTTCGGTTGGAGAAATCCTCAAGCGATAAGTGTCGCGTGCCCCTTGTCGCTTTGGTGCACAATCTCCCTAAAGCAAGACAAGATTGGTTCATAGACAATTTTATGCATGGACTAGGTCTTCTTCAGCACAATATGCACAACACCAGGAAGGACAAAAACCTTGATTACACTCTCTCCTCTTTTGAAAACTGCGAGGTCACACCCTCGTTGAATCTCGTTCAGTCAGACCACGAGTCGCTTTGTGCTATTTTCGAAATTCCAGTGAATCCGCAAAGCTCCCCTTCTGCACCCCCAGGCATAAGACCGTCTGTCGAGCCATTGACGTTTTCAATTGGAACCTGCTTTCCGAAAGGACCGTGACCGAGGCTGTTGAACTGTTTACGGACGTGATTCATGCCCTAATTCAGGACTATGTGCCACATAAAACAATGAAAAGTAAAAAGTTCCCACCTTCGTTTGATAAAGAGTTGCATCATCTGTTACGTAACAAAAAGAGAGCATGGCAACTGTGGAAACGTTTCCCCAATCCCCACACACACAACACTTTCAAAACACTTCGAAAGCATAGTAAAGACGTTATGAAACAGAAATACACCGAATATGTCAACACAGTCACAAACGAACTCCTTACTAATTCAAAGAGATTCTGGACATTAATAAATTCACGGAGACAAGCCAAGCGCATCCCTTTAGAAGTAACACACAATGGCATTTCAGCTGTTGGAAATGATAGAGCTGAACTATTCAATCTAACATTTCAAAATAATTTTGTTTCAAATGATGTTATAGATCATCCGTCTATCAAATCTATCTGCTCTCCCTCTCTTTCTACCGTCTTTACAGAACCAGGTGAAGTCTTGCACTTCCTTACATCCTTTTCTTCTCACCGAGCATCTGGACCAGACAATATTCCTACTATTTTCCTTCAAAAAACAGCTCACTCACTAGCTACTCCTCTTGCAATGTTAAACAATAGGTGCTTCTCTGAAGGCTGCTTTCTCACTCAATGGAAGAAAGCAAATATCATTCCTATTTTTAAATCTGGAAATGCTAGCGATACTACATGTTATAGGCCCATTTCTCTCCTTTCTACACTTACTATTGTCTGTGAAAAAATTCTGAAAAAAATGCTTCTGAAATTCACATCCCCTTACATTAACCCAGCACAACACGGCTTTCTTCCAAATTTTTCATGCCTTACCAATCTGTCTTCTATGCAATCCTGTGCCATAAACGCAATTACTAATCGTAATCAGTTAGATGTTGTTTACTTTGATCTGTGAAAAGCTTTTGATTCAGTGGATCACCATTATTTACTGCATAAATTATCTGACAGATTTATCATCACTGTTAAAATTAGTGAAAGACTATCTACGAAATAGACAACAACGATTTATACTTCCTGCAACTCATTCTAACTGGCTTCCTGTTATATCTGGTGTGCCGCAAGGAAGCGTTCTTGGCCCTCTGTTATTTGTTTTATATCTGGATTATCTCACACACCTCTTTAATTCCCCCATCTCAAGCACAATTCTAATGTTTGCCGACGATTGCAAGATTATGAGAGAAATAAAACAGCCATCAGACATGCAAATTCTCCAAAATGACATTAACAGATTCTCTGAATGGTGTAAGCGATGGAAACTGTCCACAAACCCTTCTAAATTATTTTACATAACAATTTCATTGAAACAAAACATTCTTGAAGGTAATTATACACTCACCGACCTCTCTCTAGCAATAGAAGCAAAACACCGAGATCTAGGTATCCTCATAGATTCAAAACTAAATTTCGATAATCACATATCAACCATCGCAAAAAAGGCAATGCGTATGCTAGGCCTACTTTACAGATTCACCGAAATCAATAACCCGAAAGCACTTTCCATTTACTTCAAGACATTTGTGTCCCCCATTCTAGAATATTGTTCACCAATCTGGAACATGGCCGCCCCTTCTCATACCTCCAAGATCGAAAGTGTTCTCAGCTTTTCCTCTCCATCGTTCGATATAGAGTCCCTGCCCTGAGACACCTGCCTAAGAGAGATCTGCTTGTAAATCTGCATATTAATACTCCAAAAACTCGTAGATACAGTGCAGATATGAAATTGCTATATAAGGTCATAAATGGAACTTGAGATGCAGCATCCCACTCCACGAACTCTCAATCAGAGTGCCTAGACATAAAACACGGAGCAAGGAAACTTTCCACACTACAACTCCCAGGCTCTCGCTCATACAACGTTCACTATTCCATAGGCTACCGAATCAGTTCAATATAATCTCAAACCAAATAGATATATTCATTTCATATTCATTTTTTATCAGCAACATAGAAACAATTGTACATAAGTAATGCTCTCGTGAAACTGATCTATTTAAATGGTACTTTTTGGGCTTGTTTTATTTTTGTTTATTTTATGTTATCCTTTCTTTTGTGTTTTTAATCTTAGTTTATTGTTTTACTGTTGTTTCTTTCTTGGTTTAAAATGGCTTCTGCTGTACTGGAAATTTCAATAAATAAATATCCTCAGTCCTCAACAGTGGAACATTTAACATGGTGTATCGCAACAATTATTCTTTATTGTATATATTTATTATACACCACATCCAGATAGTAAGATATGATAGAAGTAAAAGCCCAATGGAGACACGTAACTAAAACAAGAACAAAAGTCAGACAACTTAATATTTCCCTTCAATATATATATTTTTTCACACAAAATTTCACATTTTGAACAAAGTTCTACCAGAATTTCCCTGAACCAACAGAAATTTCCCTTCACATAACAGCACTGCCTCTGCCAAGCGCGGAACAGAAAGCAGGAAAGAAGAAGCAGCGTTCTCCCGCCAACGTTGTTTCCAGCGGTGGCCCTGAGCAACCTCGCCGCGTACAATCAAGGAATTAACCCAGTCGTCATAAGAGTGTGACAGGGAACGGGCAGTGGTGTACACAGACCAGTCCCTAAGTTCGTTAAATAATTTACTTAAATTCTGGCTTAGAAGCATTCGTTCATAATATATATAATTATCAATCACACATATATTTAAGGTAAACGAACAGGGTGATTTAAGTCTTTGGATATCCTTTTCTCTCTGAAATGGATGAGGAAATGGCAGATTCAACTTCACCTGGGTACATCGGGATAAGGGACCCATTTGTGAGGGTGCTTCTGGGAAATGGCCGTGATTTTGAAGTCCGCCATATTGAACGAAGGTCAAATTTTTCAAATGGCAAGAGGGCGATGTGGAGTATTAAAACACATTAGAATTTTCCAAGAAATGGAATGCTGTAATTAGTTTTGTGATAGCTGTAACGGCACAAAAATCATTGACAATAAAGATGGCAAGTGTGTGCTGCGGTACCCACCGGTATGTCCTAGAGGATGTGCACAATGTGATTCCCATCCTGTCGAAAACACTCTTCGAGACGTGAGATCCACTCTGCATGGACCTCCATGAGCATGTGTGCGGGTATTTGATCACTTGGCCTCATGATGCGGTAGCGAAGGTAGTGTGCGTCGCAGATTTTCTCATAGATGCTCATGCGGGTGCGTCCAGAGTGGATGTCCGGCGAATTGTGAATCACCCTGTATAAAAGTATGAGAACAAAAGTTGATTAACCGTCGGTAACATTGAGAAGATGCCAATGGTACTCAAAGTTTCTAATGGATCATAACCATTCTTAGCTGTCTTGTGCCACTAACCAACAATTGATTTTTGAAACTGACAATGCAGTAACTGATGTGGAGCAACCATCAACCAACCATACACCTAATCTCCATAACGTGAAAAAGGGGAAAAGTATTTTGGTGTGAGAAGGTGACTTTCTTTATATAAGACTGGTAAGAATAGTTACTTAAACATGTATTTACTTTTATATTTTATTTTCTGTCGGTTTTTCATTTCTCCATTATTAATATTAAGTCACAGAACAAGTCAATTGCATTTTGCTTTCAATGAAGAAGCTACTCAATACTACTAAGGCCAGTGCCCAGGATTTTTTAAAAGGAGGGGGGTGCAGATCTGGATTCATTGAATTAGGTTATTTTACGTCGCTTTTCTGCCACTTTTGGGGATGAGGATGAGTGATATGATGAAAGGACGTTCACAAATAACCGTCTGGGATTCGAACCCGGGACACCTGGCATCGTAGCACGCTGTGCTAAACACTCCACCACGATGGTCGACGAAATCTATTTAGAAAGGTGAATAATAAGAAAAACATAATTTAAAAATTATGTGTTCATCAATAAAAATTGTCAATTTTGAATTATAATTTTTATATGTAAAGTTGATTCATGTAAGCACATAAAAACTAATAAAAATATATTTGAATAACACTGGGGAATAAAAAAAGATTTTATTTTGTGGCATAAAGTTTAATAACAGTTTCAGCACACAAAACAACTGTGATTGCCAATTGTATGATTGGTTTAGTTGAATTGACTCCAGTTATAAAAATAAACACGCCATGGAAAATGTAGGAGGTAAAATTACTCCACGCTTGTCTCGGTAATATCAAAATTTGATAATGTGCTGAAATTCACCATTAAGAAACTTATTTATTTATTTGTAAATTGTTGCTAGGCAACTTATGAATCATTACTAGGCCATATATCTCTTAATGTTGAATTTTGTAGTATAACTAAGCGAAATGCGTTTAATGTGAATACATTGGAAATATGAGTTCCTCACGTAGTAAGTGTTTCAACAACCCAAATGTTTTTTGCTATATATGTGGAATATATTGTCTACCATCACAGAGAAGAAATATCACAGATGTAGTGAGAGATTTGTATCAGGCTAATTTTGCCACAAATCTGGGACAACAGAAGAAAAAATGGGTCGCACGTATAGTTTGCAAAACTTGTTTGGAATCACTTCGTTATTGGGACCAAGGCGGACGATAGGGACTCAAATTTGGAGTGCCCATGACATGGAGTGAACCAATAAATCATGTTAATGATTGCTATTTTTGTGCTGTGAATGTTAAAGGCATGAATAGTTCAAAGAGTGTAATTGGGTGTACCCTAATGTAGAGTCAGCAAAGCCGCCAATACTGCACAGTGAAAATTTACCTTTACTAGTATGTACCTTTTCGCAAAACATCGACGATGACGTTGAGATATCAGATGAAAGTGCTAGTGACAATAAAAACGAAAGTGATTTTGAAGGATGTAGTTCTACACTGCAAGCATTCTCCCAAAGTCAACTGAATGATTTGATTCGTGACCTAAATTTGTCAAAAAAAAATCATCTGAGATTCTAGCATTGCGACTAAGAGAAAAACATTGTCTTCAGCCTGGTGTTACTGCAACATCATATAGAACAAGAGAACACAATATTCTTCCTTACTTTAGCGAAGACTATGATCTTGTGTATTGTAACAACAATATTCCTGAGCTTTTGCTGCTGTTAGGTCTATCAACATATCGCCCAGAGGATTGGCGTTTATTTCTGGACGGTTCTAAAGAAGTTTGAAATGTGTTTTACTACACAATGGTAATAAACATCCTTCAGTTCCTATCGGACACTCAAGAAAGCTTAAGGAAGAATACCAAAACATAAAAATGGTTTTAGAAAAAATTGAATATGCTGAACATAAGTGGCTCGTGTGTGTGGATTTGAAGATGGTGAAATTTTTACTAGTACAGCAAAATGGGTACACAAAACATCCCTGTTTCCAATGTTTGTGGGATAGTAGTGCTAGAGAGAAGCATTGGACGATAAAAGTTTGGCCCCCAAGGGAAAATATTATAGTGGGAAAAGCTAATATTTTTCATGAACCACTGATAGATAGGGACAAAATCATCCTTCCGCCACTGCATATTAAACTTGGGTTGATAAAACAGTTTGACAAAGCCTTAGATACAAGTGGTGATTGTTTCAAATATATATGCCACACTTTTCCAGGACTAAGTATTGAAAAATTGAAGGCAGGAATCTTTGACGGACCACAAATTCGTACACTTATAAATTATGCCAATTTTACAACTTACATGTCTTACATCGGATCTGAGACCTAGCTGAGTTTTGTGTCCTTCGTCAAAAACTTTTTGGGGAATCACAGAGCAGAAAACTACCGCGATATAGTTGAAAATATGTTGAAAAATTTTGAGAAATTGGGAGCTAATATGAGTGTGAAGATACATTTTCTACATAGCCACATTGACAGATTCTCTGAGAACCTTGGTGATTTTAGTGAATAACAGGGAGAAAGGTTCCATGAGGATATAAGGATAATGGAAGAAAGGTGCCAGGGACGGTGGGATCGCCACATGATGACCGACTACTGTTGGACCTTACAGAGGGATTGTCCTAAAAAGCAATACATCAGGAAATCGTATAGAAAACTTTTCACATAGTTTGTTACTTCATTGTGTACATATTTTCTTAATTATTATGATCATAGGCATATATAAATTTATTTTTATAATAATGATTGTAATCACAAAAAGAAATATTAAATTGTTGTTGGAAGTTCATTTATATGTATGTCTTATGTTTCCGCCATTTTGGTTTAGTTGCATTTATTTCATAAATTAGGGCCAATTCAGGAAATATATTATTATATCATTATTCAGCAGCATGAAATCGTCCTAAATTAGCTCTCGAACACTGTGCCGCAATTTCACTGTTCCCCAGTGTAATTAAATATAAATTTATATATTATTGAAATTATGTAACCCACACAAAAACAGTATAAATCATCATTTAGTGCAAATCACAACTCTAGAAATAATAGAAATCCATAGAAAAATATAAAAGTTACCATGTCAAGGTATTGAGTATTATGTATAGTTAAAGACCCGATGTTCCCTATAGGCGACATCAACATTTCAGTACTTTCGCTAGTGATTTTTTTTAAAACTAGAAATATGAAATTTTAGGTCCATAAACAATACGAAGAGAAGAAAAAGGAACCTCAATTCTGAAAACCCAGTCTTCGGGACTGTAGAGGTTAAGAACAACTGTTTACAATATACAAAGATACCTCAAAGCCGTTCTCAGAAAAGAAACCTTTCTCGCCTAGTGCTCTGGTCATCTCAGATGTCTGTAAACAAATTAGATTAATCTCATGCGCTTCTAGCCATATTGTACAGTCACCGCCAATGAAAATGGTACACCTAGATCCTGAAATACTTGATTCCCTGCAAGGCGTTAGGTTTGTTACCTAACTCTACGGCGATAAGTGGAATTTAAAAGCAAAATTTCAATGGCAATTTCACCACTTTAGTAGAGATAGGCGACACACATAACGTCTTGCAGGGAAGCGAGTATCTAGGAGCCACCATTTTTATTATCGGAACCTGTACTAGGGATGGCCAGATCCGGATCCTGGCGGATCCGAAATCCGGATCAGGTTGGTTCCGGATCCTAAGGATCCGGATCCTAAAATTTTTCGGATCCGGATCCGTGGATCCGGAATTTTCAGATCCGGATCCGTGGATCCGGAATTTTCAGATCCGGATCCGGTATTTTCGGATCCGGATCCAGAACTTTCGGATCCGGATCCAGAATTTTCTAATCCGGAATTTTCGGATCCGGATCCGTTTTGCCATCCCACATGCGCTTCTTTGGAAAGTAAGAATGTGCTTATAAAACATATTGTTACCTGCTAATATACGTATATATATAATATACATACACACATATATATATATATATAGCGCGCGTGCGCGATTTGTAATTAATTAATACACTTACAAGGGAGGTCTAAGTCTCCCCCTCCGATTTCCATGAAACTTGCAGGGCCCAAATGAAGAAATACGTGTTTTTTTGTTTCGGCAAAAAAATTGTTCTAGGGGGCAACCACCTCTCAAATGTCAAGATGAGGACAAATTGAAGTGGTGATCTGACCACTGTGTTCCCCTCCGATTTCCATGAACGTGGCAGGTGTATAGTAGGGATGGCCAGATCCGGATCCTAGCGGATCCGAAATCCAGATACAGAACTTTTTATTTTAATTTGTAGAACTGTAACTGTAGAACAATTGTATAATTTTTGTATAATATATCTATCTTGTTATATGTGTTAAAGGTTTCATCCTGGAATGGAATGTCTCACATTTATGTGTGTTTTCATTCCCCCCCCTCAAATGTCAAGATGAGGAGAAATTGAAGTGGGGATCTGACCCCGAAACCACGTAAATATGGCATAGGAAGAAACAGGGGGCATAGGGCCCCTCTATACACCTGTCAAATTTCATGAGAATCGGAGGGGGACACAGGGGTCAGATCCTTACTTCAATTTGTCCTCATCTTGACATTTGAGGGGATTTTGCCCCCTAAAACAGTTTTTAGCTGAAACAAAAAAAACACGTAATTCTTCCTGTGGACCCCTCTATACACCTGCCACGTTTCATGGAAATCGGAGGGGAACACAGGGGTCAGATCCCCACTTCAATTTGTCCTCATCTTGACATTTGAGAGGAGGTTGCCACCTAGAACAAATTTTTTGCCGAAACAAAAAAAACACGTATTTCTTCATTTGGGCCCGTTTATACACACACCTGAAAAGTGTCATGGAAATCGGAGGGGGACACAGGGGTCAGATCCCCACTTCAATTTGTCCTCATCTTGACAATTGAGTGGGTTTCGCCCTGTAAAACCGTTTTTTAGCTGAAACAAAAAAAACAAAAAAAACACGTATTTCTTCTATTGGGTCCCACTATACACCTGCCAAGATTCATGGAAATCGAAGGGGGACACATACGTCAAATGCCCACTTAAATTTGTCCTCATATTGACATTTGAGGGGGGGTTGCCCCCTCAAACAGTTTTTTAGCCGAAACAAAATAAAAAACACGTATTTCTTCATTTGGGCCCGTTTATACACACACCTGCCAAGTATCATGGAAATCGGAGGGGGACACAGGGGTCCGATCCTCACTTCAATTTGTCCTCATCTTGACATTTGAGGGGGTTTTGCCCCCTAAACCCGTTTTTTAGCTGAAACAAAAAACACGTATTTCTTCCATTGGGCCCCACTATACACCTGCCAAGTATCATGGAAATCGGAGTGGGACACAGGGGTCAGATCCTCACTTCAATTTGTCTTCATCCTGACATTTGAGGGGGTTTTGCCCCCTAAAACAGTTTTTTAGCTGAAACAAAAAAACACGTAATTCTTCCTTTGGGCCCCACTATACTGCCAAGTTTCATGGAAATCGGAGGGGGATACTTAGATAACCTCCCTTGTTAGTCTTACACTTTGTAGTTATTTAACACTGCATATATTATAATGTTTTATTTTAATTTGTAGAACTGTAACTGTAGAACAATTGTATAATTTTTGTATAACATTTCTATCTTGTTATATGTGTTAAAGGTTTCATCCTGGAATGGAATGTCTCACATTTATGTGTGTTTTCATTTCCAACATTCGAATGAATACATGTTCGTTTCAATGGCATTTACAAAATCACCTCTGACATGTTTGCACGAGTGTGTTAGCCGATGCGTAGCAAAGTATTTTAGGAACAACACTTGAAAAAATTCTTGTAGGACTAACGAAAAATTTATTTGTAATCGAAGTTCATAATACCTTTTAAGGTGTGGTAATATTATAATGGTATTGAGATTCGAAACTCTCGGATCCGGATCCAGATCCGAATCTTTCGGACCCGGATCCGGATCCGGATCCAGATCCGGAACTTTCGGATCCGGATCCAGATCCGAAACTTTCAGACCCGGATCCGGAACTCTCGGATCCGGATCCAGATCCGGAACTTTCGGATCCGGATCCAGATCCGAAACTTTCAGATCCGGATCCAGATCCGAAACTTTCAGATCCGGATCCGGATCCGGAATTTTCGGATCCGGATCCAGATCCGTAACTTTTGGATCCGGATCCGGATCCGAATGGATCCGGATTTTTCGGATCCGGATCCGTTTGGCCATCCCTAACCTGTACATGTCGATATGATTAGTGTCTAGTGAAGTAGACTTCGGAACATGTTCGAGAACCTTGTTTAAGTAGCCACTGCATATGCATGATTGTTGTTCGATATTTCTTTAGCATGATTTCGCAAATAACAGCTAAATATATAACAGCTAATAACAGCTTGTCAACAGTTAAAGGTTAGATTCATTAGCTTTCCCGTAAATAGTTCCTTCACCCCGCAGTTGCCTAGTTTACCATTCAGTCATTCTCTTCTTTGGAAAGGAGCACAGTGTGCGCCTTATCTTGGGAATATGTGGAGCAAGGACGTGCATAGCGGTAGAGAAGGGGAGAAAACTAGTGGACTAAGCAAAGCAGTGCGCTGTTGCAAACGGCTGGTACGTGCAGACGAATTTTCACCTCCATGTATCCACTTTCCCTCTCGTACGTTCAGTAGTAGCCCTCTGGAGTCACTACTTGCGCAGATGACTTGTTTTCGTTCCCTTGCTCCACAGACTCTTGGAAAAGGGTGTAGAGTTTGCACGATTTGCAATATACTCTGCATAATCAGTATTGAAAGTGGAAAGTGTTCGGTTCCTTGTTGAACGGAAGCCACTAAGTGAGAATCCAACACACACGCTCACTGTAGCAGTGTTGCCATCCTCTCCAGAAGTGACAGTCAATGTTAGAACTTTCTGATGGCGCTACGTAAATTGGGTCTCCGGCGCAAGGTCGTACGGTACAAGCGGCCTTGCGTTCCTCTCGAACTGAAAAAAGAGACCCGAACAGATGGTAGAGACGCTGACGCCGTTGTGGGGCTACTGAACTAACATCTACCTGTACCGTCGCTTGGTAGTTCTCTTATTTGCAGATGATAGCAGCCCCAAGCAAGGACGAAGCAGGTCTTAACATGAAACGTAATTCAAGAAGTCTTTCACATGGATTATAAAAGGCAGTATCGTGTGCAAAGAGGAGGCAGCAGCCCCTCCATGCACTAACTTACCGTCCCACGCTTTTCCTGGTGGAGCTTCTGGAGTCACTACTTCCGCCGAAGATTTGCTTTGGTTTGAATGCTCCACAGATTCCTGGGAGTGAGTAAAGAGCTTCTAAGGTCTGCAAAATATAATCATATATATATATAATATAATCCTGAATGACATGGAAAGTGTTTGTCCTTTGTTGAACAAAATGCACTAAGTGGCGAACCAACAACGACTACCTCGATCTCTCTCTCTCTCTCCCTCTCTTTCTTCCTCTCACTGTAGCAGTGTTGCCATCCTGCAGCAGGGGTAGCAGTTCCCAGAACTTTTGATGGCGTTTCGTATGTTCGTTCTCCGGCGCAAGGCCGTGGATAGATGTGACAATTTTGTTATTTTCTTTCCCTATCTCTTATTCGCTCTATCTTTCATTCACTTTCTACTTTTCGGTTCTGCTCTTTTACATTCCTTCCTCCACGTCTCAGTAGTAGTCCCGGGGCTTTGGATCACTACATCCGGTGTCATGTTAGATCTTGTGGCCGTGGTTGAGAGCAGGGATCACTGTCGCAGCAGAAATTTGATCCTCTGTTGATCTTGAAGACATCCGTTCTCAGAGCCAGGTGCTGAGGTGGAAATGGGAGGGGGGTAATTGACCCCCGCTGATGTCGTTTCTGCGTGTTTACTAACCTAACATGTGTGTGTGTGTGTGTGTGTGTGTGTGGAGTATATGTGCGCGCAATCAGAGTGAATGCGTGAAAACGTAAAGATATGACGAAACTTGATTTAAAAATGACGGCGCCGTTGCTCTACCCCGAGAGCCTAGTGGTTAAGGTTATTGCTTTGTAATGAAGGGTTTTGATTGATTGATTGATTGATTGAGTTGGTATTTTCAAGTCCACTTTATGCACATTAAGGCTAATCGGGTCTGGACCTACAGTTTAAAGGGGGGATTGGAAGCACTATGTGCCTCCACCGCGAATCGAACCCGGGACCTATTGAATACAAGGAAACGAACGCTCCCACTGCCCAATCGGGGAGGCAATTTGTGAAGGGTGTCGAGTGTTCTATTTCTGTTGCGATTAGCCTATGTGAGCTAAACACAAGGGGGGAAGATGGCGGTTGAAATGAGTGGTTAATGTTGTCGCCAGGTAATGAAGAGGTCCTGGGTTCGATTCAGTATGTAGTCAAATGGAGTAAATTGTTTTTGTTCGCCATTATAGGTCCCCGATTAGCCCATCTATGCAAAAATAGTTTTTGAATAAAAACAATATGGCTACCGCATGTTGTGCGCGGCGCTGCGCGAATGTTGTTTTTTATTCCGCGATATAGAATAATAGTTTAAATATGAAATGATTAAAGCTGATGTTTAAAAATGAAATGATTAAAGCTGATGTTTAAATATGAAAAGATTAAAGCTGATGTTTTAACCAAATGGTTCCGGGTTCGATTTCCCAATGTTGACAAAATTGGATATTCAATTCTATTTGTTTAAAAGTCCCGATTAGCTTTTGTTCACAAAGCTTCGAAGTTTTGTAACCAAGCGGTTGAGGGTTCGATTCCCACGCTGGCGGCTTTTTTTCCGCTTTTTTAAACATAGTCCCGATTAACTGTAATGCATAACGTTTGAGTTGTTGTTTCATCGGATATCGAACCTGGAACCGTTTGATTACAATGCAAAAACTTTACCACAATGTTTCAATTCAATGTAAGATTCTATAAGTTATGACTCGATTAGCCTCATTGCATAAACGGAGGGAATGAAACGAGAAAAACAAGCAAGTTGGTGGAAGATGTGGTAAAAGCAAATGGAATTAGTTTCTATGAGTGTTTTTTTTTTATAGTCACAACAAAAATATAGAATCACTGTTAGTAATAGAATAGAAAAAAAAAATACTTGCCCCTGCATATCCAGCGCTGTCCAGAAAAGCTCTCATCATTTACTCCGCCAATTCCGCAATACCCATTTTTTATTATATATTTAATTATTGATTGCAGGAAACCTCTCATGCTTTACTCCGCCAATTTCGCACTACACACCTTTTATATAGTTAATGAGTAATGTTATTATTACCAGCCAAAACATAAACAATATGGAGTTTTAAAGGTTGATAAGTGAAAGAAAAAGCAAATACACACATATTTTACCTCAGTTTATTACCAATATGTACAAATCCAACCCCCCCCCCCACACACACACACATATATATATATATGTATGTTTGTGTGTG